>NW_006436282.1:19216135-19221275 GCF_000325575.1 Pteropus alecto
ACACACAATAGTGTAACCCAACGACCAGGGCTTCCCCACCATCCAGCACCAAAATTCAACACACACGCCCATTCCCTTTCTCAGACCCCTCTCCCCACTCCCAGCCCCACTCCCACAGGCCAGGAGATGCGGGGAGCGCGGGAAGGGAGGGCAGAGATTCTGAATGCTGCTGTCCCCAGCGGCTCGCCGTCCCCTCGCCCCCGCCCCTGAAGCGTTACCCGCCCCCTTCCCACTCTTTACCTGCCAACAGGTTCCTAATTTCTTCAGGGAGGGGATAGGGAGAGGAGGTACTGCTGGGATTGGGCATATTAGAGTGCGCGGGGCGTGCGGGGAAAGGACCTGAAAGGGTAACCGACGGTCTGGGGTTGCGGCTGCGACCTAGACTCTAGCTAGCGGTCCGCGTAAACACAGCGGGGCTGAGATTCCGGACACTGCCGGGCCGGGGTTCACAACAAGGAAGTCACTGAAGCTTTAGCCAGCAGCAGCTGGACTCTCGGCCCAACCCCACCGGGCAGATCCGGGCGGGGCGATGGGCGGGGCAAAAAATAAAAAAAAAGCCGAAGGCCTGAAGGACCCAACTGTAAGCCTTGGTTTTCTTAACCTCCTAAAAGAACCTCTGGACAGGCCACGCCCACTGCTACGTCAGGGAGCTGGAGGAGGAGCGACTGGTGGGAAGGGAGGTGACTGGGGCTGCATCACCTGATCCTGCGCCTGAAGCGCCTTGCCGCCATTTTGGTTACTGGCACCAACTGCTGACCATTTCAACAGGACATCGGAAAGTAAGGTAGTCGTAGTGCCTCCAAGTTTTACGATTAAGAGGCCTTATGGCCAAAGGCCAGCACTGCCAAGGTTTAACACCTCGCCTAGTAACCCACAAGGAATTTTCGACCGTCCTGAACTATCGGGGCCTTCTTTGTCCGATTGAATGAAGGTTGCAAAGTCCCATCTTCCGCCAATCCTCCCTGAGAATCCAGAGGAGCTGCTCCAGGGAGCGATCTGATTGGCTCTCACATACTCTTCTACATAACTCGATTCTTGGGTGACGGTTTTCCCCACTACAAACTAAAAGTGGGGAGTACAGTCACTATTCTGAGTTTAAAAAAATAATAAAAGTAAAGCTAAATAAACAGTAGATACTACCGTCTATTATAAGCATCATATTGATGGTAATTAGAATGAAATTATAAAATCGGTTCTCTACAACTTGATCGTTTAGACAACAAACACTTATTGTCTGCTATCTGTAAATCTTCTTACAGGTTTTCTCTAAAACCTAAAAAGGCACGTTCTGGTGCCGTGTGTGTGTGTGTGTGTGTGTGTGTGTGTGTAAATATATATATACCGATAGCAACTGACATGGCAAAGCTCTTTCCTAGATGCTACTACTATATTTTGAAGATTATATTGTGGCTCCAATCGCAGTGTAAATTGTTTATTCCTCTACCCTCCAATCCTCACTATATCTGTAGCCCTTTAGTTTTCATTAGAACCATAGAGAGAATCTATTACAATACAGATTCTCAAGTCCCACTCACAGAGATTCTGATTCATCAGTTTAGATGGGACCTAATTATTTAATTTTAAACAAGCCATGTAGGTGGTTCTGATGCTAGACATTCTGATATTTGATTTTGAGAATCACTTGACTACTTTCCAGCTCCAATTAGGCAAAAAAATTGCCATTACTTACATCCCCACCTGGAACCCTAAACCTAACATAGAATAATGGCTCTATTAATATTTCATACTAAAAAAGTTTCAGACAGTAATAGTAAAAAAAAATAAGTAGTCAAATGCAATGACATTTCTGAATAATTCTCTAAAAGGCACACCACATACAAATTGTAAAAGAAAAATTTGGAATATTTTGGAGTCTTCTCAAAACAAACGACAAAAAATTTAAAACTGAAGTAAAACATGCAAAATAACCACAAAAAGACAACCACAAAACCAACCCATTTTCTAAAATGGAATCTGAAATTCCTACTCAGATTTATAAATGTGATGAATTATAGAAAGCGTAGAATTAGAATTCTTTTGTGTGGCAGTAAAAGTGAATAGAGTCATTTTACAATGTAGTGTCCTCCAGCTTCAAAGAACTGAGAATTATTATTCTTAAACTACAAAATTATCTTTCTTCCTACTTCATGGACATTTCATATTAGTGAGGATTCTTCCTCCCTTTACAGTTATCACATATAATTCTTTGCCCCGTCACATTTTTTTTTATTAAAGTAGTCCTCCAAATGTTCCTATCCTTTGTTTCTTTCTGATAGAACTGTCTAGATATTTTTTTATTCTTGTGTCTCATTTATTTATTTATACTCCACTCATTCCACAAAGGAATTGAGGTGATTTACTCTTATATCAAAGAGACAGCTTTCTGGAGTGGATCAAATGGACAGTGTCTACACTGCTCATTATGACAAGTCATTCTTGTTACTGAGAGACAGGAAACTATTAAGATTGCCTTAAAATATATAGCATCTAGTAGTGCAAATAAAAAAGGCAATAACAGAAAATGGACTTTTTGTATGAAACACATTTACCCTATTTAGGAAACCATTCTCAGACACAGGTTCATGATGAATTCACTTGGGCAATGCTTTGTATACTCTATCATTTTTACTGTTTATTGTTAAAGCTACTGAAATTGAATATAAGACTGAAAGAGAAATAAACAGAGGCTAGAAGAAATATATTCTTATTTCTCTCATTTCCATAACAAAATCTAGGAAGGAAATCAAAACATACTTTGCATTCTTTAAACTAGTTATATTAGGCAAAAATAAATAATAAGTGAAACTTTAAATCTCAACCCGACAGAGGTGGTAGCTACTCTACCATTCTACAAAGAGACAAGGCTCTGGGAAAATCTCATGATCTATCTCCTCAAAAGTCCTCCAGTTCAAAGAAGGTATATATACAGTCATGTGCCACCTAACAATGGGGATACATTCTGAGAAATGTGTTGGTAGGTGATTGCATTACTGTGCAAACGTCATAACTACTTACACAAACCTAGATGTAGAGCCTACTAACACACCGAGGCTATATGGTATACCACTGTCATGTATGCGGTGTATCATAGACCAAAATGTTGTTATATAGGCATGACTGTATATCTCCCTATAACGAAAGCTAATCCCCCTTCTTTACATCTTTCAAATTTAGCTGAGCTAAATAAACATTTGCCCACAGGCCTAGATTTAAAAGAATCTAAACTGGCAGTGAAAAAAAATAGTGAGCTAAAACACTATTTTTCTCTGCTTGCCTTATCTTCTTTTTGTTTGGCTTTCATAGGCATGTGTTGTATCAGTTATCTGTTGCTGCATAACAAAACATAGCTTAAAACAAACAGTATCTCACACAGTTTCTGATGGTCCAGAATCCATGAGTAGATTAGCAGGATAGTTCTGACTCAGAGTCTCCCATGAAGTTACAGTCAAGTCATAGGCTGGGTTGCAGTCAACTGAAGACTTGACCATAACTAGAGGATCAACTTTGAAGAAAGCTCCCCACAAGACTGTTGTTTGGAGTCCCCCACTCCTCTTTGGCTGTTGGCAAAAGGCTACCACAGTTCCTCGATACATGAACTTCTCCACAGGGCTACTCAAGTGCCCTCTTGACAGACAACTAGCTACCCCCAGAGCAAGTGATCCAAGAGATAGCACAATCAGGACAGAAGCTGCAATGTCTTTATGACTTAATATTAGAAATGGCATAATTTTACTGCTGCCATATTCTATTGGCCACAGAGACCTGGTATATAGTGAGAAGGGACTACAAAAGGCTATGAATACCAGGAAGTAGGAATCACTGGGGCCATATGGAAAGCTGACTACCATAGTCAGCTCTCTGGCTGCCAATGATCCACATCTCTCCCGATGCAAAATACGCCCATCCCTTCTCAAAGCCACCTGCAAAGTCTGATCAGCTCAAAGTCCAGAATCTCATCACAGTAAAGTCCAGGTATGGATGATGCTTCTTAAATACAGCTCCTCGAGTACAGTTCTCTTGATTAAAGATATATGAAGTAAAAAGACAAGTTATCTGCTCCCCATATAACTTACAACGGTGGGACAGGCATACAATAACCACTATAGACATTCCTGTTCAAAAGGAGTGGCGACAATAAGTATACAGACATCACTGGTTCGTAGCAATTATGAAGACCAACCAGGAAAATGTAAAAATTCTTTGATTAGGACAGTTTTACTCCTACCTGGAATAATTTCTACATGAATCTGGCTCTGCCCTCTAATTCATCCTTTCTTTTCCATTGAAGGCAGCCCGTGTTTTCAGTTGCACGGTGTTCTCAATCTGCTTTTCATTTCATACTGTCACTATCCCACTCTCTATCAGGGTTCAGTCAGAGAATCAAAACCATGAGAGTGGAGTTAGAAATAGAGATAGAAAGGAATTTGTTATGGAGATTTGACCCTACACAGTGTGGAAGGTGGTTAAACTGATGCTGCAATTTGAAGTCCACAGAGCAGAATCAGGAAGGGATGATGGAGGAGATTCAAGACAAGCTGGAACACGGAAGCACAAGCCATAGTTCATGAGGACAACCTGAAACCTGAGTGAGCTCTTGCTGCCTCTAACTTTGATGGTGTGGATGTCCTGCAGAAGCTGGGTCCTTCGTGACAGAGCTAAACACACACTTAGAAGCCAGGGAGCTGAAAGGTGGATCCAGCAGAAAGTGGGGCAGTTGCAGGCCCAGCTGCTGCCTCAAGCCAGTTGAGGTGAACAAGGAAATAAGCAACAATATATATGCGAGCTACATGACTGCTGCTCCACTTCTGCAAATCTCATGTAAAACCTCTTTTGTGGCCCACCCTAACCAGAAACAGACAGACAGGGAATTCCAGGAAATAGAAGTCGACTGATTGCAAAGCCAAGGAGCAGACACCTGTACTATTGTAAGGAAAGGGTGGATTAAAGAAGCAATTGAGATTTTGTATTTATTTTGTAGCCTAATACATTTTTAAAACTTTTTAAACTCATTGTGTCTTTTAAGTCATCTAGTAAGGGGTCTTTTAAAAGTTTTTAGGAATGAAGATTTGTTTTATTTTCTAAATTCTTAACCCTCTCTTCATTTGAATCTTCTAGGGCTAGTAGGTATAAGTTTATCATT
>NW_006436282.1:19221345-19231641 GCF_000325575.1 Pteropus alecto
GTGATACAGAACCCCACCAGAACCAATAGGTTCTGATAGATATGGCTCACCGACTTGTCTTTTGCATTTTTAGGTCAGAATTATTATTAATCCTGTTAGTATAATTTATTTAGCAAGATAAGGAAACATTTTCTTTTGCTCTCCATCTCATTTGCATACACACAAACATATACACAGGCATTTGCTGCTCTGGCCAATCATTTTAATATAAGATTAAGAAGCAATTTAATACAGATGGGATTTGGGTTCTCAAAATGCTGTATGTCTTTAGAATTCTACAAATTAGGAATAAGGTTGAGGAACTGCCAATCCCATTCTGGACTTGTCAAAGGCTACCTGGTGCTCTTCCCAGGTAACAACCCTCTTCTCCCTTTAACTGAAATTGATTTCCCCTATCCAGAGTCGAAATACTCAGAGACCTCACCTTTGTAAGGTCAGCCCTGATGATAATTATGCCCTAGTTCTAGTAACTGAGTTTCTCCTGCCTGAGTTCTGAGACCAAGTCATTTACCTTGTCTATGGTTAGTAAAGGGACATATTTATTTTGATTACTTCTAGCCCCTCTTGGACTATGGCTCTCTTAGAGGGTTGATTTATAGGCTGGCATTATATTCTAGATGGAACTCCACAGAAGAGATAGACCCAAATCCCTGTCTTTTCTACTAATCAGGCTTGGTCTCAGAGTACGTGTACTAGGAACATGCCAAGAAAATTCTCATTCACTAGTACTATACAAAATTGAATGCAGACCCTCCCTCCCTCTCCATGTCAACTGTTTTACTCCACCGTGGTTTGCTGGGGTTATCTTGAACTAGGAACATATCCATAAAAGGACAAGAACCTTCGATTCTTCTCTATTTCTTTTCATCATAATCTGTAGTTTCTACCTCAGAGGCCCAACTGAGTGACCTCAATGATTCCATTTTATTCTTCACTCATAACAGACTTAGGAAGAATTATCCTTGAGCTTACACTAAGAGGTAATGTACAAGGTCAATGGTATATTTTAAGCCTCTCCAGTCCATTCCCAAGGATAACCATGACCTGCACTCCCTAAAATTCTACCAGTTAGAGACTTAGAAGAGTGGATGGTAACTATCTCCCTTTACACCTCAGTCTAGATTGGTTTGAGAACTCGGGTCTTCTAACACCTGGATTAAGCACACTGTGGCTTTGGATGAAAGATAACTGTGACAGTATTCTGGAATTTAGAAATTCCTGAGAAAAAGCAGGCCAAATGGGCCTTCCAAAGAATGGTTTCAGGACAGGCTATTTAAAGCAGGCAAGGTGTTTATGAGCATATTTTATGTTGTGTGCCCTCTTTATTTAGAATAGCTCTGGACCCGCAACATTCTTACCAACATTCATACCAACATTCATTAAGAAGACAGTCTTCTAGAATAATGAAACTGAACAGCGTGACTGCCTTATTGATTAAACTTTGGAAGACTCACACCAATATGAACTATGTACTCAATTTTCTCTATCCTTACCCATATTATTTTTGTTATAGGAATTTTATTTTTGTTTTGTTATGGTAGTTATTTTTTTAAAATGTGAATTTAGATAAAACAATTTTCTAATACACTTCCAGAGATCATTGTATAACTAAGTTGACAGAGGTTTTAGAACATTAAACTATTAGAAACAGGTCTAGATTTCCTTCTCTCTGTAAAGACAAAATAGTAAACTATTACAGTCCATCTATTCTCACTAGGCACTTTTAAAATACCAAGCTGTCTTTGGCAGCAGTAATTCAGTAGGTTTGTGCCTAATATATTCATGAAGGGCTTTGATGGATTTGATAAGCATAAGCAGCTGTTAACATTAAATTGCCATTTTTTTTTCAGTGACTTTCACAGTTGTCAATATTAAACAGTAGTGTTTTACAAATGACGACTTTAAGACCAATTAGAGTAAAATTAAATAAAATGTAAAAGGCTCAATCAAATTCTTCCTTTTATCTATAGTATTCCACTACTAAGAAAAATGAAATATTTTTACAAGACTTTAAGCACTGCCTTGTATATTTGCCTATAATTTGCATTGTATATTACTATAGTCAGAAATTCTTCCATTCCTTCCCCATCCCACCCCCATTTAATTTTTGTCATTTTTTCATATATCTCTGCTTCAATTGAAAAAAAAACTAATCTGGAAAACAACTGGGATGGTCCACTTAATTATAAACAACCTTAACTAGTGATGAAAAATTAAGTACATTTGTCCTCTTTCTCCTATAGCTAGCTGAAGCATGTGGTTATTTTTAATTTTTATTTATTGATTTTTCCAGTTTTAATGAGATATAATTGACATATAACATTGTGTAGGTTTAAAGTGTACAGTGTTATAACTTGATATATATGTGTTATGCAAAATGTTTACCACATTAAGGTTAGTTAACATATGAAGGCTGTTATTCTTAATGATCTAGGCACACCAAAAAAAAAAAAAAAAAAGCAATGGACCAAAATAAGGTTTTAGCTTCTGTGCTGATACCTTACTCTTCAAGAATTAAATAAGAACTCTAACTCTTATTTAAAATTTAATAGTATTTGCTTACCTCAGGCAATAAACTTGACTTATTATATATTATACTTTGGAAAATATAAATACAACACTGAGCCTATGGCATTTGCTTTTAAAAAATGGAAATAAACATTTTCGAAAACTACCTAAGATTTTTTCAATATTGTGAATATGATTTGTTAATAATTGCTCATAGAATAGATACAATTCAGTCAGGACTAAAGCAGGAGCCTGGACATGCAGTAATTCAATGTGTAATTAAGTGAAGAGAAATATTAATTCAAAAGATTAAACAGGAAAAAATGAGAAGATATGAATATTATAGAGAATACTATATTTACATATATAAAAACATAGAATATTATACATAAATATATATCAAATCCATGTGCAATCTCATTTCATAATACAAAACTTTTTTTACTTTCATCACTAATAGCATAATTTTGTGACATTTTTCCTCAATAATCTGGATCTCAGTTCTTCCCCTTTTATTTTTTACTTATTGAATGGCTACTTTAATGTGATTTTATGGATTAAATTTTGGTAAGCAAAGAAAGTCAGTGCTGTTACAAATTGTGACCCAGTCTTCATAATTTGTGGACTGCCACAGACATACATGTCTGTGGCACAGTGAAGGACATCGAGAACTATGCAATTTACCATACTGATGAACTTTGCTGTTTCTCAGTCCATTTGTTCAACATTCTGAAGATACACTGCTGTCTATGGGGAACTTGTTTCCTCATTTCAGTTCTCAGCTTTGATACTGAAAGCATTATGCCTCTGCCAAGAACCACACATAAGAGGAAAAAGCACTGACAAACCTGATTCCTCTCCAGCTAGCTTGCTTTGTATTTCTATGAGCGTTCAGTTTTATATTTTTAATAGCCATCTTAATTTTTTCAGAGAGGTAAAAAATTATCTTTATATTTTTATACAGTTATGTCAAAATGTATACTTTTTAAAGTCTAGAAAAATTACTTTAACTTGCTGGAGCACAAAAATAGGAATTCCTGAAGCATCCCCAAGTTACATGCTTTCATTTATTGTACTTAACTAGTACACATTAGAAGAAGATATTCTTCGCTTTTATGTTTTCAAATAAAATATAGCCATGCACCTGCTGGGGGAAAATGTTCATATGAAACATTTTCTGGGAAATATTTTTTTTTTCAAAAGTGAAAATCACGCTGCCCACATTAAATGACCTGAAAAAAATACTTTTGTTTGTGCTTTTCTATATAGAAAAATATATTACATATCTGTAATACCTGTACTGTCAGGCCATTACCTAAATAAAGAAAAATTAGACCATACATCGAGATGGCAAGGTTAAACATTTTCAAAGTCGTTCAAATAACATTAAAAAATGTACTTGTCTAATACAAAATATTATACTGTTAAAGGTAAAACTATATTTTAATATATTTATTTAAAAAATTGTGCAGCACAGTGATTACAAAAGAGAATGACTTACATAGAATCAATGTTAATTAGATAAACTTGACGAAATAGATTTAGCATATAATCTGCCAAAGGGCAAATCTTAGATAATATTTGAAATAATTTCCTTTGGCAGAAAACAGAACGAAGTGTCTTCTGCTTACCTAGATATTTTTGTGGTTCACCTTTTTGTTGTGGTAGTGCATTTTTTGGGTTATTTGGTTTTAGCCCAGTGAAAGTCATTTCAAACTTCTGACTTCCAGAACCATCGGATAATACATTTGTGTTATTTCAAGCCCTTAAGTTTGTGGTAATTTATGAGAGTAGCAAGTGGAAAACAATACACACACCTACAAAATCTATAAACTGAATAAGAGATTTCTAAACAATCAATAGAACCAGCATATGTAATCATACTACCAACTAAAGATCACTTTAGTTAACAGGACTATTTGTATAAAATTTATGAATGCCTATGACTTTAGTTTCCTTATTGTTGTACATAACTGTAAACAGTTTTCTTCATATATCAAACACGTATTCTCTCAACAAAAGCTACTGAGACCATTATCTCTAGACTCCCCAGCTTGAATAATGAATGTAGTTTGACGACATCATATTGCTGTCTAGACTTGATAAACTTCCCTAAGTTTCTTCCCATCTTCAAATTCATACCAGTCTACCCTCCAGTCTACTTTTTAGATCTCACCATCCACTTACCAAACTATTTCCGATGTAGTTGTACTCATGTTTAGAAATCTTGAAAGTTCTTCCTGATTGCCAAAATCATATAATTTTTCCTTATTTTATGTTTAAAGTATAATTTTGGCAGGTGGAATTCAGAAATATCGCAAGTAAAAATATATAATTTTAAAAACTGAATTGCATAGTGGTTTGTTTCAGAAACTTTTAAAATTATATTGTAGTGCTATAAAATGCATAAAAGCAATCTAATCTTTAGTCTTTAAAAAGGCTTAGCTTTTTTTAAATTGAATTTTCACTAAAAGTTATTTTCAATTGTTTATTTTTAATAATGAGACAGTGCCTCTGTTGTGCTGATTCTCTGAAAAGAATGCCACTTTAAGAATTCGCATGTGTGAGTTAAATGAAAGTCACCTGGTTTAATCATAGAGATCCTAACTACCTCATCACACACTCTCATAAGACAGTCTTCTGTTATTTCTACTATATTCATCTGAAGGAATCTAATACTGGAATTTTTCAATACTACATTTTCTGATGTTTTGGAGATTTGATGCCCTTATGTGATTGCTTTAAGTAGCAACAAATCAGAAAGCCATCATAAAATTCAGATGAAGCAGCCATTCTTGCTGCCTGGATTCAACATTGGTATTTGAAACCATGTAAATGAAAGTGTGCTCCTAAAATATATAAATAATATTCTGATCTGCTTGAATCAGAAGTATATCTTTTTTCCCATTGCTTTAACATCTTTTCCATGTGGGTCAGACATTCAAATTTTTTTTTACTGATGCATATAATCATAAAACACTTCAATAACTTGAAACAGTTCTGTGACAAATCTTAAGAGATTTGAGGGCAAAAAGACTTGGTTGATCCCTCATGTATGACCCTGGAGAAGTCACCTAGCCTCCATAAAACCTGCAGAATGCAATAAATGCAAAGCATTTATTATTTCTCTACAAATATTCACCCCAGTTTTATTAAATTGTGTTTTTAAATTCCATAGCAGTGGGTTCCATGTAAATAGCTAAATACTAATTTATAAAATAGGAAATCATGGTAAACCCTTGATGTAAATGCAAATTATTTCGATAAAGTCTATTAGGAGTAAATTCATTTTTTTCAGAGGAACTACTCAACAGTGTACTTCTCAGTGAGTTTTATATATGAAATTTGAAGACTACAAGGCTAGGAGACAAAATCCGCTGTTATCTGTGTAGTGCAAACACGTACACTCATTCTGAGGAATTCTTTTATTTAGAAAAATACTGTAAAAACTAACACTGTATATTTTGTAGTCACAGTCAAGTATTCTCCAGGAATAAGGAAATTAGGAAAATAAGATTCCCTTCTGAGAATTAAATCAAGAAATCAACATATAAATGAGACAGGAGCAGATATATATGACCACTTAAAGGAAGATAGAACATCTGTTTCCTTGGTCCAAAAGACTTGGCTGAAACCTGATTAAATATGGAGACCTATTTCAGTCTTGTGGTCAGTTATAAAAGCACAGAAAAAGAAAATCATGAAGATAAGAATCGGCAGTGTTCACCTAAACACTGTCTGGGAAGGAAAGAGACTTAGCCAGGAAATTTTACAGTTTAATGGGTGAAACAAGCTTGTTTGTAAGCAGATGTGAAAAACGCAGATGCGAAAATATTTAAAATATTTAAGATACAGGCAAGAGAAGTAATGATTTATAGCATTTGTTTCCTGAGAAGGCAGGTGTTAGGACTCAAAGCGCTGACTTTGGGTAGGAAGAGAGACATCCCTTATATTATGACATGAGAAAAGGAGGCCAGAATGTGTAGACATGGTGGGTTTGGAAATCTAGTATTGAAAGTTGAGGGACGTCCCATCTGAAAGCTTCTATTTTCCCTGAGAAGAGGTGAGATCATCTACTGAGTGTGTGTGGAGTGGAAGCGGGGGTAGCAGGAAAGAGGAAGAATTGAAGGTTTGATTTTTCTTAATGTTTATGAAGACTCATCTAGCAGCAGCAACCGCTCCCTCTTCAACCAGCTTTAGGCTAGCACTCAATTTGATTCAAGAAGTCTGAAATGAAAGTATTTTTATATCTATATAAATAAAGGTAAATATGCTCTATGACATCAACACAACAAAATGACTAGTCACACACTCTTGAGAACAAATAATGTGCTAATTTGTATCAAGTATAATTTATATGTTAATTTTTTTTCATTATGCAGAAAATAGAAATTAGTACTACAACTGGGATAAGAACTCAGGCCTCATTTTACATTTCAACTGTATTGTAGAAAATGTTTTTCACTATGGTGTCTACTTTTGTTTGTTTGCCTTTTTATCTATGTTATCAACAACAACAACAACAAAACAGTGTGTCTTTTTAATTGGATTATAAATGGGTAGTGGTTTGCTACCAACATGGGCTCAGTGAACCTTAAAGCTGTATTCATTAGAATTAAGTTTGACTGGAAATGACAGAAAGCCCCAAGTATGGAGGCTTAAGCAGGATAAATGTTTTTAAGTCTTCTCAATTTAAAAGTCCAGGCAGGCAGTCCAGGGCAAGTATGGTGCTCTCTCTGCAGGGATCCTGGCTCTTTTTCTCAGGTTCCTTCAAAATGTGAGATTTTAACTTCATTGTCCAAGATGGCAGCCTCTGTGTTCCAGGCAGGAAGATGGAGGAGTGTCAAAGAGGAGTGACAAAAGGCATGTACTATCCTTCTCCTCAGACAAGTTCTTGAGCTGCCACAGGACAGTTCCACTTACATCTCATTGGCCAGAACTTAGTTATATGACAATGCTAGCCCAAATGGGATCTGAGAAGTATTGATTCAGGGCAGTCTCATGCTCAGCTAAAAACTCTATTAACCTAGAAGAAGAGGATAGATATTAGGGAATGACTAGCTGTCTGTCATAGATGTTGAGTATGTTTCTTCTTGCTGACTAACAGCAGAACAAAATCTACACCAGCACTATTTGTTAATCCTTAGTGATTTGTTTTTGTTATAGTTTTAAAATGCTTGTAGGGAGTAGCTTTACTTTCCTTTTGTCACATGCTGCTAGCACCTTTGCTCATCTCTCTCTGTTGAATGTTCTTGTGTGTTACAAAATCTATTCCCTTGTTTCTCTATTTGGTTTGATAAAACCTTTCATTACAAATTTAATTGTGGCATTTTCTGAACATGGAAAATTAGCAATCTGTTTCAAGTTCCAGATAATAGAAAAATTAATCTACATCTTTTTTTTATGTATGTATGCCAAGAGGCTCAGAAAAGAGTTTGCAATATTTTAAAAATCAAACAATAATTGTCAGTATTATATTTTCTTAGAGAGTAGCTTAGGTGTAGAGTCCACTTTGTTAGATAAAAGCAGAGCCTTATCTGATAGACTGACTAACCAAAGAAAGTATGTTAATCATAAACTTAACTGAAATAGAACTGAACTCTCATATATGATATGCCTAATAAAAATCTACCTTGCATTTGAATGCATTATACAAAATAACTGGATGAGAGTATAAAAATACTTATTTTCAAATAGAAAAAGTTACAAAGTTTTATATATGAGAAATTAATTCAGTACTCACTACTGAAAGATGATTTAGGCCTTCGGTATACTCAAGGCAGAATTTTCTAGCATAAAGTAGTTTCGGAGAACAAATTGAAGCAGAGATTTAAATATTTTATTATTTCTATATTGCTAAGGCTGGTTTTTTCTTGGGTTGGTTTTAAATTTTTCTTTTTTTTTTTTTCTTTTCTCTCATCCCTCAAGATTTTCTCCAATAATTCCTGTAATAGTAGAAGCTTTAGGAAGGTAACTTATCACCTCATTAACGAAGATTTGGAGGTCTTTTTTTTTTTTTTTTTTTACTTTGGTTCTTCTTCTTGTTCTCCCTGGCATTAGTAGAATGCAACTTGAAGAAATCTGAGATGGAAAGACACAGCCATTTGACAATTTCTTGAAAGTGCTTTAAGGCTGGCCAGAAGCATTTTCATTCGAGCTACTATATCCTATGCTCAGAAAACAGAAGATGATAGTCTTATCATGGCACACTGAGCCATTAATATGTTACCATTCTAAAATAAAAATTAAGCCTGAACTATGTAACTAAGTTGTCTTCAACTGGTCTAAGAAATAAAGACAAACATTCACTTCCCTTTAGAGCATTCCTTCTTCAAAAATGAGTGTATTCTTTATTTTAAATGATTTAATTAAAAATGATAATATAATACATTCTCCTGCATAATAAAGACGGCAAACTGGTATAAAGTGAAATGTAAAAGTACCTTCCCCCTTCTCCAATATTACTATGAATTTTAATAGGTATTTCCGAATGCCTCCTAAAAGGTTTGTACTCGTTTACATTCTAGTATTCTTTAAACATAGTTGTAAATAAATGTACTTAGTAACTTGTTATCCATTTGCTCAGGGCCTTTCCATATTTATTGGTTACTAATTTAATTTAGTTTCACAGCCTTCTTTTGAGATCAAGACATTAAAAATCTCCCAATTTTATAAATCAATAAACAAAAATAAAAAGACTTTAAGATGCTCTACAGTGACGCCATAGTGTGCTAGGAGTTGAACTTAAACTTCATACATACCTCGTGGTAACATTATTTAGCCACTAACCTATAGTCTCAGGCTAATTGGGAAAGAAAAAAGTAAAGCCTATAGAATATTAGACGATATTTGAATACTGAAAACCTAGTCAGCCTCAAATATCAGCCAACTATTCTGATCACATAATTTTTTCTCTGACTTAGAGTAAAAGTCACATTTATGACCAATTTGATATCCTTTCTATATATGTGCCAATTGGGACTCATTAGCCAACAGTTATGGAGACTAATAAAGGTATCACTAATAAAAGGCATAGCACACTGGAAACAATGCAGTTCCTGTATTTTAGAGATTCTGAGAAATGCTTTATCTTTAGTTTCACATCTCATCACAAGTCTCTGTGGTACCTGAATAGCCACTGTGTCTAGTTGTGTATTATTACTTGAGAGACAAAAAAAGTCCCTCTAGTGTAGAGCAGTACTGACTCTGGAAGGCTCAGTCCTGACCTCAACTATGACAGTCATTCTATAGATTATCTAGAAACTAGATGAAAGCTTATAAGAGGATTAAAATTACAGCTCTTCTCTACCATAAAAATATGATGGCCAAAACTCTCTCCTAATGTCCTTTAGGCTGTCAAATCAAATCATGCCCATAGTTCTCACTCAAATGTTTTAAAAGAGGCTCTTCCCCAGCTGCTATTATCTCTTATGTTCACACTTGGCCTTCACAAAAGTGACTTAGGATAGGAATTTATAGTACAGGGATACCTTTGAGTAAGAAAAATGGATGTCCTCCTCTCTGTCGAACTAAATAATAACCTTGTTCTAGTAACAGCTTTAGAACTAGGTTGTCAAATTCCCATTAAATTCAATTCTCTAGGTCTAAACCTACAGGAGCGGAATTGTATTTATTCAGCTGATGTTCATAGTTTTATGCAAGGTTGTCCCTGGATGGGAAGTGAAAATGTTAGATAAACATCTTGAAGGCTAAAAGCAAATCTGGTTATTTTGAGAATATCCAGGTAACAAATTCAAATTCAAGTTCATTTGAAAATGAAAGTTTGAG
>NW_006436282.1:19231665-19248730 GCF_000325575.1 Pteropus alecto
CAAGAAAGTAACTGAGCTTTTCATACAATTTTTGTTTACCCCATGAAATTTCATCTCTCATTAACAGCTCATATTCTCTCATTTTGATGCTTCTCAATCTCTATCATCAAATCCTAGTGGTTTCTGATGGCATCTGCAGGATTGGATTGGGCTGGATTCAAGGTATCTAATACAGATTTGGCTTTTCTTCATTTAATTGTACATTTGGACGAGAAGTACCTTTCCTGGTAGAACTGGGAATAGAGTCAGAATAGATTGATGCATGAGCAGAAGGGAACTTGACCTTGTCTGGATGAGCCGAAAAAAAATCAGTAGCCTGATATGTAGCCATCTCTGTTTTTCACTTTAACCCTGTTCTATATGGCTTTGAGCAAGTCTGGAATTTCAGCTCTGTTAATTTATGAAGAAACTTGGGCAGGTTACTCACCCTGAGTACCAGTTTATTCATCTGAAAGAGGAAGATGACATAATTGTTGTAGGAAGTACTGATTACATTTGTATGCCTGGCATACAACAGGCATTCAATAAATAGTAACTTTAGAACTAATCAGAAAATAGTAAACATTACCAAGCTGCCAGCTGAGACATAAGGCATTTTCATCACCAACCCTTCCTACTGAACTCTTTCGAGGGGTCTGGAACCATAGAAACATGCAGAAGTCGTCTAAAGTTCATAAGAAGAAACTGGAAAGTTCATTTATCTTCAAATATAAGCAAAGAGGACAATGCAAAGATGTCAGCCCGTGAGGTAAGTCATGTACACACATCACCATATAGCACAGTGGAACAAGGTACGTGCTACAAGATAAATCAAGTTAAAGTGCCCAGGCGCTTTGAGAAAAAAATTATTTCTTTCAGCTGAATTATCAGAAAATATTGTGTGGGAAAGGTAAATTTAAGCAGGGTGTTAAAATGGCAAAGTATTTATGACAAAGTGTGTCTGTGACTAATTCAATTTGACTAACGCATGGAGTAAATGAAAGGGTAAAGTGTGAGATAAGACAAAAAGGGTGGATTTGGACTGTGCTAGAGAGGCATTTGAAGGCCAGGATAAGGAATTTTAGATTTTTCAGCAAAGGGATAATAAAATGGTTGACATAACAGCTTTACTACGAGACAGTTCATCTGGAAACTTTGTGAAAGAAAGAGTGGAGGGAAGAAATGGCAAATCTAGTAAGAGACTGTGCGGTGACACAGGTGAAAGGCTATAGGGGCAGACGAGGGAAGAGCTGGGGAGCTAGAGGGAAGGAGTGCATTTTTTAAAATTCTAAGACCCCTTTTACCAGGCCCCGGGCTTGGGGCGCTGTCCCTCCCGGTGGCAGGACACCTGGCTTCCGACTTTGCCTTTCGCCCCACTGGGCGGTGGAGGCGACCGGCCAGAAGGGCCCGAGCGGGGCTGCGTTGACCCTCAGACCAGGCTGAGCTTCCAGGGCCTTCCTGGCGGGTCAGAAATCCGGCCGGGGCTTGGCCCCAGCACCGAGGTGTGGGGGGTCCCTCTGTGTCCCCCGCCGCGTGAGTTCTACGGGGGAATGGCCTACTGTGGATCCCAGGTTGGAGTGGGGATGCTGCCCCAAGGAGGCCTGTCGACCCCTCAGCCCGAGGGCGAGGCGGGAGCCGGAGTGGAAGGCAACTCTGAGGGGGCCTCCCCAGAGCCCCATGCTGCCCAGCCCGGGGCCGTGGATCTGGACAAGGAGACCCCGGAGCAAAAACCCTGAGGTGGTGGCGAGTGAGGACATGGAAGCTCAGCAGAAAAGACCTAGAGCAATCTGCCAAGCTCTTGAAGCAGAAGAGGATCAGCCCAGGGCACACCCAGGCGATCTGGGGCTCACCTGGAGGGTTCTCTTAGGGAAGGTGTTCAGCCAAACGACTGTCTGCCGCTTTGAGGCGCTGTTGCTCAGTTTGAAGAACACGGGTAAACAGCGGCCCCCCGCTGCAGAAGGGGGTGCAAGAAGCTGACGACGAGAATCTACAGGAGACGTGCGAAGCAGAGACCCTCGTGCAGGCCCAAAAGAGAAAGCGAACAGGGATGGAGGGCCAAGTGGGGGGCAACCTGGAGAGCATGTTCCTGCAGCGCCCAAAGCCCACACTTTGTAGCAGGTCAGCCACATGGCCCAATGGCTCAGGCTTGAAAAAGATGTGCTCCAAGTGCGCTTCTGCAACTGTCGCCAGGAAGGCAAACAATCGAGCAGTGACTATTCATGAGAGGATTTGGACGCTTCTGGGCCTCCTTTCTCAGGGGAACCAATATCCTTTCTTCTGGCGCCAGGGCCCCATTTTGGTACCCCAGGCTATGCGGGCCCTCACTTCACTACACTGTACCCCTCGGTCCTTTCCCTGAGGGTGAAGCCTTTCCCTCTGTCTGCCTCCACTCTGGGCTCTCCCGCGCATTCAAACTGAAGTGCCTGCCCTTCGCAAAAAAGGGGAGAGCAGGGACAGAGGAGCCTGAGGATGGTACCAGGGCTTTGGGATTAAGTTCTTCGTCATTATTGGGAACACTATGGGGGCAGGGAGTTTGGGGGAACTGGTTGGAGGGAATTCCGGTGAATTTCGATGATGCTCTTGATTTTAATGCCCACATCACTCATCACTCTGATCTGAAATAAAGAAGCCTGGGACACATGTACACACACAAAATTCAAATACTTGCTCCAGTCCTGGGCAAATGAATCAATCTCTGGCAAGTGGACTTGGGCATCAATATTTTTCCATTTTACTCTCCCCAGTGATTCCAATGCGCAGCTTCAGTTGAGAACTGCTGACCTTGAACTAGATATACTGTAGTCTCTAAATAAGCACCCTTGCTCACATGGTAAAATTCACCAAGCACACTCATGGTGGTTCATTCCTAAGTCTCAACAGAGGGAGCAGTTCCCCAGAATTCCTTGATGTTTAGCATTCCTTGCTGGTCATTCCCCATTCCATAACACTCCATCCGGGGAAAGTGAATAATCCCAAATCCTACTAGAAGTACAGATATGAGAAAAATCAACCTGAAGATAAAGTAGACGCCACTGATAGCAGAGAACAAAGACAGAAAGAACACAGGTCCTTGATGAATTGAACTATTATATCAATCAATCCAGAAACCTAATCTACCACTGGATTTCAGGTTATATGAGCCAAGAAATTTTATTTAACATTCAAGCCACTTTGAGTTAGGGTTTCTATTACAGCTAAGAGAATATCGCATTATATTATCAGTCCTTTATGTTCTTGAAATAAATGGTTTTAGATTTTATCTGTTGATATCAGACTTCAGAAATGACAAAGTGCAACCTGAAATGTAACATCTTTTATAGGATACCCAGCAACAATAATCTTGTCTTAGTGGCATAAACACTTGGCCTGTAAGTGCTGTGCAGCTGTGAAAACCTGTACTTTGAAATCTGACACATTTTCCAGCTGTATCCTGACCATTTGACTGTGTTCTTTTGTTTTTGGCAGTATTAACTACATTACATGAAATTTCCGTACAGTGCTGTTTCAATTGATTTTCAAAGAAGAAAATACTTCCAAATCCTAGGCTCTGAATCTGCCCTTGAAATTTAATCACATCTAGAATTTTACCAGAAACTACTACCATCTATTAAAATTTATGTGTTGAAAATATACTGGAAATCCATTTCTTCAAAAGATGCTTATTAAGATACTGAAGAGTCAAAAAAAGAGGGAAAATAAGAATCTACACTTATATTTGCTCATATATATATCAGGAAACTGAAAGGAAGAAATTATGAATAATGGTTAATTTCAAGGGGAGTGGGGGAACTGAGCAGATAAGGATCTTAAAAGGAGACATATTGCTGTAAACTTTTTTTATACTTTCTGGTTTTTTAAATAATGTGATTATATTACCTATTCACAATTTTAATTAAAAATCACTTTAATAAAAATAAATTAAAAATATTCTAAAATATATTATTTACCAGAAGTATGCCTAAATTAATTGATTATTCTACCATCAAGAATCCACCAACATGAGAAACCCTTCCATCTCCACTAACTGCCGAATTGGACTTTTAGCTAAAACAGTACTAAATGAGAAATTTAAAAGCTGTTCCGTGAATGCTCTCCTTAGTGATTCATTCCATTAAGACATCTAAAACTTTAAGCAAACTTAGCGATGACCCTGAAACAACACAGAGGAAACACTGAATGTCCAAGAAGGAGTAAAGCAATCGGAACAAAGGGAGAGGAGACACGGTTAAAGATGAACAGGAGGCTGAGTTGGCATTCCAGTCCAGAACATCTAAAAAATAAGCACGACTCACAAATATTACAGCTAAGAATTAGATGTCTTACAAATGAACATGAGTATCAACTGGTTACAGCACATTAAAAGTTGTTGGCATCATTATCCTCCATCTTGCCCCAGCTGCCATTTCAAACCAGATCTCGTTCTTTACTTTCCCAACTCTAGGAATAGACAATGGAGTCCAATCGTAATAATAATGATACCAGCTAATATTTATTGATATTTATTATACTCATCTCCTACCAAGTATATATATTTCAGGATCAAACTAAGCATTTAAGAGGCTCTCATAGACATGCCAGATCACTAATAAACTTAACTTTTAAAAATTTACCCTTTGAATGGATTTGTAAATTGTGTCAACTATGTTAAAACATAGAAAAATATGTAACATGTAAGACTAAATCTAAAAAAGCAGAATGTCATCTCGGAAGCTAAGCAGGGTTGGGCCTGGTTAGTACTTGGATGGGAGACCACCTAGGAAGACCAGGTGCTGTAGGCCATAAAAAATAAAAAATAAGGGATTGTTAACTGACAAGGTCTTTGCAATCTGTGAGGTCAACCAAGGGCTGCCTTATCTAAAAAAAATAATAATAATAAATAATTTAAAAATAATAAATAAATAAATAAGCAGAATGTCGAATGGTATGTAAACTCCTTACAATTATGTAAAAATGTGAATGGGGTTCAGAAGATAATATACAAATATTAAGATAGTTGTATTAGAAAAGTGGGATTACAGGTAGGAATTTTTTCCTTTTTTCAAAATTTCTTTCAACCTTATTGTTACCTCATGCATTATTTTAACCTATATTAGTCAGTATAGATTTAGCTGCATAACAAGATGCAAGGTACTGGCAAATTAAACAAGACTGCAGTTTATTTCTCTCATATTACAGTCTAAATATAAGCCATGCAGAGCTGACATGGTGGTTTTCAACTACGTGCTACCTAGAAATTCTGTTACTAAGAATGGGAGAAGGGATGTTGGGAGTCAAGGGGCATATTTTTGCCTCACTGCTCCTTTCTTTTTCTAAGGACATGGAAACCAGTTTGCTGTTGTTTATGCTTTTAAACCCATATTAACTGCAAGCTCTCCACCCATCCTTATCTAGTAACAAGGTCCTTAAATCAATGATGCTCTACCTCTTAACCAAGCACATACTACTACTTCTCATCACCAGATTAAGTTTTATGTTTCCCCAGATGCTCACATGACTGGCTCCTTCTTATCACTCAGGCCTCTTCTCAAATGTTGCCTCCTTAGATATGCCATTCCTGAACTCCCCTTTCTAAAGCAGCCTCTCATCCAGTCACTATTTCTTACCCTGTTTATTTTTTTCATAGTCTATCATTATTCGAAACTATTTATTTGTCTATGATTTTGCCTCCCCCTAATTTAAGTTCCATGAGATCAGACACCTTGTTTACTCCTGTAGCCCCAGCACCTGGTATACAGCACCAAACACACTGCCTGACGCACAGGAAGAAGAGAAAAAATGTTGAATGAATGAATGAATGAATGACCAATCATGCAATCCTCTAGTGTTGAAATAGCAGGGAAATAATAAAAGATACTTGACAATTACCAGATATAGGCCTCTGCTACTTTCTCATTGACAAATATCAATGTATTTGTCAAAGTAACAAATATCAGCTGGGGCAGGGAGGGGAGGGAGTAAGATATTTTGCAAGCTAGTGGGAAAATATCTAATTGTTATTTAAACTCATTAATGTCAGAGGACTAATTCAAGGTTCAGGCATATACTTCTCAATAGGAATGGTGTACCAGTCAGCTCCATTAAACCCCTTCATCCAAACTCCCAACTAGTTCATCTTCCTATAACCTTCAGAGTTCAAAGTCACAGCTGATGGTACTAACCGAAATCATCCTAACTGGGACAGTAATAACGAATATCAAAAATTATTGTAAGTGAATTGTTATTTCTCTTCCTTCCAGTCTGAGGCATGTATAATACTCACTGAATTCAAGGGTACACCCCAGGGTGAATCTATCTGTGGGCGAGGAAAATAAAACTGCTGCCATCTAAAAGGGAAATCTTGTTCTAAATTCAATTTGCTGACTTTTCAACCACATTTAGCATTACGTGAATGTTCAGTGACAGCTCTTGATGCATGCCTTATAGATAAGCCAGTAACAAATTCTTTAAATATGCATAGGAGGTAATGCTAGGAAATGCAAAGCTAAATAAACAAAATGTGAAGAGATAATCTTCCTCTAAATTATCGGTAATCATACTTTAGGTACTACACTTCCTGCTAAGGTGTGAGGGGATGTTGAGGGGTTGCAGAGAGTGCCTGGCATGTTAATATTGCTAATGGATTCTTGTACTGAAAGCATAGAACGTAATTCATTACATATTATATGACTTCCTGGCATGGCACATAGGAGGCCTCTTAAAAGTCAAATTATTCATATGTTATTGCCTCTGGAGCTACATAAAACTTAAGTTTTCATATAATCATTGATTTAAGGAATCTCTTCTTAAGAAAAATTTTTAATAAGCCTAAGAACTAAAACAATCACCTATCTCCTAAACAGATGTCATTATTTTCCTTGTAAACCAGACCTTGCTCTCAAGTTCCACATTAGTTTATAGTGACACAATCCTCCTAGGCACTTGGTGGCATCTACTGTCTTTTTCACATTCCCAGTGTCCACAGAGAAGTTCACAAGTGCCTTCCTCATCTCCTTGCAGCTAGGGAACAAGTAATAGCTTCTTAACTTTTCTCTCTACCAATAGCATAAAATTGAATTCCTTTCCTATGGCATATCACTTGCCAGCATTATCTCTCACTACGACTGCCTAAGCATAGCTGATCCCTAAATAAGTTTAAATAAATATCCATAGCTCTGTGTCATCATTCATATAGTTCCCTGAGTCTGAAATGCTAAAATACTATCCCCTTCCTTCTGTTCCTTCTTCCTGTTCATCTTCCAGTGCTCAGCTCAACTGGCACTCCCTGAGTTAACTTTAAGAAATAAGAGATTTAGAGGGTTTTTCAAATATGTTTGCTCCATACCTCCAGGAAAACCCAAAGGGATAGACTAGAAAGGTATTATTTCTATTATTATTATTATTATTATTAAGACCTACTATGTGCCAGATGCTGAGCCAGCACTAACTCACCTCATCATCACCATTATTATTCTGTTTTACAGAGACCACTACAAGATTAATCCGTTTAAAGCCATGCAGTTAGGAAATGGGGAATTAAACTCTTTTAAAGCATTCTGCCTGACACTACAATTATATTCATAACTCTGTCTCTCCATTGAAACTGTAAACTCCTTGAGATGATGGGTTGAGTCTCTCTAGCTCTTTATCCCCACAGTGTCTAGCACTGTGTTTTGTGCATCATAGCTGTTCAGATTCTTTATTGAATAAACAGAAAGGAGGATGTGGAAGTTTGAGAACTCTAACATGAGTTTCTTACACTGCTTCTTTCTTTCCTACCATCTACCTTCCAAGCTCATTCATACAGGTTACAAAAACTACATATAATCCGCAAAGCAGAAGCTGCATGTATCACAGAGCTCTGAGACCTGCATTAGTTGAACTATCCGGAGAAGTGAGGCTGTAGAAGTACCACATGATGAGCAGCCTAATACAGGCTCAACACTTGAGAGTCAGCTAGAAATATGACCACGGTTCGAGCTAATTTCCACACAACTAGTGACAATTTTGTCTAAGCTGCAAGCTTCCCAGCCCTCTAAGCATTACTACCATAATATTTATTGAGCAATAACAATTGCTAGATGCAATTCGGAATGTTAAATTGAACATCATCTTTACCCAGGAGGCTGGTAATTTAAATTCTACAGACCTCTAGAGATATAAGGAGTACCCCTGGGTACTGAATTAGGCACTCAGCAAAGATGCATTAACTAACTCAGGCTGAGATAATAGCATTTAGTGTGCTAGAGTAGTGACTTGCAATATAGACCTTAGTGTCCCATACAAGTTAGTACAGCTTCTAAATATGATTGATGCTCTAACATAGTTTATGATGTGAGATCAAAGATGTAGCCAAAGTTAACCTTAGAAAAAGACTGTAACAGAGCTACAAATATAAATCTCACCTCTCCTAACAGCATCACCTTCTGCTCTCTGGTATGTGCCCCCTTTATTCCACCAGGCTCCATCTCATTTCGAATTTCAACTAATCTCTGCTAAACATTTAACTGGCAATGGGCCAATTAATGCATTACATTTTAAAGTTAATTTTAATTTTGATCAAAGTAATACATGCACATTGTTTAAATGGCAAAACATGACAAAAAACAGTCCTCTAACCCACCCTTTCCCAACCCCTATTCCTGTTTCCTTGTGGTAACCACTTTCAATTCTTTTCACTGTTTCTTTTACTATTTATATCCATTTTATAAATAATGTGCTTTTACTGTTATTTGATTTTTTAATTTTAAACATTATTTACTTCCTTCCTTCTATGGAAGATGAGGAATTACCTCTCTTAACACATCCCCACACACACACATCCAAAGCATATGCTCATTTCCCTGTCTCTATCTTCCGAACTTAACTATAGCACAATTTTAGGTTAAATCTATAACCAAAGTTTACATAATTATGAATCTATTAATATTGTTTATAGCTCAGTCATACAGTATAATATAATTAGATCTCCTATACATTTCATTTCCTAAGTTTATACATTCTTCTATATTTTTTTTTGTTTGATTTTTATATAACCTATCATCGACTCATTCAAAAAGTCTCCATTAGAACTGAAACTTCTTCTCAGTGTAGCCAAATACCTCATGTAATCTATCAGTTTAATTTGTTTTTTGGACCCTTCCCTATGGATTGCTCTGTCTTTCCATTACTATCTGGACTAATTGTTTTCTAGGCTGCTGGATACCCACTATTGTGGGGCTTCCCTTTGCCATCATCCTGGGAACTCTCTCGTATTAGATCCCCTCATAGATTTTTATGTCATGCCTTCCTATTTCTTATTTTACTTATTCATTTCATGAAACATATCCTTCCATATTTTTTTTCTGAAAAAGAGTACAAGAGAGTCACTCTGTTGAGACCTCATATATCTGAAAACACACTTATCCTCATGTTTAGATAGGTATAGAATTTTAGTTTGTTAAACATTTTCTCTCCAAATCTTTATAGCATTCCTATAGTTTTCTAGTTTTAAATATTTAATATACAGAGAAATTGAGGTCCAGTGTAGCCAGTGGCAAAATGAGGCCTCCAGATCACATCTAATTCTAAGCCCAGGAATATTCTTCCCCTATAATACCCAGCCTCTACTTACTAAAGTATAAAAGGATAAAATGAAGCTACTTCCAGCAGTGTTTGTAATTAGGTAAAGGGCTCATTTGAAGACCTAAAGCTCGAGTCAAAGGAGTAAAGTTATAATGGTAAAATAATTGACGATATGTAGTTAATTTGAGGGACAGGACCTCTCAAATCATAGAGCATAACTTCTATTTTTATCCAATGTGTCAAGCTGGTAGCATATCCTAAAGTTTCTGGGAACTCCAGAAATTAAGTGTTGGGAGACAGTTCTGC
Organism: Pteropus alecto; assembly: GCF_000325575.1. Taxonomy (NCBI): domain Eukaryota; kingdom Metazoa; phylum Chordata; class Mammalia; order Chiroptera; family Pteropodidae; genus Pteropus; species Pteropus alecto. Next base: position 19,241,491 of record NW_006436282.1, read on the forward strand.
ATGACTCACTCACATTTCTGCACATCTTATAAGCAGAAGCATTGACTGCTTTTGTTCTGAACTATTTTATGATGTATGTGCAGCAAACAGCCATAGGAGGTACAAAGAATGTCTTGCTCTGGAGCAAAGGGCAGGTTTCACTTTTAGCCTGGTAGATAGTGTCTCCTGGAGGAAAAGGGAGACATGCTTAGTGCTAATTATAAACAATATGGGTTCTCTAAACTCAGTATTGCTCACCTGTAATACTCCTCATTGCATGTGCAGGTATCACCTGATCCTCTTCACATTGCCCAGCAGGAGTTATGGCTTGGGAAACTGGAACAAATGCTGATACTTTGGTTACTGCTAGTGCTGTGAGTAACAAACTGTCCTTGGTTTCTGACCCAGGAGTATCATGTCTTTCTGCCAGCACCTGTGGAGAGCAGGTTGCAAGCTGACAAGGTCCTTGCAATCTGTGAGGTCAACCAAGGGTTGCCTCACCTCTATGAATCCTCCTAAGAATGAGGATAATCTATGGAAATGCAAATGATTATAGCAGGATGTGTAGGTTGGGTGGGGATAATCTTATTTTAGCCAGCAAATGTATGCTCTTGTATAAAAGCAACTTGCAAAAATAAAATCGCTCTCTACTCCATCATCAATGGATAGTAGGCCTCCCAATCTTAGCTTTCTGTCTTCTTTCTTTTCTCAATCTCCCACCATTCCCACTCAGGTTTATCTTCCAGAGCTGCACAGGATGTGGCAGGATTTACCACTTGCCGGACACGCAAGCACCCATGAAATTGTGGCAGGCAAACTTCCTGGCTTGCAGGTAGGACAAAATTTCAGACCCTTTTCAGTAACTGAGAGAGATGTATCCAAAAATATTTAGAAGAAACATTTTGGGGGATATATGAATTAAAAAGAGTTTTCTATTTTAAAAAATCTTTTGGCTTGGGAATACAGAATTCAAACCCTACCATAGTCTAGGAGTCCAGAAATTAAATATAATTGATATTTGGCTCCAACAAGTTAAATATTTTTGCAATGTACCTAAAGTACCTTCGTGTTTCTTATTAACAGTCAATATTTCTATAATAAAACATTCCCTGTTTTTGCACAGCTCTTCACAAAATATTTATCCTCTAAGATATCACTATTCGGGAGGCAGCAGGAAGAAGAATACCTTACAATTAACTAAAATCTTCAAGAAATATTTCAATTATTCTTGTAGACCAAAAACTCAATAAAATCTCTCAAATGTATTAGAAACCATAACTTAATCATAATATCAGGAAATGTCTTTCGAATACATTCATTTCTGCTTTTGGCATCACTGGCAAGACCACTGACTGCATTGAAGGCTGTGAACTCTGACTCTGCAAAGTGCTTTCTGTTCAGTGTTACTGCAAGTTAATTTTCCTCATCGTATTGCACTTTAAATACCCAGAATAAAACATGTCAAGAAGAAAACACCTATGTGCCATCATGCAACACGCAGTCCTGACCCAATGAGAAAGAACAGTTCAGAGCCAAACATATATGAGAATCCGTCCCTTAGACACTGTAATTCTAAAAAGTCCATTTATTTTGCTGTCACCTCCCCGAAGTCATCCTGGTATAGAGGTCACTTAAGAAAACTATAAGAAGGTTCCAAGATGGACCAAAACATGATGAAATTCTGCTGAACTTGATAAACTTCTGCTGCAGGCGTGAAGAAGGGGAGGAGTACACAGATTACAGATGCAGGAGAATGCTATTCATACTCTGGCTCTGCTCTGACCAGTCATGAGGATTTGGGCACATTTTTTCTTTCTTTCTTTTTTTTTTTTTTTTTACCTTTCCTGAGTTCAACTTCTTGGTCTGAAAACTGGCTGTGGTAATACCCAACAAGATTGTTTTGATGATCACGAGATGATGTTATGTGCAAATGTCTGACACATAAAAGACTCTTCGTAAATATCTGTTGAGTCCAAATTATAGAGTAGGCCTGGAGCAGCACTAGGCCTTCCAGATCAAGATGATACAGAATCCTCAGGCCCATTCAAAACCTGAAGTCTTGGCCTACTTAAGAGACAATCTTTTCCTTACGTAAAGTACTTTTTCATAAGGTTAAGAAAAGTTAACCTCTTGTCTGAGATTACTGTATGAAGATGAAGGTGAAAAATAGGTGTGATAACTGCTAATAAAGAGCCTTGAATGTCAAGTAGAGAATAGGGGCTTTATTCCAAAGGCTATGAGGAAATGGTTCATGTTTCTAAACTCGAGAATGACAGCTTAAGGAAAATACTCTGATCGCAATGAATAAAATGATTTGGTGGCGATTAAAGGGTATAGTAAGAAAGATCTGTTAGGAGGCAATTTAAATTTTCCAGAGCAGAGGCATCAGACATTCAAGTAATGGTGGTAGTACTGATGGACCTGATATGAAGTCAAACAATCTCTTACTGGTTATAAACCATGGAAAATGAGTAAAGAGTTTACCCTTCAGATGATAGTGTGTTTATCATACATTAGTGCCAGCAACCACTCACAAAGTAATTCCTTCAAGTAGTTAAGCTGATATTTTTACATGCTGGTCTTAATAACATGTGTATAAAAATGCATCTTGGTTGAAAACAGACACTTTTAAGTAAAGTTTATTTATTCTAATATAAACTCTTCACTTTTGAGGGAGCAAGATAGAAAAATTATCTTAAAAGTACAGGATATGAATTTAAGAGTTCAATGAAACAAAGTCAGAATTGTGGCTTAAGCTTTCAGTTTATAGACATGTTAATAAGTTTTTTATACAATTAGAATAGGAAATGGCTACGAATAAAAATACACTGAGTATTCTCTGTGTGAAAGCAGAAGGCTCACTAGTTGCGGCTCCATTTCAGGTTGTGCAGGGCAAAAGAAATCATCTCATTATTTGTGTTCCATTAATGGCTGGAAACCCATCCTCTCAAATACTGCCATGATTTTCAGCAAGCAAGATCATTTAGGTTTGCCATCTCAGGGGCTATTAAGAAATATTGGGTGGACATTACAAGGTTCGTGTGTTTGTTTACTTCTTTCATTTTTCTCTTTGCTGACCAAAGGACATCACAAATCATGATGTGCAACTATGCCATCATTACAGATTTATGAGAGAAAGAAATGATTCCACTGGTGGATTTAAAAACACAGAAGCCTTAAGTAGATGTTTTCCTCAAAAAAGAATTCCATCTTTCCCTCCCAAACCTGATCTCTCTCCAACTCCCTCCTTGGACCCTCTAATGCTAATACAGAGAAAACAGATTATTTTTTTAAGTTTCACATAACCTATCACTATAATATTCAATTCTTCAAGCAAATTCATAATTGTATTCGATATTCATCTTCTTAAGGGAAAGTTAAGTTTCGTGGAAAATGTCAGTTCCCTAATGATAAAGAAAGGGATCTAAAAGCTCATGAGTGGTAAACCATGCCTCCCAATGTATGATAGTTTTAATCAACTACATCTCAAATAGTGAGGAATAACTGAATATTTTTAGTATGGAATTCTCAAATAGAAACTGGGAAGAGTTAAATTTGCCAAGAAGGTCCAAAGGAACATAGTTCAATTAGGTATTGAACAACTATTATGCCAAATGCATAGCTTTAGTAAATCTTCACACAGCCTTGAGAGTCAGCTAGCCTAAAAATGTCAACGACTGGTAAGACAACCAATCGAGCTAATAACAAAACCAAGTCCTCTCAGTACTTGAATAAAGAGGATGAGAGAAATAAGTGGAAAGAGGAGGAATGTGGTAGACTGCAAAAGGTGGCCCACAATTCCTCCTATTCCTGTATGTTGTGCACTATGACGCTGTATCATGTGGATGATCCTGGGCTAGCCTACTGATGGTGACAGACATGTCCCACCACTCCAGCAGATACAGAGCGCACCAGACATGAATAGAGCCATCCTAGACCTTCTAGCCCCAGCTGAGCCAGTTTTTGCTTTTTTTTTTTTTGATAAATTTGCTATGTTACAGTTTGTAAATTTAAAGTGCACAGTGTTACTGCAATGCATGTGTATATCATAATAATTGCCACTGAAGCAATATTTGTCACATTACAAAATTATAGTACTATATTGTCTATATTCATTATATGGTATACATTAGATCTCTATGGCTTATTTACTACTCATTACAAGTTTATACCCTTAAATACCATTGATCTTATTTCCTCATCATCCCCAGGAACTGAACCAGTTTTGATGAGAAAAAACACCCAGCCAACCCACAAAACTGCGAGAAATATATCATTGTGCTTGTCCAAAGTTTTGGACAGTTTATTATATAGCAAAAGTTAACTGATATAGAAAGTGGTACTAGGACTGGACTGCTGCTGTAATAGCTTAAAATACGTAGCATTTTAGCTTTGGGACCAAGTGGTAGACAGAGACTGGAAATGTGGCAAAAGGTTGTTAGCCAAAATTAGAAAAAATGGTGAATAAATGTTGGTAGAGGCTAGAAAGTTAGTGAAGAACTGCTACAATACCCTGGAAAAATGGCAATCTGTGTTACATAGTAGTGAAACAATGGCAAGACTGTTGTCTACAATAATTTGGAAGACAGAGAATTTACCTAATGAGTTTGTAGATTTGGCTAAGCAGAATCCCAGGCAAAATGTTGAAGAAGCAAGGTTTGTTTTTTGTTGTTTTTTTAATTGCATAAGGTACAAAAAGAGAGATGAGCTAAAAAGAGAACTGTGCAGTTTTCCTGCACAATTCATAGGCAATATAAAGGAGCCGGGACCTGAGAGTTTGGAAAATAGAACTATTTCTTATCTCTGGTCTCTCTACCCATTAAAAGTGTCTCAAAGTAAGAAATGACATCAGGGTAAAGGTTCAAATCAAGATTGTGGCTGAAAGACCCTTTGTTAAATCACTGATTGGTTTAAGGTAGTGCCTAGAATTGTAAGGATGTCACAGCAATGTGACATGCAGCCCGAAGCTGAAAGTGGCCGCAAAGAGTTGGTGACGTGGTCTTTAGGACAGAGTAGGCCCAAATTAGCTTCATAGGAAGCCCATAAGTTTTAAAGAGAGTTGTACTAATAAAATCCTGCCCAGCTTGGACTAAAGCAATTCAAAATGGAATGATTTCTCTGGATCCCCAGTTTTCTATATGCAAGAAGCAGGCTGAGAAAGCAACCCAGCTTACAAACAGGAGCTATTTTTTTTTTTTTTTTAATTTAAACATGAGCTATTTTTTATTGAAAAGGAAGGGTGTCTCAGAGGGAGAGGAAAGAGCCCAGAGGGCAAGAAAACCTCTTCCTCTGAGAAGACCCTCACAGGACAATAAGCCAGGAGTCAATTCCAGGAAAAACTGGGCCTTGACCTGCCTCTTGAGTAGAGAGAACCCAGCGATGCCAGGCTCAACTTCAGAATTGCTATGGACAGTTTTTTTAGGCATTAGCAAAAGTTTATTATTACTGATTGTTACTTCCTTAAGAGTTTTAGCATAAAAAGTGCTCCAGGGGTGAGGGCTTGGTCCCCTGGTGATAGAAGACAGAATCACAACAAAATTGTCCACTCAAAACAGCAATTATATTCCTTCTTGGATCTTAGGAAGATGGTAACTTTCCACATTAAAAACTATGTTAGCATACCCATTTTAATCAGTAACCTTCGAATTTTATATTATCAGAATAATAAGCTTTGATGAAGATCTTGCCGGTTTCACTAATTTCAATTGCAGGTTTTTCTTCCCTGATCAGATCTATATAGGCTAACGTCTGGGCCCCAAATGCTCATGTAGGGTTCCTACTGTATCTTTTATGTTGAATAGAAAGGGATTTGTGTTGGTAGTTCCTGGGGGAAAATAACAGACCCTCTGAAATTAGTAATTATTAACTATAAATAGAAATATCACAGCTCTTCCTAGAATTGTATCTCCTTTTTAAGTCACTTCCATTGTACATTTCAAAGGGCCATTGAGAAAGAGCAGCAAATCATGTTATCTGGCCAGGTACGAGAGCGCAAGGTTCAGGCCTAGTGTCCTTGGCAATAAGATCAAGGATTCAAGAAGTCAGGAAGGTGGGACTTCAAATGGCAGTGTTTATTGCAGTTACCCTATCCCTGTCAATATTTTACGTAGAGTGTGAGGTCAGATAACTTGAAGAGGAAGTGCACCTGAGAAGCTACATTCAGGGAGCCTCATCTACATCTGGACCAGCTGCATATCACAAAATCCTAGACTTCGATCTTGACACTTTAGGATCAAATTATTGGGCTTGGGGCAGGGCTGTTCCTGTGATGAGTGAGCATATTTTACAAGTAGGAGAAATGTGACTGATTCATGGCCAGAACATAAATTGGCAAGTTGTAAAAAATGGCCACATATTCCTCTCATCCTTGAACGCAAGCCCTTTTGCCATGTGACTTGACATCCAGCCCATCAAGAGGTGGAATCTGTTTTTCTATTCCTCAAATCTGAGCTTGACCACATGACTTACTTTAGCCAATAGCACATTGGCAAACACATAAATAGAGGCTTGAAAAGTGCTTGTACATTAAGGCTTCCCCTCTGTTGCTACTTGGAATCTTTCTGCCACCACATAAAGGAAGCGAGGCTCGCCTGCTCAATGATAAGAGCTACATGGTTGTTATCCCAGCTGACACAACGCAATCCTCGGTCATGGCAGGGAGGCTGTCCTAGACCACATCCAGCTTGGCCAAGCTAGTCCAGACCAGAAAACCTCCTAACCCCCCACAGAAATAATAGATGTTGTTTAATTCACTAAGTTTGGGTGTGGTTTTTACCCAGAAAAATTCAATGGATAAAAGGGGTTCTTCCTTAAAAGTTTGTTCTTTAGGAAGTCTGTAGCAAGAGCAGAAAAAATAAAGGAACCTGTGACACAGGAGTAAGATGTCACAGAAAAGTTTCTAAAAGAAAATGGAAAGAGTAAAGCAAGAGGCAAATTAAAGAGAGGAAAATGAAAGACAATATAGTTGACACATCCAGAATTTGACTTTTAAAGTAAAAACTATGTAGGAATTTAGACATATTCAGTTCATGCATCAATAGTTTTACATGCTACAGTAATGGACAACCAGAATTTTCATCCCCAATCTAAGGCGAGTAGATCATTAAGCTATATGCATTGGTTCTATAATACTAAGACAGAAAAATTATTAAATATTAATCATATTATCTTATTTCCCCGAGTCTTCCAATTAATCAAGAATGTATTTTAACTAGATTACTTTCAACAGGCCTCCGGACCTTTCTAGCCGCTCTTCTATCTG
>NW_006436282.1:19248781-19271197 GCF_000325575.1 Pteropus alecto
ATTTCCATGCCCCAAATGTGACCTTTTGGTGATGCTCTTCCTGACCACCCTTGTCAAATTGGAAACTGCTTCCTATTTCCCTTCCCTGCTTTACTTTTCTCCAGAGTTAAAACCCTCTAATGTACTATGTAACTTATTTACTTCCTTGGCTAATTATATCTCTCCCCACACTAGAATATAAATTGCGTGAAAGCAGGGGTTTTTCTGTTTTTCTCATTACTGTTCCCAAATACCCAAAATAGTGGCCTTATGGTAGGCTCTCAATAGATATTCACTCATTAGAAGAATAAATGCTTTTGTCCTTTCATTTTTATTTGGTACTATATTAGCTGACACTTGTGGTTTTCAAGTGTCTGCTAATACAGTACCAAAACAAAACAAAAAACAATGTAGCTTTAAATGTGGTATCCTGTTCACAGCAAGTCAGTGCTTCCAAAAAGAGGTAAAACGTGACTATGAATAGAGCCACTTGCTCAGAGCCTGGTAAGGAAATAAGAGAACTCCTGCAAAGCTCCTAAAATGATCAGCTTGTGCCTGAAGCATGAGATTCTATTACCACTTAGTATTCATAACTACAGTATTATGACTGCCATAAAATCACTAGCCCTTTCTAATTCATCCGCTGACTAAATCTATGACCTCCCAGGGTAGTAAATTCCACAGGTTGGCCATATCTTCAGTGAAGAAATATTTTCCTTATGCTTTTTTTTATTCTAAATTTATATCAGCCATTAATTTTGTAGAATGAGTGACCCTTTTCTTAAGAGTTGGAAGACACAAAATTAAGTAAATTGAGCCTGCAATAAGAATGTCATTTTAGTCATTTTGTATGGTCATGTTCCATTTATCATATGAACATGTGGCCGTATTAGAAGAGTATGAATAGCTAATTATTTTCCTTTATGGGAAGAAAGGAAATGTTAGGATAGTGGGAAAAGGAGGAAAAGAAAAACGAACAAACAAAAGGATGTATAAGACCCAGATCGTGGACTGCTATCATTTTACTTGGTTTTGTTTTTTTTTAATTGCTATGGTCTAAGATAATAAGATAAACGAAATTGATTCAATCAGTTTTAAAGCTGAATTATTCCTAGGAGACCGCAACAAGTATTTGACTACTTTTATCCCTTAGGTTAGAAGCAAATGAAAGAAGAAGGATTTGCTTTTGACAGAAACTTATTCTTAAGCTAAGGTTGTCTTTAAAATCTGTTAACAAATATTTTCTAATATAATTACTGCATGGGATTTGGGTGTGTGTGTCATTTTTCACAGGCTATAGTCTATTTCATGGAAATGTGTTAAGGTCAGCTACTAACAGGCAGTTCATGATTAATCGGGGTAAGGGCCTCCACAGGATTAAGCCTTGAAATGAACAAGGATTGTTTGTTTGTTTGTTTACTTAGCTTTGATAATTCAGAAGATCTTTCCTCACTATACTAATTACAGATTTTTGTAACAACACAGATTCTCCATTATTTAAGGTTAGACTTCCAGTTAACTCTTTTAGGGATAATACAGTTTTAATACAGAACAAGAAACGGACATATGAGTGCGAAACAGTGAAATATTTTGCCACTTGAGTTTTTTAGGGAATGAAATGTGTGCACGCTGATGAATAATTAATTTTGCAAATGATAATATGTTATTTATTAATGTCTACATATGTTGGCACACATGCATTAGAAAAATAATCATCATAGCTGGAAAGAATGTTACAATCATATGGTATAACTTAAACATTTTACAGAAGAAATGAGAGCCTGAAAGGTGAAGTGATATGTTCAAGATAACAGCGCTACTTAGTGCAAGGCAGAAAGGTGGGGCAATCATGCTGACTTTCATCAACAGCCAACGATTCTGCCTAGGTCATAACACTTTGAAAGAGGAGGACCCTCTGACATGTTACTGAAGGCTGGACAATTTAAGATATCATTCCAGGCCTTGTTTGCTCAGGTCCAGAGACATCTGCTCTTCCTCCAGATCCAAAACACTAGAAAGACTATTTCACCCTGCGCATGATCAGTGGGGAAAAGCAACTTATAAATTTACAAAGAAAGAGTTGAAATTGTGCTCCTTCCTCCATGATGCTCCTGCTAAAGGATGAGTAGAGCAAGTCTTTTCAGCAGTGTACCCTTCAGTGCATATGACAATATTGACGAGTACGTGGATCTAATATATACTAAAAAATTACTTCCCAAAACATATGATTCCAGTTTTCTTTATATTATGGCACATAATTATAACTTTAGTTCGCATATTATGGGTCTGACAAGAAGCATGGAATCATGCCACTATTGCTTCTACTATTACTAATTCTCTATTCTTTAGAGATATTTCTATGCTTTGTGTGTCATTCTGTCACATTGAGTATGTTGTAATGAGCATATTTATGAGTCCAGCCACTGGGAATGGGAACTGATGTATTATGTAGCCTTGCACCTCATGTGCAGCTGAATTATAACGCAGACCTTAACAGCCAAGAAGTCTGTATTCAGAGAAAAAAAAAGAATTTCAAAACATAAACCATGTTCTTGGCACTAGCCTCGAATACTGGACATTCATAACCCACAAATGCCCAGACTATAAATTTGCAAGTTGCATTAATATGGCAGTAAAAGTCATTCTTCTGAAAGCTGCACTTGTAAAATATTTATAAATTCACATGGTTGTTCCTGGCAAATAACTACATCTGTCAGCTCTGTCTTTTTGTTCCCAATGCAGCAGGGTTGGTGTCCTGTGTAATTCACAATATGTTCATAAAATATTATTTTGGAAAAATCAAGATGGAAGATATTTTGTTCTGGGAAAAATATATCTGTTCCTCCAAAGGTTTAGGTGTTGCTATTTGATCTCCTGAGGATTTTTTCTCATCCAGCCTTTTTCTCTGAACAAGTTTTCATTTTATGGGACTTATCTAGATTGCAAATTAGCACGCTAACTCCTGTGGGGTAGTCTTAAAAATCCCACATTAATATGTACAACACAGTGTACTTTTTAAGTCCCAAGGTCAATATGTATCAATGTCACACAGTGAAGGAATTTTCTATGTAAATCGTTATCTCCCTATAGTATTTAGGAGACCCTTTACATAAGGAGCTCTCTAGATAGACTTGTCTGGAAAGTTGCTTATTTGTTTATTTTTAAGATAGGAGAAAAATAAAAAGAGAAAATACACCAGACTGCATTTTCATATAGATGTATGCCATCTAGGGTTATTCTTTTGAGCCCACTGTTTCTGAAAAACACAAACAAAAATGCACTCCAAAATCATACCTACTAACAGGCTGAGTACTTGACAACAAAATGTGCTGTTGTATTTATGTTTGTATAATTTTTATTGTTGTCTACCTTTTGCTTTCCTCTCCCACTACAAAAAAATATTTAGATTATTTCTAATTGAAATATATTTCTTATACAGACAGAACGGTTAAAGGTGAGATCAAAGGTCCTTAACTTTTTCTGGGTAATGCATCCCTTTGAGAATCTGATGAAAACTTTGGGCTTTTTCTCCAGAAAAATGTGAGTTTACATGCACACACAACATACACTTTTGAGGACAAATTCAGGTGTTCGGAGATCACCAATACTATTTCACAGACCACCACAGAGGAAGGGGAAAGAAAATGTGTATCAGGAAACTAGAATAAAACTATCAGTAAAATTAAGCATTGAATTTAGCTCTAATTTTTTTAGCCAAAGCAAAAGAGAGAATTCAATGGGTTGTACGTCTCAATGTTTAATAGAGAAACACACACCAGGTTTTCGGGAAACACATTTTAGGAAGAATCTGTCAGGTGGATGGATCTCTAATTAATTATTAAATACTGACTGAACAATGTCTTTAACTGCAGTTTTGCAAAGGTGCAGAACTATTTTTCACATAGCCATTTTTACATTGTTCCCTTAATAAATCCTGAGGATATCCTTATTAAATAGTAATTTTTATGAGCAGTTACACCAACTGAGCCTGGGTAATCCAGCTTCTGTATCTGACCTGACATAGCGGTAAGTGATCTTCCTCTAGAGAAAGCTCCAATATTCATAAGGCACAATGTACCTGCAGCGGCCTTCCCTGAACTACAACTAAGAAGCTGCAGCATCAGCAAGGCCTCCTGGGAGGTTGTGCAGCCTCGCCAACCCACACACATGATGGGCACAGCCTCATGTGGAATGAAGGTGGCTCTAAGTAAGGCCCCAAGAAATATGTGAGTTTAAGAGGCAGAACTAAAAACTATAAATAGGTTAAAGTGGAACTGAAGTGTTGCCTGATTGATTTCTGCACACTGTGGAGAATCCTACAGTGTATGAGTTAATCTTTTTTCAGCCATAAGGTATATCAGTCAGGTATATCACCTGAGAATGGAAGGGAACTGACTCAATACCAACTAGTCTATCTGTGAGGAAAAGAAGAACTGGTCAGGGAAACCCAAAACTAAAGAAGGAGGAGTATTATTAGAACACTAGATAAAAATGGATTGCCTAATTATATTGACCCGGCAAATGCTATTCTGGTGATTAGCAGCCCAAATCATATTCACATACACTTTTTCTTTTTTTCATAAAAGCTGCCATATTTCTTTAATCTTCTTTAAGGCATTATGGAATGTTGTCTTACCAAGCCAGAAGAGCAAAATTTCTTGTTAAGATGCTTAAGACAGAAAGACCTAGAATCATCTGTATAAATAGTGTCAAAAACGCCATTGATTCCCTCCATGAATGGAGGAGTGGGATTGGGGATTGACTTTGTGGAATTCCATTAATTTTGCACTTGGCATAGCATACAAAAAGAGCTTCCCACATTTGGGCCTGGAGGACTGAGCTGCATATTCATACCATTGCCTGCGACACATTCAGTGGCTAGAATATTTTCAGAATGGCAGCCTTTCTCCAGAACTTTCTTTTGAGTGACATCTGGGGTGAATTAAGTTTCTGTTCAGTTTAGCTACAGATGTAGAGGTGTGAATGTGCTTTCCAGGAACTGTAGATTATATGGTTATGATGTAGACCACTTTTATTGGGAGCTCAAGTACCACATTTCCAGAAATATGAAGAATGACAGCAAGGAAAAAAGCCTTTAGAGCTTAAATTACAACCACATCTAATGAACTCAGAGGTGTTTTTTACTTACTAGGGTATTGCTTTTCAACTCCTGTAGCTTAAATGAATCTAGTGATCATAACAGTAAATATGGGTTCCAAAGGTATCCCAAGAGGTATCATTAGTCACATATTACATCCTTTTCTAATTTGTACACTTTCCTTGTTGCAGGGTTTCACAGGACTGCTGAAACCTCCAGAATTTCATGTTTCCCTCAGCAGTCTACAATAACCCTTAGTCTGAATGACATGTATTATTTCCTCAGCAAACATGTGATGTGGGAAGCTTAGTAAAAGATTTATTATAAGAAACAGCTCGATGTTTTATTTCCTCCCTTAATTGAATACATTATTGCTCTGTGTTTAGAAATGCTGTGTTGATGTATTACACCTCAGAACAACTATGCACATGCCATCTGCAGCAGGAAGGTTTATTAGACTACAAATCAGGATACAGATGTTGGAGGGAAAGCTATGTATGCTAAGTCGTAACACATTACAGCACATTTTAAATCTATAAATCATGGTGGTCTGGCAGGTTTTTACTTTTAAAAAATTAGATATTGGTACTTATGAAAACGAAGGAACTAGAAGCCCTCTCTTTCATCATACATATGATAGGTAAAGTGATAAGCCACTGAGGTGGTCACTCTGTCCCTGTACATGGGGAAAAAGGACTAAGTAACTTCGAAAGAAAAATCTCACCTTCTAATTCCTTACTACTAGTGTAAAAGATCCATATTTAAAGTCACACTCTAAAGCAAATGAGCAGATAAAGCTTCCAGGAGTGTAAATGATCACATTTTTATTGATCTATTTCACAAATTTAAATTTTCATCCATTTATTCTAAGAGCATTTATTGAGTACTTGTTACTTGCTAGGTGATACTGTATTCTAGGGTTTTATTAAAATGAGACTCACTTGTATTATTTTGATACAAGAGCAGTTGTTGAATTTTCCTTTCTTTCTCCAACTATGTCAAGTGCAGGCCTATTAATGCACAGACTGCCTCCAGAAACTTTACAAGACTACACCAGCTACTTCATTGGTCAAAAGGATTAACAGATGAAGCTTGGCCAGTGCAGCTGAGAGGATTGCTCTCCTCAGAGATGATGTGTTTCTCTTCCATTAGATTCTCAAAACTATAACTCAATTGTATCAATCTTAACTAAATAAAATCTAGGATGCTCACACTTTCGAGAGGGATTAGCGTTCTGTAGATTTATTGATCTTCTGCACTCTTCTTAAAGCATCCGGGGTAGTCATTAACAACACTTTGTTCTGATCTACTTGCCTGTCATCTGAGGCTCTTCTAGTTCTCTACAAATACATTTGCACTTTATTCATCATGCTTATTCTATAGATAAAGACCTAACATTACTGGCATTTACAATTGAGAGGCTTGAGATTTTTAAAAATTAGATTAGATATGCCTTTTAAATAGAGTGTAGATTTTCAAGATAAAGCAGTCTTCTCTTACCCTGAAAATATTCAGAAAAGAGTCTGCCTTTGGTTGAGCAGCACAAGCAAGGGCAATGATTCAAGAAACTACTGTAAAAATGTACATGTCACCAGGAAAAGGAGAACAACTTATTTCCTATTAAGCAGAGTCAAACGGATGATTATTATTGACCATATATCACATTTATATAACAATTAAGTTGCAAGGCACTGTCATATACACTGCCTCACTTGCCATATGAAGGAAGGTATGTATTCATTCATTCCTCAAATATTTCATGAATGCCAACCAGGTGTCAGGTATCTTAATCTGTACTAGGGACACTAAGGTGAATAAGCATATTCTCAGCAAGCTTACTTTCCAGTTGAAGAGTAAAATGTAAACCATTTGGATCATTCTAACATGTTACGATGCAGACATAATGAAGTACTGAGGCAACATGAGGTTACTGGTATCACAGCCTCATTTTCCAGAAAAGAAAAGATCAGTAGCATTAATATTAATAATATAAAGTGGTTTTAATAATTAAATGAAAAACTGTATTGAAGTACTTAGTACAATGCCAGCCCATAATAAGGACCCCATAAATGTTGTGACTAAAGAGGTAGCATAGACTAATAGCTAGGAGCATGGACTCTATCAAACTTTTTGGCTTGGATTTTAGCTCATAATTCTTAGCTATGTGAGTTATATGATCAGTCTAGATCTCAGCTTCCCCAGGGCTAAAATGGGAATAACAACTGTAACCATTTCCTAGGGTTGCTGTGAAATGGTGGCTGTTGTGAGGATTAATTTCACATACACAACCAGAAAAGGTCATCCATGGTGGAGAGCAAAGCTCGGAGGAGGGCTAGAAATTTTAAATCGCACCGAATTTCCAGCTGACTTCTCATAAGATAGAGCTTTCTGGCCCTGAAGAGGGTAACGCCCATAAGTTTCACTATGGAGAGGAGAGCCCCCTGGAAAGAATTCAAGGTAGAAGCCAGCAAAAGATATTCAGCATCTTGAGAATTAGGGGGAAACTGGCCCAAAAGGAGGGGGTCCAAAACAGAAGGAGGGCGTGGAAACTGGTGGGGGTGGGGCAGGGGCAGGGGTCAGAGTGGACAAAGCAGAGGGAAATGGCTTTGAGAGGAGGAATATGTCCTCCACACACCTGTATTTTTTTTGGTACTTGGTGAAGGATAATTTTTCCTGTATGTCTGATCCATATTTTGCTAAGTGGGGGCACTTTGTTTTGGTTAAAAAATTCTTAAAATGTTATGAATAGAGCTTAACTAAGTAAGAGTATCCAAAGTAGTACAATAATGACCTTTGAAGATGTTAGGCAGAAACATCCTCTTTTCTCTCATTTGAGTTCTCACAAGGAAACTGCTGGACATGAAACAGAGGCTGATATTGCTCTATAATATGTTTCAACAGACGGAGAGTGTTTTCATGTTTGCTACTTTTCATTCATTTTTTTTGGATGAGTGATTTCAATAATTCTTCTATACATGAAGGGATAGGAAGTGGCTGAAAATAGAGTCCATTATATGGTCCTGAAAGTGAACATGACCCAGAAACATTAATAGTAAGAGCAGTAGTAACAGAACTGAGAGAATTCCACTGTTTTCTAAGCAGTAGCCACTATAATAAACCCCTCAAAACACCTTGCTGTGTTATCTTTGAAATATGTCTTCTCTTGGTAACTGAACAATAAAGAACCATGGACTTTTAGGGCTGAAAGTAAAGTTCAAATAATTTAATCAAATCCCCTTATTTTAGAGTTGACAAAACTAAGGCCTTTAAACAATTACTGACTTGACAGTATTTAACAGCCAGCTATAGTAAGGGCATTTCTGTCTTGAATTCAGAAACAAGAGAACAATGATAACTGCGAACTTTTATTGAACATTTACAATGCATCAAGCACTAGTTGTTTTACCTGGATTATTTCTCTCTTCCCTCATAACAACCCTGTGCAAAAAGTCCTATTGTAAGACAAGTCTCCATTTTGCCAAAAAGAAAGTATAAGCCTGAGAGAGGTTATTTAATTCTCCCTAGGTCACATAGCTAGAAGAGCCAGAAATTAATAAAAACGCTAGGTCTGCATGCAATCAAAACCTAAGCCCTTAATTACTAATATTGCCTGTGATGACTCAGTGGCAAGGATGCTTGGGCTCTAGTGCCAACTTTAATAATAACCTGAACCATGGTTTTGGAAAGTCACCACTGGTTCTCAATTTCCTAACACTAGAAAGAGGAATCATTTCTGTCCTGTTTGTCCCACAGTGTAATTGTGCGGGTGAGATGAGATAATACTTATTAGTTATTTTTAAAGTATTTTACGAATGTAAGGAGATATCTAAAACTGAAGAATAAAACATTTGGGTACAAAGAGACATTTCTCTCTATAAGCAATAAGGTATACGGATGGTTTAATAGCAGCAAATCACTCCATTTGCTTCTTAACATTTTTACTCACTAGTAGCCATGGAAATGTCAGCTGTGACCCCAATATAAAAGCTGTTGTCATTTTTCTGGATAATTAAGCTACTTCATAACAGTCAGAATTAGGCCTCAGTTTATCCACAGGGCAGGTAGTACAGGTTCGCTGCATCACTGTTTCCGCACAGCAGTGTTTCTCAGCTTCAGTACTATTGACATTCTGGGCTAGATAATTCTCTGTGGGAGGTGTCTTGTGCATTGTAAGATGTTTAGCTGTATCCCTGACATACACCCACTCAATACCAGTAGCACCTCCCCCAAACAAATTGTGTCAATCAAAAATATCTTCAGATATTGGCAAATTGTTCTATTTGTCCTTCCCTCAACCCCAACTGAGAACATTAGAACATTAATGTAACTCCATATTAAGGCATGTGAACTGAGGAAAAGAATTAAGCATGTTGTTTTAAATACTAAGAAACAAAGAAGAGGAAAATATATATATATGCCCCAAATAGCCAATTAGCAGATTATCAACTTCCAAAGTGAAACCAGTCAGTATGAAATTATGGTGTTGCACAGCAGCGAAATTAATAAATAGAGATCCAAGAAGAATAAGAGACACCAACGAAAAATTAGTGACTTCCATTTTGTGAAAATGACAGGTTTTTTAAAAACAGATTTATTAAGATACAAATAACAAAACATACAACTCACTCATTTAAAATGTACGATTCAATGACTTTTAGTATATTCATAGATCTGTATGACCAACACTACAATTCAATTTTAGAATAATTTCAAAGAATAAAGGATTTTTGACCTATGGATTCAATGCTCCCAGTTTAATGGGTCCTTGTTCTCTAGGAACAAACATCCTAACCAGCAATCACCACGTGGCTAACTAAAACACGAGTATACTTTACTGTGAGTGGCTAGCTTCCTGTGAAAGAATATACACATTGTTTCTCCTCTTTGATTACCTCTCAAATGTCATTTCTTATGTTGTAGGCTAATTTATTAAACTCGGGAACATTTGGAAGGAAACATTCTTTAAAGCCCTTTATGCCTAACTACAGATCTCTGCTGTGCGTCTTTATCGCTAAGATTACTCATAACTAGTGCAGCATGTCTAGGCCAGTTCAGAGCCTTGGCAGTAATAACAGAATCATTTTACTAGCAAAGCTCCAATAGGTAACCCTGTGACAAAGGCATTTATTATTTATTCTGATAGCTATCGAACTAGTCTTTGCATACTTGGATGCGTAAGCTTGCAAAATGGAAATTTTTTTCTAAGTTATGTGCTAAACTTTGCATACAGAACAAAAGTTGTTTAAATATACGTGAGAAATTCAAATGTATTTCTTCCATAAAGAAAACTGATCTGTGAACAGTGGTCTAATTTGAGATTGTATAGAAAAGGCAAACACATACCCTCTGACACGCTGCTCAGTCCGGTCCCCAACCCCACCCCATCCAAATCTCTTCATTAACAAAAAATTGTCAGAGTACTTGAACATGATGGAATAAGAATGGTCTTTCAACGAGAGATGAAATGCTAAGAAATTCTCTCAAAAAAAAAAAAAAAAAGAAAGGAAAAGTAAAAACAGGTTATTCGCTTAGCCCTAAATCAATAAGCCAGCAAAAACTAGACAATATTTGATCTGGCAAAACCTCCTGTGCTTTCAGAGTAAATGAAAAGGAAAAGGTAAAAAGAATTCTTCCATATTCTTTGTGCATAACAAGAGCCCTCATTGAATGATGTTTATATATGACGATGACAGAATGTTTAGGTTGGTTCATTGCTTGGCATTGGAAGGGCAGTGTCCTAGAGTTTTCCCTCCAGTTCAATTTTAAATAAACAATATTACTATTAGTTTTCAATGTACTATCTTGGCTCAAACCATGCTATGAATTGTTTTTATATGAAGGCTTCCATAAAAAAAATTACTACAGAATGCTCCACTGGCGGCTAGAGCCAGTACAAGCTAATGCAAGCAAGTTACGCAAGTTAAATAAATATCAGAGAATTGGGTGTGAAAACAATATTAGTCAGGTATATCCATCTGACCTCTAGAACTTTAAAACATCTGCAGAGTAAAGCCAGTTTTTGTCAAGGTCACTTACTATTCAGAAAAAGCTTTTCAGCTTCAACAAAAATATCCAAGAAACAAAACGAGGGCAAAAAATAACATTCAAATAGGTGTGTTTCATTTTATGCCACTTGTAAGAGGCAGGATTTTCAACCTAATGTGAGATTACCAGCTCTTTATTCCTCTCTAGAGGCACTGTTCTAAGAAGTTCAAGAGCTTCAGATACAGAAAATATTTAGAAAATGAATGATCACCCATATCATCAACATTTCTTTGAGAGTTAATGTGGCTGTTATTGGAGGAAGTCTCAACGACCCACTTGCCCCCCAGACAGTTGCCCCACAAGTATTCCTTGGCATATGAAGACTCTCCTACTAGCATTAAATTGGGCATTATGTCTTTAGAAAACCCTTATTAAATATGCATATGCTGTCCAAAAGGATTAACACCACATGCTAGATACTTAGATCCACTCTCTCGATCTCCATTTTTCTCACCTTCTTTTGGAAAGATTAGATAGCTAAACACATTTCCTCAGAGCACAGACTCTGGACTCAAAACTTGGCCTTCACTTATTATTTTTGTGATTCTGGTCAGTTTATATTTACATCGTAGCCTTTCCTAGGACACTATGAGAAATGTTATGAAAGTGACAGACACAGAAATCGAGCTTATTGGAAACAGAAAAATAAAATGATGGGCTACTGGATCCTAACCAGGGAACTGAAGCAGTCCACAGTTTCTGAGGACTTGTGGCCCCAGGATAGGAAGGCCAACTAGGTTTCTCAACTATAAAATAAGGATGGTACTAATAGTATCTACTTCAAAGGGCTTTTAGGAAGATTAAATAGGATAAAGAGTATAAAGTGCTCAGATACACCTGGTACACAATAAGAGCCTGAGAGATGTTAGCTATTTTTGTTCATAGGTCCTTATGAGGCTCTGGCAGCAGGGAGAGGGAATGAAAAAAGGAGTAGGAGACCACCCAAGGCAGTGGCTTGTGTCCTGGCTGAAGAACCCTTTGTCGCTAATTTACAGTGAAAAGGAAAAGAACCAGTAGGACTCTGCAACAGATGCATGAGAGCAAAAGATTAGCCATGGACACCCTTCTAGCTTAAGGTGGCAAAGTTCTGTGGATCTTGTTGCCCCAAGTCTCCAGGAGTACCCCATCCTCAATCTAGATGTGCAGCCACTTTTGGATCCATTGGCACATGGACCAGACAGGGAGCCTTGTCTAAGCTACATCTGGTTCTCTCTGCTCTGGTAACAAAACTCTAATTTGTGATCAGGTTATTGGCAGAAATACCTTGATTTCAAGAGGGTTAAGCCCCTACCTTGGCCACTGGGAATGAGCTGAACTAGTCATAGTAATCTCCTTCCCCTTCATCAAGGATTGGCCAAAGAGCAGGCATATGACCCAATTCCAGCCAATGAGACATAGAGCAAGTCTACTAGGGAAGACTCTTTTCCTAAATAAAAAGACAAGACTTCACAAGGAAAACATCTCCACCTGTCCTCTCTTTCTGTCCTGAATGTGAATGTGGTAGTGGGAGGCATGACAGCTATATTCTGAACAGGAAAATGACAAAGAAGTTGGCCCTGAAATCATTAGATCAACACAGGCAACTTTCTACCTCCAGACTTCTTGCTATGTAAAAACTGCCATTTGTTAAGGCATCTACAGATAAGTTTTATATTTCTTACAGTCAAATGCATTTTGATACAATGCTCTGTCTGCTTCTTTCTTATCTCTAACTGAACCATCTGAGGGATGGAATCCACTTTTTCTACTTGGCTTTATTTGAACAAAGATTTCAATAATCGACTAGAAGAAACCAGTCTGTTGATCCACTGCTCTAATATAAACGAGAATAATCATGTCCTGCAATAAGAATTTCGCATCCAACTGGCTTGTAAGTTGAAAACACAGGTTAAGTAGAAAGGTAAACCACATAGTCTCTTAGCTATTTGCTTCTCATCTCTCCTTCTGTAGCATTTAGCTTCAAAGAAACATAAAGGGATGCCACTCCGTCATTTTTGACAGAACTACATTTATGATGCAAAAATATGCTGAAATTTAGTTAACTCTTTGGGTTCCTTGAGCAATTGGAATGAGCCACTTATGTGTCAATGATCTCTTCTCCTCTGTCACCTGTCACCATCCTAACCTATGCCCTCTCAGACATCAATTGCCACAAGCAATATATCATCATTATTATTCTAATGCCTTACATATGGATGCTGTTGGACAATGTTTCAGAGTGCTTCTACAAATATTCTTTCCCTGAAGGCTCACAGCTCTGCCACTTACCAGCTATATCATTCCCATAGAAAGAACTGCAGAGACTCTGAGGGAAGGAATTTTCATTTTAAAGTAGAGGCATTACTTTCTTTCTCCCCTAAGTCTAGCTCTGCTGCAGGCACTAATGACCCCCTATTATCTACTCAG
Organism: Pteropus alecto; assembly: GCF_000325575.1. Taxonomy (NCBI): domain Eukaryota; kingdom Metazoa; phylum Chordata; class Mammalia; order Chiroptera; family Pteropodidae; genus Pteropus; species Pteropus alecto. The sequence goes on from NW_006436282.1 coordinate 19,262,310, forward strand.
TACTACTCCACTCCTGAGCCAACCTGACCCAGCAGCAAGAGGCCTGGGCCCTAAGCTGCTGGGTTGTGGAACTAGTCTTGCTGCCTATAGCAAAGTAAGAATCCACATGCCCACATCTGGCCCCTCTGGTCATCCTCATGTAAGGAGTTTTTTCCCTGTGATCCAACCTCTGCTATGGTTTTCTGATGTGATATTTGAATCCCATGTGGGAACAAGAATTACTCAAATCTACTGCCCAGCCTTCACCAATCTCTAATGGCCACAGATTGAATTTCTGTTCTTAACTGGATTGATCCTCCACTAAAACATAAGTGACACAAGACACAGGGAACTTATTGCTATTTTACTGAGCTATACTTTACTTATACAGCACATAAAACAGATTCTGGTTGGTTCACAGCAACTGCTTCATAAATATTTGTTGAATGAATAAATGACTCTGAGGACTGTCCCTAACTAAAAATTTCTGCTACTGTACCCTAATCACCAGACCAGATCCTTTGGGTATTAACATCTATGTAGGCCCATTTATAGTTTTCTTACTTCTTTAAATGACATAATATAGACTGTTGGACACCTCTTCACCACTGATCTCTTATTTTCACCTTACTTCCTTTTTCCTACTGGCCAATGCAGGTAAGGTCTCAGGATACTGAACTCCCAGCTGAGACCGCCTAAAATATATCTTGATAAATAAGAGTTTAGAGAGATTATAACACCATAAAAGGGCAGAAGTCCTCAAAAAATAAAAGAACACTAAAAACTAACCTTGTCTTTTGTATTTCTCAAATGGCCAAAAAGTAGTCCACATGAAGACATGATAAACATTATTAGCTATCAAGGAAACGCAAATCAAGACCACAATTAATAGTATTTCACACCTATTAGAATGGTTATAATAAAAAAAGAATGAAAATAACAGGTGCTCATGAGGAAGAGGAGAAATTAGAACCCTCAAACATTGCTGAAGGGAACATAAAAGGTACAGTCACTTTAGACAATCGTTTGTCTAAATGTTCCTCAAAATGCTAAACACAGATTTACCATATGAATTAGCAATTCCACTCCGAGGTACATACTCAAGAGAAATGAAAACATAATATGTTCATGCAAAATTTACACAAAAGTTTATAGCATCATAATTGCCAAAAAGTGAAAACAATGCAAATGTCCATCAACTGATAAATGGGTTTATAAAATGTGGTGTACTCATACATGAAATATTATTCAGCAATAAAAAGGAATGAAGGAGGATTCTGGGAAGATGGCAGAGTAGAAAGCACCAGAAATTTGTCTCCCCACCTAGACAATAACTACACGGCATAATACGTCTGACGTAACTATTCTGGAACTCTGGAATCTATTGAAGGCTTGAAACATCCTGGGGAAGACTAGAATTGATAAATTGCAATTAATTTCAGTCAGTTTCACCTCTTAGCACAGTAGTAGCTACCCATCCAAACGCTCTCAGCCCAGGTAGCTGTACATGTATTACTGAAGCAGAGAGGCCACCCTGTAGGATTCAGGGTGGACATAAAAGTACTTTGTCCTCCAAATATCATGGATCTGTGCTCTGATCACTAACTGCTGCTTTTGATCACAGAGGTAGAGACAAAGAGGTGGTGCCCATTGTTGATGTACTTTCCTCCACTATTAAAAGCTCCTTCTCCCTTGGGCTGAAGTGACTTCCTGGGGGAGTTAAAGGGCCAGTGCCTCCCTACCTTTCATTTTCTCTTTTTCCTCTTTTGTAACCCAACCTCTGAAGAGTAGGACATTCAAAAGCAACTGCATATATAAGAAAAATTAGAAAGTCACCATGCATGCTCAGGATAGACCTAGAAAGGACTTGAGAAGGCCTTAAGTTTACACCTCAGGTTGATCCTTTCAGAGACAATCTACAACAATTAAAAAAAAAAAAAAACAGCAAACTCTGGGGAAGGGAGGGAATCGATTTTCAGAGTTACTACATTATTAAACAATTTTCAACAACAAAATCATGAGACATACAAAGAAACAAGGAAGTATGGCCCATTCAAAGTACCAAAATAAACCAACAGAAAGTGCCCCTAAAAAAAGACTTGATGGTGAATATACCAGACTTTAAAACAGCTGTCTTAAAGATGCTCAGTGAACTAAAAAAAAAAAAAATGTAGAAAATAATCAAGAAAATAATATATGAACAAAATGGAAATATCAATAAAGATGTAGAAAACTTAAAAAGAAACCAAAAAGAAATTTTGAAACTGAAGAATACAATAACTGAAATGAAAAATTCACTAGAGGGATTCAAAGGCAGATGTGAGTAGGCAGAAGAACAGGCAAACTTGAAGATATGACAATGGGAATTATAAAACCTGAGGAACAACAAAAAAAAAAATGAAAAAAGTAAAAAGACTTTAAGGGACACATAAAACAGAGTTGTGTATGTATTGTGGGAGTCCCAGAAAGAGAAGAGAGAGAAAGGGCAGAGAGAATTTCTAAAGAAATAATGGCCAAAAACTTCCCAAATTTAATGAAAGACATGAATATAATATCCAAGAAGTTCAACAAACTCCAAGTAGGATAAAATCAAAAGACCCACAAGAGATATATTATAATCAGACTGTCAAAAGACAGAGCTTTGAAAGCAGCAAGAAAAAATCAACTTATCAGATACAAGGGATCCTCAATAAGATTATCAACAAATTTCTTGTCAGAAATTTTGGAGGCCAGAAAGCAGTGGACTAAAAATTTTAAATGCTAAAAACAAAAACAACGACAACAACAACAACAAAAACCTGTTAACCAAACTTTCCTTCAAAAGTGAGAGAGAAATTAAGACATCCCCAAATAAACAAAGGCTGAGGAATTTTGTTACCACTAGATCTACCTTGCAAGAAATGCTAGAGAGAGTCCTGCAGGTTGAAATAAAAGTACAGGACAGGAACTCAAAGCTGTATGAAGAAATAAAGATCTCAGTTAAGTAAACACATGGGTAATTATAAAAGCTTGTATTATTGTAACAATGGTGTGTAACTCCACTTTTTGTTTTTTACATGATTTAAGAAATTAACACATTAAAAAATTATTAGTCTAAAAGCTAGTATTATTGTAACTTTGGTTGATAACTCTACATTTTGTTTTCTGCATAATTTAGGAGATTAATGCATTTTTAAATTATTACTTTATGTTTTTGGTCACACAATCTACCAAGATATAATTCTGTGACCTTAACAAGAGAAAGGGATGGGGACAAACCTGTTAAAAGACAGTATATTTGTGTGTTATTGAAGTTAAGATGGTATAAATTCAAATCAGAAGATTATAATTTAAGGTGCTAAATGTAATCTCCATGGTAACCACAAAGAAAATAGCTAAAGAATATACACAAAAGGAAATGAAAAAGGAATTTAAACATCTCACTACAAAATAAAAAGCAACTAAATACAAAAGAAGACAATAATAAAAAAATGAGAGGCAAAAAAAGCTATAAAGCATATAGAAAATGAATAGCAAAATGATAGAAATCCCTTATGTCAGTAATTACTTTAAATGTAAATAAATGAAACTCTAATCAAAGACAGAGATTGGCAGAATAGATTTAAAAAAAAAAACATGAGCTAACCACATATTATCTACAAGAGAGAAGGGAGTTCTTGTTTAACGGGTAGAGAGTTTCAGTTTTGCAAAATAAAAGATCTGTAGATGGATGGTGGTGATAGTTGCATAGTATTAATGCACTTAATTTAATACCACTGAACTATGCATTTAAAAATGGTGAGGATAGCAAATTTTGTTATGTGCATTTTACCACAATAAATAAATGGAGGGGAAAAAAAGAACGAACTCTTGATACATAATACTACGACATGTATGAACCCTGAAAACATTATGCTAAGTCAAAAAAATGAGACACAAAAGACCACATCTTATATGATTCCACTGATGTGAAATGTCCAAAATAGAGAAATCCATAGAGACAGAAAATAAATGACTGCTCGCCAGGAGGGAGAAGGAATGGAGAATGACTGCTAATGGGTATGAGGTTTCTTTTAGGGATAACAAAAATGTTCTAAAACTAAATAGTAGTAATAGTTGCACAACTCTGTGAATATACTAAATACCACTCATTGTACTCTTTAAAAGGATGAACTTTATAGTATGTGAATTACATCTCAACAAAGCTGTTATATTAAAACAAAACAAACAAAAACTCTTTTTTCTCTACAATGCTTTTAGGGCTAGGAGACTAACGTAAAATGAGGCTGAGGTGGAAACTCAGGTCTTCTGCTTTCTACCCCAACGGTCTCCCCACTACTCAAGCACTCTGTCACTGCCGCCCCCAGGCACTCACCTGCTCCTTCAGCCCACAGAAACAGTAACAGGTATAAAAGCAGCAGAAAATCACTTTACCAAGTTCCCACTGTGGGGGCACAATTAAACTAGAGACAAACTCTGCTCCCCAGAACTGCTGCCTCTGCTTTGGTTTTGTTTAGGACAGCATTCTCCTCATAAATTAAAATAATACAAATAGGAAATATAAAATTTTTCCATCTTGTTTATTAACTAAAACAAAAAACAAAAACAAAATGTTTCAATTGGTCTTTAACATATTCTTAGAGATAATGGCAATCTGAAGTATGAATGTTTTATTTTCTTGCCATTTAAGTCGCATTGCTTCTATTTTTTTTTCTTCTCTTACTGCTGAATAGTGAAAATTCCTTTCTTATCAAATATAAATATCATTGCAATGTTCCCTAGATAGTCTAACTTTCAGAACCACCACATACTTCATCTTTGCTTTTCAACAATTAATTCTCAATCTGAAAGAGAAAAGCGAGATAATCCCTTATTTAAATGATCAATGAAAGAGAATTAGTACAGAACAGCTGAGAGCTCTTACAATTGGATCATTCAGAACTTGCGGCATTTTTAAATAATATTTCAAAAACAAAAATATTTTAACAGCAAATTTTCCTACCTCTCCTAGGCTTCTGGCATCTATATATCTATATATCTAGCATCTGCCTTACTGCATGCCGAACACTGTGCAGGCACTTCACAATATATTTATTTTCTCATTTCATCCTCATTACAATTGTTCTATCAACTCAAGAGACTTCCAGTCTGGGACAAAAACCAAGAATAGAAAAAGAGACTAGTTAAGTGGAGATTGAGTTAGTGGTACCTGCTCCAAAATACCTTCCTTTCTTTTGGTTTGTTATACTACCTGAAATTCGATCATTAGGTTTTGAAGCCTATTCTGTCTGGTTTTAAAAAGTAGTTCTTCCTTAAGCCATCATCAAACATGACCTCAGTCTCACAGATTCTGGGAGCTCAGACTAAAAATAAGTAAAGATAGGCAGGGGAGACCAGAGTATCCAATGCCAAATCCAGCAGTTTGGTCCAAAAAGCTGTCCCCATATGAGGATCATTGGTCGCAACTCCTATTTCCTAGATGACCTGGGCAGGTCTGCATTCTACAAGGATAGGGTGATTTTGAGAGTCCCTGTTTTCTTGGTTAGGTACGTTTATCTCCTACCTGCTATTTCACTGGCTTCTGACAAAAAAAACTTTTTAAAAAATCTGTCCACCCCTAGTAAGGCTTAGAATGTTTGAGTGATTTGCCTAATCTCTCAAATGGTAAAACTAGGATTTGAACCCTCATAAAATTGGTATTCTACACAGTATCTTAATTACTATCCAGTATCTTTCCCACTATACTACTACAATTCCAAGCAGAGTTAGGAAGTAACTCAAAAATGTTTTGTTTTGGGTACCCCCAATCATTTACTTTACTTTTTGAATACCATTTCTCTAATGCCTTCTCAAACCTAACTCAGGTGCTTTATTTATACTAGGGTGAAAAGTAACTAAATTGCTAGCTTTCTCAGAATGCCTTCAGTTTGATAGAAACCAATAATTTAAACTATTAAATGAAGATTTAACCTTAGAATTTCAGGCTTTATTGAGGTTAGTCCCAAGTGTGAAGAAGTGGATTTAGAAGAAATATCCTAAACTTGGAAAATATCAAAGACCCTTCAGCAAATTGAAACATGTTTTCAGCATTATATTACTATAAAAGTGTGGTTCGAAGAGGATTTTTCCAAGATCTGAATTTAAATCAACAAATGAATGGTTTTAAGTCCCCTTAACACAGACTGACGACTTGATGGGATATTTTCTCAAAAAATATGAAAAACAGCACTGCTATGATGCTTCAAAAGGGGAGATAAGAAGAACAGTTGCTAGCTGAACTCCTTTATTCTTGATTGAAAAAAAAAAAAAAGCAGAAGGGGAAAAAGCCCTTGATTTTTAAATTCTCCTCAGTCTAGTTTCCCTGACAAATCTGTTTGATGGGCATCAGAGACCTGAAGCCGAGCTTCCAGGGAAAAAGTAGCCATCCTTCACACTTCATTGGATTTCTATGACAGAATGACCACATTCTGTAGAACTTGGCATAAGCACATCATTATTAAGCCTTGCTTTTGCATTTCTTAACTGATCACGGATGCTGTGGTCCTTGGTTGCTCCTCTCTGCTGGCACTGTTTGTAGTTATTTGACCAGATAAGAAGAACAGTTGCTAGCTGAACTCCTTTATTCTTGATTGAAAAAAAAAAAAAGCAGAAGGGGAAAAAGCCCTTGATTTTTAAATTCTCCTCAGTCTAGTTTCCCTGACAAATCTGTTTGATGGGCATCAGAGACCTGAAGCCGAGCTTCCAGGGAAAAAGTAGCCATCCTTCACACTTCATTGGATTTCTATGACAGAATGACCACATTCTGTAGAACTTGGCATAAGCACATCATTATTAAGCCTTGCTTTTGCATTTCTTAACTGATCACGGATGCTGTGGTCCTTGGTTGCTCCTCTCTGCTGGCACTGTTTGTAGTTATTTGACCTTTTCTGTGGATAATCCACACAAAAAGCCCTAATTACTTCCCCAGCTTTGACCAGCCAGCAGTGTGAATAATCAATGACACTCATTTAGGTATTGCACAATCAGATGCTTATGGTGTTTAAAGAACATTTTTCCATTGACCTGCCACAGCTGTAGGACAATTACAAGCAGTAAAGCTGCTGTTGTAATCACGAGATGACCAAGTGACCTTGCAGGTTTAAAGTTGATGACTGGAGCCTTGACTGGGGCACGGTCATGATACAGAACATATTTTGGGAGAGAAAAGAGGTTTCATTGTATGCAAATGTGACATGCTGAGTCCCAAGAGCAATGTTCTGAAATATTGACAGATCAGAAGACTCGTATTGGCAGGTAAAATTCAGTATTTGTATGCACAGCTTCAGCTACTTCTTCCTATTGTACATAAATAGTAAATAAATAATACTGGGGAGGGGAATCAAACTCTAGTTATACCTTTCTACATTTTTTTCTTAAGGTAAACATGAAAAAGAAATTGAAGCAAGAAGGTTTCTTATCTAAATAGATAAATAAAGATTCCTAGGATGTTAAAATTTTTTAACATATTCAAATTACCATAAACCCTTATCCACTCTCAGGACAAACTTTTCCCACAAAAGACCACTATTAAAAAGATAATGAAGTCTGTGGTTCTTTGGAATTCTGATTAGTTGTCAAATTACATATAAAGCTGAATTTTAAAATAAGTTATAGAAAAATGGAATATGACAACATTTCCAAGAGTGTGCTCCTAAGAACATTACTCCATTGATAATCCTTTGGCCACAAGGATTCATCACCTAGTAAACTCAGGAAATGCAGCACATAAAATCCTCCCGGAGATTTACAATGTGTGTTAGCATATCGAAGGTTCTGGAATGTGTTTCTCAAAACCACTTCGGGTAATACTAGTAGATAGCTCTTTTTTCTTTATTACCATCTGAATTTGAAAACTGAATTTGTAAATATTGGTTCTTGGCTCAGAATGTCAATGAATAGACTTTCTATTTTTCTTTTGAACTCTCTTAAAATTTTCATAAGGTTGTGTACTTATTTATTAAAAGGAACATCAAGTAAAATCAGTAAAAACAAGCAAGAAAACAAATTGGCAGGACAATGAAACAGTTATGTTCCTAGCGGAAAAGATGAAGGAAAGGATGTATCCTAAATTGAGGACATAAAAAAAGTGAATTTGGGAAAAAGTCTCAGATGAAAGAAAAGATAGAAAGGTCAGAAGTAATGGCACAGACCATCCTCTCCTTTTCTAAACTGGAAGGTTGTCCTGATTTAATCTGGCAAAAGAAGGCAAACCAGCTCATCAGCATGCACTTGATGATTTACCCAGCCTGCTGTCAGAGGCAGCACTGTGTGAAGACACAGCAAAGAATGAGGAAAAACAGGCAAAGCCCAGCTGGTAAGCCAAGAAGTAAATCACCGAAAAAACAGTGAAAAGACTGCACATTTGATGGTGTGATCTTGATTAATCCCAAGATAGCTGAAGCTTTCATATTTGGGGTTCCTAGGATGTGTAACCCAAGTTTTTACTGATACTAGCAAAATCCAATTCATAATATTTGTAGAGAATAGGCTGTTTTATAAACATTACTTTTAGTTTCAACAGGCATCACTGTGTTTCCCCTTAGCGTAAGGCATGCTTGGGTGATAGTTATAATTCTTGGCTTATACATGTTTATAGCTTTTTTGGACACTGAGATCTATATTTTTCTGGGTTCCGTAGTATCCCAGGATTAAGGCAGGTCTTGCCCTTTACTCTGCAGCACTTTCTTTCAAGGACCCAGTAACTTTGCAACTGGTCCCAGCTTGTAATACGTCTGGAAATTTTCAGGCTTTCAGAATCCCAATTTCATCCCAAAACATTAATTCTTATATGTTGCCAAACTGTCAAGAACATGAGGTTATTACTAAGGTCAGTGGTGACAGGTGGTAAGAAACATGGGGTGGGGGGGAGGCAAGGATAGCAGCAGCAGGAA
>NW_006436282.1:19271225-19273786 GCF_000325575.1 Pteropus alecto
CAATTCTGAAAACCTCAGCCTTATAATTAAAGGCATACCAGTGAGTGTGGCAAGACTCACCGTCAGGGATGTGTTCAGAAGGATTGTTACCACTAGTCACACATTTCACCTTCAACCCCATCACACCTTCAACCCCATCATGCCTTTTTATAACTTGTGGCCCTTTAGATCCCATTCTAAATTTAAGCAAAAAATTTCTAAAAGAATAAACTAAGACGAAAAAGGTTGAGAAAGCACACACACATGGAATAAAATATATGAATATCTGGCTTCATATTGAATCTCTAAATATTAGGAATGCGAAATTTTGAGATCTGGGAGATGGGACATGTACTATATGCAACCAATTTTTATTGGTTTGTAAATGAGAACTGAGGCACAGAGAAGTTAAGTGACTCAACAAAGATCATAGCTAGTATGTAGCAGAGTGAACCATAAAGAGCTGATCTTAATTTATTGCTCTTTATTTTCATTGTAACATATTTCTCCTAAAATATATATATAGCCTATTCAATATAGGATGTATAAACACGTTACACATATAACAAAAAATCTGCAGATATATCAATTAAACTTTCATGTCATTCTTTTTAGTATAGGAAAATACCAGGTTTACTATAAGTATCAAGAAAATACAGGCATCTCAGGAAAAAAACTAAAATAGTTATAAGTGAGCAATACCATCTGAGCCTGATTTGTGGATAATAAAAATTGTTCTTAGCCACATTAATTCAGTTGTGAACATATGTTTCATTTATAACATCCAAAATTCCAACCCAGAATCAAAAATAGCAAGATGGTCATGTTGAAAGCACTTGCCATGCATTTGTGTTTCCTTAGGGTTGCACCATCCAAATCTGCTGGGCATTATCTGGACAATGTGGAGAAAGATACCTAATTTTTTTGTTTCTTCTTTGATTAAACTACTGTATACAAAAGAGCAGCTTCTATATTCACAAGTTTCTGCATGATTGAGAAACCAATTGGAAGGAAAGCTTCTAAAACTTGCAGCAACTTAGCAACTCATTATTGTTAATGTTTTTATTAAATCATTCAAAGCTTTCTTGACATAAACAAAATTTCCTTTTTCTAATCAGTCAGTGTATCTGAATATTAAAGCTTGTTTGATTTTTCCTAGGGTTTTGTTTGGCTGTTTGCTCTGGAGTATTTGGCCACTTTATAAAGTTAATAGAGTTTGGGAAAGGAGCTGTAAGAAAGTTTCTGATAATGCAATGAGTTTGTTTACTAAGTATTTCCAAGAAAAAAATTTGGTCAGTCACTTGAGGTTTTATCTATAAGATGCCAAAAATATGAATCTCACATACATATTCTTGCACATTAGATAAATACTAAAAATTGAACTAATTAAACTATATCAAGATCTTCATAACATTGTTCCTTATGAAAATGAATTCTAAGTTCGAGTTTAGCTTTCCAGGGACAAATCCCTAATCAGACCCTTGGCTGAGAATCTATCTCATTATCCACCCAGGAAAAAAGCAGCTCCCTCAGCAAGAGGTAGATATTCTTGAAAGCCAGTAATCTAACTCTAAATTTAAAAACAGGAAGAAAAATCTTTAAGTGAACTACTGCCATATGAGACCACAAATTGTGGTCCAAGAATGGTCTGGGGATAGACTTTCCATGAACTCCTGCATGAGAATATTAGAACCAGGCTGTCCTTACTCTTAGGAGTGCATGGCAGCCCTGCCCACTCCTCTTGATCCTACATTTAGATCCTACCGCATCAACCTATTAATCAGATGCTAGGAATGGTTCCAGGGCTGGAAGTTGTCATAGAATCAGGCAATATGGGAACCTTGTAAAGATGATCTAGTCCAGAGGTACTCATAGCACTATCAGTGTTTTAGTAAATTTTTCATGATTCCTCTAGGTCAAAAGCAATAAATAATAGTCTCATTTATTAAGTAGTTAGGCCCGAACACTTAATAAGTATTTATGTCCCAACAACTTAGTAGCTGTTTGTTAAATACACAAATTAAAAGAAAATCATACTTTTATTGAACTCTTAAACACCCGTAATTACTCCCTAATGAGATGTGTGTCTCTGTTTGGCACTGCACATCTCAGACCTTGGAATCAAATTGGACACCAGCCCACTTCTTTCCTGTTCTACAATAATTTTCACATAGCATTTATCTTTTATCACAGCAAAGAACAAAAACCCAGCTTTACAAAGATATGCCATCAAAAGAAATGTAGCATGATCTAATGTGTGAACTATTTCAAGCTAGTATTTTGCCTGGTATATGAAAGATATCAAGTATCACTGTATTTTCCTTGAAATTTTCAGATATCTTACAATTCCCCTGTGAGTTCATTGCAGCATTCCCAGGCACCTTAGCACATAGTTGGGAACTGTGAGTCTAGACTGATAACCCATATCTTGGATTAGCAAAGTGAGATCGAGAATAATTCTAAGATTATCTAGCTAATTGTACACTAAGTCAAAAAAAGAAGGTGTGTTTAAAATACTAAAAATATAGCCCATGTTCTTAAATTAAACTAGATACCTCAGATGCTGTACCTGCAGAGTAAAC
>NW_006436282.1:19273837-19287686 GCF_000325575.1 Pteropus alecto
CATACTGATAAAGAAAAGAAGGGGCAAAGAGGTAAGGGACTTGCCTAAGAGAACAGAATTAATTTTAGAAGCAAGAGTAGCTCCTTGTCTCATCATCTTCATCCTTTCCTCAACTACTACTTTCTTCCTCCTGTTTCTCTTTTCTTTATTATTTCGTACATTCTACTCCAGGGACCATAGGCCCTTATTAAGCCCAGTTCCTACATACAAGAGCTTAGATATTGTGATAGAAGCTGGTAGTTATCTCTCAGTATTCATCCCTCCATCTTTCCCTGTAATAGAACATAAAATTTTTATTGGGCTATCTATAATAAAGGCTACATTTTTCAGACTCCTTTAGAGATAGCCACAAGGTTAATTTCTGGCCAATGAATTATAAGTAGAAGTAACACATACAATTTTTGGAAAGTGTCCTTTAAGAGAAGGGATATGCCTTTCTTCCCCCTTCCTTCTACCTGCTGGCTAAAATGAGAACATGATGACTGGAGTTCAGGCTGCCATCTTGTACCATAAGCAGGTAGCCACAGAGTGAGGATGACAAATCAAAAATATAGAGGGATCTGGGTTCCTATTGATCTTGGACCTCCTAACAAACTCTTGTCTGCTTACTTCTGGACTTTGTTTATATAACAAAGAAATACATTCATATATTATTTAAATCACTGTTATTTGAGAATTTGCATTATTTATTAGCTAAACCTAGTACTAATAAATAGATTATCTTCATAATAATATAATAACACATAACACATAGCATACTACTTTAGAACAACTTCTTTAGATTTCACTAGTATACAATTAAAATTTGTAAAAACTTAGAACATATAGCCCTAGTACCTGTCAGAAGTATATGAAACCACTCACTATCATCCTCTCAAGAATTAAACTATTTCTTCACACCATATGCCTACATGGCATAGGGTTTATATTTGATTTATAGTTTATAAACCAAATTATATCTGAGTAAAATAAAAAAGAATATATTTTTACAAGGAAAGAAATTCTTACATAAAATCAATCCCATTTAAAATGATAAGTTAAACTTTTAAGTTAAATTTATCAGGGTGACATTGGTTGATAATATTATATAGGTTTCAAGTGTACAATTCGATAATACATCATCTGCATATTGCATTGTGTGTTCACCACCCAAAGTCAAATCTCCTTCTGTCACCATATATTTGACTCCCTTTACCCTCATCTACCTCCCCCGCCCCATTCCCTCTGGTAACCACTAAAAGCTGTTGTCTGTGAATACTTTCATTTATCTCTACTCCCTTCCCCCAACTCACTAATTATGGTAGAGAGTTTTCAAGACAAACCCACAAAGGAAGCAATAACGAGAGAGGGTGAAGTCACAATATTTTGGAAGCTCAAAAGCAGATAAACAAGGAATAAAACTTCAAAAAGCTAAATCCTAGACTGGTGTGGGGGGAACTAAAAAGCAACCTAATTTGGTTCTAAGAACCACCAAAAGGTCCAGGAACTGACAAGTGAACTGGAAGTGAAGAGGTAAATGTAGAACTATTCCTTCCTCAATTCCATGCAGCTAGACTACTTGCCCCTTCCCAATCTCAGTGAAAGACAGGAGGCTTATTGCCTGTAAAGAGTGAAATAGGAGGACTCTAGCTTGGAGAAATCCAACCATAAGTGAGATAGAAGTATCATGCTGAAAACTGGGAGATTAAATAAAACTTTATATCCTAAACTTTAAAACCCTCAGCCTTCTTGCCCTATTCTACTCCCAGAATTTGATAGCCAGAATTATATCTTCTAAGAAGGAATTGTATGGTTCTTTTGGGGGAAATAGGACCAACCTAAGATGACAGCCCTAAAGATTCTGCAGTGTTCCCAATAGCCCACAGAGATCAACCTATGGTAAAGCTCAAAGTCAACAAGCTCTGCTCACACGCTCAGAACTTTCGATGAGTTTTTTAATCTCACCATTCCTAATCATCGACAGCCAAGACAAACAAAAAAATCTCTAACATGAAACTCAACTACCAAAACAAATAAAGAGAAGAAAGTTGGAAAAAATAGAGACTGTGTAGAGAAGAAAACTTCCAAAGCACAAAAAAAGATATCTTTTTTACTGCACCTCAGAAAGATATGAGAAGTTATCACATCCATGAAAGATAACTAGGATTTCTTTTGAAAAAAATCAGAGAACAAGAGATCCTGGAAATTAAAAATAAAAAATCTATACACTCCATAAAAAGCAAAAATCCATAAAAAAAAAAATTCAAAAAAATCAATCCATAAAATTAAAAATCAGAAGTCACTCAAACGTGGTTAAGATCATCTCCAAGAAAGAAAAGAGACAAGTAGATTTTTTTTTAATGAGAAAAGATGAAAAATATAGGAGGATCATGTAGGAAGCCCAAAATCTGCTATCAGGAGTTCCAAAAAGAGATTGGGAGAAATCACTGAAGAAATAATTCCAGAAACTTCTCAGCAATGGAGGACATGGGTTTTACCTTGCACAATGGGTAAAAATAGGCCCACACCTTTATTTTAAAATATTGTTATGAAATTTCAGAACCTTAGCACAAAGAAAAGATTTCAAAAGATTTCATATTAAAAAAAAAAAAATCAAGCACACATGATTAAGAATCATAATGATATCAGACTTCTCAGTAACAATAATGGAAGCTAGCAAAGGAATAATGCCTTCAAATTTTTTAATTTTAGACAAATGTGAAAGTAGAATAATGAATTTCAGTAATTCAAGGTCTCAAAAATTTCTTAGGAAGTTGTTAGAAGATATATCTATCAAAATAATAATGTAAAATAGAAAAAAGAAGGACATAAAGTCCAGGAACCCCGTGTAGAAGAAGCAAAAAGAATTCCCTGAAACAGGGGTCAGCAAATGGCTATCAGCTATATATAGCCTACAGGCCAAATCCATCCCAACACCTAATTTTGTATGGTCCATGAGCTTTTTACATTTTTAAGTGTTTTTTTAAAATCACAAGAAAAATATTACATGACACGTGAAAATTATATAAATCCAAATTTTAGTATCTGTCAATAAAGTTTTATAGGAACATAGCCATGTTTATTCATGTACCATCTATGACTGCTTTTGTGCTATAATGGCAAAGTTGAGTCAATGCACTGAAGACGATATGGCCTGAAAAACTCAAATATTTATCATCTGGCCCTTTACAAGAAAAGTTTGCCTTGCCCTGGAAATGGTGAAGGAAGATCTTGGAATAATAGCTATATACAAATATGGCAGCAAATGATCCAAACTAGAACAAATCAGAAAGCCATTGGAGGGAGATCTCCAAAAATTATAATATTAATGAATTGCTGAAATGACAGAATATGCTAAAAGGAAATTTGGACAATTTGAGAAGAATTAAGGGATAAATTCTTTATAAGTTCAAAGAAAATTAAACAAATGAAATACAAGAGCATTATTAAAATAAACTATTTTTTTAAATAGTGGTACAAGAAGAAAAAATTAGTTTAGCATAGTACATTGCTCAGCTATGAATAGCATTTACATAGTCATAACAATGTAAGCACTGAATATCAAACAAAATTACAATATAATTATATGAGGAAAATGGGGAAAGTAAAAGTGTAGCAGGTAAGAATGAAAATACTGGTGGCAAGAAGAGTCAAAGAAAGATAAATTCTTATATTCCACAGTGGGATGTCAATAGATTGTGCCTAAAAATAAAAAGTCAAGAAGTATCTGTATAAGACTATTTAGTGACATAGAGGTAAATATGAAGAGAAACAGCCGCAAGAGCTAAAAGTGGTTTCCTCCAGTAATTGGGAAATGGGGTTATGATGGTAGAAAGGGAGAGACAGACCTCCTGTTTGTCAAAGTAAAGCCTGCAGAACTATTTAATTTTTTAAACTATGTCTATATATAATCGTGATTCAAATAAAAAACAAATTTGATATATAACCCAAAAATAGAAAATTTTTCACATAAATTTCTGATTGTTTAGCATGCTTTACCAGGAAAGTTTTTCAAATAATGTTTATAAACATACCTAGTTTGCAAATTTTTAAGCTGTTTAAGAAATAAAGCTTTTATTTTACTTCCAACCCTTTATGTTATTTTCCAACATAGGGTCAGTAAGTAAAATTGAAGGGATTTCTTAAAACAGATTATTTTTAAGGTACTCAAAATTCCTTTATACTGTTCTACTCTGTTTAGATAATACTAGTGAGAAGAATTTATCTAAATACTAAGCACTTTACTAGATCACATGAAACCACTTAAAAGATCTAAAGCAAGGGCGTTTACCTTATGAAAGATAATATGATAAGATAGGTAATGTAAGAATAAGCTATCTTATTAAACAGGTCTTCTAAAAAAGAGCCTGTACTAAGCACTTCTGGGTTCTAGCTAAAAAACATAAATGAATGTAAAATGAACATGTTAATATTGCTAGTAATTAGACACGCAGTTTGTCCCAAATTTGTCTTTCAGTATTATCTTAAAAAGTCACTCAAACCTGGCACATATTTCTTAAATGTCCTTGGTTTTGTATGAATTGCATACAGGGCTTTTACCTGAGGATTTATACTATCTGACAAATGAATTTAAAGCTGGCTTAATTTGCAATTTTGTTCCCTAACACATTTAACTTTGGTGTTCTTTGTTTTTCAGTTTTAATGCTCCTCATTCAAATGATAACCAGTTTCTGGCAACTAACATTTTAGCCAGGGAAATGCCTTACAAACTTCCCTTTCACATCCACTTTCTAAAGAGAGGAGGGAAAATGCTATTTAGTTTAACATTAACTCTGTTTTTAAATTGTGCCTTCAACTCATTTAGAAAATATCTTTGAAAAATCAGAATGGTTAGGAATATTTACCTGCATTCCTAATTGGACTAGAATGGCTTTTTCTGAGACGGCTGCAGGCACTCTCCCAGTTCTAAATGAAATGTAGCAATTGCTTCTCAAATCACCATCATGAGAGCATTATGTAATTTTATCTGTCTATATTGTTTCTGCTTTATGTTGTGGTTATATGGGAGCTATATAGGAGTATGTTTTCTATCATTGCAAAGGCCAGATAAAATAGTTTAACTGCTACATCAGATTGGGGAATTATACATATAAATTGTCTGTTGCTGTCTATAGATTGTCTGTAAAAGATAAAAGAATTTTTCTCTTTTTAGAGAGAACACTCCCAGTGCCTTCTTTGCCTTGCATATAAGTTATCTTTTAAGGGACCAGGTGCAATGGGCAAAGAATTGGCTGATTTCCCAACCCAGCTTTGAGTTTCGATTTCTAAATGTACTTGTCGAGTTAGGAATCACAGAAATGCAGAATTCAGAGTTTAAAGACACCAAGTCATCTTGCATATTTTGCCTAGGGGATAGGAAAAGATTGGGGTGGGGGGTGCTTGGGGAGAAGTCATCTGAATTGAAATGAACTTAATTGCTTTTCCTGTGAATCTCTCTGCCTGACAGGTGGCTGTGAGAGTCCTCTGTGTCCCCACTGATCCATATCAGTCTAAACATAAGAGGAACCTAGAAATTGGAAATCAGTTTAGACATTCAGGCAGCTCTCCAGCTTTGGTCCAGATGCAAGATGAACATGCTTCCATTGTGTGACATGATTAAATTATTAGTATTCAGCAAAACACGGATGCAGTAGTGGCCCATTCCTCTCAAAACAGTTTGGAGCTAATCCCTTTAAGTATAAGTCCGCACTGGCATGGGACCTTTGGGTAATTAAAGTTAACACTCTACAAGTGTTTTTTTACTGATACAATTTTGAATTCTGAGAGGCCTACTCCAGAGTACCGTTGCTAGTACAAAAAAATGTCCTGGTCTAACTAGGTGATGGCTAGCAGGGAGGCCGGTTGGGGTATCATTCAGAAAAAGAAAAGTAAAACCACTCTTTAGTCTGGTTTGTGCACATGCCACCATTATTCCTTCTATATTCTCATGCTCAGTATGCTATAACCCAATGAGAAGATGCTTTTTAGATTCTTTTCTATTTAAGGAAGGTAGTGCAATCCCATGCATTTCTGATGGATTAAACTCAGATCTATCTCCTAAAGTGACTTACAGCACAATTTCTCAGAATACCATTATTATCTTTTAGACAGAAGTCAAGCTGGAAGTTGAAGAAAGACTTGGAGCCTCTGCATTTGTTGTTCCATGATCTAGAATGCTCTTCATATAGCCAGCATCTTATTCTTCAGGTCTTTGTTTAAATGTCACCTTCTGAAAGATATCACTACCATCCTTTACAAAGTAGATTCCTTGAACCTCCATCTCTAGTTATTATCCATCACAACATTCTGCTTATCTCTTTTATGCAATTATTACAGCTATAATTATTTTAATTGTGTGCTTTTTTTTTTTTCTTATCTCTTGTCTCTCTCTCCCACTGAAACTTCCTCAATGGGCATTTTATGAAGTACTGGATTTCCAGGACCTAGCAAGTACCTGGAATACAGAAGGGACCCACTAAAATTTATGGATGCATGAATACTAAAGATTACAGAGGAATTTTACTTAAACATTTAAAATGTTTTGTTTCTGATAAGTATTTCAGTCAGCTTTTACCATATTCAGCACCAATAAACAACTCTAAAAATATCTGAGGACTTAAAAGGAAAAAGATTGTTTCTTGCTCACTTTTTATGAGAGCTGTAGATTGGTGGTGGCTTTGCCTAATGATCTCCATTCCAAAGCCCAGGTCAAGGCCATAGCCCCTGTCTGGTACATGCCCTAGGTTAGCTCATTCTCATAGCAGTGGGAGAAAAACAAGAGCATGTCTTAAACTAGGATCTAGTATATAGCACTTATGCTTGCAGGAAGATATTCTCTTACAACAGAAGAAGGTACTGGGAAAAATAATATAATTAGCTATAATAGGATATTGCTTAGAAACTGTTACTTCCTAATAATTTGCAACTTTGTTTATATTATTACCCATTTGCTCCAAATTCACTAGATTTCTTGAATTACAGTCTGATCAGAGATCTTCTATATGATAAAAATTAAGACTCGTAGGTGAGTGGTACTATGATTCTGTTCTCTTGCTGGATTATGCCCTTGCAATTCCTGACTCGTGGCCAATGTATTTCCTGAGAAGCCACATGTCTTTATCTATACATTGAAAAGCCAATGGCCTTAAACTTCCAAGTGATTTCAGTTCTGCCCATATCAAAGGAAGCCTGCATGAGAAGTTCCTTCCCCAGAAATATGTTCTTCCCAGTCACAGCAAATGACTGGAATGGATGAAGAGAGGCCATGTCTGGCCTAAAACCATAGGGTGACAGTTAAGTAATAAACATCATCCTATATATAATACATTAACCTGAGGTTCATTATTTAGTCATAAACTATTATATATTCAATCTTGACTGTTAACTTGGGTGTCTGTCTACCTTTATTCTCTAATTTCAATATTTATAAAAGATTCATCTAAAAGTTATCAGCATTACATTGATAGAATTTTTGGGAATGCCTATGTAAGATGGAAGTTTTGAACTATGGTTTTAGCCAAGGTTAAACAGAGAAGTAAACCAAAACAATTCTCAACTAAGAACTTGTATGTTGAAAGTTGTTTTTTATTTTGGTCTTGTGACCTTTCTCCAATCTGGTATCATGTGGAATTATACCCTGTAGAATACTGTAAATGATATTTTTTATAATTTACACAAAATTTTCTTCTAGAAACTATTTACAATGTAAATCAACATTACAAAACTTTATGTACATTTTTGAAAGCTGAAGATATATGTTTAGATAGGAAAAAATTTTTTAAAGATATGAATTCTATCTAGTTTGCTCTGAGAGTTTTATCAATCACGTCATCCA
The DNA here is from genome assembly GCF_000325575.1 of Pteropus alecto. Lineage (NCBI taxonomy): Eukaryota > Metazoa > Chordata > Mammalia > Chiroptera > Pteropodidae > Pteropus > Pteropus alecto. The sequence goes on from NW_006436282.1 coordinate 19,281,651, forward strand.
GTAGAGTGGGTACAGAACTTGAGATCAAAGTCTCTCCAGTTCCATAGACATCCTCTATGGGCCCAAGCCAAAGAGCACGATTCCATCTCACTGAGACTCTCCCTTTGTTTATGCTTCTGGCCTCTTCCCAGATATTATTTTCAATTGCCTTGTCATTTCCTTATAAATCTCATTTTCCACATTTTTTTTTTCATTTTTATTACCCACTACTGAGCCTGGGCAAGTTCTCACTTCAGTTTAGACATTAAGGCTCACAGATGATAACAAAAGTATGCATCCAGCATATTAATAAAATATGCTCCTTTTCACAAGGTTTTTATATTGAAATTAAGGAATTTCTCAAGTTTCACATATGCGGATTTGTGTAAATTTCATGGAAGACTCTAAATAGGAACCATCTTCACTAAGTTTCATTTTCCTCAGTATTTAAAACATGCAAAAAAAGAAAGCAACAATAGCTCCTAGAATAAAAGAAATAGGAGCAGGTTCATTTTCTGTTCCTATTCTTTAGAGATAACTGCATCCATTTCTGATCATTTGAGTACCTCTATGGTTCAAACAACTTCTCTAATAGTTGTGGAATATGAAATATCTATATAAAATTGTGTGAGACCTTTTTTTCTTCCTAGAGTCACTACCAGATGCAAACAAGGTGATATGTCCCTGCATGCTACTGTTGCTAAACTGTGAGCAAAATTAAGATTGATTGAGATAGTATATCCATCTAAGATGCTTGTTGAGTGAAATGTCAAATAGATTCTTGTCTTGCCTTGTCCATCATCAGCCAATCAATGACATTTGTACCTGGATGACCAGGTCAACTTGCTACCACTGCTACCAGAGTGGAAGAGAGAATGCATACATCACCTCTCAGAATGACAATTACTATGTGGAGCTATGGTCATTCCACAAGCCCTGGTCATTGTCTTGCTTAGCAAGAGGCTTCCTCTGCTCCCACAGATAAATACCAGCTCACTCAGATCTTGACACTAGGGAAACAAAAAGGCCTTTGGGATAGCAACTCCCTGGTGACTTAGGTCTGATCAAAATTGAATTTTGCTCTGCTTAAAACAAGTTTGAAAAATAAAAAAGAAAGGAAGGAAGAAAAAGGATGAAAGTAAATGAAGCCTTTGAGTGAGCTGTGTTCTTTCTTTTGCATATAAATGAATATAAATGCGGTCAATAGACAGACTTTTGCCATCTTCCTCCCACTCCTACCCATCCCAGTGACATTTATTTTTTTAGTGATTCAGACTGGAATATCGTCATAAGAAATAAATCCATCATATTCCTGTTTGGGATCAATAATACATATTTACTGTTAATTTGTCATGCTTTCATATGTGTACTTGTTGTAGCCCGTAATCCTTAAATTTGCTCTGGAGATTTGAAGATTTCATCAAATTCCCAAGATCAAAAGCCTTAAAATTTTTGTTTGCATTTACATACAAAGCATACAAAGTTCTCCAGGGAAAATGGTAGTAAGAGCATTCTTCAAACCTTTGTTAATTGTTAACTGTCAAAGCCCGAGGGTGAACTCTCAGAGGTTTGTTTTAACAGGGTGAAAAACATGATTGTTAATTTTAAATTTTCTTAAAACTCAGTGGTGAACATGAACAATATTTTTTCTGATCAGCTCACTTAAAATATAAATGTAATTGTTAGTCAAAGCTACAAGGGCATATGAAGACATCAACTTGTTTTCTCTCTTTGAAAGACAGATGTAGAGGCTGCCTGTAGGATCATAACTGAGGCAATCTAAGTGGGAAAGCTGCTATTTTAGGTACATTATTTTAAATCACTCAAGTCTCTAAAGAAACTTTCAGTAACAGCTGTTAACTTTGATCATTCTAATACTGTTGAAAAATAATATGTAAAATTAGACTACTATATATTTATCCCTAAAATTAGCAATAAGCTGAAAGACAGACATATAAATCACATTTTTAAATCCGCCTCTCTTAGTACAGAATGACTCAATTGCCAATGATACTATGTGAAAAGACAATGCTAAATCAACTCAATAAAGAGACCTACCATTTCAGCATTTGAGAGCATGAGTTCAAGTATATTATATAGTGTATATGTTTATTAATATAGTATTTCATATATTATTATTGTATTTCTATAAAATAAAGTTTAATTAGTCATTTACAAAAAGAAACAAAATTCACTTTAACAGGCTGATTTTCTAAATAACTGTATTTTTAAAGCCTCATTTGTATAATAAAAAGTAAAGGATTATTACATGAACACCTCTCAAAAACACTCAGAAATTTTAATAAGTGTGTTAGAGTTCATTTACGATGAGACTCCCAGTAATGATCCCAGTAGATATGGATGACATTCTCTGTATAGACAGGCTTCAGAACTGACAGGATTTTCACAGAAACTGACTACTGTCCACCTTAAAATATTCAATAATAATGATGGCCCTACCATTTTTTATCTCCAGATCAAGTTATTTTAAAAATTAAATACTACCAAAGAAGAAAAGCATAATGACAAAATTTTTAAAAACACAGGTTTGGTTTTGTTTAGAATAGTATACCCAGGAATATTTCCTTACATTTAGGAGGTAATAAAAAGTGACAGAAAGAGAATTTTGCCTACATAATTTATGTTCTAATATTTCCTATATATGATATATACTGTATATCCTAACATTTTCCATTTTGTATTTCCTGAAGAGACTGAATCAGTGCAATTTCATACCTACAGATTTTCAGTTTCCAACACTCAATGACTAAATAATTGGTGACTGAATGATACTAAATTATGCTTTTAGGAGAAATAACTGTCCTAAAGGAACTCATTTAGCAGCTCTCTTTCTGTGTGAACATTTGTTATTTACTTTCCTTTTTTTCTTTAATTAGTAGAAATCTTTTACTATTTCCGTTTGTTTTTCTCTGATTGGCCAGGGCTGTAACATTATTCTTGGAAATGCCAGTGAGGGGAATGAGAGTACTTCCAGGAATATAACCACAACAAAGTGATTTGGCCTAAATACAGGCATTTTAATTGAGTATGTGTAGGCATGGAACATTTCTTAAAAGCAGTGTGAATATTAGTCTTCTCAAACTGCAATTTCTAATTAAGATGCTATTGAAAATTTACAAGCGTATTTCCTTAGCTCAACTTCACTATTTTAACCCTCTGTGAGGGATGGAGGTTGAGGGGAGAAGTCATATACAGACTCTGAAAAGGCTAACAATTTTACTCTAATTGCTCTTTTCTTTTCAAATTTGCTATAACCCCCATACACTCTTCTCTAAGGAAAAGTAACTACATTGATCTGAATTTATAACAGTGATAAGGATATATTTTTCACCATTTGCATTCTTCAGGGCCAATAAGGCATTTAAGTGGTCAGGGACAGAAATGTAAAGAGAAACCCTTTTCTCTTTACCTTTACATTTCAGTGATGTTTTAGGTGTATAACGTAATCCTGTATAAGACCTGAATCACTAGAGTGTGAATAAATTATGTGCAATTTAGCTTCAGCATTAACTGAGTTTTAATCTATTTTATTCTTTGAAAATCAATTGTTGATGTAGAGCTACTCTCAATCATATGAATACTTTAATAACCAGAATATTCTATTTTCTAAATGCCTATTAGAGTTGATGTTTGTAATAAAATGCTCCTTAAAAACTGGTAGTTGATATTCCATTAAAATTCTACTTTTTCCTCTATTATTTTAATGTATTTCTTAAGATGCTGCTTCTAATTGAAATTATCACTTTCTTTGTACCAATGCCTGGGATTCTTCTCTGATTAATCATAGAATTTACCACAACCTATTATCCAGCTCCTAAATGCAAAGATTCCACATAGTATTAAATATCAAGCATTCCAAAGTTTCACTGATAAAAATGCATCAAAGTATAAGTAAATTAATTATTTTTGCTGCATAAGATAACATAAGGCAAAACAAATAGATCTTCCTTTTTGCTTACCCTTGGCATCCCAGCTCTCTATTTGAACGAATCCCTCAGCACACCACAATTGAAGACAAAGTTGGTTCAAAGAGCCATTGAGATTAAATCGAAGATACTTTTTCTCCCTGAGATCTCCCTTGAAAACAATATAAAATGATTCTTGTTCTGAGAATGAAGACTAACTAATCACCAAGAAAGAAGCTGTTTGTTTTTCTGTCTCTGTCTGTCTCTGTGTGTGTGTGTGTGTGTGTGTGTGTGTGTGCATGTGCATGTGCGTGTGCGTGTCACAGTATGTACACAGAGAAGTGCCAGCAATGGTAAGGGAGAACAAAGACAAGAGGTCCTATCCTATGGCAGGGTGCTAACCAGCAACATCAAATCCTGAGAACTCAGAATTAGATAACCTGTGCTTTGCACTGTGTGCTCATTAATTTCTACAGTTGCTCCGTATAATTGTCTCGCAAGACTTATATTTTACACTAACTAGGTATATTAGTTTCCTACTGCTGCTGTAACAAATTACCACAAATTTAGTGGCTTAGAACAACACAACTTATTCTCTTATATATCTAGAGGTCATAAATCTTAGATCAGCTTCACTGGGCAAAAGTCAAGGTGTCAGCACAGCTGGTTGCTTCTGCAGGCTCTAAAGGAGAATTGGTTTCCATGACTTTGAGTTTCCGGTAGCCACCTGTATTCCTTGACTTGTGGCCCCTTTTTCCATCCTGAAAACATCTCCAACTGCTGCTTCCTTCATCATCACATGATCTTCTCCCCATCCCCCAACCCTTTATCCCTCTTTCTCTCTCTTTCCTGCATTCCTCTTAAAGATCATTGCAATTACATTAGGCCCACACTGATCATCCAGGATAATCTCATCTCAGAATCCTTAATTTATTCACATCTATGAAGTCCCTTTTGTCATATAAGGTAACAGGCACAGGTTCCTGGGGTTATGGTATAGACTTATGTGGGGACAATTATTCAGCCTACCACACTAGGCTAGGGTGTCTGGACTAATAATAATAGGGCTATCTATGGAAGTGAGCTGGATTCTCCCATACGTGTAGCCGTAAAGCCCTGTCAACCACACATACGTGGTTCTGAGTATGCAAGCGGCAGAGACTGAATTAGGCATTTTCTGTCTTCATAATTCATGGTAACAAACAATGGGATAAGAGGAGCTGTACAGAAAACAAAGCATATTTAAGCTTAAATGAAACTCAAGTCAGAGACAATATTTCACAATGCAGTGCAATTATTATAAAGTATAGGTCAGAGACAGAATGTAATTTTAAATAAGTGATGTTTTAATCACAATGTCTACTAAAGGAAGAAGTTAATCTTAGGAGAAAAATGAGGTGTAGGTCTGATTATTTTAAGGTTTAAATGAGACTATGTAAGATACTAAGCACAGTGTCTAACACATAGTAAATGCTCAAAACTGTTCATTATTATGATTTCTTCTAATTCTCTGAGATAAAAACTATTTTCTTTCCCTCAGCTTGTAATGATGAGCTCATCCTTTGTCAGATAAGCCCTTGCATTACTGCCCCACACAGGCGCTGACAGTGAGCTGACGGAAATCTTGGAAGACGACCAGGCCCAGCAGGTCACAATCTTCCCCAGCAGGCCACCAGCACAACCTCTGCCGTGCTTTTCTTTCCTAAGTTGACCTCCTTTTACCGGGTTAAAGTTGAGTACCCGGGCATTAGCTGCTACTTGGAAAAGTGCTGAGTGGCTGATGTGTGCTGTCAGCATTGTCCAAGGCCAGCCGGACAATGTCGGCGTGGCTCCTTCCTTTCCACTCGCATTTGGCAAAGACTTACATCGTGATGTTTAGAAAGGTGGGAAGTGATGAAAATGCACAGTTCTTTCCAGCCATATCATTCACCCACTTAAAATGCCATCTTCCCAATAGTTTATTAAAGCAGTAGAAACAATAATGAAAATGACAAAGGGAAACCATCTCTAAAAGGGGAGTCTAGTCACTTATAGACAAAGTTAAAGATCAGTCTATCTGTTCCCTATTCTCCTACTGTTCTGCAAAAGATTAAATGGCATCTATTCTCCATCTGTAAAAAAAAAAAGGAGG
>NW_006436282.1:19287835-19294670 GCF_000325575.1 Pteropus alecto
AAGAAGAAGAAGAAGAAGAAGAAGAAGAAGAAGAAGAAGAAGAAGAAGAAGAAGAAGAAGAAGAAGAAGAAGAAGAAAAGAGAAGAAGAAGAAGAAGAGGAGGAAGAGGAAGAAGAAAGAAGGAGAAGAGGAAGGAGGAGGAGGAGGAAGAAGAAGAAAGAAGAAGAAGAGGAAGAAGAGGAAGAAGAAGTAGTAGTAATAGTAGTAGTAGTAGTAGTAGTAGTAGTAGTAGTAGTAGTAGTAGTAGTAGTAGTTAAAATCATACAATCTGCATCTGTATCAACAAACAGGGGAAATAATGGGTGATCTACCTTTGGGATCCCAATTTTGTCCTGACTTGACACAGTTTAAGTTCATCACTGGGCTTGATGGACTTGACTTTTTCCTTCTCCCCTCACCATTTTGAACCCCAAAAAGTATTTTGGCCTTATCATCCACTTTCATTTTTTTTTTAAACCTTGTGACATTTTCCAGCAAAGTCACGAAGAGGCAACCATGCCTCAATTCAGAATCCTTTATCATTCTTGTTCTTCCAAAACCCTTCTTCTCTCAAAAGTTGCCTCTGCTTCTCTGTAATCCTGACAGCCAAGTCCTTTGGTGCTCTGGTTTGCCTCCAGGGAATTACTTCCCATCCTTAATTTTAACCCAATTTGTTTTTATGTGAGATACAACAGAGGCAGAAGGAGGTATTTTGTTTTGCTTTTTTAAAGCCCCACTGTGAAATGCTCCTAAAATATTTGATAAATATGACCAACCTTGTTAAAATGTTTTTGTCTTCTAAATGGTATTGAGGGAACCACCTAAGTATCCTGTCTCAATAAGCAAGAATTGTAAAGTGAATCAAAAATCTAAGACTTGGTCTTCTTAGTGAAAATAATCGCTTCCTGTTCTCCAAACAACTATTACTTGCAGATAGAAGAGCAATACAGAGCTAAGAGAAGGAAGGGGAGATCAGGTCATAAAATAATAAAGAACTTAAAAAGTTAACCCTCTTCAAGTATTCAAGGTTATCAAGTCACTGGAGGTTCAGGGCAAGGCAAACGGCCTGGGTATGACTTAACTTCCTTTCAGAGAGCGATTACCCTATCAAATAGGTTAACCACCTCATCCAAACTCAGATACAGAGGGATCAAATCTAATAGGAACAAAATGTTTTGAAGGAAAATGAGTCTGCACAGTTTGCTTCAGACCTACTTTCATATAGTACATTTAAAATGCTCCTATAATTTCCTTGGATATCTATGTTCACTAGGTAATAAAGAGAATGATTAATATGTAGTGACTAAGCACAGAAAGGGAATTGGCACCCCCAGCCATGACCCCTAATGAAGTCAACAATCTGCGTGGCAAATATTTAATATTTCCCTGTCCCTGAATGGCCAACCTCACACTGAACAACCTTTCTCTAATATATATTATAAAACATTGGATATAGAAATCTTGTTTCTTAAATGAAATGGCCACCACAGCTTATAGAATATAGCCTGTCACTCGAGCCCTCCCATATACAGACCCAATCTTCTTCGCCAATCATATCTTTCAGCACTTGCTTATAAAAACTCTACTCCAGCCAGACTAGCATACTCCCTATCCTCATGCACATTCCCATTTCACTTATCCCAGGCCACCTGGAAAATAAATGGAATGTTGTCCTTCATCAAGCCATTAGGATATGATTTTTGGCACTGGATATGATTTTTGAAGTCATTTGGTCTAATCTCCTAATCTACAGTGTTCCCCAAAGTGACACAACTTATACCCAAACATCTATTTTTTTCTGCTTTTTCATTCTGAGCTTTATTACCATGCAAATTATCTTCATGAGTAAAGAAAGCAAAAGGAACTTGGTGCCCCGTATTGAAGAATGACTGGTTCATTATGCTAACAAATGGAGTTAAGGGGCGTGGGGACACCCAGGTTGTAAGGAGCACATGGAGAGCCTAGATCTCTGTGTCTAATACTATTCTCCAATAAGAGGAACCAGAGTTCCTTAGAGATCAGCTGATTTTAGGACTAAATGAGCCTGGAGCATCTTGTAGTACCTGAAAGTAAGGAAGTATTCAAAAAATCCCACAACGATTATATATGTCAATGAGCCACACAGGAGACAACTGAGTGAGTCCCCCATAGCCAAAGCTGGAACAATGTGAGGAACAAAATACATAAAGCACTACTGGATTATAACCTAAAAAATAAAATAAATATCTGAGTCCATGCTAATATAAATGCATAGATAGATAGATAGATAGATAGATAGATAGATAGATAGATAGATAGATAGATAGATAGACAGACAGACAGACAGACAGACAGATAAAGCAGACAGATCTCCTGATTGGAAGAATTCCCAATAATTCATGTAAATATTCTACCCTCAAGGAAAGGTAACTCCACACTCCTTAGGTATGAGCTGCACATAGTGACTTACTTCCAGGGAATATAGTATGGAAAGCAGGAAAAAGAGGCTAACTTTACAGCAGAGAAACCTGACGAACACTGTATCAACCAGGTGATGAAGGCTATCAACAGTAATAAGTCATGATGACAGTATATACTCTTGATACAATGTAATAAAAATGGCACTTTACTTCTGTGGTCTTCCTCCTCAAAACACATAACCCTGGTCTAATCATGAGAAAAACATCAGACTAATCCCAACTGAGGGACATTCTACAAAATACCTCAACGTACTCCTCAAAACTGTCAAGATCATCAAAAACAAAATAAAACAAGGAAAGTCTGAGAAGTTGTCACCATCAAGAGGAGTCTAAGGACATAACTAAAGGTAACATGACATCCTGGATGCTATCCTGGAACAATAAAAGGATATTATAGGAACGCTAAGGAAATCTGAATAAAGTATGGACTTTAGTTAATAATGATCTACCAAGATCCATTCATTAATTATGATAAATGTACCATATTAATGCAAAATGCTATAATAGGGGAAGCCGGGTGTGGGGAACATGGAACTCTATCTTTGCAATTTTTCTATAAATCTAAACTATTCTCAAATTAAAACTTTATTTAAAAACACAGTGGGGGTAGTGAGAATTTTGGAGGGGTGTGTGAGCACTGGGATGGAAAAGAAATAAGAGGATGGAAATATGGGGCCATTAGGGAGAAGCCTGCATCTAGTTGGAAGCCAGAGGGTCCCTAGTTGCAGAGTAACCTGGGTTCACCTGGGACCCTTCTACGAGTGATTCTTGCACTCCTTCCCATGCACTCTCACCCCCAGCCTAGTCACATCTCAGAACTGGTCTCAGTGCTAAGAGGATGCTGCTAACAAGCAGGCAACCATATGGTTTTAAGTAGAGACAGAGCAAGAGTGGCACAGGGAAAGCAGTAATAAGGAAGAATACCCTGAAGGCCTTTCTTTCCTTCTCTTCCCTCCCTCCCTCCCTTCCTACCTTCCTTCCTTCCTTCCTTTCCTCCTTTTCTCTCTCCCTCCATCCTTCTTTCCCCACATCTTATCTCCTTCTTTATCTTCTCTTGGAGCAGGATAAGGTAAAATTATTATTCTTAATATTGCATATATATGAATGTCGGAGTTTACTCAGGGAAACAAGCCACTAAGAATATTTGAAACAGAGGAAAATTGGTAACATGAGTAACAGAAGAGGTAAAATACAAACTAGAGACAGCGATGCAGAGCAAGATAAACAAAAGCAGGAAGCCACTGACCTACCATCCCCTCAGCTAGAAGGCCAAGAGAGGAGGCAGTTATTAGAGCCTGGGGAATGGGGTCACCTCACAGAAGCTAGAACCACAGCTGAAGAGAGTTGCTGCCTGAGGCAGAACAAAAGAGAAATATGGTGGCTTCTTCCGTCCTCTTGTCTTTTAGTCTCCCACATCTATTCGGAAGCCAGGAAAATGGAGCCTGCACTAATCTGCCCTCCTGTAATACAGGCCAGGCAGGGAAGGGTGGGGATGAATCTGCGGCAATCAGACCTACACAATAAGCCAACTCTTTAAAACTATTTCTAGTTTGATGCACAATTAGATCTGGGTAGAACCAGCAGATTGTTGAGGAACATTTAAAACCTGTTTTATAAGCACCTTCTGTGATAAACATGAAAGATCATTCCCAATGTCTAAGTAGAAGGTTTGTATGAGATCTCAGAGAAGGTCAGGAACAGGGCTGGGGGAAAGACTGAGGACCTGTTTTATTTGCAGCACTACTTTCTTTTGTTTCATCTTTTCTCCATTTTGCACAGAGCTTGTTTGACAGAGCTGAAACTAAAAACTGGGAGTGCAGTGCCTTGTCCAATAAAATTATTCTTCTGCCAAACTCAGCTTCGGAAAAGAGTAGTTTGATTGTTTCCTTTAAAGCCAGGATTTAAAGCCTGAACAAAGAGATACGTCCACACATTCTAAGAAAACAAAAATCACAGAGGAGCCAATATTTTGTAGTTTCTGCTGATACTCATCATGTTGAAGACAGGCAGCCAAGGCTCAGATGGGAAGATGCCACACATAAACAGAGAGAAAAAATAAACATTTAATAACTTTTGAGAATGTCTTGTCTTTGAAGGAGTCTTGTAGCATCTTAAAGGATATTTCTATTAGAAAAGTCCCTTAGAAAATGAATGTCACAGCCTTTCATTTTATGTCTTGTGTTACTGGGTCAACGGGACTCTAGCTGTCTTAGCAATACTCTGAAAATCCAGAAAGTTTGGAAGGGCCTTTAGTTTGAATAGGAGAAGCAGGTCTTGGACTACTGCTCTTGTCTGCAGCCACCCTGAAGTTTTCAAACAAAATCTTTCTCTACTCTCCTTGAGATTGTGGGGAGCTGGACAAAGGAAAATTTAATTGTTCTGAAGATACCAGGACACTGTAAATTCACGGTAAAGGTTAAAAAGGCTCCTAGATTCCCAGGGTGCTAAACCAGGGGGTAGAGAGTAACGGTGGTGGCATTAGTAAGAACATTGCTTTTGGGGAGACAGGAAACATGTTTTACGGTTCCAAAGATCTCTTTCTAAGCCGATAAATATCAATGTCTGAAAGAATTCAATCTGAAATTAACAGCAGTATTGGAACCCCAAGCCATAATGTTGATCTTGTATAACTAGAGGTCTACTACCCCAAATGTAGTCTCCTCAGAATACTGTACTAAGAGCATAAAGTTTAGGGAGAAAATGATGATGCAAACTTAATAAGGAAGTATGAATAAGCTTTATGCCTCTCAAGATATTTTTTGAGTTTAACTTCATAATCACTAAATACTCAACCAAGTTCTATAGGACTTGAGCTCCACAGATGCAAATAGCAATCCTGCTGAGTACAAGCATTCAACTTAAATTGGTGTAAAGCATACAGATTTTCCATCTTATTATGTATAAATGTAGATTAACTCTATTTCATCTAGGCAAGGGTAATTTATGTTTATCAATATTATTATAAAATTCATCCAACTGTATATCAATCACTTTAACAAAAAGTTTACTGAACTTAAACCAAAACTAAAGCTGCTTTAGAACTTAAAATAAAACCTTTATCAATTAAAGTCCTTTGAAGTGATATAAAAATCACCACTGCTTCATTGTCTTTTTTTCTGGGGAACTTCCTAAAATAAAAAACAGCTTTATTTGCATTTGCAAACAGGAAACTCTGCAAGCTATAACAAGAGCAAAGCTTAGTTATTAGGTCAGTTGCTTACAAATATTTTAGAACAAACATTACTTCAGCATTTCGATATTGGCTAAAACAGCTTTAATATGCAAGACAGGATGTAAGATGCTTAGCTGATCCAAATGCCAGTCTATGGATTTGAAAGACTAAAGATCACATCACTAGAAGGTTGACAGAAGTGACACTTTGCAAAGTGCCAATGATTTATGCCAATGTCTTGCTTGATGATACTGTTATAGACAGCACTGTCATTAAAAAGTCCCTGCTGACTTTCTTCTACATTTATGGTGCACAAATTATAGGTGAGCCCAAAGATCGAACCCTTCCTGCCTTTTAGATTTCAATGGCCATGTATTTCTCATTTAGGTTAGTTATTGCATGTACTCTCTTTTCTACCTGCTTCTTTATTTCAACTATAAACACAGCAATGAGAAGGGAAGGAATGAAATATATCCTGCTAAGAAATGTGTAAGTTATAAACACATTCCCTGCAAGCTCCCACAACCATAAACTGGAAAGAATATTTTTCGAGTAGCAAAAGTCTTTTACAATCTGCTCCTATTATAAAAAATAAAACACCACAGATAATTTTTAAAGAGAATATTTGGAAGCAAAGCTCTGCAGTAAACTGTCAGGATTACTATGGCTTGACCTTTAGCAATGCGTACAATATTCTGTCTCTGTGTGGTGACTTGGGCAGTTCCAAAATAATTCTTAACACAGCAAAAGAGCAGATGAGATTATTCTTTAAAGTACTTAATTTTTAAAATTTTCCACTAAACTTCCGTTCAAATATGTGCTATGCAAACAGAATTGAGTTTTTTTAGAAAAATTCTGAAGGTAATTTTTAAATGGCATTGTTCTAAAATACCATTTACGGAGACCAATATTTTTATCTTATACTTGGAAAAAATACTCCAAATTTTATTAGCTAATCTCAATAAACTAAAGTGAAGTTGAGATTAAAAGAACTAGTTGTTGTTTCTTTATAACAAGGATTACAATAGACCTAACAGCTTTTTGATTTAAAAAAAAAAAAAAATGTCAGACAAGCTCAAAAAAATTTATATGTGCTAATTGGTTTGAAATAGCTTCTTTTAGTTTATGTCTATATCTCACAGGAAAATAGATGACTTTTACAGTGTGAAAAGAGACTGGGCCAAAATATTTAATTGCAACTTTATTATTTAGAGTTTATAGTATT
>NW_006436282.1:19294702-19315036 GCF_000325575.1 Pteropus alecto
AGACTTATACAATAGAATTCATAGAATACTATAAGGCCAAATTTTTCTAAGTGAAAATTATGAAGATGAAATTTATGTTGAAAACTCATATTTATAAAACAAGAACTATCTTTTAACTTTTTTTAGGAAAAGGAGATGAAATAGAGAACTCAATCTAAAATAACCTCATGACAGTATTAATTCAAGGTTTGCTTTTCAGAAAACCAACCATATTGAGAATTAAAATACACATTACCTTCTGTTTGCTGGAGGCGACAAGGGCTGACAGCAAGGAGGCAAGGAAAACAAAGCATCAGCCAAAGGGACTGGGATTTAGGGACAGCTCCAACCCCAGTGCACACCAGTGCCAGTGGAAAGCTGAGACACCTGGCCAAGCTGGCTGACTGGCTGTACATATCACAGGAAGGGGGTTAGACCAGCTTGTCGTTGGAATGATGGAAGTGGGGGGAAATGTTAAATGGTTGCCTCAAAATAAGTGTTATTAAATGCTTAACTTTTAATTATACAAACAATATGTTAACATATCCTTCTTATTAAAAAAATACACATAAAAAACAAAGCTAAAATTTACTTTAACCCTCTGGAAACTCTAGATCTTTTTAAGTTCATTTACATATTAGAGATGACCTAAGTGCCAAGTAACACAAGAGGATGGCTAAAGACGACAGTATATACATACCAGGAAGTACCATGCTACTTTAGGGTGACATAGATCTTTTTGTGCACTAACATGGAAATATCCCTAAGGCATACCATTGAGTCAAAAAATGAATTATATAATGAATATATCTTATGATATCATTTATGTAATATATGTGATTTATGTAAAACAATGTTAACACTCTTCTTTAAGAATCTTCTTGTAGATCTCAGCACCTATGTCTGTCATCTTTGGCACATAATTATGGATCACCTTGTGACTTGTTTTCTAGCGTCATACACTATTGGTTAATTTTTCATTTAAGCGAACTTTGAGGAACCCTCCACAGCTCCAATGTGCCCAGAATAAGCACTCAGCGAATATACTACTTACACGAATACTTTTATGCCTAATAAGACTGGGTAACAGCTGTAATTCTTGAAAGTTTATTTTAATAGACTTAGAATAATATGAAATTCAGTTTAAATGTTTATTCGCCTTCTTTTAATGAGAAAAGCAATGACATTTTTGTTTTATAACCTTTAGAGTTTTCATGAATACAGAAAGGCTGCTGGTCCATTTATGCTTACTGATAATTAGTCACCATTTAGTGCAGGGGTCCCCAACCCTCTGGCCACGGACCATTAGAGGTTCATGGCCTGTTAGGAACCAGGCCATACAGCAGGAGGTGGAGCGGCTGGCAGCGAAGCTTCATCTGTATTTGCAGCTGTTCCCCAGCACTAGCATCACCGCCTCAGCTCCACCTCAGATCATCAGGCATTAGATTCTCGTAGGAGCACCAGTCCTGGGTGAAAATGGTTGGAGACTGCTAGTTTACAGTTCTTAGTAAAAATTATTTTAGAGCCTTTTACTCATTTTATTCTCTATGTTGCATATTCACTATGTGGCAGGGCCAGTCTAAAAAATTCTCAGACTGGTAATTTGTACCTCCTGTATCTAAGGTCTATAAAGCCTACAGTCAATATGTTTTACACTGTAATAACTGCAGATAATCTAAAAACATACAATGATTTATTTTAACCCAAAAGCATCACATAAAAATTACATGGTTTAAGTGATCAAGTTTTAGTTCTGTGGATCAGAACTTAAAGGATCATCTACAAACAAATTTTTAAAAATAATCCTCAAGTTTATATTTTCCCTGCCTTTCACAACATATTATTTCATACAGAATAAAATCAAACCTTCTTAGTTAAAATCAGCCTCAATCTAACTTCTCAATTGTACCTCCAGCTGTTCCCCCAAACACACCACATGCTCTTTTTTCTTGCTTTCTGGGGCACTTTTCCAAAAAAGGGGGGAGAGGTCTTAGCACATGTTATTCCTTCTACCTAGAATGCTTTACATACTTTTTTTGCAAACTCCCATGGCTCCTTTCAAACCCAGCTGTGATGATATCATCACAGTGAAGCCTTCCCTATCTCCACCAGGCAAGGAAAGTAATTACATGCTTTGCATTTTTCACCATAATAGGATTTATCTTATGATACAATATTTACCTGTTTATTAGATTCTGAATTTCTTGATGGCAGGTATTGTGTCCTTTTCATATTTGTATTTCCAGAAACTAACCATGGCACCTACCTCAAGGAGGTGTTCACTAAATGTTTATGGACTTAATGAATTTCTTTTCATTTCTTTTCAATATAACCGTCCCAGATCGCTTGGCATAAGTCATTTGGTGGCTACAAACAGAAGGGTGTAGAATGACCCTGCAAGCCAAAGGAGTCTAAATGGACACTAGTGGGAAGTCTGTCTTGACTAGTGATCAGGAAGTTCACAAAAATAATTTGTTTATTTCAAAATGTAACATTTCTCCATAACAAAAAAGGTCTCAGTTAGTTGATAGCCTTAAAGACAGAAAGCTCTTTATTTCATATTACATAATGGGCGTTGAAAGAAAAATAACCTTAGAATCTTAACCTAAAAAAATATATAAGTTTTCCTTTGTTTAAAAAAGAAAATAATGGAGAAAACAAGCTGAGGAAAGAAGCCAAGAAAAAAAATCTCAAGTTACCTGGGAATTAAACAAGCTATTTCAACTTTTCAGATTGCCTAAGAACAAACAAAATGCAATGGAAAAAAGCAAAACAAATCCCCTCTTTTCTCTTATCTTATGTAGTCCTCTCTTATTAAGACTATAAATAAGTAGCTTACCACACTGGTTCAAACTGAAACCTTCAGTAGCTTGAGCGCAAACAGAGCAAACAGAGCGCTAAGAATTCACTGCCTGCTTACTCCTGCATATTACCTACATGCTCAGATTTTGTTTACGTGTGCATGCTAAGGTCTTCAGCAACTTTTGGGAAATCTGCTCTCACCTGTTAGCGGGTATTTAAGGAACATTACTGGAAATAGCACTACATGCATTTACAAAAGGGGGTAGCACGGAGTCATGAACACATTAATTTACAATAACATTTACCAAAAAGCTTCTAGCAATGTTTTCATGGGCATGTGTTTTTATAAATTTTGCAAAAATAAGATACTTCAGTAAGGTAAGATCATTGTCTCTTACCACTCTGACTTTCCTTCTATCATACTTCTTCATATGGAGATGCCGTAAGAATAGCTACAAACGTTTGGAGATCCAAGGGGAAGTGAAGTTGGTGATACATTTAGTTTGGGCTTTGTGAGATATTTATGTGATTTGCAATCATTTCCATGTATAGGTAAGTTATTGCCAGCTGCTCCCAACATAGGAATGACCTTCAGGAATACATCTACTACCCATTGTGCAAACTAACCCAATGTCTGGATGTGAATGTGCAGGGCCAGATGTTTTCCCATATGTTTGGATGGTATGATGGAGGATACAACTCACTTTTCCCCAATTATGCTTGCACTATATCCTCTGTGTCCTTGCTCTAGCCTTGCCTTCAACTTCCTCCACTGAAAATCCTACACAAGATCTGATCTAACGCCATCCCCTCAGTGAAGCCTTACCAAATGTAGAATAAATCTCATCTGTTTTCCAGTATATTGCTTTTGTTTGTCTATTTAAAAACAAATACTAAGTTGTATTTTAGTTATTTGTGAACATGACTATCTCTTCCACTAAACTGTAAACTCTTTAAGAGCCAGAAAATATCTTACTTAACTTTGTACTTCCCAGTGTCAACCATAATGTCAAACAATGGTGCCTAGTAAACGTTGATGTATACTTACTTAATTTTAGAAATTGATCTGTTCTTTTGTTAACATAAAGCTGAATATATTTACTTGTCTCATGTACTATTTCTGCTGTTAGAACAGGGCTCCCCCCCCAAAGATACAGAGATAGAGACAGAGATATACATACATATCACTGATATGTAAACAATTAATATCTAGTAATCTAAGTCCTAGTGGCTTCATAAAATGAAGTTCTAGGTAGTAGATTAATCTCTGCAAGACTAAGAGCTTAAAAGAAGACAGAAAAGACCATTGAAGGTCACAATTTGCATATTGATCTAACTGTATGCTTATTCTGTTACAAACACGTAATTAACTTTGCTTTTATTGAATTTTGGTTCTAAACCAATTTTATTAGTCATCGTTTCACAGGTAATTTCAGTGAAGCATGAGAGACAGATGTTAGTTAAGAAGATAGCATGTATACTGATCTATCTGGATAACAGATTTAATACACACTGAATGTACTGCTTTGCAGGCATTGGATTTGATCAATAGCTGTGTGCCATTCCTATATTTCATGGGGCATGAAGTACTCTACAGTTAAGACTAAATTCAGTCTAAAGGTTATTATACAAAGGAGATTTACAAATAAGCCATAATTAGAAGCACCAATTATCTGGTGTGAAAGCAGAAGAATTAATTGCAGTAATACGGTCTCTCCCTAAGTACCGAAATTTTTAAAAAGTATCTCCTCTAATCAGCGATAGTAGTAGAAAGTGCATTGATTTGGGAATCAGGAGACCCAAGCTGAGTCCTGGCTGTATCATTTATTAGTTGTATGACTCTAAGCAAGATGGTTTAACTAAATAGCTCTCACTTTTCTCATGTGCAAAATGGAAATGATGATATTCAATATTAATACTTGTTCTACCTACCTTATAGGTCTGTTTTTGAGGAGCTGATGAAACTCATTCATTGATTTATCAGCATGTATTTAGTACCTATGCCAGATAATGGATATTAAAGAGATTTGTAAATTTCAAAGAGCTACAGAAATAAGATTGTTTAATTGAGAAAATATTTGACTTGGGTACTTAATATTAGAGTAAGAGACATAAATGTGGAACTTTTGCAATATCTTACTGAACAGGAAAATGACTGTCATTTTAAATGGTACAAAGCCCTGCTTCCACGGTTTAGGTAAAAGGTAAATATTTCTGCACTTTCTCCCTGACCAAATGCCAATGCTGAAATCATATATTATGTAGGAAATTCTAAGTGTTTGTGTGTGTGTGTGTGTGTGTGTGCGTGTGTGTGTGTGTGTGTGTGTGTACATACACACATATAGTGTGTATATATTTATGTTTCTGTGTGTATGTAAAAACCACATACACACATACAAATATCCAAATGTCATACTCCAAAGCCTCAGGACTTGCACATAGTTGAATTCTAAGACAGTTGAATTCTAAGAACTTTTTAGTAACATTTTATGAGGATATCAACAATTTTCTCATCATTGCAATATCAACATCCCTTTACTAAATAATCCAATGTTTTCACCAGTAATCACTGCCATGGGATTAAATATGGACCAGGATGGCTCCAGTGGGAGAGCAGAGTTCGGAGTCACATCCAGGACGCCCTGGGAAGTCCAGGATATAAGCTAACCAAAAATATTCACATGGCTCACTCCTTTGTACAGTCAGTCCTAACTGCTATATAGAGAGGAAAACAAACAGAAGAAAAACAGTCCCGAACCTCAAACTGCTCACAGTTCAACTGAAAATCAGAAAAGACATCAGCAAATATCCTCAGAAATCATTAACAAAACAGCTCAAGTGCAAATGAATACCATATTGTGCAGCTTTTCTCTTTCTTTAGTATCTCACTTGGGCCACATCAGAACAGTCTAGGGGCGGGGAGGGGGGCGTGGTGTTGCGGGGAGGAGAGGGCAGTCACTAAACTGAATTCTTTACTTGAAAAAACAGACTCATCGATTTTAAATGTTTCCCAAACAAGGTCATAAACCTAGTAGGTAACATAACCAAGTTTCAAGCAGAAGTCTATCTGATTCTAGTGCTCTTAACCACTACACTATATGGCAACTTGTAAGAGTACTGAAAACCATAATAATGTTATGGCATAATGTTGGGTATATTTTTTGAGAATTCTTAGCAATTGTTAAAAAAATTCTGTTTAGATTACTTCTATGGCCTACCCACAATACATGAAAATCACAGCAGTAAACTGAGTGCAAAGGGATTAAATAGTGAAGATGGATCTAAACAGACTCGGACATTGAATTGAAGGGATATCAAGAGGCTAAGTTAGTAAGAGTTGCCCAAGATCCGTCTGCTCTTTGAGAGAACCCAGTGAGAGTCCAGGGAAGAACGCTGGACAAGCTGGTGTGGTGAGAAAGAGGAGTGTTAGTGGCAGCCATACACTACTCCATGAAGAACAGACTCAAGCTCCAAGAGTGCCCCAAACCAAATGGCATTCTTAGGGTCAAAGGAGTTGCTCTTTTCTGAACAAAATATACCTCAATGCCTTTTCACATGCTCTTTCCTCTCCTTGGCACACTCTTCCTTACATATCCCTGGCAAAAAAAAATATATCTTTTAAGACTCAGCTCAAATGTCAGGTCTATGGCATTACCTTCCCTGACTCTCTCAGACAAACAGAATTACTGATAGTTAACACCCCTATTATAAAGCTTGTTTGTGTGTGTGTGTGTGTGTGTGTGGCAATTCTGATTAGCTAAATTCACTTCTAAACTGCTTAGTCCATGCAGCAGTCGATGTTGCACAAGAGTGCAGGTTGTGCAAACCATTCTTACAGTAAAGAAAGTAAACATTGTTGGTGTAAAGTCAGGCTCTCTCTCTAAAAAGTTTGAAATTATATGCATATTTATAAAAAGAGACATTACTACTGCAAGTGAACTACATCTTTACTTGAAATGACAGTGTTCTGCACCTCACATTAGGCCAGTGGGAATGTTTATTCTACTCATTTTCAAGTATTATTCTAAAAAAAACCTTTAAATATTTGAGGTCCCATAGGGTATCTCATTTACCTTAAGACTGAACTGCCTCTGAATATGAAACAATATGGAGAAGCTACCCAGTGAAGTAGAAAAACCACTAGTTTAGCAATCAGGAAAACTGGATTATAGCCCTAACTGCAGATTCGTAATTCAGTGAAACCTGGGCCTTTGCGATCTTTCTCTGAAAGAAGGAAATTGGTTAGAACAGATGTTTTCTTGAGGCCTTTTTTGCTTAATACTATATTATATAATTCTATTATAAAAAGGACTAGAATTCAAGGAGCAATGCAAACTCAGAAACAAGCTTTGCATGCCAACATTTCAGTGCAGTGAGCCCGTCCACGGTCATGCCCCAGGGCACAATGCAAGCACATCGGAGAGCGAGCAAACAGGGTCCCCCCTCTTCTACCTTTACCCTTAAAAGTCACCCAGTTGAGCTGTACCTTGCTTGAGTCTCTGCTTCTTTGTCGTTCCCTGACGGCCTCCAGTCAAATCAGTCTTGATTTTTCTGGTGGATCATAAGTTCATCAGAAAGTGATCAATTGTAGAGGAATTCTGCATTATTACTATTCCTAGACTCAGCAAAGAAGTGTGTGATTGAAAGACTTATAGACTGTTTCCCCACTGGCATTTGTGCATGTACATATCTTAAATTTAATGCTGTTCTCTTCACACACATACACTCGCACAAATACTTTCATAAAAGCCATAACCTACATTATATCAATATATTGATGAGTGTTTTGTAATTTGAGTTCTATAAAAATGTTTGCTACTAACATTTCATCATTTTATACCTCAGATAAACACACAATGTTTTTTAAAACTATTCAACTTTGCTATGGAACAAATATTTTTATTGAATAAATATTTGTCAGTGATAAAGTATTAACTACAGGGTTTGAACCTTTTAAAGTTACTAATCTATCTCTAGTAAAAATGTTTCAGAAATTCAAATTTCCAAAACTAAACTTCATAGTCTAATTGAGAAAGAAGCATGTATATATGAATGTTATGATATCTGGGACTTGCTTTATCCCTCCACTACCGCCCCTCCCAAATAATGGGAAGAAGGGCAGATGAAACTAGATTGATGAGATGCCACGATGTAGTGAAACTGAATGAGGGGTACATAGGGATCTCTTATACTATTCTCTCTACTTTTGTGTATATTTGACTTTTTCTATAATAAAAGGTATTTTTTTTATGTCATGCCTCTGCACAGCACTTGGCACATCAAAAATTCTTAACATATGCTGAATAAAGTATATTAATAAGTGGAAATGTTTCAAGTTCTAACATAGATTTACATAACCATTAAAAAAAGTATATTATCTTCCTGGGTCCCTTTACTGTTTGTTTCCCTTATATATTATATAATTCTTCAACCTTATTGCCTTCTTTTGTGATCTAGAGATCACATCAAAGGGTAAAAATAGGCTTGTATATTATCAACAATTAACATTTACAGACTGTCCAATACATAAACACACACGACTCTGCTGGGCTCTTTATAATACACAAGACAATAGCTTAGAGTGTTATCTACTGAGAAACTTCTCTATGAAGCCATGGAAAGATCCTGGGTGAAAAAAAACAATGTCATTCCAATATATAGAAAATGTATTTCATCATATTTATGTTTATTACATGTTCTAATTCTACTATTCTTGTTATCACTCACTTTATTAATCCAAATGAGCCTGAACAAAGTATATTTATAGCTGCCACTATATGTAAAATTAAACCACACTTACTAAACTCATTATGTATCAACTTTTAGAACTAAATGTTACTTTTGAGATGATGTGTCATTCCCAACTATGACTTTTCACCATAATCATAATGTATTCATTGCATCAATGTGGCCATTCAATTTCCCCTGCTACTTGGTAATATATAATTACCTATATCAGTTATAAAATGAATAAGTTCTAGAAACCTAATGTACAGCATGATGACTATATAATAATGCATTGAATACTTGAAAATTTGCAACATTTAAACTTGGTCAGAATTTCATCAGCTAGAATCTAAATTGCTTTAGATTTCAGGGGGTATAGTTATCTGTTTCTACCTATAATAGAATCTGAGATCAGAATTTCTCTCTTCACTTTTGCCATGCTTTTTGAACATTACGAAGGAGTTCTTTTGACTTAAGAGACATAACAATCAGATGTAATACATTAACTATAAATAGATCCTAGTTT
This sequence comes from Pteropus alecto, assembly GCF_000325575.1. Classification (NCBI taxonomy): domain Eukaryota; kingdom Metazoa; phylum Chordata; class Mammalia; order Chiroptera; family Pteropodidae; genus Pteropus; species Pteropus alecto. The sequence goes on from NW_006436282.1 coordinate 19,303,737, forward strand.
GACAAACACATTATAGGTATTTAGGGGGGAATGAAGAATTTGAATATAGACAGGTTATTAGATGATATTTGAAGATTATTATTAATTTTCTTAGGCATCATAATGGTATTGTGGATAGGTAGGAAAATTTTCTTACTTTTTGGAAGTATTTGCTGAAGTATATAGGATTAAACTATCATGATATCTGAAACTTTATTTGGAATGGTTCAATATAAAAAGGCAATAAGCCAAAATATTAACAATTAGTGAATCTAGGTGGAGGGTACAAATTCCTGTATGCTTTTAAATTTTTCAAAATAAAAACTTAAAAAGCAGCTCGTTTTTATACTTAGACATGCTAAAAGATGACCTAGGAGAATAATGTATGAGACCTGATGTACCCTTTTGACCTAGAAGTGTACTTTTAAAACCAGGCTACTTACTGCCGAAGGGTTCCATAGATGGGAAAGAGACAAGGAGAAATCAAGCCCATCACAAAGGTATCAGTGATGGTTATCATCACCTCGGCAAACTGCCACACTCTCAGTACACAGTGCCCTCAGCCACCATCTCCAAATCAATATGGCTATCAATGACAGATGGCCAAAGCATCCCTATCCTCTCAGGTCATTCTTAGTTCACATGGTCCGACAGGATTTAGGAGTCTTGTGTCATTAGACTGTCTTTAGAAAACAACCTAGCCATTAAAGGCAGAAGCAGAGTAATGCTGTATGTCAGACAGCACACTGTTGACAGTTTAAATATACTCGGAAAGCTTAAAATGCTTGATTTTCTATGTGCTACAATTACATTTTTACGGGCAGAGAATGTATCATTAAAACATAAATGTATGTTGAAAGCAAAGCTATAAAAAGACTTTCTGTCACAAACCATTTCTAGACACACCATAGCTAGGAAGAAAAAGTAACACTGTTCAGCATTGATTTAATCAAAATTGTAATTCCTGTGGAAAGGAGAAGGGACTTTGTCCAAATATAATTTTTAATGTAGTATATAATTCGAAGAATCTGATTTGAGATCCATTTAGTTTGGAGATCCATTTAGTTTGGCACACAAATGGCTCACCTACCACAAAAGAACCTTTGCAGTAATATTTCATGAGGACAACAATAATTTTCTAGTCATTACAACATTAACATCCTTTTACTAAATAATCCAATATTTTCACAATTAATCACTCAGGCTGTCCTCTAACTTACCTAAGGTAATATATCACCACCTCTGCCCCCAAAAGTAGACATGCTTAAGCAACATAAAGCAATAGTGATGAGGCCCTGTATTTACTACAAATAAATATCTCTTCCCTATTTCAGTCCTTAAATAAAGCCTACTCACTACTACTTCAGATCTAAGTAAAAATAGTTCTACAAATAGTCACTAAATTAGTTACGGATCCATAAGAAAATCCATTTAACTAATTTCAAGCAAGACCTTGGAATACATTTAGCTATTTATGTTTATAACATACAAATAACAGATTTATTACTATCATGGGGCAAATTACTCCTTGCACAAGTACTACTGCCTTTGTTATTTGAGGGTTGGACTTGGCCCAAAGTATATTGACTCACAATATTTTCTTTCATGGCAGGATTTCCATGAACAGTTGCTTTAAATTGAAAAAACAGACCCAGAGTTGTTGGAGGAGGCAGAAGGAAGAGGACGGGTCAGCATTGGTGAGCAATGTGGTCACTGAAAACAATGACCTAGTTCTGGGCAAGGAAAAGTCACAAATACACCATTTAGAAAGAGAACTTAAGTATTTTTTTAGAAAGAGATAAAAATCATTTTTTTAGGGAGAAATGTCTTCAGGCAAATCTCAAAAATAAATTGGGAACATTTATATAGTAGTTGCTATAATGCTCCGTCATGACAAAAGAGAATTCAAAAAGGAAAGAATCTTGGCCTCTAGAACAAGCAATGGGAAACCTCTGGCCTTTAGTTTAATTTCTTCTAGCTAGACCATGAAAAGTTTTCTAAAACCAAGTGTCTTTTGAGCCTCCCTTCTCTACCATTAAGAGCAACAAATACAGCTGTGCAAACAGCGGGAATGTGTGTTCCTGTGGCAAGATGCTTGCTCTGGCCTTCCTGAGGGAATTCTCTTCAGACATGTGCACAATCCTCTGAGTCAGCAAGCTCAAAAGGAATGAAGAGATGCAGGCAAAAGTAAATTCTAGCCTGAACCAGTAAAAGAAGAGACAAGGCTGACTCAGGTGGGGATTCTCGGGTGATGAAAAAGGAAAATTCTGATAGCTGACAAGAGAAAGTCTGAAAGCCGTGCGATGGGAGCTGCAGGGAATACAGGCTGAGAAGACGAGAAACGCTGCTTCCCCCTTCTCGTTCACTTTTATATCTTTCTCTCCTTTTAGTCTTTTTGCCACCTTCTCTTTTTTGCTAGTGACAACATGGGCTTTGGAGCCACTGTCGGGGTTTGTATCTAGCCTATCATGTATTATGTGGTTTTGGTAATTTACCTAACATCTCTAAATTTCAGCTTCCTCATCTGTAAGATGGATGGAATGATACCTCATGAAGTTGTCGTAAGGATGGAATAAGGAAATATAAAATACACAGCAGGTGTCTGGCTCACAGTGGGTGATTAAAAATGTGTTAGCACCTTTCTTTCTTTCGGTCTGTTAGTCTACGTTTCTTCTTTTTAACTTTTGCTCACATCTGCTAGAACTTTGGACCCTTTACTTCATTATTTATTTTCTATGGGTCAGAGACCTTGGATAGAGAGCTTTCCAGATCTCTGGAGTAAATGAGATGTTCAGTCAAAAGGGCTGATGGCCTTCATAGTTGTCTGAATCCCTAAAGGCTAAATTTCCTGTTGATCTGATGAAGAACAATTTTCATAACAGGAAGTTTCAGGGAATCTGGGAATTTGGAAAGAAGAATGCCTGGCTCCTCTTAATCAGAGGGTGTTATTCTGTATTCTCTTTCAAACAATGTTAAAGCAGTTAAACAGAGACTCTAAGGCACTGAACAGATTTCAACGCAGCCTGAGCCCGGGACAGGACGTGTATCCCCTCCCGTGCAACAATTAGACTTTCTTTATTAAAAGCAAGTTTCAAGAGCAGACAAGTAAGTTTGAACTGTATCCACAGAGAATAAATTCTATGGTCAAAGTGAAATGAATCATAGCTCAAATTCCACTTTGTTAGTTTTGAACTAGGAATATAAGAACTGCGAACTGGGTTTTTTTGTGTGCAGGGAAGAGGATGAGGTGAGTGACATGGAAGTCACCCCAAATTCATCTCTGGAAGTAACCATAATTTAAAAAAGAAAAAAAAAAAGAGTAAAGGGGTAGGAGAGAGAAAGAGGAAGAAGGAGAGAGAAGGAAATATCTACTCAAGGGGAAGCAGTTTTGCTCTTCCTGGCCTCCAAAAGAGTACTCCCCCAACGAGCAGCAGAGGAAAGCACTTCAGGGGCCGGTTGCCTACAGTGGGCGGCGCTGTTGAGTGCTCCTCCTTCTGGGAACTCCTCAGCCCTTGGCTTCCTGAACACATCTCTATTTTATTCCTCCTTTTCCTGCATCCTCCTTGATTAGTCCCCAGAGTTCATTCCTTAAACTGGCTCTCACTCCAGAAGCTCTATCTGAAAATTTTTACTTATTTCTGTAGCTCTTCTTACCCCTTAAATAATGACAACTTCCCCAAAACACATCTTTAAACCCATTCTCTCTTATAAAACCCACCATCAAAGCTGCTATCTCTACTCTTGTAAATGTCTTCCCACCACCCACATCCTATCTACCAGTTCCTACAGTAAAAGCAGCTCTGAAGTCAATCTTGTTTATTTCTTCTATTTCAACTCCCAAATTCAATCTATCACCAGGTGCTATTGATTCTACTTCCTAAACCTCTGTCCAATCTAAACTCTTCTTCCAATCCTATCGCCACTGTCTTAGATAAAGCTCTCATCTCTGCTTCTAGTATCTTCTCTGGATAATCTTTGTATCAAAGTGATCTTTCTAAAACATAAATCTAACACTTTCTCTTTTATTAACCTTAACCTCTGACAGATTCTCCCCGCTTCCAAAAGAAAAAACCAAATCCAAACAGTTCTTCATAACCTTGCTTCGGTCTTCTTTAACATCCCCATCTCTTGCAACTCCCCTCCCCACTGTATCCCACGACCCTTATTTCAAGCCCTACAGTTCACCCCCAAGCTGCTTGCCACTTCCCAAACACATGATTCTTTTGCCTTTGCATGTTCTGTTCTTCTATATTAAATGCTTTCTCTTGCTTGGTGAGCTTCTCCACCATCTTTAAGATTAAGTTCAAATGTCACTCTTCTGTAAAGCTTTCCCTCACTGCCCAATAAATTACCTATGTCTACTGGGGGATCTTTGGTCTTTTACCAGGGCACTTTTCAAGGGGCACTGAAAGTACCAGTTTATATATTTATCTCCCTGGACAAGCGAGACCAAGATTGTGAGCTCCTGAAAGACAGGCATCAGCTCTTACTCCGTTTGGTGTCCCCAGCTGTTCTCTAAACACTCAATAAATGCTAATGGATGTCAAGAGAATCAGCTTCCCACACAAAGAACTCTAGGAGCCTCCAGAAAGTGCTGTACCCTCCCAGGGAGAGCACTCGGTCCATAGCTGGAATAAGATCAGATTCTTCTCCTTCAGCTTAAAAGAGGAATTGATAGAGGGTAGGGGAGAGAGGGAGGGAATTATTGCTCCTTTGATGATTCAGTGTAATTTTCCCACATAGAAAAAGAGAACTGATTCCTTGTTTACAAAGTTGAGGACTAAACAGAACCTTTCCACAGTGTTCTGTTTTTAGTAGATACAAAAAAGATTTAAATAAATTAATGTGCCAATAAATGGTGTCTAATTGGTAGGAAATTTGCACAGAAATAAAAAAAAAATCAGTTTATCACTCATGTTAGCTTTTCTTTCTCCAGTGTCTGTCTCTCTCTGTCTCTGTCTGTCTGTCTCTGTCTGTCTGTCTGTCTCTCTCTCTCTGTCTCTCTCTCTACCTCTGTCTCCTTTTCCCCCCGTCTTCTTTATTTAACTGAGTTCATTTCTGACAAGCAGAGAAAAGTTAAAGTGGCCACCAGGAAATTTTTCTAGGCTCTATATTCAAATACTTTCTGGAAATCTATACTTGATTTACAACCACAACACATACAACTAGGTATCTTAACTATAAATCTAATGTAATGATTGTTTCTTTAGATATTTTCTTAATTTTATGTGAGTAATAAATACACCGTTTAACAACTACAGTTTCTAATCATTTCCAAATGACTGATTTTTACTGCATTGCTACCATACATTTCCTTTATGTAAATAACTAAATATTTCTAAATTGCTCATTAGCATATAGAAAAACATTTGCTATTTGTTTTTAAATGGCTGGGGAGGGGAGGTATAAGCATATTGCCAAAAAAAAAAAAAATGAGCTTTATAACAATTCTCAAAGCATATTATGTTTTAAAATGCAATATTTATACAGTAGAAACTACAATATTAAAACCCAATGAGCTTCTATAAATTTGTCCTTTTAAAGTATAAACTATTAAAATATTTTCAGAAATACAAAAAGAAATCTTTTAATGCCAATCCATATCAAAGTCCTCAGGACTTTGCATTTATACAGAGCAGAGTTCGTGAACTCCTGCTAACCATGTTAACAATCTACCACGTTTCTAAAGACTCAGCAGGGGTTGGAGTTAGAAGGCTCTGCCATCAACATCAATAACAGGAACAGTGACACTCAGAGGAGTTTTCCACTGTGCTCTCCATAGAGGGTTCAGCACATTCAGGGACTGTAGACCATAAAGGAAAGAGGTCTATAGTTAGCAATTCCAAATTAAATCTAGAGGGACACATTTCAGATTCTGTTTTTAAAGAGTGAGAGTCTTTTAAAAATTACATATACGTGTATGTATGTATTTTGTGTGTTAGTATAGTATATATAATGTCATGACAGCCATATGTATTTTAAAGAGCCTTATCACTTAAAAGGAATTTTGACTTTCAATTTTTGTTTTGATTCATAGGGAAAAAAATGTGAATGAAATCACAAATATTTTTTGGGGAGGCAAGAAAATGGCTTGACTCTCTAATTCAAGATGGAAGCCAATTGGATATATGATGACTCAAGCAATTCAGTATGTTCTGTGCCCAAGGCAGGTGGCAGATCAATTCAGAGACACATAAAAACAAAAGCAAAACATCTAAATTTACAGATATACGTTAAGCTAATTTCGAAGCATTTTTTGAAATAAAAAATGAAACTCTGTACAATATAAATTCGTTATCTATGATTTTCACAAGCAAGAAAAAATATTTCCCCTCCTCTAACCCCCTTTCTTTTTTAAACAATTCCTACCCAATTCCCTTTCTTCACTCCCTTCTCCCTAACAGCCTGCTTTTTTTAAAACTGGGTTATTGGGGCTTGGTAAAAAATGGCTCAGGAAAGGACAACATTCAAATCTTAAGGCCAAGTTAACCATCAATCTTCTGGTGTCTTTTTTCTTTTTGGAGGCCTGAATAGTATAAAATATCTGTGTTTCTTGTTGCTGCCTGTGAAGATAGCATATCACATTCTATCAATTTGTGTTTGAAGCTGAAGAAAACAGTGATCTCTACAGGTAGTGTTTATTCTGTGGTGGAGTCGGTATTAAGAGTATTCTGTATACAGGATTTGCATTCTAGCCTTATGGATCTTAAATTTTTAGAAAGCTCAACGTTATAAATCCATGTATTTATAATGCTCGAATTTGTTGTCCTTTCAGTTCATCATCTCTGTAGTAGTTATTGCACACTAAACAAACTGCTGTGAGATTTTATGGGGTTTGTGTTAACTATTCTCCAATTAACCTAAATGATAAACTCGATTTTGGATCCCTTCAGATAAAGCTAATTCAAAAGGCCAAAACTAGTGATTTCATAATAATCTCAATCTTATCTACCCCTAATTCCAGGAAGCATATCTATAGTAGTCATGGCAATTTACACTAGGGAGCTAAATTATCTCTTTTCTAAATTACCATATGCACAAATTCTGCCTTTGGGAAAAGTGCTATGTTATTTGCATCCATGGACAGCTATTTATATATGCAGACACTTGAACTGACAAAAAGGTTTTTAAAAAAGAGAGAGATAAGTTAACAGGAAAAATTTAACACAGTCAGCAATTTTCCCCCACTACTCTTTCTATAGTCACTTTACCAGAGCAAATGGTCACAGATTAAACCAAACTCTTGTCTGACTTGGTTGTTTGACAATTCCATTTCTGTTGCAACATCTTGCTTAAAAGGAAGCAATATATTCCTCTTTTAATTTGCTTTAAAAATAGAATTTTCTATCCTTTTAATATTAATATTTTAATAGACATATTTGCTTTACTCAGTTATGATATTTGCTTGACATTTCTAAAACAGCACTTTTTTATTGTGGTAAAATAACTAACATAAATTTACCTTTTTAACCATTTTTAAGTGTACAGTTTAGTGGCATTTAAGTACATTCACACTATTGTGCAACCAGGACCACCATTCATCTGTAGAACTCTTTTCGTCTTCCCAAACTGAAATTCTGTGCCCACCAAACAAGAACTCTTCAGTCCTCCCTCTCCCCCAGCCCCTGGCAACCACCATTCTACCTTCTGTCTCTATGAATTGACAACTCTAAGTACGGCCTATAAGTGGAATCATATAGTATTTGTTCTTTCATGATGTGACTGGCTTATTTCAGTTAGCACAGTCTCTTCAAAGTTCATCCATGTTTTGTAGTATATGTTAGAATGTCCTTCCTTTTTAAGGCTGAATAAAATTCCATTATATGCACACACCACATTTTGTTTATCCATTCATCTGTCAATGGACACCTGGGTTGCTTCCACCTTTTGGCAACTATGAATAACTGCTATGAACATGCGTGTACAAAAAGTTGTTCAAGTCCCTGCTTTCATTTCTTTTAAATACGTATCCCAAATTAAAATTGCTGGATCATATGGTAATTCTACGTTTAACTTTTTTGGAAGTGCCACACTATTTTCCACGGTTGTAGACCATTTTACATTTCTACCAGCAATGTGCAAGGGTTCCAATTTCTCCACAACCTCATCAATACTTGTGTTTTTTGTATGTTTGTTTGGTTTGTATAATAGCCATCCTAATAAATGTGAAGTGGTATCTCATTGTGGTTTTAACTTATATTTCCCTAATGATTAATGTTGCTGATCATCTCTTCATGTGTTTACTGGTCATTTGCATATCTTCTTTAGAGAAATGTTTATTCAAGTCCTTTGCCCATTTTTTAAATCAAGTTGTTTAGTTTTATTTATTGTTGAGTTATAAGAGTTCATATATTTCTCCTATTCCCTGTGTTGCATTTTCACTCTGTTGATAGTGTCTTTACTGCATTTTTTAAGCTTTAATAATTTAATGCTACAATTTTTGAAAAAATCATTTGAAAGTTAATTATTCAAATTTTTAGTTTTGCTTAGTTTTATAACTTTTGACAATAAACCTTTAATTTTAATTTTTTCTACTCCGAAAACATAAAACAAAACACCAAAATTAAAATTTACCAAATTAAATATAAAATCAAATACACATTTAAGTGATATTTTTATAAGTTTGTAGCACTTATACTTCTGAAATTATTAAAGCTTAAAAGTGTACTAAGACTTTTGGGACAACTTGTTTTAATTGTAGAATTCAGGTGGTAGATATATGGGTGTACTATTTCTTTCAACTCTTTTGTAGGTTTGAAAATTTTCAAAATAAAATGTTGGGAAAAAGGGGGGTCAAGTGATATTACTTAATTTTGCTAAGTTAATAAATGTTATGAAAAAAGCAAACAGAGAAGCAAAGTAACTATCAATATTATACCCAAGACAGAAATTCTTGGTGTAGTCTTGGCCTCCCTTGAGAACTTTCTCTAAGATTTGTATTTACAGCCAAGAATGTTTTTTAGATTCGATTAGTTTGTTTGTTTTGGGTTTTATTTTTGTCTTTAAAGAATGACTGCAACACCAACACTCCTCAGACTCTGGTATTTTCAAAAACAGTACCAAGGTATTTTCTGAACTCATTCAGTTGTTCACCAAATTTCTATTCAGTATTTCGTACATGTGAGGCACTGTGCTCAGCAGCAGAGACACAATCATAAACAAAAAAACAATCTTTTTTTTCCCGCTCTTTAATCCCCTGCCCCCACTTCCACCCCTGACCTACGGATGTTGCTGTCTCCCCTTAAGAACTGGATCTCTGAAGGTGGGGCATCTCCTCTCACAAGCTTGAGGCCTGGCGCCCCTGGGGCCTGGCACCCCCGGTGCACCCTGGGGTGGGAGGGAGGCCCGGCGCACCCGGGGTATGGTCTGTGGCTCCACCTGGGGTGCAAACCCAGGACCTTCTGCGTGTAAAGCAGATGTGCTAACCATCACACTATGGAGCCACCCAAAACATAATCTTTAACCAATAGGAAAGTATAGTCATGGAGGAGAGAGAAGAGGGCAGGTAACTAGAGCCTTATGACAAAGTATGAAGTGCAATGACACTATGTTTAGTATTACAACACTACAGTATTATAGGGGACCATGGAACCACAAAAGAATCACACCTAAGCTGCCTTACAAATATAATAAAGACTTTCCTACATAGGAGACAGGCTTGGCAAGAGGGTGTAGTAAAGGTACAGAAATTAAGCAGGTAAAGAAGGGGTAGAGGAATGTTACAATCAGAAGGGACCTCATATATTAAGTCTTAGAGGTACCGGGTAACATGGCATGTTTGAGAAAAAGCAGAAACTACTGTTGAGAGCAAGTAGATGTCTGGCATAGGATGTTAATGCCTTGGTCATAGAAGGAATTTAAAACATTCACAAAAATAATTCATTCTCAGCTGAAAGAGAAAGAAAGCTAACCTATTTGCTCGAATACTTCAGTTACAAGCAGACGTGTTTTTTGGTTTTATTTCATTTCACTTTATGAATCCCGTGAAACTAAATTTTAAAGTTTGAATTATCCAACCAATTACTTTACTTTGCTATTGCTTTCTGTGAATTAAAATAGGCTGATGTGTAGAAAACATGAAATGCATGCATGGATGGCGCGAATACACTGAATCTGGTGCACAAGGTAACACTTTACCAGCAGTCCTCAAACTTCAGTGAGCACACCGTGGACTACATAAAATGCCATTTTCTATGTTTCACCCTTGAGACTCTGACTTGGGCGATCTGGAGTAGAAACTAGGAATCTAAATTTTTAACAAGACCACAAGTAATTCTTGTTTTAACTGATTGCAATGGATATTTTAAATCATACAAAATTAGAGAGAATGGTATAAGATTATCCCATACCCATCACCTAGCTTCAATAAAAATAATCAACACAGAACCAGTCTTTTTTCTTCTATATCCCACCCATTTACCCTTTATCACTATTTTATATTGAAGATAATCCCAGATATCTTAACATTTCATCCATTAATGCTTCAATCTGTATTGCTAAAAGAAATCTTTTTTTTTTAACATGACTACAATATAATAATCATACTTAATGACCCGAAGTGATTCTAATGTAACTGATAAACACTTTTTTAAAAACCTGGACTGTTAGCCTGTGGAAGAGGATAAGTCAGTGTCCAAGTAGACTGCTTAAGAAGACATAACTTGATTTATTTCATCATAGGTTCAAAATCTTTTGGTTCAAGAATAAATAAGATAGTCATGTTCCTGAAACTGTCACCTTCAAATCTTTAAAAAATATTTTTCAGGAGCATAAAATTATTAAACTGAATTATATTAAACTTTTTCCAGTTATTGGTTAATTTTTAAAAGAAAAATACTGCTTTGGTTAAATAATATCTTTACGTCTTATCCATCTTCATAGAAGAGAAAACATGTTACTCAATTTGCTTTTCCTCTGGAGCACTTGAATTTCACAATTATTTAGAGCTTAAAAACATTTTTCTCAATGAACCTTAGAAGTTTCACAAAGTAACAAAAAATACAAAATGTGTCATGATAAACGTCTTACAATTTAATTAACTCCAAATGTTAAAGAACATTGTTATGCATGCTTTGGTCATACGTAGGCTCTTTTTTTTTCCTTTTTTTTTTTTTGTAACTGCGTTATCAGTCTCACTTAGGATCAATATTTGTAAAATTGAAACCAATATTTCCTTGACATTTCTCTTCTTTCATCTGGCTTTTAAAAAACAAAAGAGAATAAAAGAAAAGAAAGGGGAGAAAGAAAAAGAGAGAGAAGGAAGGGAGGGAGGGAAGGGAAAAAGAAGGAAGGAAGGAAGGAAGGAAGGAAGGAAGGAAGGA
>NW_006436282.1:19315146-19319117 GCF_000325575.1 Pteropus alecto
AAGAAAGAAAGAAAGAAAGAAAGAAAGAAAGAAAGAAAGAAAGAAAGAAAGAAAGAAAGAAAGAAAGAAAGAAAGGAGGGAGCAAAGGAGGGAGGGGGGGAAGAAGGAAGGAAGGAAGGAAGAAAAAAGGAAGAAGTGAAAAGAAAAGAAAAAACAACCTCTGGGTTTACATCTGAACATCCGTAATATTATTTTCTTTCTTAATCATGCAAATCAAAAAATTCTTTTCAACAATAACAAGTTAAAAAGTATATTCCATTTCACTATCAATCCATAAAATAATGTTTGTCTAACACGTATAAATTATATATTTGTGTTTTTTATATATTTCATTTTTTAAGTACAGTGATAATCTGTGATATCAGCTTACAAGCTATTCCTTATTTATTAACAGAGGGAAACCATGGATCCATATCAAAACTATGATATGAAATCCCACATATATAGTTATTAACTTTAGAAAGCATAAGAGTAAACTGCTTCTTGATCTGTCATCAAAACAAACATTTAGTAAACTGCTAAATATTATATATTTAAGATATGCTATTTCTACTTCAAATACCTAACCCTTTACTGAGGTTTTTCATTTGAAATGTGTCCAAGATACAAAAATAAATCTTCTCTCTTGCTCTTTGATAAGGTGTCAGAGCTTATTTAAAGGTTTAAGAACAGAGCTGTTGAACTAATTTTTTTTCTATTGCAAGTTATATATGAGAATTGGTAGCAGCCTGTTGAAAGAACTTTACCTGTGAATAATAGTCTTTATCTCACCTCTATCTATCATGCTATCAATTTCTTTATTACAGGAGTTTACCTTTGGGCAGCTCATACACCAGCTGTCAATCTGTCCTCACCCTGAGACTTTGCAGCAAACCACACTCAGGTGTACTGAAGCTTTACAAGAAGAGATTGTTTTCCTTCTCTTTCCAACTAGGACAGGTATAGTCAAAATGCAAGCCTCCGGCGTTCCAGATGTGCTCTGCCACAGTGCACAGCCAGAATATTTTTATCCCTGCCTCCCAGGTCACAGCTTCTTATCTGGAGTTTTTCCAGATTTTGCTTCTTGTCCTAGCTTTACCTTTGCCCTTCATACCCTCTCACTAAGGCGGTTTTGAAAAAACTAAAACAACTCAATGTCCGTGAATAGTGGACTGGTTAAATAAAACATGGTACTCCATAAAATGAATTACTATGCATGAGAGAGAGAGAGAGAGAGAGAGAAGGAAAGAAAGAAAAGAGAGAGAGGGGAAGAGGGAGGAATAAAATGAGCATGTTCTTAAATACTAATATGGAGAGATTCTGAAGACATATTAAGTAAAAAAGGAAAATACAGAATAGTATTACCTTTTTCATTAAAAAAGGAGAAAAACATTCATGATTGCTTCTACGTTCATAAAGAAACTCTGAAAAGAACATTAAAAACTAAACACTGGTTACTGGGGTTAAGGGTAGGTGGGAACAAGGCATAATGAATGACAGGAGTGTGAGAAGGACAATTTTCATGACACACCTTTTTATACTTTTTTATTTATTTTTGAACTACATGACTATATTGCCTATTCAAAATTTTAAATTAAAAAGAAATAGTAGCTTTATTCAGTGCAAAAAGGCTCAAAGAAAGAAAGAATATGAAGAAAATCTCATTCTTAGGCTATTGGCATTATACAGACAGCCCCTGACTCACAATGGTTCGACTTAATAATTTTTCAACTTTACGACGGTGCAAAAGCTATACACACATCGATCTTTTCACCAACTAGTGATGTGTGGTACAATACTCCCTCATGGTGCTGGACAGAGGCAGCAAGCCACAGCTCCCAGTCAGGCGCCTGACCATGAAGATAAACAACCAATACCTTAAAATGTACTGTGTTGCCAGCATCTTTTGGATGTTGTTATTCTGGGCACGTTTAACGTAGGCTAGGCTAAGCTATGGGGTTTGGTAGGTTAGGTGTATGAAATGCATTTTCAACTTACAATATTTTCAACTTACAATAGGGTTATTGGGACATAACCCCATCGTAAGTCAAAGAGCACCTGTCGTCTGGTGGAGAAAATAAATTATCAGAAATAAAAAATAAAAATTAGAAAAGCATCAGTGAAAGAAGCTAGGATTGGCTCTGGTTGACGAATAAGCTAAAAGACCTCAAAAATATTATCTAGCAAGCCTATGGCTTTATTGATTTGCATCCATGTTTTGAAGGTGAACAAAAGTCTTCTGAAGAGGAATTACATTATAATCAGGTTGAATACTCTCTCCTTAAGTATTTTCTCCAATTTTCTAAAAGACAACCCACGTACTGCCTCTTTCACACTTCTGATTCCAAAGGCAAAAGGTGAAGTGCGAAGGCCTGAGCCCTGAAGCAAAGCTCAGCAGCCCCGCGCCAGCTCTACGCCCTTGCTGCACGGCCTGCACACATTATCCAATGCATGTACCTTCCTTCCTCACCTGGACAGTGGAGATAAGAATAGTGTCTACCTCGCAAGATCACTACAAGGATTAATTAATACACAGAACGCATACAGAACAATGCCTGGATCACAGTAAGAACTGCGTAAATGTCTGCGTTTCTACCTACTCTTCGATGTTTTGCTGTTTATTTTTCTTTAAAAGTGCTGCCTCCTGGCCTAATACCCTTCCCACTAGTCCTGTTCTTATTTTCTTTTTTCTTCCTCCTCTCTTTTCAATAAAAGGGTGCAATCAGTCACTTAAATACTTCCACGGAGTTTCTGAGACAAGATCATCCCAAAGAAAGACTAATTTAGAAAGGAAACAGAAAGTATGGGGAAATGCACATTAAAAACAAAGTTAATTCTTTACATTTCCATACTAATCTGTAAAGCTATTATGTTACCATATTTGATCCTCCCAACAACCCTCTTGAGACCATCAGGACAGGTAAAGAATAAAGGCAAAGGAGGTCAGAAGGGTTGCCTGAGGCCCAACTACATGTTACAAGTTAGTGACAATGTCTGACTAGCTCAGTTCAACAATTTATTGAACACCTGCTAGAGCGTGGGCCTGTGCTGACCTCCACATACCAAAATGCTCTTCACTACAAAGAGTTTCCATGGTATAAAGCACCTCTCAGAGTTTCACTCAAGTTGCTGATCATGCTACTTAAAAGCTACTGAAACGTCATATAACAGAAAGGACTGGAGATTCCCTGGCAAATGATCTTAGGCTTAGTGGTCTTGGGCAAACGTAACCTCTCTAAGCCACTTTTCTCATCCCTAAATGTATGACTAACACCGCCAGATGGTTGTAAGGGTTAAATGAGATAATGACTATAAAAGCAGCTTGTAAACTATAAAGTCCATAGCAGATATTAGGCACCGCTATCTGATTTAGCAGCAGAATGCAAGAACAAACCTAGGTGAAAAAGAAAAAAAAAGACCTGAGAGAAAAACATCCCTAGGTCCCCAACCCTTAAAAGACCTCCCAGAGAGGGTAGCAAGATTACAAAAACTCACACTGCCTCCCCTGCAGAGGATACCCACTGAGCCAACAAGGCTAGGCAGCATAGGTCAGTCCCATTCTGGCAAATGTATTCCTTCCCATTTGCTCCAATTCGTGGAAGGAGGTGAAGGGGGGCAAACCAAGATAGTTGGTGCTACATGAAACAGAAAGATCTGTTATACCTTAAAAAAAAAAAAAACAACTGTGGGAAATTGTGGGAGAATGAAAGAAAGAGGTAAGTGCTTGGGGCATTTCAGCTGGTAAGCGAAAGAGAGAGAAACTGCCCCAAGACAGATGCAATCCACACCCTACATCTGCAATCGGAGAGAGGCTCACATGTCAGAAAAAAGTTTGTCCTCCCTCAGGGGAATTGTGAAGGCTGTCAATGTTCTAGCCATGAGAAAATAAAAAATCTATATAGAACATTCCAACATGTGGAGGCCTGATGGAGCTCAGAGCAATGTTCTTTGGGAGTCTGACTCTTGCAGGCTTCTCATCTGGACTAAGGATA
>NW_006436282.1:19319136-19330787 GCF_000325575.1 Pteropus alecto
CATAGGGAGGGGAAGTGGTGTCTGAACCTGCTTGGGGACAGTCCCACTGCTTATGATTTAGTAAACTAAGTCAGTAGAGTAAGGCAGGTGATTATCAGTCACACTACTTGGGTTCACATTCCAACTCCTCTGTTTCCATACTTAACTTATGTGACTTTGAGTTGCTTACATTCGATCAGTTGCTGAGCTCCGTTTTCTTATCTATAAAATGGGGCCTAATAATAGTATCTTCCTCAAGATGATGCAATAATTAAATAAGATAATGTTTATAAAGCAATTAGAAAGTGCCTGGCACATAGTAAGCAGCCAGTATTGCGGTATTGTTTCAAAAGGCAAGTTTACTAGCTTACTCCAGTTTCAAAGGCTTAGAGAATAGGAAGATAGAGGGAAAGAAAGTGAAAACTTTCCCATAGCATCAAACATAAAAATGGACCTTGCATACTCACTGGCAACTGAGAAAAGTTTCAAATGTTTCTGTATTATGAGCTATTTTAGATAACAAGTTGAACATCTTTATAGAAAGGCAGCAAATCCCAGTGACTAAATACCTAGAATCAGCTGGGCTTGGATTCCAGCTCTTCCTCTCACTAGCTCTGTGACCTTGGACAAGTCACAGAAGCTTTATGTCTCTGCTCCACATTTGTAAAATGAGAATAATAATAATAGTATCTACCTCATAATATAGGAGTAAAGATAAAATGAGACAACGCATATCTTGGTATAGCCCTTAGTACCGTCCCTGGCACATGAAAAGTACTTAATCATTGGTAGGTATTACTGTCTCCTTCACTGCAAAAAAAGAATCAGAGAGTTGTTTGTTGATTAAATTTAAAGCCCACTTCTCGGAACAGAGAAAGCAAAATACACCATCTATTGGGAATCAGTTCTTGCTCTCATCAGAAGTAACATTCTCTTTTAAGACAATTTATCAGTCTTTTTTAGAAAGAAGTAATTTACCCAGGGTATCAGAATACTTTTAGATTGGTCCTTCATGCAATCTGGTTCTCATTATTATGCTTTAACTAAACTGAGCGGAAATTTTCTCTGAGGTAATTGAAAAATCTGAATCGCCTCTAAGAGCTATAATTAATATTCTGCCATAGTTACGTATTGTTTTATAATTAAGTCATAGTCATAAAAGCAATGAGGCAAATGTTTCAAAAGTTCTAGCAAAAATAAAACAAAACACATTTGCTTAAATATAATTTACAATAATAATTCATTCTGCATATTTTAAAAGTTTGCCAGTTTAGTAGTAGCAAAATTTTGAAATGTATAAGTACAGCAGAAAATATAAATATACCCATTCATTTATTCAGTCAATAAACATTTCTGAATGCCTACTATGTGCCAGACACTGCCCTCTGTTTTAAATCAAATATACTGTATTTGTTCACTCCTGTACTTTCATTTATCATTATCATTATCTACATATCATTCAGATTTCACATGATCCAATAATATTGCATCCTGATTAAATCAGTTAAATATCCAAAACTCTGTCACTTTAAGAATTTGTAACATTTTCCATTAACATTCCTCTCTTGTTTTATGTACTTGATCTGTGCTGTGGGATGTAGCATAAATTATCTGCCTTCAGCAAAACGAACAGCTGAAATGCACTGCCACCTGACAGCGCTTGTTAGGCTGTGAGCTGCTGTGAGATTGTTTGCCTTTCACTAGCCTCAAGAAAAGACTTGAAATGGTTCAAAACGTAAGAGTTTGGTCATCCAGTACCCAAAATGAGCCCAGTACTTTAACGTCATACTTAGGGGTTCATTTAATAAACAAAAGGATAAGATGAAACAGTATTTTTAGCAAAATCCTTCTAACAGAGCTTAAGAAGAAGTATATCCTTAAAACACAAAAGTCATTGTTTATTTAGCTAAAAATTATTCTTCAAATGTCACCTCTTGCAGTCTCCCCACATGCATTTGCTTGCGGAATCTGGAATATCCTGCCTCACCTCTCCACCTCCCCCTCTATCTCTACACCGAGCCTCCGAGCCTCCGCCACAGAGTGTCTTCACATGGCCCTGGCTGGAATCAGTCTGAGCACACTGGGCACTCGTGCATTGCACTTCTGACCACTTCTGTAGCTTCTCCCAGGTCACTTTGTTTTAGTTATTGTTGTCTCTATCTCTTAAACTCAGCTTTGAGTTTATTCATTTTTTATTTCCCACAGTGCCCACCTAGTTCAAATCTGTTAATGATCAGCTGAGTGAGCCTAGGTAAGACATTTACACTTTATATATCTCGATTTCCTCATCTAGTTAGTAAATGGGCATAACAGTATTGGTCTTGCCTAACTGGAGTTTGACTTGTCATCAAATTAGATAATAAATGTGAAAGTATTTTTTTAAAGTACTACACATTCTTTGGAAAGCAATTTGACACTATTCATCAAGAACCTTAAATTTTTTCATTTTTTTCTTATTCACTAATTAAACTTCTAGTTATCAATCCTAAGGAAAAACTGTAAACATGGAATAATTTTTAAACTATTATAAATATTATTTATAATAAAAATATAAAATAATTTAAACATCCAACAAAGAATAGCTAAGTAAATTACAGCACATTGACTCACTAAAACATTCTATACCATTTTTAAATCACAGAAATTATTTTAAAAGATGATATAGCAAGTAGCGTGAGAAATATTTAAGATGCAATATTAAAAGAAAAAATGAGTACCAAAATTGTACATCTAATCTGACAAGTATGCACAAAAGAAACATCTACTCACAAAAAAATGGATAAGAAGAAAGTATACCAAAATACTAATAATGGTTATTTGGGAGCAAAAAGATAATGAGTATTTTTCTTCTTAATATTACTCTGTATTTTTAAAATATTGTATAATAAGTACATGTTACTTTGAAAATAAAAAGAAAAATAAACTTTAAACGGTAGTGAAAAAGCTATATAAATGCGGGCTATAAATATTGTATCCTTAGATTACATTACTTCATTCTTGTATATAGACTCTGGGATTGGTCATTTTCTTAAATAAAAATAAACTAATTAAGTTAGGCTATATTGTACTTTAAGCAGCTTGTTAGACAACCAAGAAAAAACTTGAATCGGATTTATTCTGCCTGGACTCAAAAATAACCTCAACAGTTTTAACCAGCGAATGCAAAAAGTCAGTCCTTTCCTTTCCGTTACTCAGATAACGAAACCACTGTAAGGACCCATCTTCTAACTCTACAGGTGAGTCATAAATGCTAATGTTATCTTTGAAGTATTTTAGAATCTGAAGCTACCTTTTACTTTCACTTTTGAACCTTATCCTTCTTAAATAAAGAGTTCCGCTTGAAAGACTAATCTTTGTTCATGTGTTCAGACAGCTTGAGTACTTTTCTAGGTCATCATCAAATGCCAAGGTTAACAAGTTTTTCAAATATAGTTCAAGCTACTGAAAGTTTCCATACTGGAGGAAATTTTTTTCAAAAAGGAGAATAATAAGAAAAAAAGCAAGTGTCTACTTTCCTTTCATCAGAAATCTCATTCTGTAAAGTCACGTTTTGAATGTAAGTGGTTTTATGTCACCTTAAATATAAAATTCTAAAAATTTGCTTCTCACTTTCAGGTACTTTTCAAGCACATCTCTTACTGAAGGTTGTAATTCCACTTCTCTTTCTAGTGATATCTATACTGACCTGACACAGAGAATAGTTTTTACTAAAGAAGAAAGAAATCTAACCGTTGAATTTATTTCAAATCCAAACCTTCCTTTTAAAGCACATGATTAGGAAACTGCTTTATTTCACTATGCCATTGCTCTTCACAAGTGAATTTTATTAATATGCTCTCATTGAATTTGTCCACTCATATCTAACTGACCCAAATGCCTCATCAACTGCCCAAATCGGGTCAAGGATAAGAGCTGCTAATGATGCTATTTTAAGAGGAAACAAAATGTACTGAAGCTAGACTAGCTCCTATTCTGTCAAAATGCACCATTTCTTTGGCATACATGTGTTACGGTTCACCAGTAGGAGAAACAGTAACAAGATGACAAGGTAGCTCATTCCTAGAAAATGGTTTGGCTATTTTGTCTATGGATATGCACTGATACCTTTTAAAACAAAAATATGGTTAATACATAAAATCATCTATTTGATTCATGAATAGGGGATATAAAAATTACTTGCTAGCTATAATCACCTAGATCTTTCATGGACCAGAAGTGTGTCTCTTTTACCTCTATCCACTATCTAGGACATTACCTGCCTGTATGAGGTGCTCAATAAATGTTTGTTAAACCAGGGACACAATGACATAATTGACTTACTGCAAGCAATTGCCAAGTTGTACCATACTGCAACAGACACTCCAGCTAATGAGCTTAGTAAGGAGGTGAGGTCAAGGGTTCGATCACCAAAAAGGCCTTTTGGCCTTGTTCTAGTCACAATTTCATATTTTGTTCCAAAAAGCCCCTCTCCCATTGAGATATGGAGAATCAGACAAGCACAGAGAAATAGTTTAAGATAATTCATCATCACTCAAATAGATAATTTTGAAATTATTCATTTAGAAATTAAATGACAATAAATGAGCTGTGCATCACTTTGATATGGACAGCTCCAACACTTCAGTACATGACACTTGGTTATAAGAGTAAAATAGTAACATTAACTATTGATCCTTGAACTAATACAAACTAATATTTGACCCGTCTCATTTTCTTATAACTAAAATATTTTGTCACACAGTTCTACTTCTGAGGATAATATTCTTCTTGCGATTGTTATGAAAGATCATTTAATTCAAAACATTTGGCTAAAAAAAGGACTTCTACTTTTTGGATAAAGGAATTTTAATAATATGCTTTGCAAAATAAATAAATAGTATGAACATATGCAAGACATATAGACTAAAAAGATACCTTTTTCAAGGACTCCCAAAGAAATTATCATGAATGGAGCATGTTTCAGAAGTTTGAATACAGGAGAGTTTTAATTTCTATTAAGATTTCTCTGGCTTTACTATCTCAGGAAAACAAACTGGCTCCTGTCTGCACATTTTTTCACTGTGAAAGTGGAGCTAATGCTTAACTGCTTCACAGGGGATGCTGTGCGAATTAATTGGTTAATGTTCTTAAAGCACTGCCTAAGTGCTAAACGTTATCATTAGCATGCATTGTATATCTCTTTGTAAGTATCTGCCACCTTAAAATTCTATGGCTTGTAAGGGTGCCTCACTCTTGGAATACTAACAGAAGGTTGAGGAAAGTTCAAGAAGTTTAAAAAAAAAAAAGGCACATCAGCTAAGTTAGGGTAGAAGAGAGTGAAATTTGGAATTTGGCACATTTTATTACATCCTTGTTACATAAATTTACATGCTTCTTAGACTAAAAACCATTGAACTGTACATCTTAGATGGATGAACTGCATGCTATGTGAATTCTATCTCACTAAAGCTGTTATTAAAATAATAATAAATCCAAACTCATTATCATACAAAAAAAGTTATATACCCCTTGAAAGTGTGGATCATCATGCTAGAAGAAAAATTTCTATCCACACACATTGAGTTCAAAGTACACTAAACAGTTTTAAAAATCAATTTACAATAGGACTAAGATATTAAGTTATCCATTGAGATAGTTATAATTTACTTTTAATAATTTAACTATTAATTATGATAGCTATATATTTGATCTGATCAATTGAAACAATCTATCTTGACATCAATGAGACTAGATCCAATAATGCCTATCTTTGCTTTTGCTACTGTTAATGTCTTAGAATATTCGGGGGGAGGGAAATTCTTAAATGAAATTTCAACTGAATTAATAATAATAGTAGTAGTAGTAGCAGCAGCGGCAGCAGCAATACCTTACATTTATGTAGTGTACCAGGTGTAATTGTACCAGGCGGCAAGAAATGTAAAGTGTTTGAGACTACCATATTTGCAAACTAACAAGTTGCCTGCCACAATTTCTTGGCAGAAGATACAAGACTCTTGGATCAGAGATAAAAGATAGTTTATTATCCACAGAATCACAGTAGCTAGAGCATCATTTTCTTGTGCCAGTTCTCCATGTCCCAATTCCCACAAGGTAACACAACCAGGACCCGGAGGCACCTGCACATACAATCGGTTGGAGAGGAACCCATTAAAGGAGAGGAACCCTGAGCTTAAAAACTTCAATCTTTTCTTTCTCCTCTAGAGAGAGGCACTCTCTTCCAAGGCTATTTGCTATACCAACATTCTTGAAAAAATAGTCCTGAACAAAAGGTGGCTATGCTCATAAGACATGAAGAAATGTTAGAGAACCAAGGAGAATTATGTCCTAACATTAGGATGACTATATGTCTTAGTTTGCTTGGGACAGCCCTGAGTAATACCTATTGTCCCAGCTTAATCATTAATAGCATCTCTTTCACTCTCACAAGTGTCCTAGTTTGGACCAGAAATTATACAGTCACCACACTTAAAATTCTTAAGAAATTCCTGTCTGGTCAGAGCACTGATGATCTCAACACTTAAGGTGTAGATCAACCAAACAAGAATGGAGGCAAACAACAAATGCAAAAATTAACTCGAAATGGATTAAAGACTTGTATGTAAGACCTGAAACCATAAAGCTTCTAGAAGAAAACATAGGTGGTAAGCTCTTTGCCATTGGTTTTAGTAACAATTTTTTTGGATTTGACAACAAAAGAAAGGCAACAAAAGCAAAAATAAACAAGTGGGACTACATCAAACTTAAAAGTTTCTGCACAGCAAAGGAAACCCTCAACAAAATGAAAAAGCAACCTATCTACCAAATAGGAGAAAATATTTGCAAACCATATATCTGATAAGAGATTAATATCCAAAATATACAATTCAATAGCAAAAAAAAAAATTTTTTTTAATGGGCAGAGGACCTAAATAGACTTTTTATCTAAAAAGAACATACAGATACATGAAAAGGTGCTCAGCATCAGTAATCATCGGTAAAATACAAATTAAAACCACAATGAGATATCAGCCTCACAACAGTCAGAATGGCTATCATCAATAAATCAACAAACAACAGGTACTAGAGAGGATATGGGGAAAAGGGAACCCTCATGTACTGTTGGTAGGATTGCAAATTGGTGCGGCCACTATGGAAAACAGTATGGAGGTTCCTCAAAAAATTTAAAATAGAATTACCATATGATTGAGCAATTCCACTTCTGAGTATTTTCCCAAAGGAAACAAAAACGCTAACTCAAAAAGATATATGCATTTTCATGTTCATTGCGGTATTTTTTATAATAGCCAAGACATGAAAGCAACCTAAGTGCCCATCCATGGGTGAATTGATAAAGGGCATTATGCTAAGTGAAATAAGTCAGACAGAGAAAGATAAATATGTATGATCTCACTAATATGTATGATCTCACTTATATGTGGAATCTTAGAAAACAAAAACAAACAGAAAACCCAAACACATAGATATAGAGAACAGACTGGTGGTTGCCAGAGGCGGGGGTGGAGGGGGGAGAAATAAGTGAAGCTGGTCAAAATGTACAAACTTCCAGTTATAAAATGAGTTCTGGGGAGGGGGAGGAATGTCCTGGGAATGTCATGTACAGCATGGTGACTATAATTAATAATACTATATTTTATATTTGAAAGTTGCTGAAATCAAATCTTAGAAATTCTCATCACAAGAAAAAAAATGTGTAACTGTGTGGGATGGATATTAACTAGACTTATTGCAGTGATCAATATATACAAACACTGAATCATTATGTCGTATACTTGAAACTAAATAATGCTACTTATCAATTATATCTCAATTTTTAAAAAATGGAGGCCAAAATAGAGGCTATATGTCAAATGATGCACATCATTTTAATAATCACTAAATAAATGGGACTTCAAATACTTATCTAAAAGGAAAGAGATTATTTCAGGAAAAAATTAAAAGCTGGTTTGACCATTAGGAGAAGTCACTAAAAATAACAACTAAAGCCTTCACATAGCTGGCATATGTGTATACAATTATAGAACAACAATTATACTATTTTGCCCAAATACTTGTGTATCTTTACTAAAAATTTTCAGGTAATTTTTACCCCAAGCATCCCTGAAACCAAGAAATAATTTTCTGACTTTCTACTTTGAGTTGTAAAAAATACTGAAAACATCTAATGCATTCATTTAATCCATTCCTGCCCGGTTCCCCGTCCTCTCTCAGACAATTCAATCTGTTTGACTTCAATCACATTCCGCTATCTCCTCATCCCCTTCTCCAACTCTCCCACTCTTGGGGTCAACTCTCACCCCACCTCTACAATCAATCCTGACCTTAGACAATAATGACTTAATGAGTTTTAACTCAATACTGTGGAACCAAGCTAAATTTATCCTTCTAACTGACCCAACTAGCCCAGTTTTGTCAAGTGCACTTTGTTCTTATTCCACAGGTCAGATCTCCTTTTATGGTAAGTGAATCCTTGATGGTCTCATTCCCTGAATTTGACTTGGTACTTCAGTCCCTGGGGGTTGGTTGTGGCCCTGTCAGGCTCTTGTCAGGCCCCTCTCAGGGAACAGAATCCTGCAGCAGATCCTAAGTCCTGAAACAGGGTTTTGTAATACCAGCCAGACCTTGCCAATATCCACACACCACCAGCTCCTGGATTCTCTGTACCTGTGCTCTGCGTGCCTGTTGAGGAACACCATTATTCCCACATGGGACTTTCAAGATACATACATATAATTTTATTGGCATATCGTCCCTTTCATATATAATAGAGAGTCCAAGAGCCTGGACTCCCTCTCTAGACATACCCAGAGTCTCATGATAATGATTTCAAAAACCTCAGTTCAATTACAGTCATTCTTTCCCACTCTGCCACTTCTGCCCAGGTAGCCTGTTTGTGCCTGACTCTATTTTGAAACATCATTGAGAATTTCTGCATTGGTGTTCTCCTTTCAAAACTAAGCCTGAAGAATTAATTACATTCTGTCAGGCTCTCAGTATGAAGTCAAGAAAATTTAACAAAAAAGTCTGTTGCAAAATAGTCTCCGTATGTGACAGATTATTAGAATGCCTAGACTTGTTTATGATTTTATGAATTTTCAATTCATATGGGTCCTTAGGGAATTACTTAAACCTCAATGTAAAATAAAATTATAAAAATCTAAAGTAAAAATTGTATGTATATTATGACTGCAATTAGGAAAAAAAATTACAGCTACGAGTAAAGCCTGAATGACAATCCACAAATGGCAATGTACTTTATACACAAGTGAATAGTTAAGTCAGAGTAATATAATTATGGAGTTCTTTTCTCTTGGAAAAAAAAATCCACTTTCGCATTTTGATAAGGAAATTATAATACTTATTTATCTAAGACAACACTCTGCAAGTAGGCTGAGATAACTCAATGAAAAACACTGTAGTTATCAATGTTTCCTTTTTAATGAGCTCTTCCTTAATAAAAGCTTGGTTAGCTGTGTATTGATTTAGAACATACTCCCTTTCACATGCACATGTGGATACTCCAGAGGCCTCAAAGGTTAACAAGTGTTATATATCGTTATATACTAACAGTTTGGTCTAATGGATAAGGACTGAATCAGCAATCTTAATATCGTCCTCTTAGCTCTATGACCCCGGCAAGCCACTTAACATCTATCACCTCAGTTTCTCTTTCAAAACGAGTAATAATAATTGTTGAATTAGGAAAATATCTATAAAGTATATTAAGAGCCTTTATAAAAAATGAAAAATGAATGTAAACTATTATAAAGACCTAGTTTAGCTAGCCTATTTTTCTAATATAATACATGAAATTTTAACTTGATAGAAATATGTTCTTGATTATAACTAAGATTATTGGCTATGGAATGCAAATTAGACTATTAGTACCCTAAAACACTTTGCTAAATATCAAAATATTCTGACATAAACTTTCAATGAGAAACATATTATATCATGTAATGGCATATAATTCTTTCCATGGCCCAAAGTTAGGATTTACCGTTGTAAAGAAAAGATTGGTAAAGATGACTAAATTTGTAAATGGTAATCTCTAATTTAAAAATGTAAAATTCCTCTAAAATATATAGTAGCAATTCCACAGATTCACCAACTGTAATGATACCCTTACAAAAATCCTGCTTTTTCGCAAGTCATTGAAAAAATATTGCAGTAAAAATTAATTACCATTCTACTGTCTAAAAAGTGTACTTTCAAGCTGTTAAATGAGTGAACAGAGATCTATTATGACTTTAACGAGAACGTTACTCTCCATGGGGACTACTGCTATTAACAGTAGGAAATGTGTCATTTAAAGACATTAAAATTGAATGGAAATGTTTTCATCATTTAAATAAAAGTCCTTGTTCTTTACTTTGCCATAAAACTTGCTTTCGCTAGCTTCTTTATTGTAGGAGTTTATGCAAAATTATTCTGGTTGTGCCATTTCAGATGGCTTTTATATTTTTAAATCTCCACATTCCAATTTCTTTTCTATAGAGACAATTGTAAATAAGTATTAAATTAGTGTAATTTAACAATATTTGCAATCTGATGCATAAAGACTCTATTCCAGCTACAAACATATTAATAGCACTATTAGCCACTTATTTCAAGTTTAGACAAATTATTTACATTCAAGGATTAGATCTTAAATTCATTAGCTTTCTTCCCACATGTGCTAGATTCTATGTAGGGAATTTGATAAACATAAAACATAATTTCTCAATATAGAAAAAAAGAAGTGGGGAAAAAGAGAACAATATATTTTAAAATATTTAAAAATGATGAAATACCACATCCAAAAATCAAATATTGAAATTTATTTTCATTCCCTATATTGTCCAGAATGCAACAAAATGGATATTTATGCTCGCTTTATTTTGGAAAATAAATTGGTCCTTTCTAGAAAGCAATTTAATTATATGAATCAAGAGCCTTGTAAATAATCTCACTCTTTGGCCCTGCATTACTACTTCTGGGAGTCTATCCTTAGGAAATAATGCAAGTGTTGACTATTTACGCCCAAAGATGTGCCAGAATTGTTTGATTCCAAAATTCTAGAAACAATTTAAAAGTCCAATAAAGGAAATGCTTAAAACAAGTAGTTTTAAAAGAATGGACTATTTTACAGCTATTAAAAATGTGTGTACAAATTTTTTTAATACAATTATATAATTTTCAGGTGTACATTATAATTTGACATCTACATATTCTATTGTGTGATTACCACCCAGAGTCCAGTTTCCTTCAGCTACATATATTTGATCCCCTTTACCCACTTCACCTTCCCCCAACCCTGCTCTATTTGACCCCCTTTACCCTGTCTACCTCTTCCCTCCTTTCCCACCCCACTAGTAAACCACTAGTCTATAGTCCATGTTCATGAGTCTCCATTTGTTTGTCCTGCTCATATGTTGCTTTTAGGTTTATATCCCACATATAAATGATGTCATGTGATTTACAACATTTTCTATCTGGCTTATTTCGCTTAGCATGATTTTCTCAAGGTCCTTCCATGTTGTCGCAAATGGTAGTATTGTATCTCTTCTTATGTCTGAGTAATATTCCATTGTATATATTAACCACAGCTTCTTTAGCCAATCATCTATCGTAGGACACTTCAGTTGCTTCCATGTCCTGGCCACTGTGAAGAATGCTGCTATGCACATCGGTGT
>NW_006436282.1:19331071-19353149 GCF_000325575.1 Pteropus alecto
GTTATTGAGTCGTATGAGTTCTCTGTATATTTTGGATATTAGGCCCTTATTGGAGGTGTGGCTTGCAAATATGTTTTCTCATTCAGATGGTTGTCTCCTTACCTTGCTGACAATTTCTTTTGCTGAGCAGAAGCTTTTTAGTTTGATGTAGTCTCATTCATTTATTTTTGCTTTTACTTCCCTTGCATTTGAGGTCAAATTCATAAAATCCTCTTTAAGACCAAGGTCCTTGAGTTTAGTTCCTATGTTTTTTGCTATGCATTTTATTGATTCCAGTCCTATATTCAAGTCCTTAATCCATTTTGTGTTAATTTTGGTGATAGATAACAGTCTGGTTTCATTCTTTTGCAGGTGGCCTTCCAATTTCCCAGCACCAAAATGTGTGTACAAATATTTTTAAATTAAAAGCCCAAATGCTGATGATAAAATGTTAAGTGAAAAAGGCAGGATATAAAATTGTATGTGTTCTATGATCTAAATTGGAATGGAGAGAGGAAAGTGGATTTTAAAAAGATAAAAATGAAATGCCAAAATAACAGTAGTGGTAGCTTTCAGGTTGAGGACACTGAAGGCGCATTTTTTATTGGCTCTTAATCATTTTCAGCATTTTCTAAACATTTTTTAATGAGAATAGAATTTTTATAATCATAAAAAATTAATGGATTGAGAATTAAAAGCAAATAAATTTTAATTTTAAAAAAATGGGACATGGAAGAATGTTCTTCAAACATGGTCAAATTTTTTAAAAAAGCAAATAACCTAACAAGAGATGTAGATTGATCCTATTTTTTTTTATTTATAGTCAAATTCATAGAAACAGAAAGTAGAATGATAGTTACTAGGGGTGGAAGTTACGAGGGGAGGAAGAAATGCAGACTTGTTTAATGGGTATGTAGTTTCAGTTTTGCAAGATTAGAAGTTCTGGAGTTGCAAAATAATGTGAATATACCCAATATTACTAAACTGTACACTTAAAATAGCTAAATTGGTAAATTTTGTTATGTGTTTTTTACCACAGTTTCTTTAAAGGTACAATTTTATGAATTTCAGTACGTGCATAAGTATATATCAGGATAAGTATCAAATTGTTTGCAAGAGCTTTTTAGAAGTAGAGAAAGTGAATGATCAGGAGGAGACTTTTTTTTACTTAAATACTTCTGTATAAATTTAATATTTGCAGTGAACCAATGCTACTTTTACATCTTTAAAAAAAATTGGGGATGGGACCTAGATCCATTTGTGGTTTCTTGATCCCAATTGCTATTACTTTCAATGAAATAGTAATGAGCTAAGTCACTTGTATCCAATTTAGTAGTCAATAGAAGCATGCAGCCTACAGATCAAAGCAGAATTGAGAAACATCTGAACACATGTATCATTTTTCTAAGAAGTTACCTAAACTTTTTCACCAACTCTCGATGTCAAAGTGTTGGGTAGTTAAAGAAAAGATTTTTGTACTTAAGTGATAGAATAGAATAGGTGAAAGATTATCAAACTGCTTGTAAAATTATTGACTAGCTCATATTCAAACATAAGAATAAAAATAAATTGGAAAATGTTAAGTACTTATTAAAATTACCTACATAATATGAGCTAATTAATCAATAGCAGAAACACAACTATTTGTAATCAAAATTGTATTTCCATTAACTATGGTTGTTTATTTACAACAGCACAAGGACAGATGTAGAGAAGAAACCATGTGTCAGGCGTGGTGATCATATCTACCTGCTCAAAGTGCTGACAATCAGTGTCTGAACTCTCTGGATATACTAACAAAGAACATTCGTTCATTTATTCACTGACTCATTCATTAATCTTTACTGAGCAGCTATCATGTCAGGTATCATGTGTCTAAAACAACCAGAATATTGGTTTTAAAATATTTCCTGGGCACCACCTATGTATTTAGCAGTGTGGTAAGTATGGTGGTTATTATAGAGGAATGTGGAAAGGCAACTATCACCTCAATAACATCAGCAATTAAAAAAGACCTTTAGAATTAGAAAGAATTTTAAAGCAGTCATTTCCTACTTTTTTAGAGTTAAAATTTTTTAATGAACTAATAATTTCAATAGACTGTATTTATTTTCCTAAATAGCCTTAGTTGGAAAAGTAGAACATTTGCAATATATATAATTTTCCCTACTTTATTTAAAAATTTTACAAATACATGAAACTCAAAAGTTTAGAATCACTGTCCTAGAGGTCATCTAGAAAAAAGGGTATATTTTATTATATAGGCAATTTAATGGTCTCTAAGTAATAGAATGGTAAGATTGGAGTAGTATATGGTAACAGATTAGAGGTTCATCATTTGTTGACATCTCCTTAATAGGATTTAGCAAAGGTAAATTAGTAAAAATATTAAAAAATAAAAATATATAAAAAGAGAAACTACTAGAGTAATTTAATACAGAAAATATAAAATACAAATAGAATGAACAGGATATATTTTAGTAGTCCAAACTATTCCCCTCCGCCCCAACACACACACACACCTTAGCAACAATAATGTTAGTATGTGTGTGTAAACTGAGATATCAGAATCAACTCATTATGGATATCCTGTTCAACTCTATTATTCACAAATCCTAAGGGAAAGGTTAACTCTTAAAGTGTTGCCTCTAATTTTTCCAAGTCACCAAGATGTATTATTATTTATTTAATATTTTTGTAAATGGTATTAATGACCTGCTTTTAATTCTGGGTCATGACACTGACCCAAATGTGATGTGTCACTCCCTGCCTTGGCTTTCTCAGAGTATACAATAAGAGAAAAAGCAAAGACTGATAAACACTGTTATTTATTTTGTGTGAATGTACCAAGAACAGTCCTACAAATCATGGGATGAATCACTAGGTTGCAGAAGAAAGCATCTGCCAAGGTTCCATTTTAAAAAGCTAGCATTTCTTTTGTTCCTCCCTTGCTGTAGGGCAGATGTCTCACACTATTTAGAACATCAAATAGTAGCTATCAGGACTCAATAATTTGACTGTCAAATTGATAGCTTCATTTTTATTTCTCTTCTAAAATATGTATGTTATCTCTGATTTTCTTCTTGTATCATTTTTCTCTTGAAAAGCTGCTATTTTAACTTTTTTAAATTTACACAAGAGTCATCAAGCTACCTGCTCTGGGCTTTATGATTATCCCTTGAACATATTTCTTCATGAACATGAACTTCTGGACATTGATTCTGGTCTTGATCTTCAAGAAAACTTTCCACAGTGTTATATTTGTGGTTTCTTGAGTGAACCTGCTTGGAAACTACCAACATCTGCCCACTGGAACCAAGCCTTTGTCCTTAGCAGTCGTTCACACCTGCATAGCATTAGAATCACCTGTGCCACTTCTTAAAAATTTGGTGGCCCAGTCTCACTTCAGTTCAATTAAAATCAGAAATTTTGAGGATAGCACCCAGGTATAGTTCTTTTCTCTACTTTGCAGCCATAACTGAGAGTCATTGATAGAAGGCAGAAATCAACTATTTCCAAATTTATCACATTGATTTGTCATTATTTCTTTAATGTCTGTCTCCTCTAGTAGACTGTGAACTCCTCAAAGATAGTATTTGGCATAGCAGGTGTTCACTAATCTCATTTAAAATAAAAATCTCAACTCTCTACCACAGTGTGATCCTTTCCCTGCCTGTCCACCTCACATTTCCCCCTTGGCCCTAAGTTTCTTGCAAACATGCCAAATTTAATCCTATCTCCAGGCTTTTGCATTTACTGTCCCCTCAACCAAAAACACTCTTCTCCTGGTCCTTTCTCTGGCTCTCATTATAGAGGTTTCTGCTCTCTCCTCAGAAAATCCTTCTCTAGTGGTAAACATACAACATAATACACAGATGATGTATTATCAAACTGTGCACTTGAAACCTATATAGTTTTATTAACCAATGTCACCCCAATAAATTTAATTTAAAAAAAGAAAGTCCTTTCCTGACCAGTCTATATAAAATAATCACTTCCCTGAAGTCTTTTTAACCTTCCATTGTCTTATTTTCTTCATGGAACTTATTTCTATCAAAAATTAACTTTCTTAGTATGTACTTATTTATTTTCTGTTTCACTCACCTACTCCACCCATCTCCACACTAGATTGAAAATTCTAAGAGTCAGAACTTTGACTTCTTTGCCATTACATCCCCCAGGCTTACTTATTGTGCCTCATATGAAGTACATCTTCAACACATATAATTGAACATTGAATAAGCATTTGAATGAATGAATGAAAGCATCACTCTGGCAAACTGTTCAAAAGTTCAGGACCTCTTGGCCTATGTTTTAGTAATAACTTTCTGATATTACTTTCTTAACACTCTATTTTCCTTTGAATAAGGGCAATAAATGTACCATCCCATTTGTTAAAATCATTGTTTATTTTAAATCATTGCACTGACTTTTTTCCTATAACTGACCCACTCTTTTGTCCAGATCATCTTGTGTTTCCTAAGGTCAACAATTTCTAAAGGTACCAAGAAACAGAATATGAAAATCACATGCCATCTTGCTATAGATTATAAAAATTTGGAGGTTGATAAATTATGAATATGATTCATTGTGTTACATTATAATTAATCAAGTCATTGGCATCTTTCTGGAATGACTTTATTTCATTGTCTTTAAAAAATCCTAACTGCTTTAAATTTATATATTAAATACATATAAATTTATTCATTTAAATTTGAATTAAATTAATATATTTTCATTTCCTTTCAACAGATGATGTTTAAAAGTTTAAATTTTTTTATCTTAAGATCAACAGTCCTTACAAAAGGATCAATTTCTATTTCTATAATGAAATTTAGTGTGGAAAAGACTTAAAATGCAGAAATTCACTTTACGGAGAAAAGAATTCATCTATTTCATAAAATAAGCTCCAGTTAAATGGCTCACGTAAGAAACGAGATAAGAGAAATATCAAATAAGATAGAGTAAATGTATTATGTGATATCTGTTACTGTTTACTACTCTGTACCATCACATTCAACTTTTTTTCAGTTGTTTATATTATATTTAGATACTCTGATCATACAATCAACCCTTATCAAATTATCATCATGGAGAGCCTTGCAAATCATATAATGGAATTCAAATTTTATCTTAAGAGCGATGCAGTGCCATGGAAAAAATTTTTTTAATTTTATCGAATGTTATCAAAAATATTAGATTGGTGTTGTAGAAATTTCACTCTGCAGGAGTGGAAGAGCCCTAAATGAGAACTATTGACCTGGAATTAGATAGTGGTAGTGAACATGAGGAAAAACAGAGAGACAGACTCAAGGAGTTGAAACAGAAAGAACTTAATCATTATTGTTTATTATATCTTGTCACCTTTTTTTATGCTTTTCGTGCATTTTACATATGAGAAACTGGTTCAAAGTTTATGAATTAAAGTTATTTCACATTAAAGACTGATGGAAGCAATATCTTGTTCCCGATGCATCCCAAAATCTTGGAGGAGTTACAGAAGCAATACTACAACAGATCCACAGAATACTGATAAGATATAGTAGCATCAGAATATTTGACATGCAATTTCTTTTGTCCCTTTCACAATTAGTAACACATAACTTGTACATAACACATAAGTAACATATAAGATATAGGTTGACAAACAGCAATACCGCTTGTTTGTCCTTATGCCCAAAAGACCATGACTTTTCTGTAAAAGGTACAATTGTTTGTAAATGTCTGCAGGGCCTATACTTTCTTGCCCATGTCTGTGTGGGCAAGAAATCCAAAATAAACTCCCCAGCTCATTTCAACTGCTGACTCTCCATGCAGCTGTCTCAGATGCCAGAATCTGGAAATAACGAATCATTTCCTCTTTAGAATTCCCACATTTCCTTTCATGACACTTCATGTTATACTTTGTGTTAAGGTCTTATCTCCAGTTGACTATAAGCTCCTTGTAACCAGGGTTTTTGTCATTTCTTTATTTACCCACGGTACTTAGCACAGTGCCTAGCACATAGCAGAAACTCCATAAATATTTGCCAAATGAATAAATCACTAGCTATTTCCAGCTGTTCTCTCCATTCCTGTCTTGTTTCACTTAGATCAATAGCAATGGAAATGCTGCCAGAGACCAGTCTCATGGGACCTTCTGAATTATAGGGAACAAGATTCACAGGCAACTTTGTAGAAACTATACCAGATACTTTACTTAAAGAGATACTGATAAATCCCATGTCTACACTTTGATTTATAACCTCTCTGAAAACAGTCCAAATCGAACTTTTTGGCATAAAAATTCTAACCACAAGTTTATTTTGTAACTCGGTTATCCCTGAATATCAAACGGTACATGAGAAAATGGCTCAAGCTAACCTGATTAGGTACCTGTATTGAACCCATGATAGTATTAATAACATTGAAATAAACTTTGAGCTTCACACTCATTTTATAGGTAGTTTTCTAAGGAAATCAATTTCTAGAAAACATCATGTTGAAATCTCAAAGGAGAAAACCTTAACTCCCTAATAAAAAGATGACTGTTAAAAATGATCAGATTTACAAACCTGGTAGTTATGGTACCTTTCAAATATCTAAACTGCTTCACAGGAAGCCAGCCAAAGTCCTGTCCATGTAGACATAGAACATACCTATCTTTTTAATTCCTTTCTTATTATTTGGAATGCTGCAGTCTTTCAGTACTGTGAATACTCTGTAAGTTTGGTACTGACTGGGTCAGAGGTGTATTTGGCTTCTGTGGTCTTAAAAAAAAGGACTTCAAGTTCCTGATGCCACAGAATATTTAGATTTACAGCCAAATCATTCCTAGTTGTATGAAATAACAGTAACAAAACAAAGTTATTTTAAAAAGAACATTTGATCCTGAGGTGGTAGGGGTAAAATGGCATGATATCTGAGATGTGCTTTACAATATTTCAGCAAAAGAGGAAAAGGAGATAATAAAGAAAATGAGGAAATCTGGATAGTAACAATTTGGATAGTGAGTAGATGGCGGTTCATTGTACCTTCTCTACATTTCATGTATTTGAATCTTTTTCTTTTTGAGTGTTATATTATTGCAAAACCAATTTTTAATTAAAAACAGATATCAAGACAAATGGTGCCCAGAGTCCCGAATATCCTTGAGAACACTAGGGTCTATTTCAGCATAAGCCGTCTCAGCTTGACTCTGGACTCATGTCTTCAAAGCTGGCTCTCAGCTTTGATTTCATTTGTTTCATTAGCAAAAAAAGAAAAAAAAAAGTGCTTTCAGAGAGTCAATTGGACCTATGGCCCAGAACACTGAAACACAGCTAGAAATTTTCAGAGTGGTTTCTAACTTCATATCTCTTCTCTAAATTTCTGGAAACACAGTATCTTCTTGGTAGAGGTAGTTTGCTTTCTGCTTGTGGTAGACATGTTGCTTTGGCTGTCTAGCATCTAATCTGCTTCCTTTGATAACAATTCCTAAATTTCCATTTGGGGATCCATTCTAGGCCCATTCTCAATCCATAATGAAGCTGATTCTATCTCTACATTTAGAGGTGGAGTTGAAGACCAACACTAAGCTGATAAGAGCATCCCATTCCCCCAGCCAATGATTAGCTCCTAGATGGACATATGACCTAAATCGGGCCGATGAGGGCTAAAGAGGTTCAGGCCTTGTACTTCTGTTTGTGCTATGGAAAAAGTGATTAATCTTTCCCACTGGATTTGATATTGGGTTGATGTATTCTTATAGTTGCTCGAAGCCATCATGTATAGCCATAAACCAGATAAAGCAGAAGATAGTCATATAACCACTGGAGGTGAAAGAAAGGAAGACAGGTTCTAATGACATCATGTGAGCCCTGACCAGCTGCCCTTGAAAACTGTCCCTGGCCTTTCAACTGTGTGAGTACAATAAATTACCTGAAGAGCTCTGACTGATAAGCAGTTTAATAACCCCCTTTCATAATTAAGCCACACTGTATAGTCAGATAGCCTGATAGCATAACACTTTGTAATGTATGCACACCAAAAGAAGATGCATAAACTTAAAGCATAATTCTTACTTATCAAAATATGTGAATGAGTTCTGAAAATGTGGCTTCAAGGCCATTAAATTCTGTGATTAATTCAACCAATACCACATGCCTACTCTGCGACTGTGCTAGACACAAATTCTAGCATGGTCAGGGCAGCTCAGCGGCAGAAAATAAATGCAGTTTCTAAATGTTTTCATTTGCTCAACTGACGTACCTAGCTGTTTGGGTTTTTTATAACAACAGATTTTAAGAGTATCTCAGTAACATAACTGTTATTGGCCCCACTCCCTCTCAAATGATTGGGAATCCAAGTGACACACCCAGGCTAAGGTTAGAAGAACATAGGTGGGAATCTACCTAAGGTTTCCCCTGGCTCCTTGGCCTAAAAGATGGAAGAGTCCCAAAGATAGCTTCCAGAAAGAAAGCTGAGATCAAACAACACAATCCCAAGGCAATAATTTGAGGGAATGGGCACAGTGTGAGGCAAAAACAAGTGAGAGCCAGTGGAGAAATCAGGAGCAATTGCCTGGACCAGAAGATGGAGAATCTCAGATTCCCAGGTTTTTACATCTTCAATCAACAACTGAAAAAGAGTTGTGAAGGTGCTAAACTATTTCAAACAATAGAAAAATATTGTAGAGTCATCATTACTTTTACTACTTTAATGAAAAAAAATTCACTTGTCTAAATGAAAATCAAAGGGCACCCGTAAGACAAACAGACCCCATGGATTTCCTATCCTATGACACGTTTTTGCTTCTTTAGGCTATGGGATGGAAATGGTGAAAGAGAAATCAACATTCATTCCAACTCCCCTCTAGTGTGCCTTCTAGTACTGCAGATACCAGAAAGCTAAAAAACATATTTTCCTGTATCCCCTTGCAGCAAGAGTTCTGGAATCAGGACCCACCAAGTAGATGCAATCACATGAGATCTGGAAGGTAGAAGGGAGGCGAGAGCAATCATTCTCTCTTGCTGCTGGAAAGTAGAGCTCGGGAGGGGAGAGATTGGCACTGCAGAGTTCCAGTGCCCAGTCACTAGCTTTGTGAGGCCACTGTGGCGAGCTCTCGAATCCCACAGATCCAGGGCAGCCTGATTCCCCTCACCTTCCTGGTCAAGTGTAGCAGCTAAAATTTCAGGCCAGTTCAGCAGTATTGTTCTGGGAGTCACTCCTGCAGGCCTTTGAGCTCACAACTCCAATTTTTTAAGCACAAAGTTTCCTATATTAAAATCTCTTCTTAAAAGAGCTAGAATGGTTTCTGTTTCCTAAAACTGGAACAGGAAACACTCTGCTTCCTAAAACATTACAGATGAGTGATGATAAACAAGTTAAGCTAAAGATGAACCTCATTTATAGGGAAGTGCCATTTGGGCGCAAAAGGAAGAACTTATAAAAGAAAAAGCACTGGGGTACATGCAAATGAGCAAAGCAGCACAACCTATAAATCTCTGCAACCACCGAAAGTAAAATCGTGTCTTACTATCCCCGTCCTCAGGTAGAAAGGTTTCCGTAGGGCAAACTTCCATAATGCCAAGCCATCCGTTTAGCAGCATTAGCCAAGTTAATGAGGTCACTGGTACTCACTTGTTGTCATTTCCCCACTGTAGGCACTTAGGACCAATGTGAAACATTAATAAATTGAACAGGTCACAAATACGGTGGGCTAGTCAAGATGGAGCTGTTTGTAAAAGGTTATGAATCAGATTAAAATCCTCATTTGTCACAAAGCCAGGGAGGCAATACTCTTCCCTTAGCCACAGTTCCCTCCACATTTTTCAAAGAAGAACTATTATATAAACCCAGATTACAACATTATTAGAAAGCATTACTAGTGTATGCAACTTGCTACCTGTTTCTCTTGTTAAAAGCACAGCAAGGAATAATAACCATGAAACGCCATCCTGGGAGAATCATGGGCTTGAGAGTAAAAGCGGCAGTTGAATTTGGCATCCTGTAATGGCCCTCGAGGGAAGGCGATTCAGCTAAAATTTGGTATTTGCAAAGGTTTTATTCTAAAGTTCTACCATTTTTCAGCACAGCAAGTAGGAAGCAAAGGGCATTTTTCCCCCTCAATGGAGTCAGGGTGGGAGCTCCATCTCTATCCCGTGTTTACTGCTGCCTCCATGTCACAGACCCCTAAGGACCTGGAAGTCCAGTCCCTATGGTGTGGCCTGTGGAACTTCCAAAGTGACTGGCAAATTCCCAAGGCAGGACCTACTTGCAAGCTGCAGTGGTCTTTGAAAAACTGAAAATCACAGAGACTTCAGAGAACGAGAAGATTATTATGATTATTTACTATTTGTGAATAATCTTTTAAATTTATTGTACACTTGAAGATACTGTACGGATAAAACCTTATTTGCATTTTCACTGATTGATATGTAAACATTTTAGTCATTATGCTATTAGCATATGCTAATAGTATAAATAATTTGATCTATATATTTTTTTAAAGTGAGTATATCTACTTTTCATTCATGAAAATTCTAAGGAAAAAAAGTGTTACAAAAAGCCAGCGACCCAAAACTCTTTACTTTAGTAACCAAAAGCTAATGAAGTAACCTGCATTCATATTGCTTAGCTCCTCCAAATGTCTATTCTCTTATGCTTTATTAAGATAATCGTTTCATATAACGTTTCTGCAACGAGAGCGTGACAATCAAACCTAAATCCATATTCTGCAACTCTGTACATGTGCTTCCCCTAAAGTATCATTCCTGACCAAGTTATAAAGATTTAAGCAAGAAATTTAAGATGTAAGCAAGACTTAAGGATAAAGAGCTACCAAAAACAACAGGTACATTTTATCATAAAAGGTCATGTGTGATTTTAAGCACTTTAGAATACATTGTTCTACTGCCATAACCTCTTGATGTGTATATATGCGAAATTTATACACAGTACCAATATTTGAAGACATGGTCAAATTAGAATATTTTAAATAATATAAAAACTTGTTAAATCTTTTATGAATCTTAACTTCACAAAGCAGGGAGCAGCTAAAATAAACATTAAATGCTCACAACTCTTTTTCTAAATATAAAATAAAAGAGCACGGAGTTGGCATCACTGTTTGTCACCTATGTGTACATCAGATCTTGCAAGTGATTCTGCAGTTGCTGCACAGTGGGGGCCTCCAGGCCTGTTAGATATCTGATTCCTGTGCTCTGCAACATATCTAACTCCCGCACCCAGCAGAGCGCAGGGTCATTCTTAGGTCATGGTGGCTAAAGATGGCTGTCAATTCACTGCTTGGACTAGGTTTCAAGTCTCCTTTATCTCTGTTATATTGATGATTCCTAGTGATAGCTTAGGAAATTAACCACACCATCCATATGCATCTTAATGGTGTGTTTCGTAGCACCAAAGTGCTGTATTAAAAGCTCAGTGTGCTGTATTTGAAAGAATCTGTTACCCTTTGAAAGCTAAGAACTGGAACAAATATACTTTCATCTGAATAAACAGTTATGGTTCTATGCTGTCTTGCAAATTCAAAAACAGGGGAGTTGTAATAAAACAAGTTGAAACTAGCTGATCCTGCCTTTCCTCAGTGCAAAAGTAATTATTATTCAGTCAAAAAATATGCAGTGAAAAAGAGTAATTGCATAAGAAAGCATTATAATCCTGAGAGTATCCACCTGGTGTTTTTATTTTGATGAATACCCTTTTGGATCCCTATGGCTGCACAACTTAATGTTTGTCACAACTCTAGGCTAAAGAGAAAGACGAGCCTTAATTGTAAATTTGCACATGCTTTATTGCAATGCGATGGCATGAACACATTTAACAGGACTGTCATTCTATTTAATTACTCTCATTTTGACATGGACCTACCACAGATAAAATTGATGGATGAGTTATGAGCACCATAAAAAAAAATCACTGCTTGCTCTTCAAGGGGTGAGTATTCGTTCATATTCTCTACAGCTATCTGCATTAGGTGAAGAAAAAAATAAAGCATGGTAATAGGATAGCCATCCTCAGATTGCTTCCTTCCAAACTGAGTTATGCCTGTGACATAACAATGATGCACGGTCATTTTTTTTTTTTTTTTTCAGTTTACCTGTAAGATCTGTGACATCTAAAGAGAAATAAACAAAGAAGTAGGTGATTGGGCAAAAATAGAGAAAAGCCTTCTACCAAATTAATCCTGTGTTTGATTTCTATGATATTTGTTATTTCTCAGCTTTTTCTCAGCAATATGTGATGGCACTCATTATGCTTTTGCCTGAGACAAGTGAAAAAAAGACCCAAGAGCTGGACACTAAACTCAAAATTTGTTCAGACAGACAGGAGGAATGACAGGGGTATGGTAATAGTTATTGCCAGAAATTTAAAACTGGCAGTAAGATGAAGTCAGCAGCTCTATTCAAGTGAAAGAGTGCTGGCATGGCACCTGGCATCTCGGTGCACTGCCAAATAGAAAGGTACCAGAGATTGGCTAGAAGAGCATAAAGCGCTGGTTTTCTCTTCTACCAGTTGAGGAGAAAGCTTTAGCAGCACAATATCAATGTTTTATGTAGCCAAATTAAACTGTCTGCTACTTGAGTTCATTTTCCACATTCTTGTTTATGACTCACTAAAAAAAGAAGCTAGTGTCTCCTTAAAATGTTTCTGTAAGATTTCTTCCCTTGCCCATGGAAAAAAATCTAAATTTCTAAATATATCTATAAATTGATTACCCAAATAGATAATGAATCAAAGCATCTCCTTTTTTGGTCTTTTAAACTTGAAACTGTCACTGAAAATAAGCTCATATTTATTTAGCTATTGATCAAAAAAAATCCTCAATAAGAATATTCTGCCACATGGTTTCACCCCAAGCTTCCTTTGTCTTTCAATTAAAAAATGGTTTTATGCTATACCAATAGGGTAAGATATTCAGAGGATTAAATCAATAGACTATAAATTATATGTAAAAGAAAACATCAGGTCACTGCCCTGACACTGCAGATTTATTATTAAAGTAGGTAACTCCGTGGCAATTCACTACATTCATTTTTATAAAGTAAGAGAGAGAGAGAGAGAGAGAGAGATCAATGATAACTTTGGCTTACTGTTGCTTTTAATGGTTCATTTATAATAGCTACTTATCTCTTTTTATTTCAGCTTGCTATAATAATGTCGAGCCAAGAAAAAAAAAAGATAATCACCATTATGGGAATATATATTTAATTCAAGTCTGACTGACTATTCCTTAATCTGATTCATGTATTTGTTGAGTGGCCAGAAATACTCTAAAATGCATAGTGATTCTTAGGTACACATAAAAACTCCATTATACAGTCTACATTAGGTGTAAAGTACAAAAAATCTGGCAGTTTGGCTGTACTTTCCTAGGCATGTTATTAGATGAACGACCACATTGCAAGGCCCACTCATAGCTCACCAACTCAAACCTTCCTGGTGCTATCAACATCAAGAATAACTGAATCTTTAAATGGACCCTTGGCCTCACCATGTTTCCTGGAAACTATCTTTGACAGTAGAACGTATGCTTTTGCTCCAGACATGTACATGTACCCATACTCCATTTGTGAATTCTCTGTAGCCACCTTGCCATTTTTGAATATTTATTACCCTGATTTCAGTGGAGGTTTGATACAGGCTTCTAAAGCCATCTCAAATGAAAAAGAATAAACTCATCTATATCTTCTGATAAGGCTGAAGGAAGAAGGTCCTCACCAACTAAACCCCTAAGTATTTTCTTCTAGGGAAACTAGGAACAAATATATATTAAAGGAGAGAGGGGGTAATGAATCATGAAAGAAAGGCTCCCTACTACGACCACTATTTCTTAGTGATACAGGAATGAGAAATTTTTAAAACTCAGGCCTTTCTGACAACAAAAGCGGGCTTCACTACTGCTTGCCCGTTTGTTGTCTTGTTACTGTTCACTCTGGGTTCTCCATACCTCTGAACTACATACAGTATTAGTGTTGTACATGTAACTTCACTCTATTTAAAAGTAGAGGTTACTAATATCCAGAATATATAGAGAACTCTTAAGATCCAACAACAATAATACAAATAGCCAAATTAAAAAATGGACAAAGGACTTGAATAGCCATTTCTCCAAAGAAGATATACAAAAGCCAATAAGCACATGAAAAGCTGCTCTATATCACTAATCTTCAGGGAAATGCAAATCAAAACGATAAGATACCACCTCAAACTTTAAAATGGTTACTATTAAAAACAAGAAACAAACAACTGTTGGCAAGGATATGGGGAAATTAGAACCCTTGTGCACTGTTGGTGGGAATGTAAAATGGTACAACCATTGTGGAAAACAGTAGAGCAGTTCCTCAAAAAATTAAAAACAGAATTACCATATGATCCAGCAATTCTACTTTGAATATATACCCAAAAGAAGTGAAAGCAGGGTCTCAAAGAGATATGTGTGCACCCATAATCTTAGAGGCCTTATTCATAATAGCTAAACCACAGAAGCAACCCAAGTGTCTGATAAAGCAGGTAGACAAGTAAATATAAGCCAAAGAGAGAAGGACAGTGAGGGGTTAACAAGGCCTCAAGACCGGTTTAACAGTAAAATGTACACAATAAGATATCTGACAGCTTCAGGCGACTCCCTTGGTTTCCCATGATCAGAAGCTAAACAAAACAATAAAATACCTAACCTGTTTTCCCAAGCAAGGAGTGGGAAGGTTCAGAGGGAGGCACAGAGGATTCATGTCATTTGAGGAAGGAGAGACAGAAGGAGAACAAAGAAACCTTACTGCCCATATAAGCCCCAACCCCAACTTCTCCGAGCACTCAATTCTCTATTGAGCTGCCCGCTTGGACTTTTTCCCAATTGTACTTTGCTTGCTTAATAAAATCACTTCTGCTTCCTACTCTTTGCCTGCTGTCTTTCTTCTCCAAGCATCAGATCTCCATGCAAATCTTTCACAGGGGATCCAAGGACAAAGCCCCAGACTCTTACACTACATGGACATCTGACTGCCAGTGACATGTCCACTGACAAAAAAATGGATAATCAAAATGTGGCATATACATACAATGAATATTATTCAGCCTTAATGAGGAAGCAAATTCTGCAATACGTTATAACAAGGATGAACCTTGAGGACATTATGCTAAGTGAAATAAGTCGCTCACAAAAAGACAAATACTGTATGATACCACTTACATGAGGTACAT
Source organism: Pteropus alecto (assembly GCF_000325575.1). Classification (NCBI taxonomy): domain Eukaryota; kingdom Metazoa; phylum Chordata; class Mammalia; order Chiroptera; family Pteropodidae; genus Pteropus; species Pteropus alecto. The sequence continues at coordinate 19,346,231 of NW_006436282.1, forward strand.
ATAGTAGTTAAATTCATGGAGACAGAAAGTAGAATGGTGATTGCCAGGGCTAGAGAGAAGACGGGAATAGAGAATTATTGTTTAATGGGTACAAAGTTTCAGTTTTACAAAATGAAGATTCTAGAGATGGATGGTGGTAATGACAATACAACATTATGAATGTACTTAATACCACTGAACTGTACACTTAAAAATGGTTACGATGGTAAATTTTATGTTGTGTATTTCAGCACATTAAAAAAATACTAGGGAGAAAAGAATTGGTAACTCTACAATTCTCCACAAGGCTAAAATATGACTGGCAATATCGACTCTTGGTAAGGATGTGGAGTAATTGGAACCCTCATACATTGATGGGGAGAGTACAGATTGGTACAACCACTTTAGAAATCTGTTTTATGGCATCTATTAAAGCTAACTATATGCCTAGCCTGTGATCCAGCAATTCTACTCTTAGAATTCTACTCTTAGAAATATATCCAAGAGATGTGAATGCACATTCTCAAACGAATATTTTCAAAAGACATCAACAAGAATGTTCGTAACAGCTTTACTCAAAATAGCCAAATATTAGAAGCAACCCAAATACCATCACAGTAGGATGGATAAATGAAATGTGGTCTAGTCATACAATGGAATACTATACAATGATCTTTTAAAAGAATAAATTATTAGCTATAACGTGAATGAATCTTACAGATATTATATTAAGAGGAGGAAAAGCCATACAGTCGCTATTGTGTGATTCCATTTACATTAAATACAAAACAGATAAGACTGACACAATGGTAGAAGTCAGAATAGTGGGAGGAGGGCATTAACTGGAAAAGAACACAAGATAACCTTTTTTGGTGCTGGAAAAGCACTAAATCTTGATCTAAGTGGCAATTATACAAGTATGTGATAAATCTTAAAAGTATTATAGAAAAAAGTCAGATGGAAAAGTGCACATATGGTATGATTTCATTTATATGACATTTTGGAAAAGAAAAAACTATAGGGATAAAGAATAGGTCAGGGGTTGCCAGGGGCTTTGGGTGGAAGGAGGAGATGGACTGTAAAGGGGCACAGGAAACTTTGAGGGATGATGGAAATGGTCTGTATCCTGGCTGTGTGATATTATAAAACAGTATACAGTTATCAGATAAAACTCATCAAACTATACATTTTAAAAGGCTGAATCTTATTAGAACTAAATTATAATTCAATACGTACTTCTAAAATATTTAACAATCTGTACACTTAAGATTAGTGCACTTTATGCACCTATATTCAATAAAAAATTATAAAAAGTTGTTTTTTAAGTAGAGGTTAAATGAGTTATAAGAAACGTTCTAGTCCAAACTCTGCTACTGGTTTGCTATGTCAAATACTATAGTTGTTCCAAATGAGAAGAAACATAGAAAGTGTTAGGTTGGAATGAGCCCTGAAGTTTATATAGTTTCATCTGGACCCAGAGAGTAGTGATCTATCATATCTTACATGGCCAGAAACCAAAACCTAGGACATCTGATTCTCAAACCAGTACTCTAATTCAATTCCAACTCAAAGGAGGTTTAAAAAAAAAAAAGTCAAACTGATCATTTGGCACTGAATAAACAGCCAAGTCTCAATCGGTTGTGTAACACAGAGCCTCTGTTGCACATATTTGCTGTCCACTTCCAAACTAACCAAAAGTTTTCCGTGCCATGAGCTATTTAAGCAGCTCTACCTGAATAATCTGAGGTATCAGAGTTCCTCAGATTACAGATTATGGCAGCCCTCATTTAAGTGGTTCCAACTCAAAGTCAAATCTTGCCATAACTTCTACCCTTCCCTGTCTAAGGCTATCTCCAATACCACTTAATCAGTGATGTTTAGTATCTAAACCATTCTACTATTGGAAAAGATATTTTAGTTACAATGTAGAATGTATGACCTTAATTAACTCCTCTGAAAAATGTAGTTCCTCTGCAACAAAATCAACTTTTTAAAGTGCACACATACACAAACAAACCCTCTAAAGCAGTGTTGATGTGCAATAAAGTTTCCAACATAGTTCTCACATAATTGCAAACATGAGCAGCTATGCCATACTTCTAAAACTGCAACAGTTAAGAATTACTATAGTAGAGCCCCTAGTTCCCCTTTCTATGTATGCTCTGTTTCTACCTAGGTGACCTTTTGACCTCCCATCCTCTCCACTACCACCACCACCACCCCCACCCCCGCTAAGGCCCAAGCACCAACTTTTCTCTGACCTCCACCCCCTGTCAAAATAGAAGACTCTAGAATCAGTTATTTACACTTTTTGATTGACTGATTGGTTACACTTTCAATGAGTTTCAATGAGCTTTAGTTAGTGTAATAATTCAAGCAACCTTTACATTTAAACCATTTCACATCTCATTGTATAATGAAAGGTCAATTTTCCATTAAAGAATTTTGAACTTCAATTTAACTTCAGTAAGCAAATAAGAAAATATTTTGGAATCAAGGAAAAACTTGAAATCACACTTTGTGCTCCTAGCCTTGAGGAGTCATGAACCACCTTAAAATAACTAAGAGGCTACAGAAAGAACCCAAAGAATTGTTACCTCATTCACTCACTCATTCAACAAATATTTATCAAGTGCCTACCATGTGCAAGCCATTGAACAAGGCAGAAAAAAATCAATGATTAATAAGATATGGTCTCTATTCTGAAGTAGTTTACAAAGAAGAGTCACAAACAGGTTAACAGAATTTAAAGTCTTTAAAGTCCCAAAGTGAGAAGTGCTCTGACAAACAGAAAATGCTACAGGAGGGCAGGGAAGCAGGGATTCACTCCCCTTCTCCCTGGGGCAGGTTTCACCAACGGCAGACTCAGGAGCTCAGCTTGTAGGAATTTGACAGGGTGAAAGGCAGAGGACGGGGCAAAATGGGTTCCCTGATCTTTTGGCCAAATATGAAGAGAGATGGGAGAGGAATGACTACCTTTTTTATACAGAGGGAATTTAAGGCAGCCCAGGCTAACGCCAAGCCCAGTGCTTCCTGCAGCCACAAACATAAAGACAACTTAAGCTGTGGCAGCAGCTGGGCCCCTTCCTCTAATCTGCAGTCATGTGGTAAGGTCAGTGGATAATAAGCCTTGCCAAGATGCCCTTAGCCATTTACAGGGGGAGACAGGTGCGAACATTATCATACAACTCCATACTCAGCCTACGCTTGTTAAAATGTTATTTGTGTATCAGAAAGCATCAATGGAACATTAATTTTATCCACATCCTTTAAAATAGTTATTACTTGGTTTTGATCTACTTTTTGGCCTTTTTAGTGTCAAATTTAGGATAACAAAGAGAAAAGGTTGGTAGTCAAGTAATGTCCTTGCTTCAAAATAGCTCCTTCTGTTCAGGGAAGGATTAGAGGGAACTATTACCTCACTATAGCAGTCAAAGGCTTATTTCTGGAAGCCTGTTGACGGCAGAGACTTTGTCCCCAAATTCTAACAAAGGCAGGTGTGTACACCCAATACCCAAAGCTGCTCTCACAAGCATTACTCAGTTTCTTGGCCTAAGCAACTTTCTTATATCTTTAACCCTCCTCTTGCCCCAAAAATTTGCAGATGAATAGGTTGTGTCATAAAACATATTTGATGTTATCTAGTGCCTAATATTTTTGTATCACACCCACATTTTCTGGGGTTCTAAAACACAGCCCTCAATCCCCCATATTATTCCAGTCTCTAAGAATGTAAGAATGGATATTCATTCTGTCAACAATCATTTAATAAACAATGAGACAGATAGTTATTTCCCAATACCTATTCTCTACTTCTTCCATTTTAGATGGCTCACGACCACCCACAAGAGACAGCATTTCCTAGTATTCTTTGCAGCTTGGTGTGGCCATATAAGTTTACCACAATAAAATATGAGTGGAAGTGATGTGTGCCACTTATAAGTCACTTACTTTATAAGAAATTGCTTGACCTCCACTTTCACTCTATCCCTCTTCCTAAAAACTGGAATGGGAGTGTAGACATGACACAGCTTTAACCATGCAGATGAGACCTAAGGAATGTTGGAGCAGCAAAATGGAAGAAACACAGACTGTGAATGACCTCGTGGTGCTAAGGTACCGCACCAGTCTGGACTCTTACATTCCTCTGAAGTTTTACATGCAAGAGAATTACACTTCAGCCATATTTAAACCACTAAATTTTAAATTTCTTTGGTCCAGCAGCCTTAACCAGACCCTAGTTAATATAAACATTCATTTAATGTCTATTGAGCATTTACTATGTGACAGGAACTGTATGCAGGGGAAACAAAGTGGTGAAGGGACAGAAAAGCCCTCTGGACATAGATTGCTTATGGTCTAGAATAAAAGACAAAAAAATGTAAAACTATATTTGCAAACTGTGATAAGTATGTAAAGGAAACAAAGAGGGTACTAAATTAAGGCCCCTCTGAAGAAGCATCATTTAGCTAAGCTCACAGTCTTAGGAAAAAATAGGAAGGGGAGATTCATTCCAAACTATAAAGTCCCTGGGCCAAGAATGAGTTAGGCTTTGGATGGGGGTCAAGAAGGCAGGTGAACAATGAGAGCAGTGTAGCCTTAAGAGGAAAGGCTCTTCTGATGATAGATAGATAGATAGATAGATAGATAGATAGATAGATAGATAGATAGATAGATAGGATAGATAGGATAGATTAGATAGATAGCCAGCCAAGACACACACACACACACGTATATAATTACATAGATATGTTAAATTAAGTAGATAGATAGCCAGCCAAGACAGACACACACCCACACGTATATAATTACATAGATATGTTAAATTAAGTATGAGTAAATTACCTTTGCTTTTACAGTTGCTCCTAACTCTATTTTCTTTTTTTAAACCAGAAGTTTTTTATAACTTCCTCTAGTCTCTCACATATTCCAGCACTGGATCCAGAAAAACTGATCACCTTGAAACTACAAGAACTCTAACTTAGTAGTATCTTTAGACTCCATCTACAGAAGCTTCCCAAAATTAGATCCCATTTTCCCTAAGCACACAATTTCCCCAGGGTCATTTCCATCTATCTTATCCTTCCTTTTCATCCTGACTCACAAACACTTGAAAAGTCCCAAGTTTCTATAATTCTTATCCTCTTCTCTTTCCACTCCCTTGGCTTTCACAGTCAAACTAGGGACATGAAGTTTATGTTAACACTTCCCAGACACCTTGTCTTCTGCTGCAAAAGTCATTATAAAACCCAAATGACATGCTCATCACTGTCTCAGCCAGAATTAAAGGCTTACTCTCAAGTTACACATTTTGGGGAAAAAGGAATGTCACCCCTAATTATTCTATAGGAGGACTTTTATAATAAAATCCTAAAAGTTTAAATGTCTAATTAAATTCTAATAGAAATATTAATGAATAAATGTGATATGACATAAATTACATAATAGGTTGTATGTTTCCTAATGATTTGTACACTCCTTGAAAAGAGAGATATCTTCTATTCGTAAAATTTTACATCATCCTCGAACAAATGTTTTCATGAATGAAGGACAAAGTCATGAGATAGGATTCAAACGTAAGACAGCAAGAAAGAAACCAGAGTATGGAGACGAGAGCAGAAGTTCCAAGTTGGGGGAAGGACAGAGTTAATACAGGTCAGGAAGAGGTGAAGCCAGAAGGAATTCCTAGAGCCAGAAGAGCAAATCTATAGTTCCTTCTCAAGGGCACCTGCAGCTGATAGGTACCGAACCATTCACCAACCTCTCACAATCACAGATGCTCAATCACCTTGAAACTGGACTGGATACCTTCATGTCATTCTCTAACGAGAAAGGAAAAAATGATAGGCTGAGAGAGGTGGTGGGGTGAGAAAGAAGAATGGTAAGAAAAAGAAAAATCAGGTCAGTCAAGTCAGTTTGGAGAAAGAATATATATAACGTTATTAACAATAAGTGATCAGGAGCCAGACTGCTAGGTTTAAAAGTGAGCTTTGCCATTTTCTAGCTGGGTGACCTCTCCCTTTACTTTCCTCTTCTTTAAAGCAGAGATTATAATAGTGCCTACACCTCACAGTGTTGTGGAGTTAAATGAGCCAGTCTATGTAACGTGCTTAACACAGTGCCTAACACAATGTAAGCTATAAACATGCATTGGCTAGTTTTGTACATATAGGTTCAGCCTGAGAACTACTCATGATGATAAGCTAGGAAGGCTGTAAAATAAAATAGGGAATGTTCTCTCCTACAGCTCAATTAGATAAATTTTTGTTTTCTTGGTGGGCAAAGAAAAGAACTATCTTTGGCTCCTTCTATATATTTGTTTATGTTTTAAAGAGTATGCATTTAAATGAGCTCAAAGCTGGGGAAAGAGAGAATATGGAATTTGAAGGAGCTGCCACCTGGCCCATCTTATATAGATACTTTCTAAACCACATAGTCCAAATTCCATCCCACAATTCCAGGCCACAGCCAATAGGCCCTAAAAAAAAATGTCAAAGCACCATCATTTGGTATAACACATGGCACATGTATCAGGATTCTTAGTTGTAAGGAAAAGAAACTATTATTGATTTAATTGGAAAAGGAACACATGGATACCTCAGAAATGTTCTAGGAAAACTGGAAATCAAGATCAAAAATGGAAATCTTGGCAGCTAGAGCTAAATGTCACCATAGAGCCAGTCTGGTGAGGAGACGATTGCCCCTGCCCCAAACCCCGACTCTGTCACCTGCCCTGCCAAACCACTAGACCTGATTGCTACTGGATGCCACCTCTAACACATTCACAATAACTGTGCTGGAAACAGATGAGGCTACTGAGAGCAAAGATATGGCCTTTTCTGACTAATGGTGAGAAATTCTCTAAACATAAAAGGTTGAGATTTTGGTCAATCATAGGAGTGAGGAAGCGAGTGAGTGAGCGATTGGAAGAGAGAGAGGG
>NW_006436282.1:19353197-19357346 GCF_000325575.1 Pteropus alecto
ATCTGATGCAGTAAGTAATGGTACATCCACTGTTTTAACCAATCATTAAATTAAAAATATGCCACATAAACTCAGATAATGTTTATGATATAAGTGAAAAGAAGAATTCAAATTGTGGCATAAAATAATTGTTTTTAAGTAAAACTAAGCAGAGAGATAAAGACTGGACTATATTTGGGAAACTGTGATGGTAACTGGGTTTCCTTTCTTTCTACAATAATTTTATTTTTCTGATATTTTAGAACCATTCTCTCGCTTCACTATGCCATGAGTATTGCAAGAAAGTCATTGTTATTCTGAAAGCCTCAGTTCTGTCAGTAATAAAACCTCAGATAGAAAAATAAATTTTTTCTATGCATGTGAATAGTTATATATTTTTATCTTTTTTCTTTTTAAAAAACTAAGATAATTCATAGTGTACATGTATAAATAACACATTTATAACAACCTAATGCCAGATTTCTAAAATATAAACATTTTCAATCTGAAATTAAAGTTTAGTCCTAATTTAATTATTACACTCACATTCTTAAGATACAAGGCTTTAACATGTGAGGATTAAATTTAACATGTGAGCATGAGCTGCAAATGCCAGTTTTACTAATCACTCACTGTGTGATAAGGAGGAACTTACAGAACTTCCTTAAGCTTCAGTTTCTCCATCTGTAAAAGGGGATAAAATCCACATCATTAGGTTGCTGTACTTATACACAGCCTTACTGATATAATTACACCAAGATAATGTATATAAACTCTTAGCTCAGTATCTGGTACAAAGAAAGTCTTAAATCGGTGTTAACACACAAAAAATAAGTCATCATCTTTTTCACCCATCCCCCAACCCCCTCCCACCTGGTGACCATCAATCCATTCTCTGTATCTATGTTTTGTTTCTGTTTAGTTTGTTCGTTTATTTTGTTTTTTAGATTCCACATGTCAGCGAAATCATATGGTATTTGAAAGAGATTAAGTACAAATTGCCGGTTATAAAAATAGACGTGAACAGTGGATTTGTGGTTACCAGAGGGAAAGGGGGTGGGGAGAAGTAGATAGAGGTAAGGAAGGGTCAAATATTTGGTGGTGGAAGGAAATTTAACTTTGGGTGATGAACACACAATATAAATATGATATATTATTAAATTAGACTCTTAAAATCTATTGATTTTATTAACCAATGTCACCCCAATAATTTTAATTAGAAAAAAAGAAAAATAGTCTCAGGGATATAAAGTACAGCATATGAAATATAGTCAATAATATTGTAATAACTGTATGGTGTCAGATGAGTACTAGACTTACTGGGGTGATCACTTCATAAGGTATATAAATGTCTAACCACTATGTTGTATATCTGAAACTCATACGTCAACTGTAATTGAAAAATAAATTTAAAAAAATAAATTGTCACAACTTACTGAAGTCTGGATCTCTCTCATAGAATTTTTTTTATGTAAGATAATGAATTGCAAGTTAAATCCTTGTAGTCCACAAGGAAATCAATGAAGCCGAATGCTCCCTCAACTTCCATGGTGCCTGAATCAAGCAGCAACCAGGGAGCTAATGTGCCATCTGAGTGGCTGGGGCAGAGCAATTAAGAAGCTTGGCTATCTTCTTGGTTTTGTCTGTCTCATCTGTCAAATCATATACAGAATTTATGAAATGGAAGAAATAAAATGGACCAGAACATTTCTCTTTACCCGTGGAATAGGAGGGATCTGAGCAGTCACCCTTTCTGTAGGATTCATGGAGGTAAGCAGGAAGGAGGAAACCTGGCCATATATCTCATTATTCAAACCTGCTTATTCTTAATAACTTTTAGATCTTCAGTATTTAATTTTTATTGTAATTAATTACTGTAATTACTACACTTAATACCATAATTAATTATTAATGTCATTAATATATCTAACCTGAGATTAACTTTGCCTGTCATTTTTAATATCCACTTGAGTTTACACTAAAGATATGAGTAAATATTTTTTTTACCACTATAGCTGCTGGCACTTTTCTGGGCCTCAGTTTCTCCATCTGTAAAATAGAAAAACGAGATTAGATGACTTCTAATGTCTCTTCTTGTCTTACTGTCACTCCATAACTAAATAATATTAGTAATATTATAATGTTTGTAACTATGCTAAGTCCTTGATACTTATAAGTTAGAAAAGTAAGAGAAAGCTATGTATGTTCTTCTTCATACAACTCTTAATCTGACTTTGTGTAAACTGAGTACTGAGAATAACTGGCTTCTAAAGACTGGCTCTTTTTAGGCTTCATAATACAGTTATTCAAATTATTGTTGAACCCGGTTCTTCTGGTTATTTTTAGTCAAGAAGTGCCAAGTAGTAAATTATGAGGACCAGCCCTTTTGTGTAAACAGGAATTATTTTCTTTTTCTTCAAATGTAAATTGTGGCTAGATTTTCTGTACATAAAATAACCAAATGAAAACTAGGCAGGAGGAGAATATCATGCTGCAAATGTTTCCAACCATATGGATGTTGGCTTTCATAGAGATAAAACATCTGTATTTTATATTGAATAGTTCCGTTTTTGTACACATGTTGGACATGCCACAGATATAGCTTGTGAATGTAAAGGGTATCTTTCTTCTCTCCGCAAAGAATTCCCTTAATCAATTAGTGTCAGATATAGGAAAACTCTTTGTTAATGTAGTCCTCTCATTGACTTTATTGTTAAATTTGACCTCTCTTTAGCTTTGTTTTCACTCAAATTTTTGTCATTTGCCTATTTTCCCAAGAGTGTATAACCACTCTTTTCCAGTTTGCATAGAAGTCTGATATTAAACAGTTTCTCCAGCTCTCTAATTCCTTACCCACTACATTACCTGTATCAACAATGACAGCTCCGTAACTCTTTGTAGAGAACTTGTGGGGTTCGCCCTGTGGAGAAACACTATGACAAAGTGGGTAAGAGTTTAGGCTCTAGGTTCAGTAGATAAGTTACTTAACATCTTGTACCTCTCCATTTCCTTATCTGTAAAATCAAAATAATAAAAATACCTCCTTCATGGGGCTAAGAATTAAATAAGTTAACATATGTAAAGTATTTAACACAGTGTTTGCCATTACTTGGATCAGTAACCCTGAATAAATACTAGTCTCACGATATTGAAAAAACACATAAATTTTAAGTGATAAAACTTAAAAGTCAATAAGAACCGTCGCCTTATAATTTAAGAATCTGAAAGTATAGAAAGATTAAGTATCCTACAGGGACAATCTCTTCATGTTACTGGCAGTCAAGGGTCCTGCCCTCAAGACGCTTAAGATCCTTTCAGGGGAGTCAAGACTAACATGGACGGTCTCGTTCACGATCCGAGTTAGGTGTCGTATAACAAAGCTTCCTGTGTAAAAGGTGGAGTTCTAAGGGGCTCGGCTTAAAGAGTGGGAAGCCGCACATAAAACTTCCTAGAGAGAAGTGAGACTTGCAGCAAGGCAGGGTTTGACTCTACGACTCCGTGAGAGGACGTTCGAGAAGGACGTCGTCTCCCTGACTAGGGAAGCACTAGTCTGTCTAGGAATATCCAGTGTTTAGAAACTTCTACTCATCACATCTGCAACCCCCACCTCTACCCTTGGAAACATCTAAGTGGAACTGAAAAGAGAATGAAAGTTACTCAGTTAAATGTATTTTTTGGAATATCCAGGAGGGAGCCGGCAGGAAATAAAACTCTCTCCTCCTTTCAAATCTTAAGATGAACTAAGGGTGCTAGGCTTCCGACTTGAGTGTTTTCTCTCGGGGAAGAAATGTTCTGTCCTCCATGCTGGATTCGAGGGATGGAAGCTTCGAGGCCCTCACCCGGAGGAGCCAGGCAGCCACCTAAGGCCACACTTCTCAGCTTCTGCTGCTTCTTCCCCGAGCACCTGGAAGCGGGGCGATGCTGGCGGGAAAAGGATGAGGAACCGCAAGGCCTAGTGTTCCTTTGAGACAAAGCGGGGCCCTTCCGTGCCTCAGGGGTCGCGCCCAGACTCGTGCTCCATTCACCGTCAACGCACCTCCGGGCTGCCGCGGGAACCGCGCAGGCTCCTGGCGGCGCCAGGGCGCGAGGCCCGCACGCCGAGCGCGAAGGGCCCGGATGCTGCTCCCTCGCTGCCCTGCGTGGGTCGCGGAGGCTCGCGGAGGCGGGCGG
>NW_006436282.1:19357564-19379557 GCF_000325575.1 Pteropus alecto
CAGCCGCCCGCGTCCCGGCGCGGCCCCTGCGCGTCCTGGCGGGAGGACCCCGTGTGTTCCTCAGGACGGAAATTTTCCCCGGAACCGTATTGCTGAGATGCCCGCAGGCGGGGCGTCCCTACCCTTTTAAATCACTGTTTTCTGCATTCTCGTTATGGTACTGTGGCGATTTTTCTTTTAAAAAGAAGCAGGTCGTCGTCATGTGTAAACTTTCCTGCGCGGCTAAGAAAGTATCCCAGTTTAAAAAAACAAGCCCCATTCGATAATTGTTTCTTTTATTTTCTGTTGCAAGTAACCACCCAAGCCTAAAATGAAAACGCAAAACAATCTAATTTCTGCAGATTAGATTCTAGACGTTTTATAAACACATTTTTAATGTTAAAATTTAATGGGCTGTTTAAAAAATGGAGACGTTTTTCTTGTATCTGGAAATGTTGTAAAGGAGACATTGGTCTTTTCATTTATTTCTAATAAACCTAAGATTCAGTCTTTCCAGAATATTTTGTAGGACGTCGTTGGGGTTTGGGATTGGGAAAAAAAAAAAAAAATGGCAAAAACGTTCATAGGCTAGCGTCTACGGAGCAGAGTTGCTTGATTGGTATTTGGTTTGTAGTTCTGCAACAGAAGGAAAGCTATATTTGATGACCAGAGTTATTAAAAATAAGGCTCTAAAACTCTGGGGATTTCAGATCAACTTTTCAAACACTGACAGCCATAAATGTCCCTTTGGGCTGCAGGTTCTGCTGAGATTAGTTGAACCCCACCAAGAAAGAAAAATGTGGAAAGTTGTGTTCCAAGGAAACTAATCTTTTGGGCTGGCGCGTGCGTGCGTGCGTGCGTGCGTGTGTGTGTGTGTGTGTGTGTGTGTGTGTGTTAACTAAGAAAAGTCCCACCTCCTTGAATTAAGAAATTCAGGAGAACATGCTGTGACACAAACCAAACAAACAGAAAAAAGATTCAGGGTTAAGACACCTCCTGGAATATTTCTTTCACCTCTATGCCTTTTTTAGCTGATAGCTCCACAATTTAATGGAAGTTGAACTTGGGCACAAGGCAACTCTTCTTTCATTTATTCTTCCCTAATCTAAGGTTAAAAAGAACAACAAAAATGTTTTGAATTTTACCCACTCTGTGTTTTCATATTTTAAGAACATATGTCTTTAACAGCAGATAGCCCAACTTTTTATTGTTCAAACAAGATGGCAGAAACATCTGACCGGAAGCTTGTTTCAAAGATTCAGGAATCCTGATGGCCTCAAAATTAAGAACTTAACTCTAGGTGGCTAGTAAACTAGAAGTGGAAAAATGTAAATAATATCCAGCTTGAAACAAATCATGTGGAATAAATGCGCAGGGGACAAAATCAAATAAGAAATTTAGAATTAAGAAGGACACTGTCCTCAGGTTCTAAGCCACTTGAATTTTATTTAGGAAAGAATACTGACACTATGGGCTGTAAGTCTAATAAGTCCACCTCTGGGTACTTTGTCTTTGTGATTCACAACCTGAAAGTTAGGTAATGGGTCCCTTTCAATTCTGGTCAACGAGACATGAAGTCTTAAGACAGAACTTTTGTGTAATCTAAGAATTCAGGCAAAAAAGTAGGCTTATCTACAGCAGAGAATCACCAAAATTAGCCATCTAGCGAGTAGCTTATCTGACAGGAACATGTTAACTTGTATTCTTGTGTGTATTGAAAAGTCATAGCATTTCTAAAGGTTAGAGATGTATTTTGCAGTCCCACCCAATATAAAGAAAGATACTGTCTGTGCACCAATTTTAACATTTTAAAACAAAAGGTTTGCCTGTCATTCAAAATAGTAAATTAAAGACTCAGACTCCTAGAGCTTCTACTGCAATAATGATTATTCTTCAGGAAGAAATACAAACAGCAGTGATTGTTTTTTTTTTCTTCACAGACGTGCTCAGCCATCAGAAAAGCTTAATAAATCCCGTTTTAGTATGCATTTATGCAGTGATTACATGAACTTTGACCTCTGAAGAGCTGTAGCAATTAGCTTCAGTGTCCAGCATCTTCCTCCACCATTTCCCACTGGCTACCTTGGGTCTTTCTTTTTCATTCTTCCTGCACTAGGAGGGCATAAAATTTTAAAGTTGACTTTCCACCTGAGGTATCTACTTTTGCACAAGTCAATTTCTCCCTTCTCCCCCCCTCACCCCAACTCCTGTCTAAACAGCAATCTCAGATGGATATTGGGGCTCTGATTGTCGATATTACTCAAACACAAATGGATTTCAATTCAATCTTGTCCTGTACTTTCGCAAAGAAGATAAACTCTAATGGCTCAAAGAGCTTCATTTCATAGCTCATAGTATCTAAAATAAATCGGATCTCTTCTGTCAGGCTAATTTAACATTTTTTAAATATTCAGTGTAATTTATTTTAAGTCAAATGAAACATGGTGCATTGCCAGAAAGCTAAAGGAGGAGGCAGGAGCAGGGCAACTGGAAGCTCCTCTCCCCGCTCCCAAAAAAAGAGCCAGGAAAGGAGATGAAAGTGTTTTAACTTTCTAGTAAACACTGTTTAGCAAAAGAATAATAGGAAAGTTGCCCCTTTCCCAGAGAGGGATGGAACTATAATTGTTGCCTTTAGCAGAGAGCTCAGATAAACCGCTGGGACTCATTCTAAAGTGACCCATCACTGCATTCATCTCTTCTTGAACTTTTGGTGAACCTGAGATTAAACAGGGGTGAGCAGCTAAGCAGTTTGTTGTTAGCAGGCTTTTCAACAACCCTTTCAGACTGAGTAAATATTGATCGGTTTGAATCTGATTGCCCCAGAGGAAAACACCACAGCATCTGAATAGCCTCCAAAAGTAAACTTTCAAAGGTGAAGCCCAGAACAGACTTCAGAACCACAGCAAGATTTCAACTCAGCCGAGTTTGGGGACACCCTGAATTTCGGGAGTACTTTGCATGAATGTGAGGGAAGTGAGGAAAAAGCATTTGCAAACTAGAAATCTATGTTGCATTTATCCCAATTGAGACTCTTGTCCTTTTTAAATTTATCAATAAAATGTTAGTTTCTGTTTTCCCTCTTTGTCATTTTCGTTACCATTGCTGTCATTGTTCAAGAAGCTAACCGTGCTCCTCAGAGACCAGAACAGAAAAAGAGAGACCTTGAAATAGGATGTGTTAAGCGCCTGGGATTTAATCGATTGCGACAACTAAAAAGATACAAATGTTTTTCTTGTTGAAAGGTATATTAATGTTTCCTAAATGCATTGCGCATTAACTGATTTATTCCACGACCTAGAGAAGGCTTGGGGTGTTTAGCCATAATTTATCGTTCTCCTTTCTGTCAGCTACATTAAAACCAGCACCTTGAAGACTGGAATCTCCGGGATTCCAGCGGGTCGGGCCCTGCTTTTAGATATTGAAATCTCGGCAGTGGCATGCAAATGATCCTTTAACACATTAAAGAATTTGGAAACCAGCCATCTGTTTTGCTGTGTGGCCTTACACTAATAAACAAAAGATACTGCATAAAGCCAGGCGGGGGAAAATGAAAGAAAGAGTTGGCCGACTTTGAAGTTCTCCTCCAACCACTTGAGTCTTTTAGAGGCAACCCCAGAACCCAGGAGCCAAGGGGAGGGCACCCGGTGCCCTTGATATGGCCGCAGCAACTGTGCCTGCAAAGTCCAGGCATGCCCCCTTTGACAGGGAAGTGCAGGAAATCTCATGGGTGCTCTAGGAGCCTTCGAACTTTAAGATTTTGTAGGCTGTCCTGCTCCCCACCGGTCCCCCAGCCCACCCTTTGTAAAACACCCTTTGGAGAGGAAGGAAGTCATATGTCTGTATTTGTTTGTAATGCTGTAAAATCTCTGCACTACCCTTGGGGCTAAGTTAAAGCCTCTAAAAATGTGTGAAAGTAAAGGAAAAGTGGAAAGGAATCTAGGAGAGCTACTTGGAACTCAGATTTGCTGGCCTTTCTCTGTTTGAGAGCAGACTCAAGCCTTGGTCGGAAGCAATTTGAATATTGAAATGGACTTCAGGACAGCTTCCACAAGTTCACCTAGAAGAACCTGTTAAACTCAGAGAAGAAAATAAAAAGCTTTTTTTTCAGGGTTATGTGGCATGAAATTAGAACTGAGGACCAATTACAGCCATGAAGGCTATGAAATCAAAGCTAAATCTCATGGGCATGGGATGTGTAACCTGGAGGGGATGGGGGCGGGGTATAGAGGGTGGCAGGAAGGCATAGATATTGACAGGAGGAATGAGAGGGGGGAGGCAAGGCTTTACTGAAAACAGACCACTTTCAATTTAAAGGGTGAAATATATTGGAACACTGACAATCCAAAAAGAAGGAAAAAGGGTGGCCTGGGGGCCCCATCCTCAAACAGCTTTATACTGGAGCTAATTAAATGAAAATCTCTTAGCTCTTGGTTCACTGATGTGAGGAAAGTTGGGCCTTTGAAGGAGGTTCTGTTTATATATACGTCAACATTCAGTTGGAGGTGAAAAGGTTAGCACTTGACCCAGGAAGTACCCATGTTTGTTTCAAAAAAAAAAAATAGATCTGCTTCATAAATTCCTTCACCATTTTTTCCATTATGAACTTTGATTATAATAAAGAAGCTCTTGTTATTTTAAAGAAAATCAACTTATTATAGACATTGGTTAGGTGCAATTACACTCATAAGGGAAGCTTCAGCTACATAGTAGAGAGAGCACTTATCTTTTTTTTTTTTAAGAAAAGTCCCACCTCCTTGAAAATGCACACCACCCTTCTCCCCTTCCCCACATGAAATGGGCCAACTTTGTAGGAACCAACACATTGTAGCCAAGCCAAATACACAGATGCGTCAGCATAGCTGAAACTTGAATATATTTATTACAGACATCTTAAGACCCGTAAACTCTGCTCTGGATCACATCACTCCAGGATCTCAGAGCTGTTCATGATTGTACAGGAAATGGGAAATATCATAGGCTCACAAAGGATAACTGATAGAACTCAGTGTGGTACTTCAAGGACATCAAAACATTGTGCGACATGCAAAAGACTATTCACGAATCACACAAAATATACATTCATTGTGCCATCCATCACATTAACAATTGAGCTGAAGAGACATCAAATCCAGCTAAAATAATGCAGGAGGAAGAAGCTGGTTTGAATGATACCTTTAGGTTCCGAATAACCCAGCACGAAGTTTAAATAGAGTGTGGCCAGAGAAACAAGAAAGGGGTGGGGATGAGGAGAGACTTATGCACAGGAAGAAAGGTTTCTGAACCTTGTATTCTGCAGGCCTTATTAACTCAATAAAGGAACAAACCAAGGTTATCCTCTGAGGCATCTGACTGAGTTTAAATGAGAGCTTTTACTCTTTAACTTATAATCACATATAAAATTGTACCAGCTTTGAGAGTTTGCCCACCCTGTTTTAGTCACTTAATCTAAACATTTCTAGAAAATCTATATAAAGATAAATCTCTCAGCACAAAGTATTTACAACCAGCAAACTCACACACATGAAACTGAATTAAATTAAAAAATGAATTAATTGTGTAAACACGCTCATAGTGCATCTCTTCTTCATGAGCTCCTGGGCTCTCCTCTCGATCCTACTTTGAGGGCAAAGTAAAGGAGAACAGTAAATATACAGATCGATAAACAATGAGAGACTTCCCTCTGACATGTTTCTGCTGGCAAAGGAGACTATTTTCCAAAGGGCATCTGAAAGGAAGAGTAGGTTCTGCAGAAATCTCCTAAAAGTTGGGAGGGGTGTTAGGGGCCATCAGAAAATTGATGCTGGCACCCAATCTGCATTAAGGTACTAATACAACTAATACCCTCTCCTACACACACACACACACACCACCGCCACCCCAAATCAAGCCTCTAGCTCAGAATTCTCTGGAAACACATTATTCTGCCCAGGAGGTCCCCAGATAGGATCGGAAAGAAAGAGACTGCAAATGGAAGATAAGCTAAGAATGTGCTTTGGGTAAGAAGTCCCAACCAAGGAGTAGCCTGGGCGGCTGGAGTCTGGGGATGGGCCAGCCTCAGTGGGAGGTAGTCAGAGTGTCTGAGGTAGAAGACCCTGGGGAAGGAACGCAGGGCGAGGAGCTGGACTTCTCTGAGGATTCCTCGGCCTTCTCCTCGCTACCCGGAGGGGTGGCGGGAGAAATGGGCAAAAGGCCCTCTTTCTCTCGTTTCTTCTGCTTCATTCGGCGGTTCTGGAACCAGATCTTCACTTGGGTCTCATTGAGCTGCAGGGACGCGGCAATCTCCACCCTGCGGGCGCGCGTCAGGTACTTGTTGAAGTGGAACTCCTTCTCCAGCTCCGTGAGCTGCTTGGTGGTGAAGCTGGTGCGGACCGCGTTGGGCTCACCCACGTAGCCGTACTCGCCAACTTTCCCTGGGGGCAGGGTAGGAAGCAATGAGGGGGAAAAAAGATACAATTTTACAATCATTACGGGATCCCCTACGGCTTCAGGGCAATATTCTGGTAAAAAGGAGATCAAAAATTTCTCCCAACACAAACCGGGCTGGGGAGGGTGAGTGATGAGGTGTAAAGTGTTAATCTGAAGTCACCCATTAGCATGGTCAGACCGGTGATTAATGGAGCTTAGAGATATTAACAGAACTCCCACACGCACACACACCTTCCCTCTTACTATCAGAACCTCTAAAACTAGGCCCCTTTTAAAACAGTCCCAGATACACCAGGGCAATCTCCTCATGCCCTACAACATCGGTGGGAAGCAAGAACTTTTTTTAAAAAATTATTAATTTTTCTTGGAAACTAAGCATACAATCTCCTAGAATTATCAAGGCGCATCCATAGAATGGCAAGACTGACCTGTTTTGGGAGGGTTTCTTTTTACTTTCATCCAGTCAAAGGTCTGCGCTGGAGAAGACGTCTCTGATGCAGGGGAGCGACAGGCTTCTTGGTGGCTGGCGTGGAGAGGGGACAAGGAGTTATTATACGTGGCCAGGGCCAGGCTCTGGTGCTCTTGTCCATATGAGTGGTGAATGTACTGAGGCGAGCCCACCGCGCCCCCGGCATAACCCTGGTGGTGGTGGTGATGCTGGACCATGGGAGATGAGAGATTTCCAGAGTAAACAGCGGGAGCGCACGAGGGGTACCCACCACTTACTTCTGCTTCCTGATTTAATGCGTAAGGGCTGTAAGGCGCTCCGCAGTTCTGCGCGCCGTAGCTTGGACCACAGCTCGAGTGGGAGTAGGACACCCCCAGGTTCCCAGGAGTCTGGTAGGTGGCCGGCTGTGGGTGGTGATGGTGGTGGTGGTGGTGGGGCGGGCTGATCTGCACCCCCCTGCCCATTAGGAAGCGGTCGTCGCCGCCACAGCTGTTGGCACTGACTGCACAAGACTGGAAAGTTGTAATTCCATGGTCGGAGGGGTAGGCTCGCGCTGAACAGGTCCCGGAGTCGCCACCGCTGAGGATGGGATATTCCAGGAAGGAGCTCATTCTTGCATTGTCCATCTGTCACTGAGTGACCTGGTCCTGCGAAGCCCTGGGTGACCGTGCCAACTTTCTCACTTCCTCCATGGGGCCGGAGAAGAAAAATGATATGAATGTACAGTGCGCAAGAGGGGGGGCGGGAGGGCGGAGGGCGCTACGGGAGGGGCACGTGACTATGCCAGCCAATGGCGGAGCTTCCTGCGAAAGTTTGCTGGCTCCCGCGGTGATGGATCACCGTTTCAGTGGCATTTAAATCCCCGGCGCTCCTCAGTCTAGGTGACGCGCAGTCGCCCCCCCAGGCAGCCCAGGCGACGGCGGCAGCTGCGACGGCTGCAAGGACAGATTCGCAGCGCTGGGACGAAGGGGAGCAGAGGCTGCCTTCTGCGCGCGCCGACTCCGCTCCCCCCCACCCCCCACCCCCCGAGAGGTGGGGGCTGGGAGGCATCCCTCCGTCTCCGCCCCTCCCCATCGCGCGCAGAAAGATGTACTGGCAAGAGGTGAGAAGGGAAGGGTGCTCCGCGCTCTCTTGGATCGGGAATCAGTGGGCCGGAGCTCCGAGTGCGCGGAGCAGGAAGGGTGGGCACCCGGCCAGCACCGCAGCCGGGGTTCCTGGCAGCTTTCACTGCACAGCCCCTGCTGTGGTGTCTTGGGGCAGTGAGGAGCGCAGAGCACGGTGGCGTAGGACGAGCCTAGGCCACTAGCTCTCCAGGCTCAGAATGGGGAGGGAAGTGCGAAGAGGGCTGGGTGTGAGGAACCCGTGTGGGCGTGGAGGAGACTAAGGCAAGGAAGGAAACTTCTCTTCTCAACGGAGGGTCTCCGAAACCCCTAACCTCCACCCCACCTCCCTCACTAACTATGAGTATGGCGATGAGGAGCTTCTGTAATTCGACGCCTAGGAGCCGGGTGAACTCTAAGAGCTGAGCTTGCCGGAAAAGGCCGGGGGTGGCCAGGCTCTTCGCCCTCCCTCTCTCCCGGCTCTCCGCCCCTTTCTCCTCCCCACTCAGCTTTGCTCTAGGAGCCCTAAGGGATCCGCAATAGCTCGGCCGCTGGATTTTGAGGGGTAGGAGGTGGGAGGGAGAGATGACGCTAGCGAACGTGGCCAGCGTGGGGGCCGGACCGTGCGCTGCAGGCCATCTGCCGGTTCCCCAGGACCCAGAAGCCTGCGCGCTCTGGCTGGAGCCTCAAAGGGCGAGACCACAGCTCCTACGAAGTACGCTGATTTGTCTCCCTCCAACGTTTTCTTGTTTTCTGAAAGGGGGAGGTTAGGAGTTGGTAGAGCTTCTTCCTTTATTCACCCCTCCCCCCTCCCCGTTATGCTGCACGTTTGAAGTGGGGGTGGGGGCTGGCAGGTGGGAGGGGCGGTGGACAGATGGCTGATGGTGGACAGGACATTTTCTTCTTCCCCAGCAACACCACCTCTCCTTTGACTGTGTAGTTCTTTTAAATCCCTAGAGAGACACGTGCAAATCTGAGCGTCATCCCAGGCCAGGGGTCCTGTTTTCCATCACCCTCATCCTACCCTGATGCTGCCGGGGTCGTTAATTGCTGTTTGCTATTAGGTTTCATGTCAACCTTTGGCTTGTAGAGAGAAGAGGCCAAC
Source organism: Pteropus alecto (assembly GCF_000325575.1). Taxonomy (NCBI): domain Eukaryota; kingdom Metazoa; phylum Chordata; class Mammalia; order Chiroptera; family Pteropodidae; genus Pteropus; species Pteropus alecto. The sequence continues at coordinate 19,366,623 of NW_006436282.1, forward strand.
AGAGGCCGAGAATTGATGCATTCTTAGGTAAAAGAAATCCAGAGATCATCCAGGAAGCTTTGCAGCCAGTGCTGCATAGATTTTAATCTGACCATGTTTACCCCATGGGAATCCGACAGATGAAATTTATCTGGGGATTGTATTGCATTTCAAGTTCCCACTCCCTCCAGTTTTCCCTCCCCGGTTAGAAGAAGGAAGTTTTGCTTGAGGCAGACACATTTCAAATGTGTTAGTCAACCTTTCAGGTTGTTTTATTTTCCACATATAGAAGTATCGCCCCAAACCTGTTCTCCCAAGAGGGAGAACTCTCGCAGACATTTGACTATGGATTTCCTTAGTAGCAAAGAAACATTTTCCCTAAACATTTCCTTTTGAAAAGTATTTTTCTGTGACCTTTGACCCATCTCCGATCATGGTTAAGAGGGAGCACAGACAGGAAAGGTCACTCCTGCCCCAATTTCAGCACCAGGGGAACCTGATCCTGGAGAAGGGAAAAGGCAAGGCGGCCCTCCTGGAGGCGGCTTCTTTGGGAGCGCCGAGGCCTCCCAGCGACTGGGAGAGGAGGTGCTCCTGTGGGGGAGGTGGCAGGATATGAGGGGTTCCGTGCTGGCATTGCGGACGATCTGCTCTCCAAGCCGAAGCTCGTCGGTACATTCTCCCCACTGGCCTCATTTCATTGTTGAGGCCGCTTTGTTGGCCTCCACGACCCCGGCTTTACACAACCTCCTCGGCCACAGGGCTCAAGCCACAAAGCCGCCCCGGGCCGCAACCGCACTCCTTCCTCTGCTACTTCTCCGCCTCTGCGCTCCTCACCCTCCTCTCTTCCTGCCTCCGGGGCTCTTCAGCGCCAGCAGGGGTGGATGTGTTTCTTGGGATCACGGGCTTGCCCTGGCACACAGGCAGGCAGGCAGGCACCCGGGGCTCTCCACAGGCCCAGCTCTCGCAGCCGAGCCAGCTCCGCCCCAGCTGGCCGCCCTGAGCGCTGCTTTCCCAGTGCTGCTCACAAAGGCAACCTCCCTGGCCTCCTGCCCGCAGGCTTCCGTAGCTCGAGTCCTTCCTCACCGCCCCCCCCACAAAATCCTGGGGCTCATTCCGCGAGGATAGGAGACCCTCAGTCTGCTGGGGAAGTAGGCCAGCGCCCTAGGACTCGAGCTAAAGTCCCTTTAAACGCCCGGAGAGAGTGGGTGGAAAGCGAGCTTGGTCACTATTTAAACGATCACAGCTTGCTGGGCTCCAAACGCCTCTTCCAGGCTTCTTCTATTAGAAAGGGAAGCAGCGAGGAGGAGACAAAACGCCGCCGAGGCGGCGAGTTGTTCATGGCATCCGCGGCTCAGCCAAGCTGTTGTTTTAAAAGAGCAATAAAAATGAATTATGACTAAACGCCTTCTAACTTAATGCTTTCGGACGGGGATCCCCGGCAAATACGTAAGAGGATTTTTATTTGTGCATGTGTTCCTGCAATTGATCTCTTTGATGACATTCTCATTCATAGAAAGCGTTTGATTTATGAGTGTAGGACGAATCTCAAACAGCAGCGGCTCAGCCCTGGCCACTGCCGGGCTGCCCTGCTCCGCGCAGCGCCGGGAGCCAGAGACCCCGCGAGGTACTCACATCCCTCCGCCGCTGCCGGGATTTAGCGGGCAAAGCGGTGGGGGGAAGGTAGAGTGCAAACCCGTGGAGAAAGATCCCGATTTCATCATAACTTCCAAGCCTCTATTAAGAACTGGGTTTTTAAATCAACCCGCCCCCCACACATGTTGCTTACACGCTGTGTTTTTTCACCGTAAGTAAGTAGCCATCAGAACAGAGTTCAGGGAAAAATAAACATGAGGGACATAAGAAGCAGGGGGAAAAAAACAGAACAACCCAGTAACATACCCTAGATCACATTTTATTGATATTTCATTTAAAGTGCTTTTTTCTCTTCCTCTTTCTAGAAACTGGGTTAATTAATAACCTAGGGTGCAGAAACACTCCATTTTAAATTTCAACTTGCTAACCTGACTTCAAAGCTTTAATGATCCATTATTTGCCATGTAAACAGATTTAAGAATGAAATATTGATTTTTCTGACCCTGAAAAAAAAGAATCCTAGAATGCCTGAACCAGAGGATTGGAAAGAACCCTCTCTGAAGTGCATTTTCCAACTAGTAACCATTGTTTTGTTTTATTTTTGTTTTTCTCTGTCTTTTAGGTCTGTTTGCCTGGACCCATCAACAGCTGGGAGACTAATCAACCACACTGAAAATGTTTGGGGATTTGTGGGAGAGGGGTTAGAATGTAGATGTTTGAAACAAATGTGTATAAATAAATGAATTATTGATAACTTAGTTATTGACCTGGAGATTGGTAGCTTGTTTAAGAAACTCCATGTTCCTTTTTCCTGTAGTTGATGGTTTCTATAGGCACTTTATTCCTCCATTTTCAAAAGCTTGGGCTTGGCCCAACTCTGAGGCTTCCCAATCCTGTTTCTATTACCAATTTAAATCTATGGCTTAAACCTCTACACTGAAAAACCAAATCCATTCCCTTTAAAAAAAAAAAAAAGAAATGAAAGAAAAAAAAACTTCTCAGAAGCCCTAACCGCGGTCTGGCTTTCTTTTTTGTGATTGTCTGCTGAAGATTTTGAATGTGCCCCTTAATAAATATATTAAAATTGAAAAAGAAGATGAATCGTGACCAGAATTTTATTTACCAAGTTAGACTAAAAGAAGAAAAAGAAACCGTTAGGAGCCTTGAGAAAGAGGGGGAGAAAAAATAAGAAAGCTACTTATAGCAAAGGAGAATTTATTCTACCAAAAATACGCATGACAATGCATCCTAATGTAATACAAAAATAAAAAGAAAGTGAAAATACAATTATATGATCACTTTCTTGCAGGCCTCATATATTGCTTTCGGTAAATCACATAGAGGATTGTTGAATTAGATTTAAAGCAACTAGAACTCCAAAATAATCTGTAAAAGATGCCTCAGCAACTGGGTCAGGGGAATCACTAAACAGAAACTCTTCAACATTTAGAGGAGGGAAGAGGGTAGGTCAAGAAGAAAGTAAAATAAAAAATCAACTCTCAGAATAAAAGAAGGCAAAACCACCTGGTCACAGGGGTTTTTGTTTTGTGATGCTTTGTTTTGCTTTAATGTTTTTAGTAATTCAGATGCTGCAAGTCGATTGTGGTGAGTGTGTCTGTAAAAAAGTCAAAGCTGTCAGCTGAAATATCTACGGGACTGTCGAGGGAACCTGGCAAACTGGGTGAGACTGCATCTGAAAGCTGCAGGCAGGAATCTGTGGAAAAAACGTTAAAGTCCTGCAAAGAGGGGACCTCGAGGGCCTCGGGACTGTCATTGTTTAGGCCAGAGCCACAGTTCTGGCCCATTGTTGACAAGCAGTTAGGAACAGTGGGTGACTGGTGCTGAAAATGTTTCAGATTTTTCTCATTGCTGGTTAAAGGCGAAACTGGGAAACTTTGGGAGTCGCCATTGTGTCCATTGGGAGCCTGCTGCTGAGAGAGGGCATTTTGCTGAAAAGTGTAACCTTCCCTCTCCAGAAGGGCCCCGGAGACGCTGAGGGCTTGCTCAAAGAGCGACTTCTCTTCCTCGTCCTCCTCCACTTTCTCAGAGTCTTCCAGGCTTTTAAATTTCCCTTCGCCGTTTTGGTTCTCCTTGCACTGAGTCTGCCTCTTGTGCTTCATCCTCCGGTTCTGAAACCACACTTTCACTTGTCTCTCAGTCAAATCCAGCAGCGCTGCGATTTCCACCCTCCGGGGTCTGCAAAGGTACTTGTTGAAGTGAAATTCTTTCTCCAGCTCCAAAAGCTGCGTGTTGGTGTAAGCAGTTCTCAGGCGCCGGGAGCCCCCTCCGCTGCCATCGGCGATTTCCAGGGATTCTGCGGAAAGGGAAACCAACAAGAGACACACGCACAGTTGGAGGTGGAAGGGTCCGAGCGGGGTTATTCCACTGGAGAATAAATATAGCAGAAAAGATCAACGGCAACAAAATGGCCGCCCCTGGATGCAGTGAAGCTATTGTGCTGCCTTTCCTGGGAGCCCAGCCCGGGGAGACCCCATGTCTTCCACCTCCATCCGATTCCTGCCTGGAGCTCCCCCCAACCTCTTCATCCGGGAGCAAACTTTATATTAGCCACACCACAATTTATAATTAATGCATCAGCTGCTTAGCTGAGCAAGAGCGATCTATCACTCTTCATTACTGTCAAAAAGCCAAACTCTAGGACAACTAGACAAGAGGAGGTCAGTTCCAACTCAAATAAATCATCCCACATTACACAAGTTAGGGAAAGTTTCCCCCCCTCTTCTTAAAAATATATATGTCTCATTGTGGAGTGCAGGATGCCTTTTCTCTCCATCAACCCCACTCCTGAGCCCACAGGGGAAGGGAAGGCAGCCAAGCATCTCTACCTCTCCGCCTTCTCTTCCAGCCCACGCTCCCCTCCCCCCAGAACCACTCTCGGGGCAGCCCCAAAGGGGAAGAAGGTCCCAGGACCTGGGGCCAAGTCTTTGGACTGACCTTTGTGGCTGAGGCAGGCAGGGCCGGTGGCGGCGGCGGCGGCCGAGGCGGGCGGCAGCGCGGTTTTCTTGGCCGCCTTCTTCTCCTTCATCCAGGGGTACTCGGGAGGCTGCAGGGCGCCGGCGGGCACTGGGCTGCCGCGGCTGCCCGCGGGGCTCGGCTTGGGGCGGCCGCCAGCGCCGTGGCGAGGGTGACTGCCTGGGTTCAGGCTGGGAATGGTCTGCTCAAAAGGAGGAGGAATCAGTGTCGAGTGTGAAAGCGTCGAGGTCTTGATTGATGAACTTTGAAATGTATCAGCGACAGGGGGAAAAGATGTCAGGCACTCAGCGAGCGACGGCTGGCTATTGATAAAACCAATCTCTCGCTCAAATTCGTAATTCATGGCCTTCTCCTTGGAGCCCCCTCGGAGAAAAAGTTCCCTCTTCTGGAGGGGCTTTGGGGGGGCGAGGCCCAGGAAAAAGGCGAGTGCGGAGGGGGAAAAAAATCTATCATAGAAGATCGCTGCTGGGGTGTTTTTTTTCTAATTCACTGATTACAGCCGTATGGGGACCGCGCTACTATTAAACTATTGAATTCATGGAGACAAGGTTGAAATTGGACCGAATTGGCTGTCACATGATTGCTTCTGCCCAATGACAATTTGGGCTTTAATCAAAAGAAGCCACTGTCTGTTTGATTGATCCAAAAAAGTCGGGAAGGAACGCCTCATTGGGGGCCAGAGAGGCTTTATTTACACTTTTTTCAGAGCAAAAATACATACATATGGGTGTGGGTGAGGATGACCAGGAGTGCGTGGGGGCGAGGGTGTCTGCCTGCCTTCCAAACAGCAAGGACCTGGTGTGTGCGCCTGGGAGTGCGTGTGAGTGTGCGAGGGTGTGCGAGTGAGCTCTGCCGCTGGTCCCGCCGGCGGCTGCCCTCTGCCTCCCCCGCACACTCAGCGCATTGTTTGGGACTGTCGGGAAGACGCCTCGCACCTCACAAATCATTTAAGCACCTCAGTCTGACGCCTGCAGTCATTAACAAAGTAATCCATTAATCTTCAAAGTTTTGACACCCGAGGTCCCCGCATTCCAGCCACATAAGTTCTGCTAAGGCAGGAGGAAGGAGCAGAAGAGAGGAGAGATGAGACAGGGAGAAGTGAGAGAGAGGGGCAGAGAGAAAGAGAGAGAGGGAGGGGGAGAGAGAGAAAGAGAGAGAGAGAGAGAGAGAGAGAGAGAGAGAGAGAATTGCTGTCTAATAGCATTAAAAATTTAAAAATGAGGGAAAAAAACACTGCAAGAACCAAACTGAAAAGTTATGGTAATTATTTTCCAAAACCAGTTCCTGGATATCAGACCTGATCTCCTCTCTATCTTCCTTCCTCTCTGTCTTTCCTGCTTTTCCTCTTTTTTTCCGTCTTCTCCCCTCTCCCCCTCCCTCTCCCTCCTCTGTCCACCTCTCCTTCCCACCCCCTACAGGCCCTCGGCCCCCTCCCAAAGCCCAGCTACGAGTTCGCGCCCCGGACCCGGACCCGGCCCATTGTTAGCCGGCTTTTCCACGGCAGCTATTGCGTCTGACTCCAGAGGGAAGCGGAAAACGGGAGGAGGCTCTCAAAGCTTCCCGACCTTCCTGCGCCATCAACTTTTCAGGAGTAGCTGGAGAGAGAGATAGATGCATGTGCCAAGCGAGACAACCACCCCAGGTCCATGTGTCCAAATCCCTGTAGCCAGGGCGGCGGCCAGCCAAAGAAATGCCGACCCGAGCAGGCGTGTGCGACTCCTGGCATTCTGGGTTTCATACCCGTAACGCTCGGGTGCGGTGAGTATTTCTGATTTCCAGGAAGTCTGTTGGAAGTTAACAGCAGGGAGGCAGAAGGCGCTTGTTTCTCTCCTTTTCTTTTTCTTTTCCTCTCCTTCTTCTCCTTGTGGCTCTCCGTGGGGACACATTGGTTCAGATGCAGTGAGTGCTCCCTGGCAGCTACAATCGTCTTCCCTGGTCCTTGGCCACCAGGGATGTTTGCATTCGGGTTCTGTTGTGGGAAACAGAACCGCGGATGAGACAGGGTGACCTCAAGGAGTAATTATAAAGGTTCTCTTTCTCTATTCACTCTCTCTTATTTTCCAGTTCAGAGACTTGAGACTGAGGGCATCTTGGATTGTGCTGGAGGGTTCTAAAGATAATACCTTTAGGTACCAAACAATAACTTTAAAAAATCCACCAAGCCAGAAAGAGGGGAGGAGGCTGAGAGAGAAATCTGAAGGTATCTCTTTTCTTCCAAACCTTGAGGATGATGATTTGCTTTCGCTTCCGTTGAAATGGACCAAGTGATCAGACTCCCCCAGGCCGGCAGGCATTGGTGGCAGGAAAATAAATCATTCTGATGGCCAAGGAGAGAGAGGTTGGTGAAGGAGAAAAACCTACCAGAAAACAAGAAAGGCCGAGCAAAGCGCAAGGATAGATTCCATCTCTGAGACCAGCATCAAAGGGGGCTTGGGTTGGAAATTAGATATAAAGTGGCCTCCATTGTAGACTAGCCCAGAGCATCACCTTACAGATAGAGATGCTATTTTGCAAAATGTGAGGTTTTTCAGTTTTCTTGCTTTTATTCCAAACAAAGCTCTGAAGGAAGTCTGGGCGCGATCAATCTTGCTCACCAAAAGCCTTGACAGCTTCTGGCCCTTAAGAACACATTTCAGCTTCGAGCTCTTTCGAAGATCAAATGTGGCCGTGCAAAGAGGAGAGCAGGAAACGCAAGTAAACAAGGAAAACTAGTCTTTTTAAAGGTATTTTTTTGGCAGCACAGAGAGTTATAAGGCTGCTTTTAAGAAAGGTGCTTTGCGGACTCTGGGACGGCAGTTTTGGCATTGGCTTTTACCAGAAAATATCGAGGGGTTAAGGAGAGGGGGAGCTACAGAGAGGGAGCAGCGCTGCCCTCATATCGTGGAGGCTTTGTCAGGGGCTGCGTGGGTGAGAGCTTTCTGCTGTCTCAGCGGCCTTAATTCAAATACCATTTGGAAGAAAACACTTTCCTTTGACTATTCAACACTGAAATCTTCCCCAAACCTATTTAATTCAAGAGATATTTTCATAAGGATTTCTTTTTAATGTCTAGAAAGCTGGGGGGGGGGTCGATATTTTCTCTTTGAAAGCCAAAATGAATGTGTTGACTAGAAAGATGTGGGAAATCATATTGGAATCTTATTTTAAAATCTACGCCCTGAGGGAAGAAGGAAGTCTCCAAACCAGTCCTCCCCTTAGCTGAAGAGTAGATTTTAGAAAAGGGTTCAAATAGTGGTATCCCTGAAAGATTTTCCTCTGTAAGTGGATAGCTTTCTCTCTCTCTCTCTCTCTCTCTCTCTCACTCACACACACACACTCATTTTTCCACCCGACTGTTCCTTATTTTCCCAAGTAATTTTATGCAATTCTATAAAATTATTACTTAAAAGAAGACTCCTGTGTCTGCTCAGTTCCGATGTGAACGACCAGAAGGGCAGAAGCTCCAGTCCTCACAAAGACTAGCCGTTACATTTCTGAGATGCGCCATATTTCAGTGGGGAGATTGGCATGGGATGGGGATTAAATCTACTTCTTCCACAATCCAAACTCTTTAAAAAGAAAAATACATATATCAGGAGCCCCCAGGATAGATATGGGGGAAGCACCTCTGTCTGTGAGAGAAACACCCAGATTTTTACAGCTGCCTGGCTTTGCATCTTCCAAGCCCTTTTCTTTTCCTTAAAATGTGAGGTTTCCTAAAAGTAGCTCCTGCAGACCCAGCAGGTATCCAGAAATGGCTCCAATGCCCGTTTCTAAAGATCTGAAGGAGCTTCCCAGAGGACGATAGGGGCCATGAAGATGGATATTTTGGATTGCAAACAAAATGGCGACATTTTCCACCTCTGCCTCAGAAACATATAATCCAGGGACAAGGGGTATTTATTTCTCACATCAGATGCTCCTGATCCCCAGACGCAGGTGGTTCCTCACTTCCAGCTTTGAGGGGGGATGCTGATGCGGATGCAGTTCTGACATTCGTACTTTCTGAATTTGGTTCCTTCTCCGAGCAATTCTTTAATCTGAAGATGAAAATATTTCCCTTTCCTATGCCTGCCTTTGCCTCTTACCAGCCAGCCAGTAGGCAGCCCAATCTGAGATTCAGGAGTAGAAATGTAATGTTTAGCTCTTGCAGCATCAAATGAAAGAAGTACTTATAAAATCGCATTTTTATTAGAAAGATATTAATCTTCTTTCTCTCTCTCCCTCCCCTTGGGACCATGAAAGGAAGCTGGGGAGGGAAGAAGGAGAAGAAATAAATCCAAAGAATGCCAATCCTAAATTCCGGGAGGAAGCCCAAGCTGGGACTCCAGCAGTCCAAAGAAGAGCTGAGGGAGGCTCTTCGGAGCTCAGCCCTTCTTGTGCTGGAGACCTGGCTGAGCCTCTCGGTTTCTTTCCAGCCCCCTCTCTCCCAGTAGCGATTTTAGAAGTGATTCTTTTCTCCTGGCTTGGTAAAGGACCGGCGAAGCATCTGCAGAGTGTGATTGCTTCTAGAAAGTGTTCGGCATCCTCCGCGCGGCTAGCGATTCTCTGGGTTAAGGCGTTGGCTGGTCCGCTTTGACCGGAGCAAGGTTGTGGACGAAAAGATAGCCCTGCCTTAATCCCTGGCGGCGGGCCGCCCGGGCACCTGTGCGCCCCCCGCCGAGCCTTGTGCCTCCCGCTGCCTTTGTTTCTCCCTCACTCAGTTCTCCGCAGCCCCTGGGCTCACCGCGGGCCTCCATGGCAGCTGGGAACCAGGCAGCGTAGCGCACTGGCCGCTCGGCGTCTCCAAAGCTGCGGCCGCCAGGAGCTCCTGCTGCCTTCCCGAGAATTCGCCGTGCTCGAGGGCGAGCCGCCAGGCCAGGCCCCAGCTGGAGCTGCAGGGTGGCCTGTGGCCTGCTCAGCCAGTTCGCGTCCGCCTCAGTTCCACGCAGACCCCCATCTTCGGCCAAAGAACCCCTTCTGAACGCGGATATTATTCAGAATAAAAACTTTATTTTGTTTTGTTTCTCAGAGTGTGAGCAGCAAGGAATGTAGAACTCTCAGAACAAATCTAATATTTTTCCCGTTTACAGATTTTCTTCAGTCTCGCCGGATGTTACAAACTTAAATCACTGTTTTCGAAAGCTGGATCCTCTCTGGTATTATTGCATCATTACCGTTTTTATAAAGGAATTACATTTCCCTTTCAAATAAAAAAATTTCCTATATACGCCAATACACTATTGAACAAAAGGCTCAAGAAACCTTCTGAACAATCAGGGTACAGAATTTCTTTAATATAAATACGAACGGATGGGGATAAATAATATTTAAAACTTAGATTATTCAATGCTTGCAAAAAAAATATAAATAAATCTGACTGTTCACCAGCATACACACACGGAAAGACGTACACTTAGTCATCCTTGCACAGGGAGCCCCTGTTTCAAAGCGCCTTTGATTTTTTTTTTTCTCGCTCTTTACAAGAAGTGCAATTAAAAAAACTCAAATTAAAAAAAAAAGTAATTGCTTCCCCTCGGGAGCCATAATGTACGAACAAATTCACATTGAAGAACTCGGCTAGAAAATTTGTTCATATACCCTGTTTCTGATCAAAGAGTAGAGAAGGGAAAGGGTGCAGGGCCAGCGGCCGAGCAAGAGGAGGGAGGAGATAAATATCGCTACTGATACTGACAGCCATTCCAGCAACCAAGATTGCTACGTCACATAAACTATAAAAACGCGTTACCAAAGAAAACAAAACGGGGTGTGGGAGGGTGGTAGGACGGCAGAGGAGACAGAAAAGGGAGGGGCAGGGCAGGAAAATCTTAAAACAAAAAAAGCAAACGAAGACAACGACGAAAGGTGGGGGGAGGGGGACTCTCCTGGCGCACAGCCCCGAGCCCACTATCACAGGTGGGTGAGCTTGGGGGCTTCCTGAATTCTTCCCTGAGAAGGATGGTGGGCGGTAAGGTCCGTGTAGGTGGGGTGCGGCTCCCCTGGACCGGGCCCATGATGGTGACCGCTGCCCAGTGGCCCAGCACCTCCATAGTCCATGGCCGAGGTGGCGTGGGGGAGGTGAGTTAGGCCAAAGAGGGCCGGCCCAGAGTTGCTCATAGGCTCCACATAGCTGCCCCCCACGAAGACGGGGCTTCCCTGTAGGTGTGGGGTCCCATAGCTGCCGTTGCCCTGCAGGCCATGCCCGTGAGGGTCATAGTCGGGTGTGCCCCCTGCGCCTGCCCCGCCTGCTGTGTAGCGCTTCTGTGGGGGCGGTGGAGGTGCGCAGCTGGGTAGGGGTGCAGGGTAGGAGGCAGGGGGCAGACCGTAGGCACCCTGGGGGGGCTTGGAGAAAGGCGGGGGCGACTGGGGCTCATAGGGGACACTGTTGACCAGTGAATGCATAGAGTTCAGATAGCCGCCAGCGCCAGGGGGCACGGGGCTGCGACTTGGGGACTGGCCCCCTGATGATGTCAGCATGCCCTTGCCCTTCTGATCCTTCTTGTATTTCATGCGGCGATTCTGGAACCAGATCTTGATCTGTCTTTCCGTGAGGCAGAGCGCGTGCGCGATCTCGATGCGCCGCCGCCGCGTCAGGCAGCGATTGTAGTGAATCAGCAGGTTGGCCATCTCCACCCGGCGCGGCCGGCACAGGTAGCGGTTGAAGTGGAACTCCTTCTCCAGCTCCACCAGCTGCGCGCTCGTGTAGGCCGTGCGCGCCCGCTTGGAGGACGCCTGCCCAGGCGGACTCTTGTCGCCAGCGCAGCTCTCCCCTACCAGGACAGAAGAGAGAGGAAAAGGGGCGTCAAGGGCTGCCTGCAGCCCCGCCCAGCCCCTGGCCCAGCCAAGCCCCTCCTTGCTCCAGGCCCCAAAGAGCCCTCCATTTGTCAGGGACTAGAAAGGGGGAGGAGGACCTAGGTGCTGTCCTCTGTCCTGGTGGGGAAACAGTGCCAGTAGTTGGGAAGCCAGCCTCTCATTCAATCAAATTGCATATCATAGGCCTCTCCAAGGGAATAAAGGACAGAAAAGCAGAACCTTTAGTTCACCTTCCTGGTCTGTATTTCCCTCCTGGAGCTATTCATTCTCTGACTCATTTATTGATCCTCCAGGCCTATCAGACTACAAGCTTCCTATGGGCAGGTCTCACTATCTCTTCGCTTCACAGTAACTGGAATGTGGGCCACCTAATATATACTCAATAAAACTTTCACTCTTTGAGTGAAGGATTAGACAGCTGCCTCAGTTGATCACTTATTTAGTCTCCCCAGTGGAAGTGGGTGGCGTGGAAGGTCTTCTTTATCCAAAGGAACAGATCCCATCAAAAGTATCCATTTCTGGTGGGGTGGCCCAGGTCTCTGACGCTGGGTCCTATTAATTAGGGTTCTCCATGTCATCAAGCAGCCTGTCCTAGCTTTGTCCACTAATCTTGTGCCATTCTGTCCTCACTGGCCCCCCAAACTCTGGCTTAGGAAGGTGCCAGATGCTCAGGCTCAGAACAGAGCATTAGCAACTGGAGAAGGCAGGGGCAAAGATAACCAAGATACTGGGAAGCCCAAACTCCAGGGCCTAGCCTCCACTGGAGTCTGGTTCCAGGAGGCCCATGTGTTTCCTATTAGAATGACAAGTCCCAATGCCCTACCCCCAGGAGATCCCTGGATGCCTTCAATTTACTAAGTCTGAGTAGGGCCTTCCCAGAGGTAAGGCAGCCACTCCATTTGCTGGAGCAAAAATTAAAAATAGGCTCCGGTTATAAGCAAAGCATTGATTCTGACTTGGAGGGCGATTAGGGCTGCCACATTTCAATGTGGGGGTGTCACAATTTCATGAGAAATGCGGAGTTGTGCTAAAAAGAAGGTGGGGCTCAGGTTTGTTCTGCCCAAAGGTCGGAACTCCAAGTGTGGAACGAGAAGGGATTCAAACTCACTAGGCCCCACTTGCTCTTGGGGAAGTCCAGAGAGATTTCCATCAGGTTTCTCTCTCTGGGGTTTCCCAGGCACAGAGTCCTGTCACCTCCCTAGTTGCAAAGACTCTGGAAACCTTTGTAGGGTGGAAAGAGGAGGAGCAGTGAATTCTTGGAAATGTTCCAGGGTTCCCAGACCGTGCTGGATGTGGCTAGAGGTGGCTGGAGGTGGCTTGGGGGACAGGGAGCCGTGCCAGAGGACCCTCCTCCAGAAGGCACCCCTTTACCTGAGCTGGAGCCGCTGGTTTTCTGCTTTGTGTTCTGCCGAGACTCCTTCATCCAGGGAAAGATTTGTTTGGCCACAGTGGGAGAATTGAGCAGAGGGCTCTTGGCCGAGCTGGCGGGAGTGGGGTTGCTGCTGGCATTCTGAGGTGGGGAGACCGAAGAGGGGGGCGGGAGTGCGGCAGGAGCTGGTGCTGGGGGCTGCGGTGTTGGTTGAGGCTGCTGGGGGGCA
>NW_006436282.1:19379687-19383001 GCF_000325575.1 Pteropus alecto
GCCAAGGGCGGCTCGCCCAGACCTGGAGGCTGGCTGGGCGGGCCGCTCAGGGTGTGCAGACATGCCTCGCTCAGCTCCAGCGCCTTGGGGTGGCCCCCAGCGCTGGCCGGTGACTGGAGTGAACAGGCAGGTCGGTGGTACTCGCCGTCAGCGCCCAGTGCTGCGGACGCCGGGTACGGCTGCTGGCTGGCATTATAAGCGAACCCGTTGGCTGCCTGGTAGGGGTAGCCACCGTAGATCGCCGAGCTGTCGTAGTAAGTCGCTTTTTGCATCGCGTTGTTTCACGATCTTGATCGCACACTCTGACAGGGGCTTGACACCCGTGAGGGCGCACATTGGCACGCCCCCTCGGTCACGTGACGCTCCGCCGCCAATGGCCGCCCTGCGCAGACCTGGGGGGGGGGCGAGAATCGCAGCGCGGTGAGGGCTCCGCGCAAATCCATCTTACTCTCAATAGCTAAGTGACATGAAAGCCATAAAAGAAAAAGTGGTCAGCAATATTTAGCAGCACGACTTGGCCCCGGGCGCAGAGAGCCGCACTATAAAAAGCCGCTGGAATTTACTGGCGGCTACAAATATTTGCTTAACTTGCGTCTGGAGTTGGAGGGTTTTCCGGGGAGAGAGAAGAGTGAGTGAGGGCTGGAAGCCGGGTTTCGGGAGCTAGAGTCCAAAAGAAGAAAGGCTTGATGGGCTAGAAAGGAACTGGGTTAGAATCCTTTTCCAGGGAAGAAGAAACTCGGGGCGTCCCTTCGTTCTCTGCTCCTTGGCCTTGTCCAGCGGAGCCCCTCGACTCCTTCCCTCTGTAGATTTTGGGGAAGGAGTAAGGAGGCACGAGAGGAGTTTGAGTCGCCAATTTTCCCTCCAATCCTCGCTTTAGGACTGGCATTTTCCAAAAGAGCCCCCACACGGGTTAACTTCCCATTCAGCCCTGTCTTGCACCTTCCAGAACTCAAGAGAGGTATGCACTAAATTTTTTTTCAGGCAGTTGCCTTACTCAACCCTACTGGATTTCAGAAGCTAAGCTTGTTAGGCAGTTAGTCTACCCTCGTGCAGGGATATGACCCACTTCCTCCAAATGAGCCCCTTGTGGCTAAGAAAATGAGAGAAAACTTTAGATGGAACATCCTGTGTGGGGAGGGACCAACAATAACACCCACTCCAGCAAGCTAAACTCAACTCTTGGACAGCTTTTCTACTCCTCTCCTTTTCCTACTTCCCAGCATGTCCCAGCAAGCCACTCCCACCACTTCTCCCCTGTTACTAAAGGTCTCCAGACCCTCCTGCCTTGGACTTTCTGAGGTGCTGTTATTCAGGACAACTATCAAATTCTACCTGCTAAAACATGATGGATTAGGGCGGGGGGAAACCCACCAGGAACCTGAAAAACCAGCGTTCATCTCCATGACCACGGCTTGAACTCTCCTTCCAACTTAACGATAATAGGTTCTGTCTTAGAAACTGCTATGTAATTTGATGTATGGGGGTCATTTGGCTCCGGACGAGGGATGGAAGCACAAGCCATAAAATCCTGCCAGAGTTCCCTGATCTTTGTGTGCTGTTGTTGTTGATATTTGTTACTTGGCCTATTTACCTGCTTCAGAAACACCAAGTAAAGGGCAACCCTGAAAATCTAAAAAGCAATGAAAATCCTTCTCAACCCTTTTTTATTTAGAAAGCAGTTTTCAGAAGCGAAATCTGTTTTATTTTCGTTTTCAGCCTTTGCATGGTCAATCTCTGGTTCTGCTCAGAAAAGTTCCATATGAGTTTATATATTCTCGCACACTCAGAATGTTAGTCTCTCTGATCCTTTAACAAAATTCCAGTGGCAAATCCATGAAAGAAATGGTTTACGCTTTGCACCCCAACTATATGTTTGAGTCCTGGAGTTATTCAATTTTTCCAGAAATAGCAGACACTTTGTTAACTAGAAAAAAATAATAAGCATCTATCAGTGGATGATTATACTGTAATTTTGTTTTTAATAATGGACTCCTTTGGATTTCATTATTAAACCAACAATCTGACCAACATCTGGAAAACAAGCACAATTAATTTTCCAGAACTCCAATTAAAAATTACAGCATCCCTTATCCGGAGTTATTGTGCATGATCTTGAGTCCTGGAGTATTGTTTCTATTTTGGATATAGATAGGAAGCTACGGATATCATGATTGAAAGTAAATAAAGGATAAAATAAAATTTAAAACTGAATAGCATTTTAATATCTCAGTTTCTGTTCTTTCACTGAAAACAGTTCCTATTACATTTGGCGGTGTTAATATCTACCATTACAAATTTTTAAGATACTATAGGCTTGTTTAAAATAAAATGTCAGGTTAAGAAAATGACTCCAGACACTTGAACAGCAAGATATTAGATAAAACAAAATTAAGCTGATTTTGAACACGCCATATTTCAAGTGACTTGCTAATCCATTATCACAAGCTACACCAGCCTGCTGTTTACCTAAGTCTTTTCATCAAGTTGTGCATTATCTCGTTAAATCACAAAAGTACCTTTAAAAGTCAACCAGCAAACAACAACCCCCATAAACTTAAAATATGAATTCGCTTGGAAGATCCCACCAAAGTGCATCCTATTGTCTGAGGTCAGCATATAACCACCTTGGGGCCCACACAATCCCCCCAACCCAAAGTTTGCAACCTAGTAAAGAAGTTGGAGATTTGCCAGCCAGGAAACTTTGCTTTGCACCCCTAAGCAAGGGCCTGGGGTGGGAGAAAATTCCTCTGAAAAGATGCGTTTCTGGACAATAACCCCCAGGTGCAAGAGCTGAGAGAGAGTTGAGGAGGCTAAATTGAGTGCAAGAAGCAAGCTCTATTGTCTCTGGAAGATCTGCCCAAATTCAAGCTTCTTCCTTCAGACGCCGTTCTCTCTTTCCACTCCCGCCCCTTCCTCAGCCTGCCTTCACCCTGAGTTTAAGCGGGAACATAGGGTAAGAGCCCCCGCGTCCCCTGCCCACCCCTCCTGCCCTCCCCAACCCAGAAAAGTTGCGGCTGGGCTAGGGGAGAGGGAAGAGGTGGGGGCGGGGATGGGAAAGCGGCCTGAACTCGAAGTGTAAGGGTATCAGTCACTGCCGGGAAGGAAGCTCCAGCTTGTGAACTCTTCTTGAACCGAGATTTAAGTCTGCGGCCATAAATCACCGAGACGTAAACTCCGCCATTCAGCGCTGGGAGCGGTGGGATGTGGCCCTGCTTACCTTAACTTCTGATGAGCGCTGCAAGCGCTGGCTCGGGCTCCGGCCCCCGGCCCGGCTCCGCGGCCCGGCCGGGTCCCCTCAGCGCAGGATGGGCACC
>NW_006436282.1:19383422-19395025 GCF_000325575.1 Pteropus alecto
AGGACAGCCTCCCCCCAACCCCCAACGCCCTCCCTTCTGGGCGTCACTAAAGTCCAGGAAAATTATGCTAATGAGGACAAACGGCTCTCACAAAGGGGATCTCTAGCCGGGCTCTATTTCTTAGGAACCCGTTTGAGAAACCATGTAACCCTCTGCCCCGGACATTTCCAGTTGACAGTGGAGGGGATCGAGAAGAGAGTTCCCCGGACTTTGGGCAGCTGACCTCACTTGCCACCCGCAATCCAAGAACCCAGAAGCCAGTCTTCGGAGGGCGGGATAGGGTCTCCTTTATCGAGAGATCTCTCCCAGAGCAGGCGGGGCTGCCTATGGTTATACTTTCAGACAGAAACCCTGAAATCCTGGCAGCCAGGAGGGAAGGAGCCTGGGGGAGCTGCACGGTAGCGGGCAGTGAAATGGGACACTCTGGGCTCAGGTACACAGAAAGGTGCCTAGAAACCCAGGTCTCCAGCTCTCGTGTGTGGGGTTCTCAGTACACACACAGCTCACTCACGGGAAAGACCCATAAAGCTCTGACTTCAACATCAACGGACATCAACAGTATTTCCCCCCAGAATTAGTGGCATACAGAGACGCCGAGCAGAGGAAAGGCCTGCGTGTGCCTGGTAATATTTCCACAACTTTAAGGAGGATGGTCTTACCCTCCTAATGCCTCCTTTAACTCCCCAGGTTCAGAAGCAAACTCTGCAAGGGTATGTGTGTGGCAAAAAGAGAGAAATGGAGCTTTCGTGCAATTGCAAGGTGTCAACGGCTGGTCCTTCTCAAAGGAAGGTGTTAAAAATATAAGTAGTATGTTTAAACTGTCAGGGAGCCAAAGCGTCACCTTAGAGCGAAAACAAAGCCAAGGGAAAGGGGAGAAATCAAAAAGCACTCCCGGCTAGGGTGGCCTCATGCATACCAATGGTTTTTGTCATTTATGGCTGGGCAAGATTTATGACTCGGAGCCCCAAAGCTGTAAACAGAGCACAAAACAGCAAACACTTGCTCCTTATGGCATATTGCGGCAGCTCGACTTGAAAGGGAGAGCGGGGCCGCGTAGGAGGCGAGAACCCGGCGCAAAAATCCGCTCCGCGGCATTTTCTCTTCAAACGCGCGGGGTCGGATGTGGCATTTGAAGAAAGAAGGCGTGGGTCAATAATCAACCTGCACTTTCTCCTCTAAACTGCTGACGCGACTCTCACTGCAGGGACGGCCAGCTCTCTGTGAGAACCTGCCAGGGAAGGGGACAGCCTGGGCCAAGGGGACTGAGGGCGCGGAGGTGAGAGCTGGGGCGCCGGGAGCGCATACCTTTCCACCAGCACTCAGCCCATGCAGGGCAAAACACCGGGACTGGACCCAAGCCGAAGAGCGGAAAGCAAGCCGGGACAAGAGCTAAGGCCGAGGCCCAGACTACGCGGCTTCTGGGCGCCGGGCTGCAGCAGGCAGAAGCGCGGCTCTGACCTCAAGGCTGGGGTCTGGCGCCCTGGAACGCAGACTGCTGAGATTCAGGCTTCTCTGCTGAAATCCAAAGGGCTGGCTTTTGGAGCAAGGCAGGCGAGATGGTTTTAAAAATAATTTATAATAGCTGAAGATTTTCGTTTTTGTTTTTTAAGAGAAAAATACCGCCTGTCGATCTCCACCGCCAGAAATTACCCGCGCTGCCCCCCATGTTCTTTCTAGGCAAATCCCGCAGCCATTCACCCGGCTCCACCAAAACCACTGAGGTTTACTTTGCTGAGAAGACGGCTTGGCTCCCCAAATTCCCCCAAGTCTCTGTGCTCCCCGATCTCTTGCCCACGGGAACTAGAAGAAAACATTTTCTCAGCACTAGAAGAATATTTGGAATAGCGAAGGTGCGCGCTGGTGCCATTCTACCCTTCTGGGGGCGGGGGTCTTCTTGTGAACATGCCTGAGAGGGCCTTGGTGGCTGGGGGGTGAGGGGGGGAGCTGGTTATGCAGCTTGGACGAAGGTGAGGAATAACTGTTGAAAGCAGAAGCATCGAAATCCCAGAATGGGAAATTAGTGAGGAAATATGCTTGCCTGTGAGAGTGAGGCTGGCGTTTTGAGGGTAAAAGGGGACTAGGGCTTTTTTTACGGCTATATTTTAGCTATAATAGACTGATTTTAGCTCTTTCCTTGAAGGAAAAAACAGCCAGTGCTCTATAAATGTGATTGTTGGCTTCTTCTCACTGTACATGCTTTTATACAGAACCAGCTCCAGAGTCTTTCCTTAGATATTTATTCCGCTTGCTGGTACTGAAGCGACAATAAAAAGATGCCTTTAACAAACCTCTATTCCCTCTCTCATTCTTTCTAGCGAAACTATATTATTTATGAGTCTTTAACTGGGTCAAAAATGCGCCAGAACTGGGTCATAAATCAAATGAAATGCTGACAAGTAATTGAACAGCAATTAAAGCTTACATTTTATTTCCAAGGGGTGTTTTAGAGCACTTGAAACTGCCTCAGTTAAACACGGTTAATGCCCAGGCTGGCAGAGAGGGAGGGCAGAGCAGCTCTTCCATTCTGAGGAAGTAAGTCCCACTCAAGTAGGAGAAACCTAATTTAATTTTTTTTCAAGTACAGAAAGATATAAGATTTTTTTTTTTAAGTCACACGGCAAATCGGCTTCCTGACTCCTGGTAGGCACCCCTTTCTTCTGCTCTGAGAGCTCTGAGAGCAAAGGAAAGTGAAGTTTCTTTCACCCTTTTAGGGAGTTTCCCTCCTTCCCAGGAGTGGTGGGTCCCTAAAGCCCAATTAGCTAAGGCTTTCCCAGTAATTTGGAAGCACACAATTTAATTCTCATCTGCCTCCATCCTGGCTACTGCACTGTTTCTCCGAAACCAGAGAAAAGTCTGCCTTTGCTTCCTGCAGAATCTGCTTCCAGACTTCCCTCCAGCCCACCGTGCACCGGCCAGCCCTCCAACTCTCCAGGTTGGCTGGGGGCATACAAGGAGGAAGCCAGGCCATGCGCTTTGTGAAGCCCAAACCCAGCTCGTGCTCCCTCTTTCTCCTGTCTCCTGAATGTTAGGAGAGCAAAGCTTCTGGACATCCAGCATGCTTACCCCCACCCCAAGCCTCTTCTAGATCTGAGCAGTCCTTCTCCACCGCTACCGGGCAGAGTGCTCAGGCAAACAAAGGCGCATCCTCTGGGTCCAGCTCCTTCCGTCCTGTGTGTGGGTAGGCGTGCGCATCCTGCAACCCAGCACTGAACAAAGTGGCCCAAAGCAACATCAATAAAATGGCAGTACCTCTGCACACTCATTGATTTCCCTCTCCCAGCTGCTCCGGCTGCCCAGGTCGGCCCTAGCCCTCCAGCTCTGGCCAGCAAACAGGACCAATGGGGGAGCGATTCCCCTTCTCCCTCACCCAGCCCCCACTACCTCCAGGCAGTGTCGCCCAGGAGCACAGCGCCCGCCACTTTAGCCTTCCGGGGAGCTTCCTGACCCTCCTTCTGCCTAGGGCTCAGCTCTGGGGACTCAAGCCCTGCTGTAGTGGACAAAGCCACCCTAGAACTGGAGACCACCAGGCCCACCGAATGCCCCTTAATTTACACCCCCAACACTTTCCAGGGAATTAAACTCAGTCTGAGGTGCTACTGGGGATCTTTCGAATGGTTTCAGTTCTAAAGGAGAAACAAAGGAAGAGAGGGGCTGAGGGTCCTGCCCCTGAACCAGGGTCTCCTCGTCTGACCTTTGTCTCTCACAGCCATAACTCACTCTGGATATGAACAATCAACGGAAATACCTTAAAATAAATTCCATCCTCCTGGTGTGGCCTCGAGTCCCATCGGCTAGCTGGCCCAGAACCGCTCCATAGCGCTGAAAACTGCAACCCGCTAGGAGAGCGCTCTCCGGAGAAGGGAAAGGAGGAGGAGGAGGTGGGTGCTTGGGGGTGGGGGAAAAGCTCTTGCTCTGTAGAGAATCTAGAAAACGTAATCACAGGCAAAGCCGAGCCGCCCGGGTCTCCGCTCCAAATGCCACAATAATGCACTGTATTATGTGCTCACGTGGTCATACGTCAACTTAAATCCTTGTATTTGAAATAGGGAATCACTGAAGGAACTAGGTTTCCGAGCGGAACATTTAGCTTTGGGGAAGGGGAACGTAAGGGACCTTGACCAGCAGTAGGAAAGTTTTGTCTAGGGTAGTAGGACACTGGGGGCATCTCTCCCCGTCACAATATGTGGCCCACACAAGGTCAGTTATCTCCGATTATATTTCTTCACACTCGATCCAAACACAAGGAAACAACAATGCTGTCCCCATTCTTAGAATCCATGTAACTTTTCTTACAGTCCCACGCACGGATCTTCTGAACCCAGCACACCACACACTCATCTCCTCTAGCCAACATTTTAAAGGCAAGACCCAAGCCCTGTTTCCAGAAGAAAACTCAGTAATAATTGGCCTAGTCGGTGGACTCCCTCAAGGCCTGCCATTGTACAGAGTTTGCTAACACCCACACCATACACCGCAGTCACTGAAGAAACCCAAAAGGCCCATCATTACCTGACAAAAAGCTAAAGCACCTCCTCCAAGTCCAGTTGGTTGGTTTTATTCCATGGGAGCCCCCTAGGAAAGTCCTGCTTGGCTCTAGAGTGCTGGGTTCAGAATTTTACAAAATCTGGAGGGACACAGTGCCCTGGCCAAACCTGCACTTACACATTTCCTCGGTGCATACCTGAGTGATACACAAATGATAGGTTTCCAATGATGAAAATGTATGGGGAAATGATCTAATTGTCTTGCAAAAGAGGGAAGAATAGAGAGAACCAAACTTTCTCTCCCTTGAATTAACCTACAAGACAATCTGGGACCCTCTCTGCAGACAGGTCTGTTCACCTCCCCTAAGACAACTCCATGTCCAGCAGCAGAAACTGAACTAGATCAACTACGCTGAGGAGGAACCTGGCTGAAACAAATAAGCGCCCACACACACACACTCCTGCCTTCTGATTGGTGACACTGATTTTAACACTTCACCCTCTCATGAGCTGTCTGAAAAGTTTCTCTTTTCAGGTTTTAGTTTCTGAACTTTAGGGGTGCTCTGAGGTGGTAAGATCCTCATGCCATATTCTTTTGTTCCTTGAGAGTCGGTATTTGGCAGGCTAGGCCTCTCTAAGTGTGAGGACTAACTTGTAGCAGCTGCCAGAGGCTGTGTATGATTCTTCCCCTCCCCCCTCCTTCCCTGCAGGGGAACAGAAGGGGCCTGGTAAGAATGTAAGGCCCTCAGTAAGGGGGCCTGGTCATGGGGGTGTCCAAATCAGAAGGGCAATAAAAGAAGAGGAGACCTAATCCCTTGCAAGTAAGTCCTGGCCTGAGCTGGTGGCAGTAAGGTTCTGTCCATGACACAGCTGAGAGAGAACCTTTCTGTCAACTTCTCCAGCTCTGACCTAAGCTAAAGTGAGAACCCTAAGTGAAAACCTACTCCTCTCAGGTTTGGAGGTGAGGATGGGGCAGGGCGGTGGGGGGGCGGTGTGCAGGACCAAAATCTGGTTACCAAAAAAGCACTCTCTAGTCCCACCAAGGACTCAGACCACTAATACGCTGTCCTCTGTCCCTCCTCCTCCCCCAACATACACACCAAATATTTCACACTGAAGTCTCCAGATAGCCTAGAAAGGACCTGGAAGTATTGCTGAATTATATTTCTGGGAAACTAGACACACACACACACACACACACACACACACACACACGCCCAACAAAGTTTCTGTAGAGGCTTCAGCTCAAAGATGAGAAGGAGCTACCTTCGGAACTCTCAGAACAGTCTGGAGCAAATCGAAATTCCCAAGGCCATAAATCAATGGGAGAAGTCTTTGGTAGTGCTTCAGAGAAATGCCTTAACGCCAGCAAGGCCCAGAGGCATCTCAGCTCCAGCCAGGAGCTTCCATGCCGCTATTAACAGCCCTGTTAATGCTCCAACTGCTGTTTAACAATTAACATTAACGACTTGGAGTGGGATGGGGTGATTTGGTGGGACGTGAAGGGAAAAATCTGAGGAAGTCAAAAGAAATTTAATTCTTGAGGTGAAAATGGCTTCCCTATGAGAGATTTTGATCTGGGTAAGCCACCAGGGGACCAGCAGCTGAGAATCCTCCTTCGCCACTCTGAAATCCACTTTCCTGGAGCAAGGCCTTTTAAAGTTCCATTCCAGAGAACAAGAATAGAGATGCTCAAAGATCTAGGCCCAGGCTCGAAAACCCAGCTGCCAGGCCCAAAAACCCAGCTGCAAGGCCTGCCACACTCACTCCCTCAGCCCCTCAACCTGGCCAGCCAGGGCTGGGGACACACGCTCTGGATCCAGGCCACCAGAGCCAACATAGGTGAAAAGTTGTCTCTAGAGAAGCGGGTGACCCAGGATACAGAGCTTTAGTCAATATTTGCAAGGCTGTTGGCAGATTAGATATATCTGTATTCAAACACTGCAATCTGATTTCTCCGTCAAAAATACACTTAACATTTTTCTCCTCTCAGTTAACTCTAGTGGTTTTTCTACTCAGAGTCAGGTAAGGCCCTCTTAGCTCACTTTTGTGTATGTATGTGTGGCGGTTATAGGTCATTACTTAACATGAGATATTTCCTAGGGGTGCAACTGCAATACAAATGGGCTCCAAGTCCTCTGGATACATATGAAAATGTATATTATTTTATACACATGATCTCAAACTCCTGCCACTATTTATACATGCAATGGTTCTGTTGTGTGCAGATGCAAATCATGTACACATTGAGTTGCAAATTCCTGAAATGCTCCATCTATACTTGATATAAATAGACATACAGTAGCTGAGAAAGTAACCCAACTTTACTATTACTCTGTTTACTTCCTATCTAACAAAATAACTGTATCCAGAACACTATACCAACCTTAGAGCATCACTGAATAGCATGTCGCAATTAATTAGAAACATGCTACCTATTTGGGGGAACACATTTTAGGAAATAGTGAGACCTAGGGAATAGAAAACAAAATTTAAGAAAACTTTAAAAAATAAGTAATTCCTGAAAGAACAAAGCAAACCCATTCCTTCATACCAAGCTTCTGAAAACTATTCCAGCAGCCCCTCCCCCAAATAGGCACGAAATTTATGGATCTTTTACAAGGTAATAAAACACAGTAATTACCTCCCTGCATCCCAAACGAAGAGAACAAATTAAGCCAGAACTTGAAAAGAATTTTAAAGAGTTTTCCCTTGTTCCAAATAGGAAAAGAAAATGCAGAGACGTAGAAAACCTGTGCTTTTCCCGAAGGAAAGCGGGTCAGCCGAAGGAAAGCGGCTAAAGGAAGCCAGAAGCTCCGCTGCCTGCAACGGTCTACACTTTGGAAATGTAGCAACTTCCCTCATGCCAAGGAAAGGCAAAAGGACAGGAGAACCTGCAAGGCGACGAGACAAGTTTTCTCAACGCAGAGCTGGGACTGACCACAATTCCCGAAGTCACAGTCTCCGCAGGCGCTGCAAGTAGTGGACAAGGACAGCGGCCCACGCAGCAGCCGACGCGCCTGTGGCCTCTACTTCGCTTTTGCCCCGCTGCTCCATGTAGTGGTTTGTCTGGGACTTGCCGGAAGCAACAAATACACCCTTCTGCCCCCCGCCGGCCCCCCAAGTACACACATCTTTGGTCTCTGCGACCGCCCCTCCTGCCCAACGCCGTCTTTGCGGGTAGACTCTTTGTCTACCAGAAGCCCCGCATTCGCGGAGCGTGCAACTGGAGGGAACCCAGCTCCAGAACTCCTTCGAAGTTAAATATTGACCAGCGCCTCTTTCAAAGGGCTTCAGCTGCCGGAAGAGCAAACTCCTCTCAAAGGCCTGGTGCAAAGCCTCGCGCGGTGACGAGTTTCGGCGCAGCGCTTACCTCGAAAGATGTTTAAGACTGAACCCCAAATTTTCTCCAACTCCAGGAGCTCAGGGAATCGCCTTCTCCGGTGACCAGGCGCTCTGCGGACAAATAAACAGCAGAGGGTGAACGGCGGCTGCGAAGGAAGGGAGTTGGAGAAGCGGAGTTGGAAGCGCGGTCGGCGCGGACGCCAGGGTGGCCCCCCGGGTGACGCGGACACGGAGGAGTCGCCAGGGCATTCGTCCATGCGGCGCACTCATTGCTCGAAAGATTCCAGTCTACAAATGGCCTGAAGATGGTGATTTATTTTTGTAAAATAAATATATACTCCATCTCCGCACCCACACTCTTCTTTTTCTTTCTTTATATAGGGGGTGGGAAGGGGGGAAGGAGGAAGAAAATGGACGAGGCGGAGCAAGATAGGAAGGTAGAAAGGGCTTTGCTGTTGGTGCCGACTCAACTAAGAGAGCTCCTCACGCACCTCAACTTGGGGGATGTGAATGCAAGCTTTATTTTCTTTTGCTAACAAAGGGAAGCCTTGTCTGGGAGCATTCAATCACGGACTCTCCTGGAACCTCACTAACGATGTTCATTTCTGTTTGGCGCGAAATCAGACCCCAGCTCAGCCCATGGGCCAGGGACAGCCTTGAGAGGTTTTGTCTTCTGGTTCATTCAAGCCCTGGGCGCATCACTTCTCCGTCCCAGTGGGCTGGCAGGACTACCGCAGCGTCCAGTCCCTCACAGCAGGCCAAGTTTGGCTGCTAGAAATAGGAGGAAACTGGGAAAGACATGAACATGGGACAATACTGGATATGGGGGGGGGGGGCTGTCCAGCCTTGCCTTGTTCAGTGACAAGCCTCTAGACACCCTAATTCTGCTGCCACCTCACCTCTCAAGATATTTGCAACCCTCTCTTGCTCTTTAACTAGCAAACGGTGGTCAGCAAACTCGGGGGTGGCGGGAAGACACTGAGGAAGGGGCAAAGAATCCTCATCCTCCCGGATGGGCTCCGGCTTGGAGAAGTTCCCTCTGGGCTGGGACTCTGCAGGGCGAGTTGCTTCCACAGACCCACCCCTCGCTACGACCCCATTCACCCAAACCCGCATAGCCTCCCCACACTCCAACCAGCCCCAAACCAACCCTTGATGGCTGTTCGGCATCCATGCAATCCTGCTGATAGCGCCAAGAGAGGCTACCAAATAGCTGACAAGTCCCCTGACCCTCAGGCTTCAGGGCCCCCTAGTGCATTGAACAAGTGGCCCAAAACCAGCAGCTAGCTGCCCTCTGCCATCACCTCGACCTGCAGCCCTCACCCTCCATCAGGCACTTGGGACTCAGAATCCATGCTGGGAGCCTCTCTCTTGTTCAGCTTTGCCCGCTATGCCCCCAAAGGGAGTGCCCCCTAGCCTTGGGGCTCCTGCCGGGACCCTGAGCAAGTTGGGGCTTAGCTACTCTGCACGTTGCCACTTAACATCTCCCCAGAAAGAACAGCTATGTCACCATCCACCACGCCCCCCTGCAATGCTTAGAAGTATTGTAATTATTATGGTTATTATTGTTACTATTTCCTTATCCCCAAGTCTAATATTCATGGCTGCTGTTCCCCATAAATCGTTCAGAGTAATGAGTCACAAAGAGATGTGGCCCAGGTCCCTACACTTCCTCTGCAATGGCCGCTGCCGCCGCTGTGGCCTCTCTCCGCGTTTTTGGCGCTCGTTTGCTCCCTCACTCGCCGGGCGCGGGTGATTTATGAACACCGGGAAAATTGAACAAAGCCGCGCGCGGGTCCTATGGTATCTCCGCAGCCTTTCCCAGCGTGAATCAGAACATTACCAACTGTCTGCGCATCCGTCTCACTTCATCACCAAAGCCAGGATGTGACCGCAGAAAACCCGAGCCCGAACTCACGTTTCCCTGGACGCGGCGCGCACCCCGGACTCGCAGAAACCTCGCACGTGGGCCCGCCAGCTCGGGTCCTCCCCGCTCAAGGGCTCTCTCCAGCCCTCTTGAAGGAGTTAAAAGCCTTCGGAGATAAATATGAGGGTGTGTGTGTTTAAAAATCAAATAGGAAGTTGGGGGTCTCACTTCTGAGAGATTCATTCCTAGTGAGGCCCTGAAGACTCCTATCCATTCCTGATGATTCGCATTAATTATTTAATGAGTCACGTGACCTCAAAGATTACAATTTCAATCTCTCAAACAGGCACTACACCTTTATCTGCTGCAACCAGGGTTCTTGGTTGGCTTTTTTAGTTCCCAGGCATCCTGAAAGCAGACAAGCGGGGGCAAGGGAACGCCAGTGAAATCCCAGGGTGAGCACAGTAAAATTCGTCATTCTGGGACTATGAGAACTGTGGACAGTGGGATGTCCACTACTCTCCCAGGACCCTGACATCTGTCCCCTCCTGAGCCCAGACGTCAGCCCACCTATCAGCACTGTGGCTAAGAAGGTTTGGTTATATAATCACTTTGGGTGCTTCGATGACTCATCAGGCAAGAACCTACCCTTCTAACCTGGCTGAGCACACCTGTGGCCATCTAGGCCAAGTGTAAACCCAGATGTTAGTCCATTCCAGGAAGAATAGCCTTCCACCAAAAAGATTTCTGTGCACTTACTCTACTCAAGGGGAGACCAAAGGCTCTATTCAATCTACACATTCATAACATAAAGAACATTGGCAGGGAGCGTTCAGATGCCTCAGTTTCCTCCTCGGTAAACTGAGAAGACTGAACCAAAATGGCCTCTAGTTCTCTTTCACCTGGGACATTCTTTCCATCAGGGGATCTCTTTTAGCCCCAGGAATCAATTCCAGAAAGACTGGGGCTGGCCTGAAAGGGGGCGAGGCAGAGGTTACTCCATGAGCTTGGGGCCTTGAGAAGAAGACATGACAGGCAGAGTTCTAAGACAGAAGTTTCAGATGAGAATATTTCACAACAGCCTCAGCAGCCTCCTTGATGCTATCAAAGAGTTAGAACACATGTCTCTTCCTCCTCCTATTTTTCCCAGCCCATACACTTTGAGAGAAGCAAATTATTCTTGGATCCCTGTATAATATGGAGAAAGGCAACAGGAGAAGCCGATGAGAAGGGTGAGCCTCTGTTCTTCAATACAAGACCTCGGCTAGGCATGCAGAGACCAAGCCAGTGAGAAGAATAGCCTATCGCCTATGCAGAACCCACTCTTCCAGACAGGAAGCCCCAGGTTTCTGTTTGCTACGTTGATTCTTCCAGTTTTTTCTTTCTTTCCATTTCAAAGAGTCATTGATCTCTTTCGGTGTTGAAATTGCTGGAGGGAAGGCAGTGGTGAAAAGAGCAGTATGGTTTGGAAGCTCAGGGGAGTAGAGGGTCAGAGGAGAGATGGTGATACCCAGATAGGAAGGAGGCTGAGAAGTGGGGGAATGTGAGCACCCTGGGACAGCTGAGTATAAAGTCAAAGACCCTGTGCAGAGGGCCACTCTCCATATATCTAGGTAATCTTCCCATGAGCTCCATCCTGGGTATTAAGTATTCTACTATGCCTGTCGCAGTTGAATTCTCTCTGTAATAAAACACCAGGTATATTGTAGATTTCGGCAAAAATAGGAAAGAGAGCCTACAAAGTGCCATTTTTCTTCAGCAGGGAGAGTGTTAAGTACTTAATTCAAACTGTGACTATTAAAGTGTCTCCTATCCGATTTAGGTTGATTTCAGATGTTGACAAAACTTTTATCTCTGGAGTCATGCACAACTTGACTCTGTGACTAAAGCAGATGAGTCTGTGTTAG
>NW_006436282.1:19395069-19399058 GCF_000325575.1 Pteropus alecto
GGGAGAAAGAAGAAAGAGAGGAGAGCATGTGTAAGGGTCATTTGGGTAAGAGAATTATAGAGCTTACACAAAATACTGTCTTTAAAGGTCAAGGGTTTGAGGGGCCAGTAGGGTTTGCTTTAAAAAAAAAAAAAACAATTAATGAGATAGAAAATTTGTCCTCTGGGTGAACTCTTATGGTTGCCCTAGCAAAGGGCAGACAATGCATGATTTTGAAGCACAAAGTGGGACTTTCTCAGCTGTTATAACAAGCTCCCTTAAATAGAAAATCTGACACAGGCAAAACACTGTGAAGAAATGACACAATCATTTGGATCACTTTGGACCATTTTTGACTTGGTAAAACTTATCAATTCTTTAATAATCAAGACAGTTTGGGTAAAAATGCCATTTTGTCCTGGAATATTAGAAAAACAATCTTGATCCTCTCTCTTCCTTTCCTGGCTAAATCATAAGGGTAAATGAAAGAAAATTACCCCCTTCACCCCCATACAGCTGCCTCCAGTATGAAGCTAATGGATGTCCCCATCCCCCTCCTTCCCTACAAAGGAGAATATAAGAATTTACCTTAAATGATGATAATCTGCCATTTGCGGTATTGCAGCTCAACACTCAGTTTCCACCAAGAGTCTAGGCATTTTTTGAGCAGACAGCCAAGATGCTGCGTCCTTGCCCGAGACCACATTATTTGCAAGAAGATCCCTCGCTTCTCCACAGACTTCCCAGAGAATGCCTTTCAGAATTGCTGTTGAATTACAAAGAAGTATTTATTGTATGAGGTGATTAATGATTCCTGGGGAAATTGCTATTTTCAGCGTGATTTAATTTCGTTTTACAAGTGCATGTGGTAGGGGGAGGGTTAGTAAGTTTCAGCAGCAGTTGCAATGCCTCCAGAAATCCCTGGCACCCTTTCACACCTTATAAATGCACTTTATGTCATGTTTGGCCTGACTCGAGAAGGCAGATACTTATCTGCGCCTGAATTTTCTTGGGAAGAGGTGGAGGCCCCTCTGAGACTGGTGTCCATCACTTCTCTCTCAAATCTGGTTTGTTCATAGGTAGAGAGCCTGTATCACACACTGGGCAGCAGAGGCAGGAGTAACAGTACTGACTACTGGCTAAGGGTTTGCCACTGATGCACAAATGTTAAAACTCCTCTATAATTGCAGAAGTAGGTGAGCGCCCCCTCCCATCTCTGCTAAAATTATTACATGAACTAAATATTGCCCTCCTTCAAGGCCTAGTAATAGTTCTTGGACTCTGGGGCTAGTGTGTGTTGTTTTATGTATCTTGTTGTCCCTTCAGTGACAACCAAGTCTAAATCCTCTTAACTGACTTGTAAATCAGTAAGTAAATTCTAGGGTTATGAAACATTGAGAGGTGCATTTTGATTTTTGACCCTTTGAATCTAGAATCTCTGGGCAGAGCAGAAAGATCTAGGAGTATTTGAGGAAAGTGACCCTAATTCAGAGTTTGGCTTTCTTCTAGCACTAAATATTCCCAGGTCTACCTTGCTTGGGGTGCATTTTGGAGTGTTATTAAACTTTTTCTTTCCTCAGGAGAAACTGTGGAGGGTGTACTGGGAAAATTCAGTCTATTTTGAAAGCTCTTCCAAAAAAGAAAGAAAAAGAAAGAAAAGGAAGGAAGGAAGGAAGGAAAGAAAAGTTAGTCACACCCAGGCTCTGAAACCTCATCAAGGAACTTCTAACACATGCCCAGCTAGATTCCAAAGAGAAACGTAAAAACAGCCAAGAAACGAAAAGCAATCTCAACCCTTTGCACAAACTATTTTTTATCTCCAGGGAAACAGGCAGATTAAGTGTGAAGGTGCAATAAATACCAAAGGGACCACTTCTTTCCAAGTGTGCTCAGAGTTCAGCGTGTAGAACAGCTGCAGAAACTCCTGGGCCCACAGCACTGCTTGGTTTCACCTTTCATAGCAGGGAAGGACACGTTTCTATGCCTTACAGAGACTTGAAGCCTGAAAGCCTGGCCAAGTTTGGGAAGAAGAGGAGCCCTCTCAGAGCTCAAGAGCCTTCATGCTCTTTGGAACTTTTCCCATAGTGGGTCAAACTTGACAAGAGTTCAGCTCAAGTTGAACACACTCACACAAATTATGTGAGCAGTCCAAATCCAAGTGAACACAACTCAAGCCATCTACAAGATTTTCACATGCAAGGTCAAGCATCTCAACCCAGAGAACTTTTTTTTAAAACTAAAAGTAAGAAACACAAATGTGTCTTAGAACTTTGATTTTTTTTTAAAGAGTTTATTCTTAGCACATAGCTTTCTATATAGCCACACCACAATTTGCACAGTTGCACATGGGTCTAGATGCATTCCCCGTCCCCGATTGTGCCTCAGAATAAGACAACAATATCTCTACAACAGTATTTTAAATAAATGCAAGGAAAGGAAACTATCATGTGTCACAGCTACCATCAAGGTCTATACATTTTGAGAATTAAATAATCTTGTGAGGTCCACAATGTCTACTCATTTATTCAGTTCAAGACAAGCTTGTATGAGCTGCCTTCATGACAGAGGGGAGGTAAGGAAGGTAGGAAAAGGGTCTATTTTCTTCTGCTTGCAACACATATACATGTACATATCCCCAATCAGCATGGGCTGTCCAGCTGACTTTAGCCATCTCAAAAGTATTTGATGCCAAGTAGTCCTTCTGAGGTACCCAAACCTGGCAGCCTTGTTCAGGCCAGCAGGTTGTTCCGTCAGCCAGTACCCTGGCCATTGTCCTCTCTTGGGTGGCAACCAGCACATACTCTTACCCCGACAATGTCGTCTTCTTTTTCCTTATCCTTTTCACCAAGTTGGGTTTTGTTTTGGGGTCTGTTATGGTCCAGAAGGGTAGGGGTGGATGGGGAAAGGGGCAGAAGAGAGGAGAGAAGCAGGTGAGGGAAAGAAACTGATTTAGATCTCTAGAAGGTTATATGGAGGAGGGAGTGGGTGTCGAGGCGCCCTGGTGGGCGTGGGGATGCGGGTGCGGGCTCTGAGTTTGTGCTTTCCCTGGAGGGCCTGCTGAGGCTGAGGCTGAGGCCGAGTTGGAGGATCGCATCTTAGTGTTGGGCAGTTTATGATCTTTCTTCCACTTCATCCTCCGGTTCTGAAACCAGATCTTGACCTGGCGCTCGGACAAGCAGAGCGTGTGGGCGATCTCGATGCGGCGCCGCCGGGTCAGGTAGCGGTTAAAGTGGAACTCCTTCTCCAGCTCCAAGACCTGCTGCCGGGTGTAGGCGGTTCGAGAGCGCTTGGGCTCCCCTCCGTTATAACTGGGGTTGACTGAAAGCCCATAACCCCGAGGAGAAAGCCAAGGAGGAGGGAGTGGAAGAGAGGGAAAGGAGGAGGAGAGAGAAGGTGGGGTGAGGAAGAGCAATTGGACATCATCATTATATAATAACCTGACACCAAGTTCACGCAAGATACATAAAACGGCAAAGAAAATGTTTCACAGGCTATTGACAACGGGAAACACCCGAGAGCCATAAAGAATGGTGCTGGGCATTGGGGCTGAAGAAAAGCTTCAAAGACACATGGCCTGAAGCCTATGCCAGGGCAATTAAATTTATGGGGGCTATAATTACTGCCCTAACAGTTTGGTGTCTCGTAAATCTCCAGATAAAGGGACTCCGGGTACAAAAGGGTTCTCACATTGGGATCAGGCGGCTGGTTGGCGCGCACACACCCACATCCCACTGTAGCTTAGGCCAGATGGGGGCTCCCCTCCCGAGGCCCCCGTCCCCTCGGCCTCTCCTGCTGACCCCCGCCCCGACCCTCACACCCCGGCCGGGCCCCAGCTCATCCTCCCGCGCCTCCCCAGCGGCGCCACGTACCGGCGCTGACATGGATCTTCTTCATCCAGGGGTACACCACGGGCTCCTTGCCCTTCAGGCCCGGAGTGCTCTTGTCGGCCAGGAGCAGTGGGCACGCGGGGGCGCTGCCCCCTGTCGGGACGCCCGGGGTGGCGGGAGTCG
>NW_006436282.1:19399786-19408909 GCF_000325575.1 Pteropus alecto
CGCGCCGCGCGCGCGGACCCGGATCAGGAAGCGCGCGGGAGGTGATGGATGCTGCTGTCCGGCC
Source organism: Pteropus alecto (assembly GCF_000325575.1). NCBI lineage: Eukaryota > Metazoa > Chordata > Mammalia > Chiroptera > Pteropodidae > Pteropus > Pteropus alecto. The sequence continues at coordinate 19,399,851 of NW_006436282.1, forward strand.
CCAGGCGGAGGGAGGGAGCTGACGCTTTGGTCCCCCAAATCCCCACCCCCAACTTTTAGTCCCGCTGGGAATTCGGGGCTCGCCAGGCTTCAGGTCCTCTTGGACCCCAGGCTGTGCCCTACTCCTGGGCTAGGTCTTAGGGCAGCCGGGCGCCCGCGGCCCAGTGCTGACCTTCGGCCCAGCCTAACTCGGCCTGGCATCCTTCAGGGTTCGGAGCCAGTTGGGGAAGGAATGCTGTCGGGATCAAGAGGGTATCCTCGTTTTCATCCTGGCTGCCTAATAAAACGGTCCCGTTTTCTCACCAGTTGATCCCCTTCCCCACATCGTGTTCGCCGCGTCCGCGCCCAGCTTTGAGAAGCCGGTCAGGAGCTGCATGGGGTGGGTGAGCAACGGGAGGATTTTGAGCGAGGCCATTCCAGTAAAACCGGATGGGCACTATTTATTTTTCCTTTCTTTTAGAGACAATCTATTTTTTTTCCCTAAGAAAAATCAGAACCTCCTAATAGCATCTCATTTGATGGAGGTGTCTATGAGAGTTAAACAGGCTCGCATTTACTCTGTGCAGTTGTGAGAAAGAACGTGGCCCAAGGATGAGAATGTATAAAAGCGACGCCTCCACAAAATCGAGCTTCGAAACCCGATTTCAGAACAATTCCCAAACAAAAACAGGCTAAGGATAGAATAGGCACTGTGCCCAGTCTGATCGCCTACGGGTCTTTTCCAGCTAAGAATTTTATGTTTTGTCTTTTGGATGTTGCTTTCTCAGATTAAATCTGAAGCTAAAGTTATATTTACAGCACAGTCAATAATTTCTAAATTGCTAAAAATTAGCATATTAACGATATAGTAGCTCTAGAAAGGGGGAGAGAGGACTGTTGCCTGCCATTTGGTAATTGAAATTTGATGGGTAAACTAATTACATCATTATTAACAAATAAATTACTTATTAATTCCACATAATGTTGATCTTTGAAGTAAATGCTGATGCCTTACTGTGTACTTTCCCTTTCCTTTTCTGGGTAACAGACACACCTAGATCTTCTACTATTCAACCCAGATTAAAGCAGTGCAAACTAACATAGTCACCATTCTAAAAATACTTTCATTTTTGGCATGCAAAGCAAGGATTTTTTCAGATAGTACACCTTATTTGATTTTTCAAAGAGCAGTATAAACAGCCTTCTCACAACTGAGTCTGGAACAAAGACGAGAAAAGTTATAGCCTAACCCTGGAGACACTTCAAAAGGAATGTCAATTCTATCTTCATTTACATCAGTTACTCATAAGAGTTACTAAATGCTGGAATATCCATTTGATGGATAGTCATTTAATGCTTTGCCACATAATGTCTATTATAAGGGACTAATCTTTAAACTTATTTAGGAAAAGAGGTTAAAAAAGGGATCATGTTAGCTTTCTAACTGGCATCACCCTGAAGTGGTACAAAGAGGTTTTCCACATTGGCTGTGTGTCTGTGAAGAGTGCTGTCCATCGTCGTGGGACACCCTGAAAATTTTTTTAAATGAAATCTGAGCCACAGACAGAAATCGATGCTGAGTGTAATCTTCAGACATACTCTCCAAACTCGGGGAAGAATCTAGCCTGTGATACAGCTGCCTAAACCAGTATCTCTCTACAGCAAGAAAAAATAACATATACATATATCCTGAATATATATAAAATGAATAATGTATACATACACAATGTAATTTACAAAACTTGACTCTAAGCTTCAGGGAGAGAAAAAAACTCGACAAGGAAATTTTGCCGTCCTCCTCATGTCATTAGCCTTGAGTACTGGGTCTTTAGCATGTCTGTTTAATATTATTTACAGGCACAAAATGCAAAATTCATGTTGTTTAGCCTCAGAACCTTCTACCAGCTTTCTGTTTTAAAGTATTAACAAGGCACGGACACTGTTTTGTATATGGTTAACCTAAACGAGTTAACTGCGCCTGTGTTTCATGTGGTTCTATTACTTTAGGAAGATGGGCTTACACGGAATCCCCCAAGGCCTGTAACTTGTCTTTGTGGTTCGTATCATAAACACAAACGGAGCCAGGACCACCAAGTGTTATCTCACACACCGACATTTTGACATTTTACTGCAAGATTTATGGTTGTAATAAACAATCTCAGTACCTTTTCTGATCCTTCCACAATCTCTCTGTGCAAGCCATAGCATCATTCCATTGAATCAAATAATCTTTTGAAAAACATTTTTTAAAAAAACCTCTTGCCTTTACATAAAATCGAAGACACCAAAGTAAAGCCAGGAAGAAACTAAATTAATAAATAAAATGAAGTTTACCAGCAGCATCTCGCCCGAGAAAAAGATAGGATGCTCTGAAATGGAGCAGAAAGGGAGCATGCTAATCTTCGCACACCAACTGGCTCCAGTCCCAAGCAGGGTGAAAGCATCATCCTTTTCTCGGGAAACTGGTATGCACATTTTCTCATTTCCACGTGCAGGGATAACATATATTCCCAACAAAAGCTTTCTTAGAATCCCATTAAGTGAAATAACTTTTCATCATGTCCTCAAATCCCAGATGGAGAAGAGCGAAGGGAGTCCAAGGGAGAGGGAGGGCGAGAGGAAGGCAGTGTTTGCAGCCTAGTTTGAATCTGATTTGAATCATTTTGAATATATTTGAAGCAGCCTTTCCTCTTGAATGCAACCCTGTCCCAAGTTTCAAAGTGACCGAACAGTGACACCGTGTGCATTTTGTTTCTTATTAATCTTACACATTGACAGTCTTTGTTAAATCACAAGGCGCGCCCTTCACCAGCCGACATTTTCATATTTGTTAGACGCGCTGACCTGAAGTTCACCTCGGCCTTGGACTTTGCGGTTCTAAAAGGTCTATACAGTGTCTTTTAGAGAGCACAGTACTTTGCCCAGGTCACTCCTTCTCAGGGAAAACCAAGAGAGAGGAAAGCAAAGGAAATGTAAAGGTTACAGAATGTATTGACTGTATTTGTCCTTTGTTCTTTAGAGCAAGAGTCCCCCAGACTGACTGTTCTCTATCTGAAGCACATCTCTGGAGTGTACACGGGAATGGCTGAATTTCACAATGCCTGATGGTGGCATTTGAGGGCTTCCTCCCCACCTATACCGGGGGAATGATTTTAGAGAAGCAATACGTTATCAGCCATTCGACCAATTAATTATTTGGGGGTAATTTCCTTGCAGTAGTTTATAATTATGAACACAACCTAGGCATAAGGATTGAAATTTATATTCGGATTACACATAAATTTTAACTAGGCTTGTATGCCAGGCCTAAAGACCAAAATTCTCCAAATAAAAAAACTAAGCAATGTAAAAGCAATACCTTCTGCAGGTATCTTTTACTTCAAAAATGAGCTAAGAGGTATCTATGATTATTGAAGCTGACATGTTTCTAAGACATGGAACATTTTAAACCAATAATATAATAAGTTTCTCAAGGAGACACATAATCATCTTGGTGAGTAATAGAAGGGGTTTCAGTTTTCTTCATTTTGCTAGTCCAGATGTGGTGAAGTGTTCACTGCTGTAACAGCAATCACCACAGTTGTTCCCTTTCTTCTGTTTTCATCTGGCACACCCCCATTTGGCTTCAAACTCTTGGCTAGAGTGAAAACTTTACACATTGTGCAGTGGAAGCAATCTAATTACTTCCAAGAAGGAAATATTTACCACTGAATATACCCGGCACCAACAAATTCAATCAACCAGAATATACTGGGATGCTTTTAAACATCTCTGCAAGAGTCTAGATTCTGAATAGTTGAATTAGCTTATCTCTAAAATAAAAAGAAAAACCTAGAAACAAGTTTTCATCTTTCTCTTCTCTGCTTTCCTACAATGATTACTTAAAAATTAATACATAGAAAAAGGAAATATGTCCCCCAGAAAATAGATTCTAATGGCACCAACACTTAAGCTCATATAGGTACAACAAAATAAAATATTGTTTAGCTCTCCAGTTACAACTCACACATGAGGCATGGTTCCAGTCGGCTTCCTTAATACACTGTTCCCTTTCTTGTCTACACTCTCACCCTTCCTCCGTAGCTGGTGGCCCCTCTTCTTAGCTTTTATTCCAAATGTATTTTTAAAGAGTATTTTCTGGAGAATAGAAGTCTGTCACGGTGGTCTGCATTTGTGGATTCCACCTTCCCGCTTAAATGGCTAATTCTTTACAGTTTAGTTATTCACTTAGAGATTGTAGCATTTCAATAAACAATGAAAAATTTCCAACAGCAGGAACATTTTCATGGTACCAATAAGAATTTTCTTACTGGTGGAGGGGTGGAGGGATCCTGTCCCTTTCAGGAGGGTCTCCACTCCCTTCCTCCCCTTCCCAGCTCTAAGAACTCTTTACGTTTAGTAGGTAGCTGTTTCAGAAAGAGCATTTGAAAATGCTCCGTGTTTGAAAATGGCCAAGAATACATTTTTGCAAGAAGTGCCTGTGTTTGCCCTTTCTTCATACACTTTAGGGATCATTATATGTACTAAAAAGAAAAAAAAAACTGGCCAATTAAAATCACTGTTCTCAAAGGAAGTTTCCTGCTTCTTCTCTTGCCTTTGAAGGGATGATGGAACATTGAAAACTTGCTACATTATCTCTTAAAAGTCCACTGATGATTTTGAGCTTTTTTATTTTGTGACAACCCCATAGACTCCTGGTTCTCCAACGTCTAAGGTGTTGGTGTTTCAGTAATCTATGCCTATTTACCTGCTGCTATTTCCTCAGAATGGGAGCGATAATTCAAGATGAAATACAGCACGTATTACTCTTGAAAAGAGGAATTTTCTATCCTTTTCTCCGTAATTGAGGTCATTCAACCACTAGGGTTCACCTGGAGTCCACACCGTGATACACGCGTCACTCCAAGCCATTTTATCTTTTGTGCTGATAGTCAAGATCGCAGCTCTAACATTGACATCAAACTCTGTCTGGGCAGATGACTAAGAGTGCTGCACAACGTAAACTTTTGACCCTCAACTTTTTGACCTGCAGTTGCAACGCACTAACCACAAAGATATACAAAGCTGTGCCTCTTCTTTCAAGGGGAAGTCCCCCCCCCCCACCATGGCAGGATCTCAGGGACGCCCGACTTCTGCCACTGCGTTTTGGAACAGGAGGGTGCATTGGATATTTTTGGGTGTTTGTGACTGTATTTCCTGTGAAATCAGCCTCCTATCTCTTTTTGTCAGCACTTAAAATAGGAATGAGATTATTTTGAAATCACTCATCATTACATTTATGAGGAAAATGAATAGGACGGGGGAACCTCACAAAAAATGAAAGAAAAAAAGATGAGTAGAAAGCAGATAATGGAAGTTGGAGACATTTTTTTCTTTATTTAAAAATAAAGACGCTGCCCTAATTGTTGGGCGAGCTGGCCCTGACAGGCGAGTTGACTGTGAACTTGTACTAAAGCGTGCTCTGCTGGCGATTCCTAGGGTGTGCAGATTTATCTTCTCTGCATTTACTTAACCCGGCAGTGAACTGCGCGGGCGTCATTTGTTAGGCGATGACAGACTTCACCTCCAGCAAGGGCTGCTTCACAAAATCGCAATAATTACCCAATAACCTTCATAACAAATATTATTATTGAAATGACCAGTCAGTTTGTGGGGAGGGGACTTGGTGAGAGAAAGACCGCTTTCTTTGTGAAAAACACCCAACAAAACAAACCTAGGCAGATCTTCCAGTTCTGGGGTCTGGAATGGCTAGGGCTGTGGCTCCCCACTCATATGTGGGCGGGATCCTAGGTTGACCCCCTTAGCCCTGTCTGGAGGCCCCATTTATAGTTTCCTCACTGACTGGAAAGAAATTCTGCCTTAGAAGCCAAAGGGATGGAGCCCACACTGTTCTGCACTCTCCATAGTGGGCAAACCTCAGAAAGATTCCCAAACTGAGACGGAAGAGAGGCTTCAAAGGGCATCTTTTAAGCTAAAAGGATTGTTTACCTCTTTAATAGCCCATCTTTCAGGATGTAATTTGCTCTCCCCTCACTAATTGTTTGGATATAATATTCTTCACATCTCAACAGAACAACGTGACTCTGTTTCTGGTAGAAAATTCTGTCTTGCTCTCTCAGAGCCGCCAACAATGAAGCAGGGGAAAGAGCAGGAGAAAAGAAATCTTGGCATAATGTTGTGAAATTAGACCATGGAAACCCTAGCAAACCCCTAAGTGAGTGTGACCAGAAGCTTCCTATTATATTTATAGTTCAGGAAATATTGTCTCTTCAGCTTGTAGAAACAAACGAGGCCCTGCATTTCAGACACCTTCTCCTTTTACAGGACCAGGAGTACAGACAGATACTTCTGCCACCGGCTGAGGCTGGGTGTCTTCAGAAAGCCCTCAATGTCAGAGATTTTTCTCTAAGTAAGTTCCTCTACCAAAAATAAAAACAAAACAAAACAAAAAAAAAACCCAAAACAGAAAAAAAGAATGCAAGAGAAGAAATGACATATCTACAAAACCAGCCATCTCTTTACTATGCTTCCTATGAAAATAGGAAAAAAGAAAAAAATTCCTTCAGTAACTCTCACATAGGTCTGACTGGATGCTGTATTTTTTAGAAAGTCATTTAACTCTATGCAAGTTAGCCCGCTCCTTAAACGCTAAAGTTTTATGAAGATTACAACAGACAGAAATAAGCAAGCTGACCATATTTATAGCCTCTAATTCTTTTAAATCATGGGAAAGATTCTCTACATCGTGTGATGTTAGACATGGGTCCAACAGCCTTTCTGCCCATTCCCACACCCCACGGTAGGATGTGGCCACTGAGGTGGTGTGGCCGCTTCCTCCAGGCGAGTTACTCAAGTCAACCTACCAGCAGCCCTATTACTCTTTTTTTCTGCTACTAATTTTAGTCACCAAGAAATCACTCAAGCAAGATCACCAAATGAGCAACTAAAATCAAACCTTCACCTAAATACTTTCCAATAAAGAACCCGAAACTCAGAGCAGCAAAACAAAGACTCCAGAATTCTCACAGACATATAAAATAATAAAAGAGAACCCAAAGAGAGTTTCTACGCTGGTTCCCACTAAGATGCAGACACATTTTCCTGAGCGCTGAAACAGCAATGCTCACTTTAACAGGCTACACAAGATGACTTTAGGAATTCGCCTTGCCACTCACTATTCAAGAGACGTGGAACTTGTGGGAGGGTTTCGATTTTTCAGAAAAACTTCCCAGGTTTTGCTTTTGGGACCTCTGACTTTGGGGACATCTGTTGGACTTATGTTGAGAATAAGTGGCCTCTGCACAATACGGTGTGTTGAAATTCCAAATCTACACTTCAGAATTTTTTCACTTTAAGCAGTTAGTGAATACCTTTACCAATTAGCACTTGCAGAAATTTAGCACTACCCAGTTCCTAAGGAGAAAAGCATTCGGAGACAGAAGATCTCATTTTTTGTTTCATTTCTGAGTTGGAGACTTTGGCTTAATTCCTCAGACGGGATAGGGAGAAATCTGCTAGGTCCCTTGTGGGTACCCATCCAGAAAAAGACCCCAGGACAGGCCACAGTATCCTTAATCAAAGGCTTTGCCACAGAAGAATGTGGGGATTTGGGGCCAGAAGAGGTGGCTGAGGCCGAGCTGTAATAGGACCCAGGAAAATTTTATTTCACCTTACTTCACCTGTTGGTGCAATATTGGGGACTGTTTTGGAAATCACAGATTATGTAAATTTCCTGGGATCAAACAGAAAGAGCAGCTAACAAAAGAAAGGCGGAAATCTCCTACTGACAAACAACCAATTTTTTTCCCCTAAACTACCCTTTATGATGTGTCAGGGAAAACAACATAATGGCTCTGGGGACTTTTAAGTTGAGCATTGAAGACACCTCGATTTCCCCGCAAACTTTAGGGCACAGTTTGGAAGAATTTCCCCTGTATGTTGAGGGAGAGTAAATTTCTTTATTCTTTAGTGTTACTTAGGGGACGCCTAAGATGCCTTTTGAGGGTCCTGTGCGTAGATGTTTTAATTCTACAAAGGAGGAGAGGAAAAGGAGAGGGAGAAGAAAGGCAAGGCGGAAGAAAAGAAAGCGCTTTAACTCCTTTCATTTAGCCTGGGGATTCAAACACTAAAGTTAAATCCGGCCATAAAGTTTATTGCTTCAGACTCACAGGCGGGTGAGAACAGTCCCACCCAAAATAAAAAGAACGTGCAGGCCTGTAAGGTTCAGGGCCTGGTCTCGGGTGCAGGGGAGTGGGTGGTGAGCCCTCCCCAGAGGTGAGGACCCGCGGTCCCCACCGTCCTGTGGGCGCTAGCGTCCTGGGCTCGCCCTGGCAACCCAGGGGCCCAGCCTGGAGGTGCGGCGCGCGCCTCGCCGACCTCTGCCACCCTCGAGCTCTCACCAGCCAGCCTGAAACCCGGCCCCGTAGGCAGCCACTTCCATTCAGTCCTGCCAAATGACCCAGGCCCGCGAAGACATATTGCCACAGCCCCATAAGGAATCCCGCCAAAGTCCGCCTCAGCCCTGCCTGGGCCTTTCTCTCAAACTGCCAAGCACTCCCAAGCGCAGCGCGGCCCTCGGCGCCCGGCGGCCCGCGCCCCACTGTCTCCCAGCCCCCATCCTAGGGCTCCGCGACCTCCCGAAGAGCCGGGACCCGTAGCCCCGGAATGGGGGGTGGTGGCTTTGCCAAGTCTCCACACAGACCCATTCGCACACAAAAATCTTTTGCACGCGGGTGAGAGCAGCAGATGTCATTAACATCCGCGATGGTGCAGCAATTAAAGTAAGGCCTGGGGATGCGGCGCGGCCACAGGCGCTGTTCACCGTGCTGGCTCCGCAGAGCAGGCTCCTGGCGCTGCTCAGGGAGGCAAAGGCAAATTTTGCTCGCCCCTTTTGCATTCAGAGGCAACCTCAGAGTTACTGAACCAGAGAGAGAGAGAGAGAGAGAGAGAGAGAGAGAGAGAGTGAGCAGGCACATGACAGCAGTTACTGGAGGACTTCGAAGGAAAATGAGGATTCTGACATTTGGAAAGCAAGGAGGATCCTTTGATAACTGTAGGGACTGGAGGGTTATAGGACTCGGC
>NW_006436282.1:19408976-19419283 GCF_000325575.1 Pteropus alecto
GAGCGAGAGAGAGAGAGAGAGAGAGAAAGAGAGAGAGAGAGAGCGAGAGAGAGCGAGAGAGAGATATCCAGGAAAAAGTTTCCAGAGTACAAATAAACTTGAAAGCGCTCAGGAGGCCAGCTTACCTTAACTCCGAGGAAGCCATTTTTCAAAGAGTTTTGAGAACTTGTGGTTTGGACACTTCTGGACCTAAAATTGACAATTTGAATGACCAGGCGGCACACGTAGCCTGCAAAAGAGTCAAATGGAGTCCAGCGTCAGTGAGATTATATGTTATGTGGTATATAATGTTGGATGTCAACTCCCCAAAACCATAAAACTTACTTTAATGGCCCCACGTGACGTTTTATAGCCAGTGAGCCGATCTGTCTGTGCTATGGATGATTTTACGATCTAATTCATAGACAAAACCCTATTCATTTGGCACCCAAATGTCATATAGCCGGAACTGGGGCTTATAAAGTTTACTGTTTTATAACTTTTAAAAGGAAAGACGGCATCAGTGTAAGCAGTCGGTAAATGTGCAAATCTCTAGTTGCGCTTTAGCTGCTCTGAGGAGTTTCCCAATCGAGCTAGGATGGGGTAAGTACCTTCCATTTGTAGCGAATTAATTGTAGCAAAAGAAGTCAAGTGGGTTCAGGGCGAGGAGTGGGAAGGGGTACCTGGGTGGGTTAGGGGAAGAGGGTTTGGGGGCCACAACTTGGCAGAGCAGCCTCTTCTAGTGGAGGCCCAGGATGGCCTTAGGAAAGAGGCAGCATCTGTGTGGGCCCTGAGGGCCGAGGGCCGCTAACAAAGCCCTGGGCTTTTCCTCCTCTCTCTTCCTCTTTTTTGTACCCAGCAAGTTACCTTGGTTTTCTCATAGATGGGCAGGTTGGACTGAGGCTTTGGAACCAACTACAGCTTTTCCACCATCTGCCCTGAACTTTCTGTTGGGTCAGAGTTAGGGAGGCCACAGGTCAGGGTGTTGGTCTGAGGTCTCCTTGTGCAGTCAGGCTGCTCAGGTAGCCTCAGACTCACCAGCTTCCAGGACTGGACTGACAGACAGAAGAGCAGAAAGAGCCGCTCACTATTTGGCACAAACCAGACCAAGAGAACTTACAATAGAAAGTTTATTTTTTGTTTCCAGTCAGTATTTTTTTCCTTAAAAACAAATACAAAAAAAAAAAAAAAAAAAAAAAGCTGATCACAGTTTGCTTAAACAGCCAGACTTGGACAATATTTGTAACTTTGTTCACAAAAACATACATCACTGAAGCTGCGCTTATAAGAGCCACTTCCAGAGTTCGTGCAAAGGGTCCTACAAAGGCACGCAGGGACACACCGCTCGGAGTCACAGTTTTCGTCACAGAGCCACTAGTCACTACACGTCAAACAAGTTAAGTTGTGTCTCATCAAGTCACCTCTACAACAGCATTAATTACACAAGGAATATAGGTAGTTTGAATAAAAATATCTTTAACAGCTTGGAGCTATTGAGACAGGAACACTTCCACTCACATGCACAGTTAAATAACTGGAGTGCGACACACAACATTGGCACTAAACGAGGTCGAAGGGGAACTTTTTTGTGTGTTTTTTCTCTTTTCTTTTTGTTATAGTTACTTCAAGTAACACAGCTTGCTTCATATAAATAAGTTAAAACATCTATTTTTTTTTTTTCAAGACAAAGCCATTCAGGACAAAGAGATGAACGGAAAGCAGATCTACTTATACAGGCGCTATAATGGCAATAAACAGGCTCATGATTAAAAGATGAATTAGGGCAACGAGAACAGAGCTTCTTCACAGAAGGAACACAAGGGAGTTTCAGAAAGTCACCTTAGTACTGACACTACGCGGGATCCGCTAATACTGCGCAGTACTTTAAACGCTCAAATACTCAGGGGCGGAAGGCCCCTCCTGCCGCCGCCATGCTCATGCTTTTCAGCTTATTATCTTTTTTCCATTTCATTCTCCGGTTTTGGAACCAGATTTTAATTTGTCTCTCGGAGAGGCAAAGAGCATGTGCTATTTCAATCCTTCTTCGGCGGGTCAGGTAACGGTTGAAGTGGAACTCCTTCTCCAGCTCCAGGGTCTGGTAGCGCGTGTAGGCCGTCCGGGCCCTTTTGCCTTCCGGACCGCCTATGTTGTCTGCAACAGAAAAGTCAGCGGTTTAGCCACCCACTCCTCAGCCTCTGGCTACCGAAGTCCACCAGCTGGATAGGCCAGGGTCCTGAGCAGGGAACAGGGGAGAAAAGCTCAACAAGTCCTCCCTTTTCGCCCGCCCACCCCTCTCGAATTTCCTTCCCTCTTCCTTTCTAGAAAGAAAACAATACGATTTGGACTCTGGGAACAATCGGCCCATCCGAGGCTGAAGCTGCATCCCGGAGCATCGCCCGACTTTCCCTCTCCTGCCCTCTGGCCCTGCCCTTGGAGCCCCGAGGCGGGGGGCATAGCCCTCCCAGGCTGTCCACAGCTCAGAAACCCACCAAAGCAAGGCCCTTTTCGGAGCGCCCAAGTGGCCTCCAGGTCACCCTCCCTTAAAGTTCCAGCCCTGCGAGCCGCCTACTGTTCCAGCCTGCACGCTTGGGGCGCCTGCTTTCTTTTTCTTCCCTGTCCTTTCCTGTTCTCCCTCCTGCCCCCAAACTTCAGAATCCCGCAGGCTCTTGCCTGGATTATTGCCCCTCCAACCCCTTTTCGGGGACGCTAATTAGTAACGCTGCTTCCCCAGCGCAGCTCTCCTCATAAATTATCCGCCCTGACAAGCCCGATTCACGGCCCCTACTGCCATCCTCTTCCTCTCTGCCCCCTGCTCGGCTAGCCTGACCCGGGAGCGCGTTCCAAGGCTCTGGGGTTCGACGTGGGTCTTTTCCTTTTCCTCCCTTTCAACGTCTAAACTTGCTTGGCCAGCGGCCCTCCCCCTGTTCCCTACCTCCGTCCCGAGCGAGCGCAGGGCGCTGTAGAGAAGAGAAGGGGGAAGGAGGAAGGCAGGGAAGGAGACCGCTGGGGAAAGGCTCTACGGGGCTGAGAGAGAGACATGACCAGGAGAGAGACGGAGGAAGAGGGCGGTGAAGGAGAGAGCGGGGTCGAGAGCCGCACCCCCGCGGCCGCGTGGATTGAGAAAAAGGCTGGCTTTACCATGACTTATGTGCAGCTTGCGCATCCAGGGGTAGATCTGGGGTTGGGCCGGCGGCGCCGGGCTCGGCTCGCTCTGCGCGCTCGCCTGCTCGCTGCTGGCGGGGGCGTCCTCCTCGGCTCCGGACGCTGTGCCAACCCCCTCTCTGCTGCTGATGTGGGTGCTGCCGGCGTTGGCCGAGGCGCCGCTGGAGTTGCCCAGGGAGTTTTTCCCGCCGTGGTGGCTGTCGCTGCCAGGCGAGGGGGCCACGGCGGAGCAGGGCAGCGGGTCAGGCGGAGGCGAGTGCGTGGACGTGGCCGGCTGGCTGTACCTGGGCTCGGCGGGCGCCGCGCTGGCGCCGGCCGCGTAGCTGCGGGCGCGCTCCCCGGAGCCAAAGTGGCCAGAGCCCGAGCGGCCGACGCTGAGATCCATGCCATTGTAGCCGTAGCCGTACCTGCCGGAGTGCATGCTCGCCGAGTCCCTGAATTGCTCGCTCACGGAACTATGATCTCCATAATTATGCAACTGGTAGTCCGGGCCATTTGGATAGCGACCGCAAAATGAGTTTACAAAATAAGAGCTCATTTGTTTTTTGATATGTGTGCTTGATTTGTGGCTCGCGGTCGTTTGTGCGTCTATAGCACCCTTGCACAATTTATGATGAATTATGGAAATGACTGGGACATGTACTTGGTTCCCTCCTACGTAGGCACCCAAATATGGGGTACGACTTCGAATCACGTGCTTTTGTTGTCCAGTCGTAAATCCTGCCTGATGACCTCTAGAGGTAAACTCGTGCACTAATGGGGGAGTTGGGTGGAGGCAAGAGGGGTGGTGCGCGCGCCTCAGGCGCGTGCCCGCCTCCCGCCTCCGCCGTTCAGTCGGACTCGAGCGCCACCCGCTGGAGGCAGGGAGCATCGCTCCGCTTCCGACCCGGGGCTGCAAGGGCCGGGGTCGAATTGAGGTTACAGCCCATTATGGCAAAATTATTGCATTTCCCTCGCAGTTCCATTAGGATGTACCAATTGTGAGGCCGTCAGCTGCCGATCGCGTGCCCGGCAAGGATGCAGAGGACTGGGGGGAGATAGTGACTTGGATTTTATTTACAACAACTTTTATTTCCCCGCTGTGCAGCCCCTCTTATTTTTGTGTCGAGGTCGGGGTCGGTTCTGCCCGTCTTGCCGGCAGCTCTGAAATCTGAAAATACAGATATCACCTTCGGGGAAGTGGGGAGGCCATTTAGCCAATTGGAGAAATAAATCCTGCCCGCAGCAGCAGCTACAATTACGGCTCTGTTTTTGCGAGCGCATGAGGTACAGTGTCCCTGCCGTTCTTAAATGACAGGCGTCTATTAAAGATAGCTTTTGTGTAGTGCTTCTCCTGGGTGAGGTCAAATTCCATACACTTTTATAACCAGATTCGAGTTTTCTTTCGTGTAAATATGGTTTTCGTGTCATTAGTTTGCTATGTAATTTGCTTTAAGTATCCAGCCTAGAGAATCTTCACCACTGGGTCTTTTTCCTCTAGCCAGCCGGGCCCCAAGTCTGAGGGTTCTCCGTGAACCCGGCGAGCGGGCCCAGGCTCCCCCCAGCCACAGAAGCTGCTTGGGGGCTGGGGATCCGTGAGCCCATTTATTAGGGTCTTGCTTAAACCTCCAGGAGTAAAATGAGGGCGTTAATAGAAGCATTTCGTGGCAATGCCTAGTATCTCCGTAGTTATTTTCCTGGAATCTGAAAGACGAAAGTAAATCACAAATATAGCCGAAAGGCCTGGCGGGGAGGGGGTCTCCCCGCTGGAGGCGGGGAGTCACAGACGCCCCTGGCACGTTTGGAAACCAGAACTCTTGCCACTCCCATGGCCGTGGACCCCCTCCTTCGGTCCTGAAAGCTGCTATAGTGGCAGCGCCGACACTGTTGGAGGCAAGGAGCCAGAATCCAGAGTCCGGATCCTTCGGGAGCCCAGTCGCTCCCGAGGCTGTAAAGTTCCACCCGCGCCCAGGTTGGCTGGCCTCGGCTGAGGCTGCTTCTCTTCCACGGACGGTTGCACGGAGGGCCGAGAGACTAGGCTCTCTCAGGGCCCCCTTTGTTCCTTGTGCTTCTTCCTGTCTGGGGGCGGCTTGGGAGGCCACCGCAGTGCTGGGGCCCCAGCCTTTAGGCCTCCTCTTTACACTGGCCGGAGTCGATTTGGTGGTTCCCTGTGGGACTTGGTGGTGAGGCCAAAATGCCTAGACACCAAAAGGGTCTCGGTTCCGGGTTTCTTTCCTCTCCAGCAACCCCGCGTCCCGAGCTCAGGCGCAAGCAGAAGCGCTAGCACGAGAGCCAGGGACGAATTTGGGGCGCGCCCTGGGATCCGGATCGGACTTGGGCAGCCTTGGAGAGCGGGACTGTGTGTGCAGTGTGCCCCGCTCCGCCGCTGGGATTGGCTGTGGGTTTTTTTGTTTTGTTTTGTTTTTTTGTAAGAAATTAATGCTCAGGCGTTTGCAAAGCTCTGGGCTCCCCTAAAGCTGTGGAAGCCACCCAGATGGGAGCAGGCGGGGAGAAAAGTTGGGGAGCAGGCGAAGGCAAGGGGGCAAAGCCGTAAGAGGTTGCCGCGCTGGCCTGGTCCCTGCCCAGGCGTCTACTCGCCCGCCTTTGCCTCAGCTTCCTCCCCGCTGGGTTGTGTGGAATTGATGAGTTTATTTTCCTTTTTCCACTTCATGCGGCGGTTCTGGAACCAGATCTTGATCTGGCGCTCGGTGAGGCAGAGCGCGTTGGCGATCTCGATGCGGCGGCGCCGTGTCAGGTAGCGGTTGAAGTGGAACTCCTTCTCCAGCTCCAGCGTCTGGTAGCGCGTGTAGGTCTGGCGGCCTCGGCGCCCGTGACTCCCGTACACGGCACCTGCGGGCAGAGATGGCCAGGCGCCCGTAAGCCAGGATCCGGCAGCCGAACCAGTCAGCCCCATACCCTGCGCCCCTGGCCTCTAGGCTGGAAAACACCCGCCTCCACTCCAGCCTGTCCCACTACATCTTGAGCCGGAAGCCGGCGGGATGGGAGATTATTTCATACAAAGCGAGATGTTTTCCACCTAAAACGACTTGGGGCCAAAAGTTACTATTTTTGAAAAATCTGCTCTGTAAGAAAACCATTACAAGCAAAAGAAGATAACAAGCATTCTTAATTCTCTTAATTCGGGGTACCTAAGTCGTGTTTTTGTGCAAATGGTGTGGTGATGGTGGTGGTAGTGGTGGTGGTGGTTCCTCTGTGTGTGTGTGTGTGTGTGTGTGTGTGCGTGTGTGTGTGTGTGTGTATTTGGGAGTGGTGGGTATGGAACCCTGTGAGCAAAGTGGACAATTCAAATTCACACACGGGTCTCTGTGAAGATATAACTGTGGACAGCCATGTCAGGACTCAACACGCTTTTTGGAAAATTAAAAATGGTCAGCCTTCTCAAATCTTTGCAAATTCCCCCAGATTGTATGGTCCTTTTGAGAAATGCGGAACTCCATTGAAAAAAAAAGTGGATTTTAAAGCAAAACACTCTAAGTTTTTAAATCGGCATTAGGCTCTGTCCTTCTCCAAGGACAGGGATGTGGAGTTTTTGGAAACCAGGGGCCAAAAGATAGAGCTATGGGCCATCTGGGGTTCCTGGAAATGCATAACTGTGATGGGCTATCTGTTCTGGTGCCAAAGGGCCCATAGGTGGGGGTATCCCCCCATGCTGGGTATATGAAATTCAGGCAGGGCCTCAAAAGGAGGCAGAAGTTGGCTGTAAGTGAGCAGTTGAGTGGAAGGGGGAGGAGGGGAGGGCAGAGAGAAAAATACTGAGGATGTGGCCCTCCAAGGCTTTGGGAAGCCCCTGGAAGAGGCCAAATGAGGGCCTCTATCAATATGCGTTTCTGAAGGACAGAAAGGGGGGCAGTTGTGAAGTGAAGGGGAGTTATCACTGATGGGTGCAGAAGACTATCTCAGGGTGGGTATCTGAGCAAGGTGTTACCAGGTTGCAATGTGAGCAGGCACTACCTCCCATCCAGCCTGGCTCTCTCTTCAGGTTGCCCATCACGGGTCTCACAAAGCATGGCAGTGACCCCCGCACACACTCCCACAGTGTCTTATATGGACACTGGTGCCCTGCCTTCTCTCTACCACAGCTTGACTGCCCCATTGGGAATGAGTTGGGCTTTTTAAAAAAAAATCTCTTTTTTAAGCTACAAAAACTTGGTTCATTCTTTCCTCCTGTGTTTCCATTTTCTCTGTCGACTTCCTCTCTTCCTTCCTTCCTTCCTTCCTTCTCTGCCTCCTTCCCTCTTTCTCTCCACTCTCTTGGGGGGTGGGGGGCCGCAGGAAAATGCCTTACCCGCGCAGGAGTTCATCCGCTGCATCCAGGGGTAAACAGGACTCGTGTACTTCCGGTCGGTGCCTTCGTCATGGAGGGCTTTGCCCGGCACGCTGCTGCTGTCGGGTTTGTACTGCTGCTCGGGAGAAAAGTGCAGATAGTCCCCGGGGCCCCTCTGCTTGCCACTGCCCGAGGGCGAGGCGCCACTGAGGTCCTTATCAGAATAGAAACACGAGGCCCCGTACTCGTAGGACGCCCGGTTGCAGGCCAGGACCGAGTTGGACTGTTGGTAGAAACAAGGTGAGGTGTACGTCTTGTCCGGGAGGCTCGACGCCCCGTACGAGGCCGGGAAGGGCCTCAGCGCGTCATAGCCGGCCGGGTAGAGGGGCAGCTGGCCCAAGAAGGAGTCCTGGCCGCTGGGCAGGCTCCCGGGGAAAGTGGGATTCACAAAATAGGAACTCATTTGCGCGTCCCTCTGCAGGACTGTGATTTGTTGTGTATTAGTACATCTGGCTATAACTATTAGTAGTCATCGAACTGGTTTGTTTCTGGATGGCCGAACGCCAAAAGCGACAGCAGCAAATCGCACCAGCTGACGCGGCGGTGGCCAATGGGAGCGAGCGCCGGAGCCCGCTCCCCGGGGACCGCGGCGACCGAGGCAGCAAAGTTACAAACAGCCCCCAGCCCGCCTGCCCGCCGCCCGCCCGGCAGATTAATGGGCGCGCACAGCCGGCCTGCCCGGCTCCCTTCGCGAACGCCAGCGGCGGGCACGGCCCGGGCAGAGGCGTGAGGATCAGGCCGTGGTAGGGATACCCGGGCCAGGGCGCCGCCGGCCCCTCCAGGGCCGCTCTTTCCTCCTTTTTGCTTTGCTGGATTGTGCTGGTTTTTCTCTCCAAACAGGAAACCTGACAGCCCCGTGCCCGGAGGGGCGGTGACAGGGATGGCTTTGCTCTTTGCGGCCTGGCCTCCCGGCGGGGCCCTGAGTTTGCCCCTCCCCCCGCACTCGTCTATTCGTGGGTGCGGGTTCCAGGGCTGGAGAAGGTCTCTGAGAAACCAGGCCCGAGCTCCCTGCTCCTCACTCCTGCGCCTTAGGAATCAGCGCGTCCCCTCCTTCTCTCCTTCCCCACTCCCACCACAGGCCTGGGCCTGCCAGCCACCGAGGGCGGAAGGCTCACCTGGAGCTGACCAGGACGCGGCCAAACGTAGTTTCTTCCCCCGCGGGCCCCTCCTCCCACAGACAACACGTCTCCTTTGAGTCCGGCCTCGCTCCCCTCCAAAAGCCATAGACGAACGACCGCCTGGCCTCAAAGCGCCCCCACAAGCTGTGCGCCCCCGTCCTGCATTTGAACCCAAAAAACAAGAGGCCAGAAATCACTGGTTTCAATAAGAAAAGGAACTACAGAGGAGTGGCCATGAGACTGAGCTGCGAAGCCAGCCTTGGGACCTGCTCCCATTGCCCAGCGCCTGGAGAATCGCCCTCCCTCACCTGGACCTCTCAGAACTGAGATAGATCCAGACGTGGAACCTCTGTCCTCATTCCAGAGGTGCGAGCGACCCAGGGGCCCTGGCCCAGCCAGGCATAGAGGGCAGCTCTGCCGGGCCCAAGGCTGCGGGATAATTGATGTGCGTGGTTTCTGGGCGCCCCACAGCCCCACACTGTCCTGGGATGTGTCCTCTTTTCTGCCTTTCCTGGGACTGGTCCGAGTCCTGCCCGGGTCAGCCGCCCCCAGAACGAGGACCACTTAAATCGTCTGAATTGCTTTTACCGCAGTCCCAGGCCTGGCCTTCCCCAGACAGGACATGAAAAACCTGTGCTGGGTTTGCCTGAGAGGTGTGCCTTGAGAGAGTTGACTTTTACAGCGCATGGATCAATCTCATTTTGTAAAATGTGATATCTTTCCAATGGCATTTTTACGACTGTATTTGTTGGGCTTGTAAAACCCCTTGAATTAGCTTTAAAATCCTCAATTTTGTGGAGGTTGAAAAAAGAGTATTTATCGAATTGGTTGAATTTCCGGAAGGTGTTTATAAGATCTGTAAAACTCTGGTAAAGGCAGAGAATAGGGTTCGTGATTTGTGGGAGGCGACATGTCCCCCCAGGAACCTAGCAACAACTTCCCCCTCCCTCACTTCCCCCAAAGGGAAAAAATTAGGAAAGGACTGGGCTACGGTGGACCTCCACAGAGCCTGGCATGCACCCTGAAAGCGGTTGTTACCCACTTTCTGGGGGCTGTGCTCAGAAGCCTTCTGGCTGTGCCCCAATAAATCCAAGCTGGGAAAGTTTCTCCTTTGCATTATATCTATCTATCTATCTATATATCTATATATATATATGTCTATATATAGAGAGAGAGACATATATATATAATTTTAAAAAGATCTGGAAGGAGAGGATAGAATTTAACATTTCCCTTGCTGCATTTCTTCAGGGAAAGGATCCAATAGATGAAAATGAAAACTCAAGAGTCAAAAATTGAAAGGGGGATTTTTTTAAAAAGCTATGTTCCAGGAAAATCATGTTTGAATTATTGTTTCTTAAACAAGACCATCAGTTGACAGTGATTTCAAGCAAGTTATTATTATATAAAGATCAGAAAGACCGTTTGAAGATGTTGATAAATGTTTACATTTCTAATTTCTGCTTCATTCCTCTAGGTCCTACACAGTGTTGGGGCTGGTAACAATTTACTACTGTTATTATTTGTTATGATTTGACCTGGATTCTCGATCTAATAATGGTCCCAGTCAACGAGAGAATTTGATTTCTCAGCTAACAGCCAAAACACATATTTCTAGCTTCTATAGGCACTAACATGGAAAAAAATTGATTAAATTGAAATCTCTACATGTTAGCCAAAGCTGGTCCAGATCATGTTGGCAGCTGCCCAAATTTAATTTTCCA
>NW_006436282.1:19419403-19421300 GCF_000325575.1 Pteropus alecto
GACCCTGGACGGATCCTTTCCTGGGATGGTGAGAACGGCCACCAGGGCTCTCTCTTCTTGGTCAAAGCCACGCAGAAAGTCCACTTACCTTTCAGCTGCTCTTCAAGGGGTACTGGATGGCGAGCAGGGCCCCACAATCTGCCCTTTCCCTGGGCTGCCCACTGAGCTCCTCGACTTCTGCCAGGCTGGAAGGCGGCCCGCCAGTGTGGGGGGACCTTGAAGGCCACCTCATCTGCCCGGATCTCTAGCCCAGGCCAGAGCCCACAGCACACAGGTGCGGCCTCTGCCTGTCACCAGCCCTCGCCTGGAGCCAAAGCCCGCCTTCCTTGCCATAGCCAATCTTCCTCAAGGCCAGCCAGGCCTGCAGGCCTCAGGACTACGAGTGGTCTCTTTGATTTCAAAATCCCAAAGCCGCGCGTTCCCCGAACCAGCGTGCGCCCCCAGGGCGCCTTGGGACGCGCAGTTTGGACAGAAGCAGCCATGATGTGCCAGGCGGCCTGTGCAACCAGTCTCCATGGTGCTGGTGGGGAGGGGGAACCCGAGTCTAGTCGGGCGTCCAGCTCCTGTCAGGTGGCCAAGGCGGGGGAGGTTCCGAGCCAGTCAGGCCCTGGGAGACCGCCCCTCAGGTCCTCCCTCGCCCCCCTCTCCTCGGCCTTCTTGGGAATCTCTGAGGGGCCCGCGCAGCAGTCGCGCCAGGCTGCAGGACGCGGAGCTGCGGCTGGCGTCGTCCCGGCGACGGCCACAGCGTGGCAGCAGCGAGCGCCCGGCACGGTCGCAATAAATAATTTGCCCACGGCAGCCGCAGTCAGGCCGCCCGCCGCCCTGCGATGCAAATGCGCCGCTTTATCCCCTCGGAGCGCACCCACAGCGCTCGCGGGCGTTCCAAACCTCCACAGCCCCTTTTAATGATCGAATGCACACCAAAGTATTATCTGAAGGTGAGAAAACAACAACAACCAAAGCCAAAACACAAAAAGAACTCGAGCCCAGAAGCTCAGGGTGGTTTCTGGTCGCTGTCCCAGGCAGCTCCCGGGCAAGTCTGGCCTAGAGGCACTCAGGCCAAACTGTGGGCTGTGGAGACAGCGCCCGCGGGCCCCTCCGCGCTTCCACCCAAGCGGGTCCACAGTCCTCTCGCCACGCAGAAGGTGGGCGCGCGGTCTCCAGCCAGCTGCGCCGAGGGGAGGGTCCCCCTATCGCCCAGACTCGGTTTGAGTCCTCCCTTCAACCTTAGCTACCGGGCCCCTGCCTCTGGCAATAACACCGCTCCATCCTCTGCACCAAAACTTCCCGCTAAGCAACACCCAGACAATTAACCCCATCCTCTCCTTCAACACAGAATTCCACTCGCGCACCCCTTCCCTCTCCCCGCGCTTCTGACACCTCTCTCATCGGAAAACCTCGTGGAGGGAAGCAGGCCATCAACAGAGGACTCTGGCTGAATTAGTAAGTTTTTGGTTATCCCCCCCCACCCCGGCCTCCTTAATTCTGCCTTTCTCTCCGGAAATAAATTCCCACGGAATAGAAGGTGCTGTGTTGATGCCATAAAACGCCTGTCGATTAATTCGCTTTGCCCTCACCTCTTCCCACCTTACCACGTCGGGAACTGTCCCCAGTTGTTGGAGGATTCAGCCGAACCAACTGGTCATGAATGGGGCAAAAAAAAATCCAAACCCGAGAAGCTGGCGGGAACGCAGGGTGTAAGGGCACTTCCTCTGGGGCTTGGGCAGGTCGCTGGGAGGACGGGGAGACCTCAGTGCCCCTGCCCCGTGCCAGGGCGCAGTGCCACGGGGAAGGAAGGCGGGCATTCTCTGCCACGGTGAGCCAGGGAGAGGAGGGGGAGAGAGTGAGTGAGTGTGTGTGTGTGTGTGTGTGTGTGTGTGTGTGTGTGTGCGCGCGC
>NW_006436282.1:19421329-19430411 GCF_000325575.1 Pteropus alecto
CAAGAAGTGGGTGATGGGAGCGAATGTGAACGGGTGAGTGGGGGTGACAGGGAGGATGCCCCTCTTCAAAGCCGGCCTGGGTGCCCTCTCCCACCGCCGCGCCGCCGACTGCCATCTCACCACCTTTGCTCCTGTCTCCCCCCCCACATGTCTCACCTTCAGATGGCGGCTCCCAGAAGCTCCTGCTCCTCTGACAGCTGTCGCTTGGGCAGCCCGGGGAGACGAATTGTCCTCCCTCCTGGTGCCAGAGGACGCAGGAAATTAGCCAGGTTGCGAGTTGCAAAGCGGCCGCCTTGGCGCGGGGAACTCGGCGCACCCCACCTCCAGCGGGAGCGGCTGGGCCGGGCCGGCCCGAGGCCTCGTCTCGCTCGCCATCGCCGGACAAAGCGCAGCCGAGCCAGGGTGGAAGGCAGAGCTCCGAAGCAGGCAGGACTGTGCAGAGCAAAAGAATGCGGCTCTATTCTCGCAAGGGAAATTATAAAAAAGTTCATGTTCACGGTTCCCATCCACATGACCGACAGCGGCCAATGGAAGGGCTGAACAACTCATAAAGTTGTATTGCAAAGTTGTAAATTTTCATAAACAACAACGGATTTATGACCCTTTCCCCATCTCTAAGAGGAGGCAGCTCTTACACCGGCGCCATCTTACCACGGAGGCCGCCCCGACTTGGGGCCGCAGGTTTTACAGACCCAGTTGGGCTGTGTTTTATTAAAAGAGCAAGAAGAAGTGAACCCAGCCCTGGCAGGAGACTGGAGTCGAGGTCCTCGCCTGCCGAGCTCAAGCTGTTCCGCGCTGTCCCCACCTCCCTTTGCCCCTTTCCCAGCCCCTTCCCCGCACCCAGACGCCCCCGCCGAGGCTTGCAGCCCGGGTCTGCGGGCCCCTGCCCCTTCTCCCACCCCTCAGCTGCAGAGCTGGGCCCTGGGGCTCTCTCACTTAGCCTGAATGGGGGGAGGGGGAGGGGCTGCGTCAGAGGCCCGGATTTTCACCTCCTAGCCAGGCGCCAGGTTCAGGGCTCATGGAGAATTCGGGATCGGTCTCAGGTTGATACCCCTTTGCAAACCCACCCCACGGCCTTAGAGGAAAGAGCAGTTTTTGGATTTCATGGAAGGTTTTAGGAAGGTTCATGGAATATAATGTATCCATCAAAGATTCCGTTTTCAAGGGATTTGTAAGATGTTTGTGCACACACACACACACACACACAAAATTCACACAGAAATGCACATATACAATTTTGGCACACAGAAACACATACATTCAATTATGGACACAGAAATACAATTATGGATTCATGTAAAAATGCACACAAATGTACACAGAAATACACGTACAAAAAAAGGTACATAAACCTATACAAATCCACACATTAAAAATCTACATAAAAAGAGACACAACATGCATACACACCAATTCATGGACACCCAACACTTGCATCCTATGTGTCCTTCTACATTTGCTTCCCTACAGCGTCTTCCCACACACACACAGAGCCAGGGCTTGCTCTCCAGCCATGCTCACCCTCTCCCCCAGGTTCCCCAAGATAAAGTAGTCTACGTTTCTTTGTCACCAAGCATCTTTATTTTTCTGTTACATAAAACATGGTTGGCGGGGCAAGATGGGAAGCATACGTTCCTGGAACCCCAGGCTAGAGCCGAGAAGGATGAGGGGGACACAGGACAACACAGGAGATGAAGGGCACTGGGGAGGACATAGACGGTCCCCACCAGCTATGGAGTTAGCTCAAGACAACACACCATGCTACAAAGTCACACCATTAACACATCCTTCCCAAGTCAAGACATTGCCTTACAAATGAGCTCCAAGACTATATAAATGACAAAAAAAAAAAAAAATCTTGTTCAAATATACAATATTTGCTATTGTAGGAAAAGTCAGGGTGTACATATTCAACATGGCTGGGCAGTAGGACACAGGGTCCGGGGAGGGAGCAGGGAAGCTGAGAGCATCTCTGCAGTCCTACTAAGCAGAAGCTAACTCAAGAGATCTGAAGCTAGCTTGGGAATGCTCCCCTCCAGAAGTAGGGGGTAATGGGCCTGAACTTGGGGTGCCCAGGCCAGAGGAGGAGGGATTCTGGGTTGCAGCACTTAGAATGCTTTGGAATAAATATATTATTTTTCAATTTAAATAGAAGCCAATGCCCTGGTCCCCGGACCTCAGCACCTTCTCAGCGCAGCCTCAGGGACTCCAAAGGCTGCCAGCCGCAAGCAGCAGGGGCCTGGCCTGGGAGGGGCTGGCACTAGGTAGCAGACGAGCCAGCAAGCATAAAATAGGTAGTTTGGGACAAGTAGGTAGTACTGAGAGAGTCAGGTCCTTGACATTATGGGGGAGGTGCTGGGTATACCAGTGTTGGGACAGGTCTGGGCTTCCTGGGAGTGGAGGCCCGCTGGGGCTGGGCCCATAGGTAGTTTGGGGGTGCCTCTCTCTGAGGCCTGTGCTAGGTAGTATTTTAGCCATGCCAGCACAGAGCCAGCCGGCCTTGGGTGGAGGGGGTGTGTCTTCTGGGGGTCCTCAGAGGCAGAGGGGATCCCCAAGGGGGCTCAGTCTAATGGCTGCTCAGTCCAGGAAAGTTGGGAGCTGGAGTGGGTAAAGGGGTAGATGGGGTACAGGTTGGGTACTGGGTTTGTTTGTTTGTTTGTTTGTTTTACATTTTCTTTTTATTTTTTTCCACTTTTGTAAATAAAATCGATGAGTCTCTAAAGACGCTTTCCCGACTGTCTGGTGCAGCCAAGGGCCCAGCTCGGCCCCTCATTCCTCGTCATCGTCGTCGTCTTCTTCATCGTCTTCTTCCTCGTCGGCCTTGTCAGCGGCAGCGACAGTCGCTGTGGTGGCCGGCACGGCGCCCTCGGGGACTGCGGTGGCGGCCGGACCCTCCTCCTTATGTTCTTTCTTCCACTTCATGCGGCGGTTCTGGAACCAGATCTTGATCTGGCGCTCGGTGAGGCAGAGCGCGTGGGCGATCTCGATGCGGCGGCGCCGGGGCAGGTAGCGGTTGAAGTGGAACTCCTTCTCCAGCTCCAGCGTCTGGTAGCGCGTGTAGGTCTGGCGGCCCCGCTTCCTGTCGGGCCCTGCAAGCAGACATATGGACACACAGACACGCGGACAGACAAGCCGACAGGGACATAGACAGGACGGCGCGTTAGCCAGACCGCGGTGCCAGAGCTCGCACCTTCCTCCCGGCCCTGACCCGGCTCGAAGCCCCCTCCACCCCGCGCCCCGGGACTGATCTGGAGGAGGAGCGGGAATGGTAGAGGAAGACCCCCAACTGCGGTGCCAGACGCGCAGGCAGCTCCGTGAGGAGGGAAGGAGCAGAATACCAACTTTACAACCGCCCTTTCCAGCCGGCTAGGTTTCCACAATGTCCCGCTTCCCCTTGACAAAGGGAAATTGTAAATATAGAGTGTGGGCAAGTGGGAGACGCTGCGCTTTTGCCATTCAAAGACGAGCCGAGCCGTTTCCCCGCCTGGCTAGGCAAGTGTTCGACCCTCTGACGGCCCGCACCCCAGGGGCGCCTTCCCTCCCCAGCTGCCAGCGCCCCATCTGCGGACCTTCTTAGGGCGCTCCGACCCCTGTTCCCGCTCCTGCTCTCCACCCCAGCCTTTAAATGGCCCCTGGCACAGGGGCTTGTGACGGGCCCTGAAGGGTTAGGCTCTCCCTGCTTTTGAGAAAGAAGAGCCAGGCTGAAAGGAAAAGGAGGAGGGAGGGAGAGAGAAGAAAGGGAGCGAGGAAGAGAGAGAGAGAGAGAGAGAGAGAGAGAGAGAGAGAGAGAGAGAGAGAGAATAGAGAACAAACAAACTTAATGTTAAAATTCCAAGGCAAATGGAGTTAAATAAATTTACGAGGATTGAACCCATTAATTGGGCCATAAAAAGTTTTATGAGCCTCATTTACATACAATGCTATGGGCTCTCCACGCTATGGCGCCTCGGCTCTAATTAAAACCAGAAAGGCAGCGCCGCCAGGAGTCAAGGGGCCGCCGGCTTGCCGCCTGGCTCCCCGCGCCTAGCTGCGAAGCCCCACGCTCCCCGCTCCCAGTCCGCCCGCCCACCCGGCCCGCCTGGCGGCGGCGCCTACCTGAAGACCGCATCCAGGGGTAGATGCGGAAATTAGCTTCAGCCGGACCGTGCAGCGCGCCTTCGTCCACCTTGTCGCAGGCGCCTTTGGCGAGGTCACTGCAGAGCCCGGGGATGTTTTGGTCGTAGGAGGCGCAGGGCAGGTTGCCGTAGGCGTCGGCGCCCAGGCCGTAGCCGGACGCGAAGGGGCTTTGATAGAGGGGGCTGTTGACATTGTACAAGCCCGGTACGGTCGAAGCGAAGGCGCCGGCGCCCGCCCCGTAGCCGCTTCTCTGCGAGTTGGGCGCAAAGGAGCAAGAAGTCGGCTCGGCATTTTGGAACAGAGAAGCCCCCGCCGTATATTTGCTAAAAAGCGCGTTCACATAATACGAAGAACTCATAATTTTGACCTGTGATTTGTTGTCCGGCAGCTTTCAGTGTCGGTTTTACGAGGTAGCGTGATATATGATAACATTACACCCCCAGATTTACACCAAACCCCATTTTCTTTTGGACGGAGCTCGCCGCAGCACGTGACCACCCACATGACCGCCTCCGCCAATCTCAGCAGCCCTCACAGGTGGTCTCTCTCCGCGGGGCCCGCGGCAGCCTAGAATGGAAGGGGAAGAGGCTCAAATGTGTCCAACGAATCTGTCCGCGGCGGGCTGGCCAGGCGCGTCCTGCGGGAGGACCCCAGGTTCTGGGGGAGCGCTCAGCCCGCCGCCAACCTGGACGCCTGGCCTGCAGAGGCCGCGCGGTGCTGGCCGGCACAGTCTGTTCTTGCCTATTACCGAACCCTGGACCAAAGCCTGCGGGTCCTCCCTGCCCTCTTCTGCCCGCTGACCCAGCCCAGGGAAGGTCTCCGCGCTGCCTGCAATCGCGCGCCTCACGGTGGCCCAGCGGGCAAGTCCCTGCTCTGGGTAGATCAACTCTTTGCCCGCGTTTCCTCCCGCCCGGGTCCGGTGGGAGATTGGCCCACTTAGACGCCCATCCAGATGGGGCCGACGCAGCGTCGCTTCCAGCTGCAGCGAGAACGCCACAGCAAACTGGAACCATGTGGTTCGAATAAAGTCAAGGTCTTCGGGCTTCCTTTCCTTAATCAGTGGCGCACTGTTTATCCGCCCTAAAGGAAGCAGTGAAATATTTATCTATTAATGAGCCTCATTTGCCAACAGATTTATTAACGTGAGATTCCCTTCCCTCCTCCTGGACACCGCTGGCCCCTGAAATTCTATGCTTTCCCTCCTGAGCACTTGACTGGCCTCTGGCAGCCCGAGAAATGGCTGGACACTCTTTTGTCCCCCTGGCAACCTTTGATTCTCCCTAGCTGAAGGGGAACCAAGTCTCTTTCCCCGAGCTGGGAGGAACCTCAGGCCCTGCACCTTGCCAGGTACCCCTGGTGTCCTGAGGTTTCTTGTAACCTTCACTCCTGCCATCCCTGGACCTCTGCAGCTTCTCGTGGTCCTGAGTGCTGGGGAGCAATACATGCTTTACAGACAGTTTGGGGGGGGGGCAGGTGCCTAGGGACTGCAGCCCACTCTGGATTTCCATTTCTTTTCGAGACCCCAAAGACAAATAGGGAGACCCCCTCCCAAAAAGCCACCCAGCTCTGGTGGCTTCACCTTTCCAAGCACGAGCTCGCAGAGAGTAGAGCGCATAATAGTCTCCCTCCCTCCCATCCTGGCCCCCAACTCTTAGAGCCTACCTTCCCGGGCGCAGGGTTGGAACACCCAAAGCCCCTGTGGCCCACTGCTCCCTGGAGGGTGATGGGACGAAGCCTTCCCCTAAAGCCTCATAAACTGCCCAGGCCCCACTAGAAGCCTGGCAGCCAGGTCAGTATATCTTTTACTGCTCAGCTCGATTGCACACCATAAACCCGACCTCACAATGGAATTGCCCCGGAAATTCTCCTCTAAATTATAGAGTTTGGTTCCTCGTGTACAAAGCACTTCCCATCACTTTCAGAAGGTCCAGGCCGCCCCGGTTCACCGCACCCTCTGGGGTGGGGTGGGGGGTCCTAAAAGCACAAAAGGCAACGGCGGGAGAGATTAAACCCGGATGCAACGGAGCCCCAGCTCTGGCCTAGTGGACGGCCCAGGGCGTGGACCGGGAGGTGGGGGCTGTCGGGGCAGGTGGGGCCAGGGTGGTGTCCCCTGGAGGTACAGCAGCCATGGGGGGCGCAATATCCGGGATGCCCTTTATGGTGGATCAGGATGATAGCTGTTTTGGTTGAGGAATGCGGGGGCAGGGGAGGGAGGCGAAAAGAGAAGGGAAAAAAATATTCTAAATATTATCACTTTCGGGCAGGAAATAGTAACCTAAGAAAGTTAAAGGAAGACGGAACAAACAAGAAGGACGCTAGGAGATCAAAGAAGAGGAATGAGACAGCGTTAGACCAATAAATTGTTCCCCGAGTGACACGAAGCAAGGTGCAAAGAGGGAGACCCCGGCCCGCCGCTGCCGCCGTCTGTCTGGACTCGGGTGGCCGGAGCGGCCGATGGCGATGGCGTTTAAAGTGGAACCTGCCCTGAGTGAGGCGACCCGACAGACCGATTTCAGGGAGCGATTTCGAGGAGCGCGGGAAGGAACTCGGTCTGGGCCAAAAACGCTGAGAGTCCGCGCCACAGCCCGTCCCTGCCGGGTTTTGTCTCCCGCAGGTCGGAGGGATCCAAGCAGGACGCGCTGCCCCTCCACCTGGGCCGGGGAGGATCCAGATACGGCTCGCAAGGCCTCGGCCTCTCTGGACCCGAGTGCCCCGGGCGCCGAAAGCTCTCTTTCGTTTCTGAGTTTCTCTCTCTCCTCCTGCCTTCTGTAGCAGGGTTTTAAAACGAGAAGGCCAAAGTCAGGCTTTCAGTAAGGCCTCTTTAATCGCGTGTTCTTAAGCCATTGCTTTCCTACTTATTTGGTTGAAAAGACACCAATGCACTAGGTTATATATGATATCATTTACAGAAATACTCGTTGACGCTTAGCCTGGAGCCGGCACATTGAGGCGGGGTTCTCATCTGCCCAGCTGTCTTTAAAGACAACGTTCACTGCTTTCCTGGGTCTGGTTTCCTACCTACCAAGCATAATGTGTTTCCCCTGCTTCATGGTACCAACTAGTGCTCAAAATGTAAATCCAGCTAGGAATGTAAACCCAGGTCTCAGGGCAGCGGAGGAAGGCGGCCAGGAGTCCGGCGGCTGGCGGCTTGCTTCTCTCAACGTGTCCGCCGGTGCCCCTCGCACGACCTGCGCGTCGGTTCTCCATCCGTGAGCAGTCTTTGGTCGGGGTGCCGGGACAAACCATCAACAACGAGTTCAAAGGAGCTCGGGCTGGCTCAGGGTGTTGTCTGGGCGGCGTGCGGGGAAGCGGGTCCTAGGCTGCCGCGCAGAGAGAACCGCCTCCCGGCCGCCCGCAGGCCAAGGGCAAGCGAGGCCCCGCCTGGCGGCCCGTGAAGCCTCTGAGATCCCGGCCGGCCTGTACCTACCTGAGGCCTCCGCGACCTGCGGAGAGAAGCAGTAGCCACCGATCTGCTCCTTTGCCATTTATTCGTAGTTACATAAACCGAGCTTTCTATCTGCCGCTTGGATACGTGGCTACGGACGGCTCTCAGGAAGCTATAAAGCCCTTCTGACAATCAGAAGCTGTGAAATATTGTGTACTATGTAAGGAAATATAACGAAGGTGTATGTCTGTAATACCAACGTGTTTATATAAACAGAAAAAAGGAGGAGAGAGAGAGAGAGAGAGAGAGAGAGAGAGAGAGAGAGAGAGAGATGTCAGCCAAAATCCAGTCCCCAGTTTTACAGCGTGTACAGCATGGAGATGCAGGTTGTAAACATTTTGTGGGCTTGGCAGAGACTATTACGACCCAAATAAATGCCTCGCGTGGAGTGTTCACGGGGCTCCGCGGTGCTTCGAAGGGTTCTGTTCGCTTTTGCGTTTTCCCTCTGAAACCATTCTGCACCTGGGGCCGATCCTCGCACCGCACTCAGGGAGCCTCCTGGAAGGCTCCGGGGCGTGTTCCCCGCCCAGGGTCGAGGATAGGCTGTGCCTGGGTTGGGGTCCCCTCCCTCCTCCTGGCTTCCTGAGCAGGGGACGGCAGAATACCTCGGGACCTCCACGGCCGAGGGAATTCAGCGGCGAGAGAAAGCAGGACAACTTTCACGACGTGACCTCTTATCCCTCAGCTAGAATGTTATATTAAGTATCACACTTATTTTAAAATAACTAAAGCATTTCCTAGTCTGCCCCCAAGGATTCCCCATCCCGAGCAACTCAGCCACCAGACCCACACTAGTCGTCAGAAATGCCTTTACTAAGCCGGGGTTTCAGCCACCTGATTTCGTCACGTATTCAAGGTGGCCGAGTCCCGGGGTTCTGGCTCGCCTGCGGGTGCTGGCTCTTCGGACCCTGTATCAGGGCACAGCCTTTGGGGATCTCCCGGGACAAGGAAGGACCCTTGGCCAAGGTGTGAGCCCTCTGCACACTCTCCGGGGGTGGGGATGGGGGTCACCAGGTCCTGGGGCTGTAGGCCTTAGTCCTTGTGTCTGTCCGCAGGTTAACCGGGTTCTCCGAGCTTCATGCTGCCCCGAGGCTTATCCGGGGCTGGGCACGGTGACCGCCGCGCCTGGGGCTGCCGTCCCGCAGCGCTAGGCCCCCGGAATAGGGTAGAGGGGAACCGGAGGGTGCAGGTCACGAGAGCCCCCGCCCCGCTTCCTTGTTTCCTAGCGAAGCTTGCATCCCAGCGTGCGCAGCACGAACCATACACCACCGCTAAAATCTCCCATTCCAGTAAGGCTCGCGTCAAGTCGACATCTTAGGAACTTCCAGGGTCGCGGCGGCGGGAGATGGCGGCGCGGGCGTCTCTTGCGTGGAGCCATACTGCCATCTTCTGGCCGAATGTTGGCACTGCAGCGCCAGCCACCGGCCTGAACTTCGTCCGCAGCCGCGTTAGACCCGGCGCCTCACTCGCGAAAGCCCGCGAGGGCCGGGTCCCCGGGGGGTCTGCGTGGAGCCCGGATCT
>NW_006436282.1:19430435-19434216 GCF_000325575.1 Pteropus alecto
AAGAGAGCTGTTTCCGCAGCCGCATTATCGGCAGCAGACAGAGCAAACAAATGAAAGGGCTTTGGTGGAAAATCTTAATTGAGGCTGGACAGTTGTAAACTCATTAAGGGCCGAATTCCAGACAGTTCGCAGACCCGGCCTTTATGGCACACCCTTACTGCCCATTCTTTGAAGTTCCTTCTGTCTGCAACAACAGAGGGCGTCTCAACCTGGCGGCGGGGTGGGGGTAGGGGTGCGAAGGGATGTCCCATCCCCCCTGCGCCCTGGTTCCCTTTTTACGTGTCCAACTACAGATACCGTTGCAGAAGTCGCAGGGGGCAGGGGATGGGGGCGGGGGAAGGGCGAGAAAAGAAAAGGGGGAGATGAGGTTGAACCTTCCAGCCCCATCTACAAGGCTCTAGGGACTCCGAGGTAGTGGCGGTTCCCTCCCGCAGCCCTTTACACCCCATAAACGGTAACAGCCCTCATTTTCTTTTATGATGCTTTGGGCTCCTTCTTTGCCTGGGCCTTGCCTCTGCCGGGACTTGTGCTCAGAGAGGGGCGCGCAGACCAGGGCTCAGAATTCCCCGAGCCAGCCAGCCAAGATATGGGGATGCGGGGGCACAGGCCTTCAGTTCCCCGAGAGCCCCAAATGTCTGTCCCGGAGCCAAGTTGGAGCGATCGGACTCCTGTTTCCCTCCTTGAAGACTCCTTAGGAGGCAGCCACTCGGCTCTTGGTCCTACTGCCCCCCACCTGCCCACCCCGACTGCCAGGGAAGGCCCAGCAGTCTCCTCAGATCTGGGTTTGGGAAATTTCTTGGGGCCCCAGGATGAAAGAGGGACTTGTCATTGTTACTGGCCGGTGATACCCGAGACCCCAGCCCAGCTCTTCAGAGGCCCCCCGACCGCCCCACAAATGGTCACAAAGCCTCGAACCTGGCCTCACCGCCTGGTGTTCCCCAGCTTTCCTCCGCTGCTCGCGCGGCCAGGCAGCGGGCCTGGAGGGGAGCGCTCAGGCCCGCCCGCGGCCGGCTACAGTACGTTCCAGCTTCCCAAAGCCCACAGAGCAAAATCGAGGTTCTGTCCTCTTTCAGCCGAGCCCCTACCCAGAGACTACCCAGGTTCCCCGTCCCAGGAGAAGGTACAAAGAACTGACCCGCAACATAAAAAATATATAGATAGATAGAAAAGAATCAATATATTTTATTTAACAAAAAGTTAAATATCATCTCAACACAATTTGGTCAGTAGGCCTTGAGGTAACTATTGCAAAATATACAGTGTGTGCTCAGCCCAGTGGAAACCCCAGATTCACCAAGAATACAAATCTACAGTAGCCCAATGGCGGTTTCATAGTGTATAATTTATTATCAATAAAATTAACTCCATTACAATAAGCATTCATTTTCCCCCGGTTAAAATTAAACGTAAACCATAGGTAGTAACCTTCTGCACATACGTATAGCTCCAAATATCCTCATGGTTTGTCTGGTGCAAAAACAATATTCAAGCTGGTCTGATTGCTTTTTCCTTTAATATGTGGTTTATATATACAATCGATAAGACAGGTTGATAGCGCATGTAGAAACTAAAATGCCTGATTTTCAGAAGTGGAGAAAATCATGAATCTATGCATCCTAGAGAATCTTTTCTTTAAAACAAAACAAAACAAAAGTATTTCACTGGGAATTCCTTACAGCTAATTTACAATCAAAGGTTAACAGCCTAGTTATACAGAAGACATATTCCACTACAGAGCTATACCCTATGCAACTGTTTTCCTCCTCATAAACAACCTGAGTTCAAATTGAATTCTAGCTTTCACAATCACAACGGGTGCTTCACCCAGCACAGAAGTTTGAGTCACAAAACATAATTACCACAATAAAACACAGTGTTCAAGTATCTGGGCAGATCGCTCTGCCTCACAAAGAGAAAATTAAATTAACTACACAGACTAAAAACTATACAGCCTGCAGTCAACAGTTGTGCATTATAAAAAAAAGGTAGTTTTTTTTTGTTTGTTTGTTTGTTTTAAGTCAGGAACAGGTAGATTTTATAAAATATATACAAGCTAGCACACGCAGCCATCCGCGCTAATGCCCCTTCTTTTTCTTTCTTCCTCTTCTTCTTCTCCTTTTTTTTTTTCCTATAGAAAATGGAAAGCTTACAATACCTCCTTCATCAAAGTGGCAGGCCAAGGAGCCAGCCTGAGAAGGGTGTGCCA
The DNA here is from genome assembly GCF_000325575.1 of Pteropus alecto. Taxonomy (NCBI): domain Eukaryota; kingdom Metazoa; phylum Chordata; class Mammalia; order Chiroptera; family Pteropodidae; genus Pteropus; species Pteropus alecto. The sequence continues at coordinate 19,432,642 of NW_006436282.1, forward strand.
GGGAGAGATGAGGCCGGGAGTGTAGAGCCGCTCTGTGAGGGGTGCTGGAGGCTCGGGTGCGAGGGGATGGGAGAAGGGGGTGGGCAGTCCTTTCTCTCTCTAGCTCTGTTTTCTAAACGAACTCCAGTGGCATCACTCATCCTTTGCTCGGTCCTTGTTGATTTTCTTCATTTTCATCCTGCGGTTCTGGAACCAGATCTTGACCTGCCTTTCGGTGAGGTTGAGCAGTCGGGCCACCTCGTACCTGCGGTCCCTGGTGAGGTACATGTTGAACAGAAACTCTTTCTCCAGCTCCAGCGTTTGGTGTTTCGTATAGGGGCAGCGCTTCTTCCGCGTGGAGCGCGCATGAAGCCAGTTGGCCGCAGGGTTGTCTGCGGGAGAGAGAAATGGGGTTTAAAAGGAGAAGTACACCCCCCTCCTCCTCTGGGGGCTAAGGAACCTCCTAGGGTCTTCGGCCAAAGTGCAGGACGCTGCTGAATTGGTTAGGGAAGGCGGCAGAGGCTCGCACACAATGGACCCCGGCAGACAGACGCAGGGACGGTCACTCACAATTGCACGCAGGAGAACCTCAGCCCCCCTGCTCTCGGAGGCCCTCCTCTCCCCTCCTCTCCCCTCCTCTCTCCTCCTCTCCCTTCCTCTCCTTTCCTATCCTTTCCCGCTCTCCACACTCCGAGTGATGAAATTTGGAAAAAGATCTTTTGCCCTGCTGCCTTGTATTCGTGTAGTAAGGTTAATTTCCTTTTTATTCTCTCTCACTCACTCTGTCTTTCCTCCCCCTCCCCTTTCCTTCTATTCTACCCTCCTCCTTATTTGACCTCCCTGGAAGGCCGTGGGAGCGGGGCAGGCCATCACTGCGCCCCTAGGCACCCCAAGGCCATTGATCACTTCTCCAGTTTATTTGAATAATCTGGCATAGGGACCCTCGTGGCCTGGTCGCCTGCAGCCTCATCTAAGGCAGGATTTACGCCTCCACTGGCTGAAGGCAAGAAGTGGAGGGAATCGGCCGTCTTCCCCAGCGTCCTAGCTGCAGCTGACGCCGCTGCTCCCAGATAATCCAGCCGCACAAAAGACTCTGCCGCGCTGCTTTCGAAGAACGACTCAAAGTATCTCTGTCCTGGTCCTGGGCAGCCTGGGAGATGGGTGGCTGGTCTTGGCTCGGCCGGTAGCTCCCGCCCCGCCCCCTCTCTTGGTGGCAGCCGCCTCCCCTCCCCCCGAGACCGGCGGGCCCGCTTGTCACAGCTCTGTGGACTTGGGACCCCATCTGAGGCGTCCCAAACAGCAACTTCTGACTCCCGGCCCCTGCTTAGGAGGCTTGCAGCGCAGGCGAAGGCAGGCTCAAAAGAAAGCTGGCGGGCCGGCAGATCCGGGTGGCCGGCGTGGAGGCGGCGGTGGGTCTGGAGGGAGGAGACACTTACTGGGATCGATGGGGGGCTTGTCTCCGCCGCTCTCATTCTCAGCATTGTTTTCGGAGAAGGCGCCTTCGCTGGGCTGTTTTTCTCTATCAACTGGAGGAGAACCACAAGCATAGTCAGTCAGGGACAAAGTGTGAGTGTCAAGCGTGGGACAGTCACCCCT
>NW_006436282.1:19434268-19442703 GCF_000325575.1 Pteropus alecto
GGAGAGCGCGCCGGGCGTGGGCTCCAGCCAGGAGCGCATGTACCTGCCGTCCGGCGCCGCCGCCGCCACGGGCGCCTGTGAGTGCACATAGGGGTGGTGGTGGTGGTGGTGATACACGGCCGCGGGCACCGCGCTGGCGCCCGCCGCGGGCACCGGGTTCCACGAGGCGCCGAACACCGCCGTCTTGGACTGGAAGCTGCACGGGCTGAAGTCGGGGTGCTCGGCCAGCGCCGCCGCCTGGCGCGGGGGCTGAGCCAGGGTCCCCGGAGGGTAGCGGCCGGCGCCCAGCTCGTCCGCGGCGTCGGCGCCCAGCAGGAACGAGTCCACATAGTAGTTGCCCAGGGCCCCGGTCGTGGCCATCGCCGAGCTCTGCGCCCGGCCGGCCGGCCCGACCCGCGGAAATTATGAAACTGCAGATTTCATGGAACAACTTGGTGGCACCAGGGGGGGAAGTACAGTCACCTAATAAGTTGCCGGCGCCCGCGCCCCCATTGGCCGCGCGCGTCACGTGTCCGCCCGGCAGAACAATAACGCGTAAATCACTCCGCACGCTATTAATGGCCCGGTGTTTTGCAGTCATAATTTTTATAGCAAAAGCCATATGTTTTTATGCAAAAGGATCGCGGCGCTCCACGATCGGGTTTGTTTTAATTGTGGCCAACGAAGATTAAAAGATCAAATCTGGCCTTGCCTCCGGACTCCCTCCCCTCCCACCGCCACCACCAGACGCACACTTCTTAAGCGGACTATTTTATATCACAATTAATCACGCCATCAGCAAGGCGCGGGTCCCGCGTTCGAGTGCGGCTAGCGGAGCCCCTCACATAAAATTAGACAATAATTGAAGCCATAAAAAAGCAGCCAAATCGCATTCTCGCTCTACTGTATTTAAATCTATATTTATGATATTTCATAAGGAGTTATTGTTTCAGAAGCCACACAGGCTGGTGGGAAGTTGGGAACGACCAACAGATTCGTTTACCTCGCCGTGGCTCCCAGCTGTAAAAATTTACGAGGACTTGGAAAGGTTAAATTAGACTGTTGTGTTTGGTTGGCGAGCTCCCTGTAAATAATCCCTGCAGTCCCCAGAGATGCGAGTTTGCCCCGGGCCGGCCGCGAGAAGTCAAATTCAACGCAGTAGCAGTCCCATACTGAGCCGCCACCGCCCCTGCCCGAGCGCGCTGTGCAGAGACAGGCCGCCCACAGCACTCAGCCCCTGGAATCTACCCGACCAGATCGCAGGGTGCCCAGGGAGCTCCCAAATTCGCCGCTGCGCCTCCAGCGAGCGCCCCACGAGAAGCGACCGGGAAAGCAGCGGCCAGCCATCTGTGAGCGGAGGGTTTGGGGGCTTGCTCGTGCTGCTCGTCAGGCCCCGACCGCGCACACGCGCGCCCAGCGCGCCCCGCTTAGCGTCAGCGGGAATCACAATCCCCAGTCTTGGACGCAGCAAGCACCCCAGCCCTGTGCTCCGACCTCGAAGGCCCTAACGCTGAGCTCTACGAGCCTCATCGCACTCCCTGAATCCGAGCTTCAAAAAACAAACAAACACAAACAAAAACACGAGGCAGCACCGATGGAAGAAGAATTTGGCCTAAGAGACCCGGCGGCTCCAGTAGCTAGGAGGCCCGTACCGGAGCGGCTGGCCCCGGAGCCCAGCCTGAGTCCTTTCCTAACCACTGCCCTGCGCGCGCCCGCCTCGGTTACCCACGCGGCTCGCGGCTCAGCGGAGTTACAAGGCCCAACGTGAGGCGGCCGCAGCTCAAGTCCAGGGCCAGAAATTAAAACGGGGAGGGGCACGGGGCATTGACTTTAATCCTATTCCTTAGCTTGGCCAAATTGAGAAGGGTGTTTCTCACCCTTTAGAGCCTTTCAGGGGTAAATTAAAAGGCCTCGGCCTCTCCGTTAATTGGAAGGAAAAAAACCCACCCCAAATCCAAACAGAAAGCAGTGACTCCTAAAAACGGGGTAATTAAATTCACGTGTGAACACTATGCAAGAGTGTGTTTCTCATTAGCCCACTTCCCTGGCGGCGAGGACGGGCGGCCTCGGGCGCTTCCATCTCCTTTTTTTTCTTCACCCTCCCCAACAGTTCCAGTAACCTCCCCCCCGCCAAACCCCTGACACATCCCTATCCTGCACAGGGATCTTCACGTGCCAGGCTTTCCCTGATACCAAGGCTGAGAAGCCGCGTGGAGACCAACCCGGTGCCCCTTTCTCAGCCCGCGCCGGAAGAGGGAAGTGGCGCACACAATGAACTCCGACGTGGCCGGTCCTGGTCGCCTCAGCCTCCTCCCCCCCTAATATTTTTCCTTTCCCTCTAAATTCCTCCACGTTATCCCCACCCCCACCGCTGCCAAAGGTGTCCCAAATATCCGGCAGTTTGCGGGGCCTCTGAGATTTTCATTAAGAAAAATTAATCCGGGAGGAAATTTTCTCCCCTAATGTAATTGTCTGCAAACGGGCAGGACGTACCTGATTGCCTTTTCCACTTTTTTTGTACCCAGAGAAGACACGAATTATTAAGAGTAATATTTTAAATAAAAGACCGTTCCTTTAAATATCCCTAGCCTCCAAAATAGGACGGTTACTAAATAATTAGGAGACCTTGAGTGTTAAGTGGTCCTTACTGGTGCGTAGAAGGGGGTGGGAATCACAAAACAAAAAGTATCCCTCTTTAGCTCAGAGGTTTGGAAAGAGACTATTCAGGCGTTTGTATCTGCTTTTATTTTGGAAGTAAAAGGGATTTCGTGCGCATAAAGAAATAATAAATGGGCGTGATTACAAATTGCCTCTTCTCACCTGAGAGTTCTAAAACCTTGGCCTCCAGAACAAATCCAATACACAGGTCCTGAAAATAGCAGAGAAGAGTTGATGAAAATGTGGTGTGCGGGCCTTTCAGATCAGGGGACCAGGAGCTGAGAGATGAAAACAGTTCCTGGGCCCAAAGCTGAGCTGGAAAGGGAAGAACTGCCCCGTGGGAATGAACCCGACGGCCTGAATGTGTGTGTGTTGGGGGCTAGGGAGGGATGGAGGTTGTTTTGGGTTCCCAGTAATAACGAGAATGGTCCGACTGTCTTCCAACAGTAGACTACAGTTTGGAACAAAGACCCAAGTTTGTATTCCAATGGTTCTGGACTTTAAAATTCCCTTCCCCTATTATTTGAAACAGGCTGGCTCTGGAAGTTCCCCTTCTCCAGCAATCGTCCGCACGAAGATGCCATATCTAACATACTCTGAACCTGACAGAAGCTACTGGCTAGCAAGCAGCCAGCCAATCTTTGCCTTAGCGGGACTCTGTGATGGCAGTTGAAAGCCTGAGCTGAGATCGGCAAGGCCGGGAGAGTCGAGGAAGCTTCCTGGAGATCTCGCTCTGTGGCCAGACTCCACCGAGCCTGGCTGAGCCTCAGTCTAGGTCCCAGCCTCAAGCCCCCAGTAAGGCTGGCGAAGCCCTCCTTGCCCTTAGTGTGGGCACGAACATGCCGCGAATGCCCACAAATGGGATCTCCTATGCTGTTGCTGCTGACTCGCGGCGTAGGAACGCAAGGCCGCCGCCATCCGGTCGTGATCGTAACCGAGGCCTTGTCAGCGCAGCGGCACACCAGGCCCAGATCCACAGCCCTCGACAGCCGCCCGCGCGAGTTCTTCCTCACCAGATCCGGCTTGAACGCCCGCAGGAAAATAAGACCCCCTCCAGGCTCTTCTCAAGCTAGCCCTGGGTCCCCCAGAAGGAAGAGTTGGCGAGGAAAGGAGGTAGAGATAGAAAACTGGGCACAGAGAGACTGAGGACGAAACAAAAATAAAGAGAAAGGGGAAAAGAATGAAGGAGTAAAGAAAAGAAGAAAGGGGGAAAAAAAACAGGAAGAAAGGCGGGAAGGAAAGAAAGAAGGAAGAAAAGAGTCCAAGGCAGCTCCTGTGAGCAGAAAGAACTTGCAGAGAAAAGGGTAAGTGACCAGGCCAGTATCCCAGTCCCCGTCTGCGCTGTCTCTTCTGGATTAGACTGAGTCTCCACTGACAAAGAAATCTTTCCTTATCTCCTATCCTGGATTGGGGCTGATGGTGTCCCCGCCATGCAGGAGAATGGCGGGGTCCCTGGCCAGGGACAGACCTGGAGCGGGAAGGCCCAGGCTGGAAGCGTGCGCCCCTGACCTTGAATGGCCCGGGGCCCAGAATTCCTACCACGCCCCCGGCGTCTGCTAAGGAGCAGCTAACCTGATCATACCTGCTCAGGGCCAAGTGGGGGTCGGGGGGGTGAGGCCAGCAGTCTGGCGAAGCTCTGAGAAGGAGGCAAGGACGAGGCTCCTGCGCAGGGAAAGCCGAGGTTGCCACCGCAGGCCTGGCACGACCAGAGCCTGGATGCCCCGCCTGGCCCGGTCCGGCCCCCGCACACAGGTACCTGGAGACGATTTCAACTGAAGTAATGAAGGCAGTGTCGTGCTGTCGAGAGAAAGGTGGATCCCAACAACAGGAAACTACCTAAATCACCGACCAGTTCTGGTGCTGCCCGCACGGGGCTGCCTCGCCCGCTGCTGCTGCCGCCACTGCCGCCGCCACTGCCACCGCCGCCGCCAAGGGAGAACCCTGTGATCGCGCCCGGCCCGGTCCCTCGCCAACCTGCGCCCTCCGCTGCCACTGCGTGTTCCGGGCTACCGCTAAGGCATCACGAAGGGAGAAGCCACCGGCCCAGTAAGGTAAACCTAGGAGAGGGAGGGAAGGAAGGTAAAGGAGAGAGAGGAAAATGGAAGGAGGGGAGAAAACGAGAACAGAGAACGAGCAGGGTGCGTGCTGGTTTCCCAAATCTTGCAGCTCAGCAAGTTGGCGCCGAGAGGCGGCAGCCCTGGGCGACTCCAAAGCGCCAGGGACAGCCCGGAGCCCGGCTCCCTGTCTGGTCTCGGCCTCCTGCGCTCGCTCCCCACGGCTCGCTCTCCCCCTCTCTCCCTCCCTGCCAGGCAGCCAGCCCGGGCGCGCGCTCCCGCGCCCCCTCCCCCTACTGCCGCCCCCACCCCCACCTCCCGCGAGCAGGAAACGCGTGGCCCCGCGGAGGGCGACCAGGTGGGGGAGGCCGTGCTGGGGGAGGGGACCCCCGGGCAGCCCAGCAGCGGTCTACCTAACCGCTGCGTGGACGCTAGTGACGCGTCCTGGGCCCAGCCTGCTCCCCGGATTCCTAGGCTGGGGGTTATCTAGGACCAGGGGACCCACAAAATAACCAGCCTCTGCGAGCTTCCCTGGGGCTCCCGAAAGAAATCCTGTTTGGCTTCCTCTGTCTAATGCAGCTCCCCTCTCAACTGAAACCACCGGTCCAAGACAGCCACAATCCAGATATACTAGCAAGTCATAAAACCGAACAAAAGCCGACAAACCTTACGGCACCAGGGCCATAGGGCCCAGACAAATTACGACTGTCTAGGTAATATTTAAATAGATGCCTAAAGTAATTGCAGGGGGTGAGGGCTAGTCCTCCTGTTGTAAAAGTGGTGGACGGGATAAAGTGGAAGGTGAAGATAAGTCAAAAAAAGAGGTAAAATTAAAAAGCTTCATTCCACAGCTTTTATTCTTCTATAAGAACATAAACATCGTCTTTTTTTCCACGCACAGCAGCATTACAATATTAATTTATTCTGATTTAAGATTAGAAGTAAATAGAGCTAGAACTAACATTTATAATAACGTAGAATGCATTTGCATAAAACAAGATTGGCAGTTTTTCAAAATAATAGACATTTATACAGATTTGCATTTATAGTTTTTTTTTCTTTTTCTGCACCTACAGGTTTGACCCTTTTATGCATGTAACTTCACAGTATAAAGGAAACCCAAACAATGTCTCCCTTTTCTTGTCTATTCTGCTTGCCCCAGCCCTCCTCGGCTTCCATGAATTTTGGAAAGGAAAAAAAAAAGAAAAGAAAAGAAAAAAGTGGGAAGGAAAAAAACCCTCCACAAGGTAGGGAGAATTGTGGTGTGCTTGTCCTGCGTTACCAGTGGTAACAATTATTTAATGATAACAAATCCACTAAATCTGCAGGTATAAATAAAACTACATTAGATTATTTATCTACAGCCAGAGGATATGGAAATTCAGAGGTAAGGGAAATAATTTAGTCCTGCAGTGCAAGACCTTACACAATCTGGAAGAGAAGTTTCCTTGTCCTGGTCATTCTTTTTTTTTTTTTTTTTTTTCTTTTCTTTTATAGCTGGGATATCTTACAGAGGAAGGAAAAATTCATCTTTCTAACTCTCGATTTTCCAATCAGCCAAAGTCAAGCCCTTTTGCCAACCTGTACGTCCATGCCCATAAGCCCTTCTCTTTGCCAAGGAAGAAAGAAAAAAGAAACCCTGGGGCCTCTATCCCCTGATTAAACACAGCCCAACACTCCAGGCCGGGCAGCCCGGTGGCAGCTCCTTGCACCACTGACCTCAGGCCAGACACCTCAGCGCCTACAATGGGACCTCAGCCTTCCGGGCTAGATTTGCCCAGGGGCCCCCGCAGGAAACCAGCTCCACCGGGATGACAGGGGCCATCTTGAGCAGTGGAATCCTGAGACAGCAAACCATCTCAGTCACCACTTGACACTTAGGATAATACTTATCTATATAGAATTTTAGAGCGATATGGCTTTTTCCCCCAGAAAACAACAAATAAACCAGCACCTAGCAAACAGACAAACAAAACGTCAGAACAAACCAGCCCTGCACAGATGTAATGGCCAGGGAGATGGGGAGTGTGGGAGGGAGGAACGGGGCTCCCCGCACAGGTGCGAGTTCCTGGGCAGAGGCTGAAGACAGAGGGAGGAGAACGGCTCTCTGGAAGAGCAACAAAAACAGCAACAAAAACAAAAACAAACCCAAAAAAACGGCATTGCCTGGAGTTTCATCAGGAAAAATTAAAGTTGGCTGTGAGCTCCCGGATCCGGTTCTCTCGGTTCATTTTCTTCAGTTTCATCCTGCGGTTCTGAAACCAGATTTTCACTTGTCTGTCCGTGAGGTGGACACTGCGGCTGATCTCTAGGCGCCGCTCTCGAGTAAGGTACATGTTGAACAGAAACTCCTTCTCCAGCTCCAGCGTCTGGTGCTAAAAAAAACAACGCTTCTTCCGGCCACTCTTTGCAGTGAGCCAGTTGGCCGCATTTTCGCCTTTGGAATTGCCTGGCATTTAAGAGAATAAAGAGAGGGAGGTTAAATCTAGGCTCTGTGGACTGCCTGCAGGGGTGAATTTGGGTGGCCTCTGTCACGAGAGAGGTGCCCTAAGTCACGTAAAGAGAATTGTGCCCCCTTTCGCTTGCCCAGGAAAAAAGGCATGTGCCTTAAAAAGGCGTGTGCAAAATCCAGTGGGCCTCCAATCTACACCTACCCTCCCAATTTAGATTTCCCTTTGCCTTTTCCTAAACACCTGTTTTAACACAAAGCTGCCAGGTGCTCTCAGAATGAACGGCCTGGGAAGCTGTATATCTTGAACTTAACGCCTTATTTTTTCTTTGCTTCTGGCCCCAAGCAGACAAGCATTTCCTGCAGCCCCCCAGGATGGAAGCTGGGGTGCTTACTTGGGGGGCGAACAGCATGGCGGTGTCTCACTCCAAGGCCCAAGGCCGGTTGAGGAGAGAGAGAAGGACACAGTTGGGACATGGGGAAGGCCCGAAAAATTTATTCGGGGTCAAGGGCCCGCCCTGACATCTCTCCAGGAGCCAGGAACATGCAGTCTGGGCGATTCTGAGTTCCAGGGGAAGCGGAACGGCCCCTGCTTGAGGCTCAGCTCAGGGCCCCGGCGTCCGGGCGGGATCTGCCTTTTCTTCTACCCGCAAGGAGGATTCCCGCCCCTCCAGCAACTTTGAAAAAAGCTTGGGGGATCGTAAACTCGAACTTCGCCGGTTAATGGGCTTATTTATTGGTGCTGGCGGCTGCTTATTTTGGATGCCTTACAAACATCCGTGCTATCTGCGGGCGAGCCACTTTCCCTCCCTCCCCTCCCCCAGCGTGGGCCGCGCCTCGCAGGCTGGGCCCAGACCACGGTCGAGGGTGCTCTGGCCCACGGAGAAGGGCATGCATCAGAGGCGGGCTGCTCGCCGGTGTCCTCGCCCCCAGTCGGGGTGAGCTGAGGCCAGCGCGGAGGACGTCTTGGTGTGGGGCTCTAAGCTGGACATGAATTTTTACTGCATCCCCACGCCCAAATATTAAAAAGCAAGTTCACAAGGTCAGCCTGCCTGCAGCTCGGGCCAAGGCCAGCCGGCTGCTGCGCGGACTCCTGGCTCTCTGCTCGTTCCCTTCTCTGGGTCGGCCTGCCTGTCTGCCCGCCTGAGGCCCTTCAGCGCGCCTTGCTTACCCAGGGAGTCCTTCTCCGGCGAGGCTTTGCTGCTCTCGGAAGGGGCCGGGGAGAGCTCCTCGGCGGCCGAGGACGACGCGTGCGCCTCCTCATCGCCCTGCGAGCCCCCGCCGCCGCCACCGCC
>NW_006436282.1:19442739-19443146 GCF_000325575.1 Pteropus alecto
GCATCCGCCGAGCCGGAGGCGAGCACGGGTGGCGGGTCGAAGCCTCGCCCGGGGGGCTGAGCAGGGAACGGGCCGGCGCCGAGCTGCTGCGCGCCGCCGCCGCTGCCGTAGCCCTTGGCCGTGCCATAGGCCTGGGAGAGGCGAAAGTAGCCAGGCACTGGCACCCCGCTGGAGGTGCCCAGGGAGCAGCCATCGGGTGGCGGGCCCCTCGAGAAGGGGGCCAGCTCGGCAGCGGCTGCCGAGCCTTTGGGGCATTTGTCCGCGGAGTCGTAGAGGCAGTAGGAGCTTTCCTCTTTGATGTTCTGCGCGAAAGAGCACGCAGTGGCCTGCGGCTGGGGCTGGGTTGGCTGTGGAGGGGGCGGCTGCTGCTGCTGCGGCTGTGGCGGCGGCGGCGGCCCCTCGGGGGC
>NW_006436282.1:19443367-19445322 GCF_000325575.1 Pteropus alecto
CCGTGGGCGTAGTAGCCGCCGCCGCCCCCCGAGCCGCCGCCGCCCCCGCCAGCCTCTCCTCGGCCCGAGCTGATGAGCGAGTCCACCAAAAAAGAGTTCGCGGCGGGGCTCTCCGAGCATGACATTGTTGTGGGATAATTTGGCGAAGGGGGCAGATAGCCCTTTCTGGCTGACATTTCTTGTGCAAAACATGCTGAATACGATTAGCAATCCCCCCGCACCACGGCGGGCGCCCGCAGCCAATCCTGAGCTAGAGTTTCCGCGCGACCACTCCCAGTTTGATTTCGTAGGCGCGGGGCGCTCTCGGAGGGCGCCCTCCGAGCCCGCGATTGATATAAATATGTAATCTGTATTGATGGGCCGCGAGACGCACGCCCGATACCTCAGCCCAAAGGCCAGGAGCTGCGAGGGCTGCCCCAACGAGGCTGATGGGCGACCTGGCCCTTGAGCTCGTTCAGCCAATGCCCGGACGTGGCCCTCTTTGGGGGTCTGTTTGAAAGGCTCTTGGGCCCTGCGTAGTTAATAAGTGGGATGTTTATAGTGCGCACCCCGGCCTGCCTGGGGTGTTCCCCATCCTTATTTCAGAGTCAGCCACTAGCCCTCGGTACACCGAGGGGTCCTGTCAGGGCCTCAAGCTCTTCCCATTTAGCTCTGTACCTGGAGCTGTCTCCCAAAAGTGACGGACCTGGTCCTAAGGCCACCAGGTCCCTCAGAGTGTCCGAAATCCAGAGCAGACTGGAAGCTGACAATTTCCCTTCTTTCTTGTACCCCACACAGAATTTTCCCCAAACAGCAATGCTCGGGTTTCTCAGCCCCACTATACTCTCCTCTGCCAGTCAGTTGATCCAGTTGGGGGCTTTGCCTCTGGTGTGCCTTGGTGGGCTGGCATGAGTGGTGGTGGTGGAAGCAACTGGCAACCTTGGCTGAAAAATTACCCCACCCCTGCTCTGAGGTGAGGGCCAGGTCTAGGCACTCCACAGCCCCATCACCCTAGCAGGCTCCAAGCTTCAAGCCTTTTCAGGGAAGTGAAAGAAATGTTGGTCTTCTGGGGCTATGGCTTGCTCTGGGCGAAGACCTGAAGGGGTCGGCTGAGGGGGGTGGGCGGCAAATGGACACCTCTGCCACACATTCTCCAGTTCTCCCTTTACCCTTGGCATTCGCATGCTCCCACAGGCTATGACAAGAACCAGTGTCACCACACTCCTGCCTCTCCGTCCCCTCCCCTCTCTCTCCCTCCCCTCCAAACCCGCCGGCTGGAGCAGTCCTCACTCCCATGGTGTGCGCATTTTAACGAGGCCCCGCGGTGAGGAAATCCGTCCCCTGCGAGGCCGGGCTGGGCTCTTGGCCCAGTTATAGGAACTTTGGAGGCCAGGCTCTTTGCTCAGCAGACCCCTTCTCCTCTGGCCATAAGGACACACTCTTAGTCAACTGGAAATGGCCGGCACAGGGCACTAGCCCCCAAGTGTGGGCCTCATATATGTTTCAGGAAACGTGACCTTTTCTGCCCAGCCGGATCCAGTGGAGCCCAGGAGGTCGCGGCCTTGCCCCTGGCCTGGGGGCTACAGCTCTCCAGGATGCCCCAGGCCTGCCCGCCCCACCAGCTCCAGCTCCTGCAGAGGCCTTGACTGGAGCTACTGCACACCAGGATCCCAGGAAGCAGACTGCTCAGGTCTCTGCACGCAGCGAGGAAAGACCCTGGCATCCTGGGTGATTTGCCAGGCACTTGGCCTTGTTCCTCCCAGTACGAACCCAGTCGGAGGAGGAAGCAAAGCCTGAGAGGCCCCAGAGAGAGTGCACGGGAGAGCTGCGACAGAGCCCCAGGGCTGGCTAGCTGTTGCGGTCTCTGCCAGCCTCAGCTGCCCTGAGCGGAGCCCGGGAGGCTGCGCCGTTGCTTGCGCTGTGCTCCAGCCACTTCCACCACTGTGCCTGGAGATTACTGACTCTGTGAATGAATC
>NW_006436282.1:19445384-19453787 GCF_000325575.1 Pteropus alecto
GAGAAGGCGAGGAGAGAGCATGAGAAAGCCAGTTCTCTACAGTTTGACGGGGTCTTGAGGCTGCAGCAGCGACGCAGCCAAACGGAGTCAGGTCTGTGCACAGGATTAGGAACTGCCCTTTGCTGTCCTCATTGCTCTTATGCGCAAGGCCAAGGCAAATTCTAACCTGGCTAGGCCCATGAGGCCAACAAACTTGAGTACAAAAAAATTTCAGAGCACTGAAGCCTAGGACCCTTCCCCGGATGGGCCCGGTCCTTACCCAGCTTGCCTTGCCAGGAGGGTGGAACTGACTGGGACTGTTGTGCTCCGCAGTGCTATTTGGGAAGGCCACGAAGCTGAGGACTGCTGAGAAGGGGGCTTTGCCCCTCAGCACCGTCCATATCTCTCAAGAAAGCTCTGCCAAGTGGAAGGTAGGACCCAAGAACAGGAGAGAGAGTTCCTTGAGAACATGAGCCTCAGCAGGCCAGTGGACCGGGACTTGATGCTTCTTTAGACTAAATGCAGAAACCAACTTCCCAGGCCACAAGTTGGAAAGGGCCTGTGGCCGTAAGACAGAATGCTTGAGATAGTGGAGGCTAAGAAAATAAAGTGAAAGACAATGATCTAAACCTTTCTTAACCTTTTTGAACGTTAAGGCCCCTTTGGAAAATCTAAGGCCAAGTTCTGCATCTTAACCTATGAAAAATGCACATCTGTGCATTCCCACAATTTGATCCATCATTCTAAAAGAGTTCACAGATGCCTCAAAGCTGAGAAGGCCCTCCAGAATGTTCCAGGACTCTTGGGGAATTCAGCCGCCCTGTCAATTTTATTGGAAGACAAGCCCGGTGCCTTGCTATATGCAGCTCAGGCTCTGTCTGGTTAGGACCCTGTAGGGTGGCCAAATGGGCTTCTAGGCTGGATGGGATCCAAGAGCGTGCACGCGCCAGCCCAAGATACAGAAGTCAGCTTGGTACTGCATTTGCTACAAGAAGACCCCTCGGCTGCGGAGTAGAGTAGGTGGATGGTCCGCTGCCGGCTCCCGGACCATGGCATTGGCACTTGGGTCTTCATCGACCTTTGGGGAGAGCCAGATGTTTTCTCCCTCATCTACCCCCGTCCGCCCCTCTCAATAAACCAAATAGGATATTGAGTCTGTGCTGTTTCTTGCTTTAAAACAAGAAAAAGAGTGTGTAAACCCATGCGGAAGCCCCTCTCTGGGCCAGGAACGCTGCCTCACTCCAATCTGGGCTTGCTGCACAGAAAAAGAGCGTGTGAGGATGCGAGGGACACAGACTGGTCTCCTGCCGCTGGTTCGGATGGGAAGGTGTCCACACAGCAGAAGCTCCAGTTCAATCCTCTCAGTCGGCCTCCAAGCTCTCAGCCAGCCTCCAAGCTCTCAGCATCCCCAACCGCCCCCGAGGCCCCACATTCCCCAGACCAGAACACCGGAGGTGTTAGCTTCCTTTATGGAATATTCCATTTATTGATCGCCTAGGTTTTCCCCAGATTTCCCACTCCAAGAGATTAAGAAAAGCGATTCAATTGCAGGAAGGGTCGGCTTCTAGACACATCTCCCTCTCGCCCATTTGCCTTCTTGCCTTCTCTGCCTTTTGCCCTCCCTCCCAGTTGCTGAATTTCTCTCTCGCCCTCGGGATGCCTTTGACCTAAAACGCTCGGTGCCTGCTTGCTTCAACCAGGCCTGTGCAGAGTTATGTGAAAGCCACCAGGGCCCACGTTTATATTTAGGAGTAATATTACCCATTTCTACTTGGGTAATAACAGACCCTTCCCCATGGCTTTGAAGCCAGAGTAAACGCCAGGCTGGTGGAATAAGCCGTTTGGCAAGGATTACGATGCAGTTCACTGGATAGTGGATTCCTCCACCCAAGAAGGCCCTTATGAACGAGGAGAAATAATAAACTGTTACTACCCCCAAAAATTCTGTTTAAAATACTAGGTACTGGGACTGAGACCGCTAGTAAACAATTTGTATGTGGAGGTTGGTATCAGTGCTTTGGGGGCTCAGAATTATCTGACTGGAGGTGGCCTTGGGCTTCGACCCCATAGAAGAAAAATAAACGCTCCTTCCACATATCCGGCTTTAACAAAAATTCTGGACTTCTCTGATTCATGCATTTACTGCAGAGTTAGGAAATTTTTTTTGTAAGCAATGATGTTCTTTTCCTGATCATCTTTGAAAATGTCAACATTTCCAGGGATAGCTGATGTGTTTGCTTTGAATCAATCAGGTGCAATCCATCCTTAAACAACCCACTTTAAATTTTTTTTTTCTAAACCCAACCACTGAGCTGGCCCTTCTCTCCTGATGAGGGAAGTGTTGGGGCCTTTTCACACACCCCCTAAATCGCCATATCCTTAGTTTTGTCCATAAAAAACTGCCTCTGGCTTTGAAACTCGAGGCGGCTCTGGGATTTTAGCGAAGACGAAGGCTGCAGAGAGCCCACTCCTTGGTTGCTCTGTTCTAGCAGAGTTTGGGAACTTGTGCCCAACAAAGACTAGTGGCTTTAATAGGGAAAATTTACACACACATGCACGCAAACACGGGTAGCATCTACTTTCTCTGACATTCGCCTAGGGCTGGAGTAAATGCCAGGCTGGTGGAATAAGCCGTTTGGTAGCTTATACACCCACACACTGTATATTTGTGGGGGGGGGGGAGGGAGGATGACCATTTCAATAAACCAATGAAAACATATTGGAGTAAAGATTTAAATATAAGAAAAGGGTATGTGAATCTGGCCTCCAACAGGTAAGTGAAATGATTATTTAAAACTTGTTTTATGACAACTTTGATGGAGGGATAGGTTGATCAGAGTTTATTCTCAGTGCCTGCTTTTGGAAATATATAGATATTTACTAGTACAATTTTTGCATATTTGCAAAATAAGCAAAAGGTCTCATTTTTACATTTAAGAAATTGCTGCAAAACGCCAGCCAGGCTTATAGCGCTAGATTCCAAAAAAAAAAAAAAAAAGCAATACAGACTTCCCTGGAAGCCTCGAAAATCAAATGCGACTTTTCTGAATCGGCCTCTTTCAGAACAAAGGTTTTCCCCAGGCTGCTGGATAGACCTAGAGGCCGCACCTAGTTAGAAACTAGCGACCACCCCGACATCTGCCCCAGGGAATAAGCAGCCGCCACGATTACTGATCACCTCATTGTTTCCAATAGAAACTTTGTTTTCCCCAGTACCGCCAACTCCTTTTTGTCACCACCACAACTCCCTAGCCCAGTCCAGGCGGGACCCTTTGCTCCGATGCCCCCCGCCTCCATCCCTGGTTCATTCCATTATGAATATTTTTACAAAATCGAAAGATCGCCTTGGGTTTTCAGCTGGCGCAGAGAGCTTAAATCGTCAGCTTTTCCACTTAGGCCTTCCTTTGCTTTTCCATCCTTAGGGAGCGATGGGAGAGGTTGGGGGTGGGGTGGGCTGAGCACCTATACCGTCAACCAGGAGCTCACAAACTCAGCCACTTTCCTCAGCCCTGCTCAGACATCAGCCACCTTCCCACTCCCTCCCCAGCCAGTTTGAAATTGCTAAACCTATGGCCTCTTACCTTGACACATTTCCGAAATCACTGCCAAGGGACAACGGGCTTCTCCGCGCGGCGACGCCTGCGAAGTCTAGAGAAGGCGCGTTGCTTTGAATTACAACACCAACCACTTCTTGAAGGTGAGCCCCCCCCCTTTTTTTATACGAAGGGGAGCGGGACAGTGAAATAATGTAACGTGCTGCTCTTAGTATCAGAAGCAAACAAAGGCCAAGAATCGCGCTGGGGTTCCCGGCTCCCTGGCGGCTTTGACATTGATCGGAAGTGCGCCATCTCGCGGTGGATGAATGCCTAGGCCGTGCCCGAACTCGAGCCCGAGCCGGGAGAGGGAAGCAAGCTCCAGGAAGAGACAGAGGGAGAAAATGTGCCCAGACCGCTGCTGAAGAGATCTCACTTTTACATCTAAGAAATTGCTGCAAAACCCCAGCCGGGTTTATAGTGGCGCATTCCAAATATGCAAATTGGCCGGCTCGAGAAGGGTTTACGACCACATTGTCACAGCCATCGGAGGATGGGCTTTTATAGGGCTCAGAAATCAAACCCGCGCCCGCTTGCCGCCCGCCCGAGAGCAGTCCTTCTGTCTAGACTCTCTCTAGCAACTTGCGAGACTTTGGTTAATCTTTAACTGTCTCAAAGGAAGTCTTCCCTTAAACCCTGGGCTTCCCTGCTCCCACCCCCTGCCTGCCCCCCAAGAGAGTCCTTGTTCACCTCTGTGTCTGTCAACCTAGACATTCATCTGGGGTGTCTGTCCCACTCCCCTTTCAGCTGGGTTTCCCCAGTGGAGCCAGTTATCCAAACACACAAACAAATAAACAAAGCGGGGTCTGGGGTCTGGGGCCTCTCTCCCAGTTTGATCTCTGCTGCTCTGGCTCTGCCTGGGTGGCTAGGGAGAGGGTGGGGTGGAGGTGGGGTGGCAACAAAAGGCTCTGGTCTTTCTGCCCTGCCCCTCAAGGTTATGGGTGATGTCCAAATTTAAGGCAGAAGTTCAAAGGCAGGAAACAAAGAGGAAACAGGCATCTTTCTTTCCCCAAAGGGAAAAGGCAGCCTCAGCTGGGAGCTGGGGAGAAGGTGCCCTTAGAGACTCCTGAGAGTCTGCTCTTTGTACCCAGACGGGTCTCTTTCTTGCTGGAGGGTTCCCCAGGGCACCCTAGAGTGGTTCCACTTCCGTACTGCTAGTCCTGAGGTGAGGGAGTCCAGCCTGGGATGAGACCCGTTGGCCACCTTAAGCCCCGAGGTTTCTTCCCAAGGTCAGTCAGAGGACGAAACTTCATATTCCTGGTCCTGAGAAACCCTTTTCCTGGGACCCCATTTCCCCAAAGGACCTGGCCAGTCACTTTGACTTCCTAAGCCAGGCTTCCCTTGGAGCTAAATCCTGACTAAGTCACCTCCCCAGTCTCTCAGGGGCTTGATGACCTGCCCCTTTCCTGGTGGGGGTGGTGTTGGATGGTAGACATTTGGCAGTAAAAGGTGAGCAAGGAGAGGAATGTCACACCAGGACCCAATACTCAAGTTTCCACAGTCTTTATTTTCCTTGTGCCCTGTCGCCTGTATACATGCTGTGACATACGCAGTTGGTGAGAATGGAGGACAGGCCAACACTCTTGTTACAAACAAAGCGACCAGAAACTTCTTAACACAGGAAGGCAGAGAAGATTCAATGGGAGGGGTCCTGGCTTTCTCAGCTGAGGTCCCCAGACACTGCTGGGCCGAACTACCTCAGAGCAAACCCAACACTTAACAAATATTGCAAGAAATTAAAAAGACCGTTCCCAACACCCTTCCCGCCCACTCCCACAGTCCAAAGGAAATCAACTAATGGCAAACAAACAAAAAAGTATTCAAACAAAATAGGTTATGGTTCCTTTATTTACAAGTCTTTTGAACACCATCCCTGTATGAAGCGTACATTCAAATATTCTTAGCAGTGAGTGAGTTTAACCGTGGAACATTGTAAACAGATAGAGCCTTTAAATATTTTCTTCATCTTTCCCCCCTCTACATTGCATCTTTTAAAATTTGCTTTGGTTCCTGCAGGGAAATATATATATATATATAATATAATATTTATCTTTTAAAATAATTCCAAATCACTCTTGAGCTCTTGGAAGGTCACAGGAACCTTCCAAGCTCAGTTCTGGGGCATTGAAGGGCAGAGTGTGGCTCCGGAACCGGGTGCTTTGGTGGTCTTGAATCCCTCATAGCTGGGGACCACTGTCCAGCCTGCTCTTCCACTGAGCAAATCCAAGCTTCGATTAAGCATGGCAGAGACTTTGCCAAGCTGCCGCAGTCCACAAGCGTTTCCTGCAGAGATCCCGGGGCCAGCGGCCTGGGTGCAGCCTCTTAGTTTTTTGATGTCTTCTACCTCAGGGAGTAGTCTGCTCGGCAACCAGACTTTAGGCCTGCGTGGCAGAGCGCGATGAAGACCCCTTATTGGTGGGAAAAGCTAGATGGGCTGCAGAAGGCAACTGCTAGAAGCTCAGGCCTGAGACAGCGAGTGCAGTGAGTGGCTAGGAGGGGTGGAGACCCACTAATGCCACCTGGAATGGTAGATTGTTTTTTCGTTTGTTTGTTTTCCCTCAAGGATCAGCAGCAGTCTCCCGCCTCCTATCACCTCTTAGTCCAGTCGTCTTTCACATTGGCTTTGGAAAGCAGCCCCATTACGGACATCTAGGAATCTTCCCCTTTCTTCCTGCTCCTGTCCCCAAGCTGAACTGTATTTGGAGATTGAATAGCTAGTTGATGCAGGGTTCCTGGGGGTGGGCAGCCTCCATGTGGAGGGTCCTGGGCGGGGGTCGATCTCCAGAGGGCCTGGCAGGGAGCCCAGTCCCTGATGGAGACCACACCCAGCCCGAAGCTCCAGCAGTCTCCAAGAGCGAACCACCAGGGGTCCCAAACCATTCATTCTAGTGGATGCACAACTCTTCGAATTCAATTATTGTTAGGAATCTTAACCACAGATGCCCGAGAGTCCCAGGCTGCCTCCTTGGGGGCTCTATGCCTGTAACGGCCCCTCTCTTGCACACATCCTTTCTTCAAAAGTCACCATGTGCCTTGACCTTGTCAAGGGCAAAATCTGCATATAATCTCATGGAGCCCCCCCCCACAATTCCAGCTGGCTGGAGCCTTAGAGGAGCGGGTTGGCCGAGTAATACTGTAAACGGTCTCTGTTAATTTTTTTTTCCTTCATTCTCCTGTTCTGAAACCAGATTTTGACTTGACGGTCGGTGAGGTTGAGCATGCGAGACAGCTGCAGGCGCTTCTCTTTGTTGATGTACACACTGAAGAAGAACTCCCGCTCCAGCTCCCGGATCTGGTACTTGGTATAGGGGCAGCGCTTCTTTCGGGTGCGTTGGCCACCTGTGGAGGGAGAAAGAGGCAGGGAGTGAGCCAGGTGTGGGGGCTGCAAACCATCCCAGAGCCCCAAGTGGAGGAAAAGAGCTGACCCCAGGGACTGGAGGCCCTGCGGGAGCCCCATCAAGGTCTCCCCAGGCCCCTACTACCTTCAGGCTCCTACTGCGGGCTGGGGACGGGCTGCAGGCGGAGTCTCAGCCCCAGATAAAAGCCAGCTCCCTAGATAGGCCCCCAGGGAGGCTGCTTACACTGCCTCCAGAGCAGAAAGGAGGGATCCTCACAGCAACAGGAGAGTTTGTGCTGCGGAGGCTGCTTTCAAAGCCACAGAGTGGGGGTTGCTGACTGCCTCCAGCCGGGCCAGACTAAATAAACAGCCGCCGGGGGACATTTCACCTTCCAGCACCTGGGCGGCCGGTTCCGAGGCAGTAAAGGCGACCCCAGCCCTAGTCTTTCCCCTCGTTAACATCTGGGCCAGCTGCTGGTTCTTTGTCAGCCTGAGTCCTGGCCACCAGCTCCTGCCTCCACGGCCAACCTCCTGGCTTCCGCGAGGTCAGGAGATGGCAGTGGAAGCCCCCTCTCCTGGGCCTTCTCTGAGCACCAAGACCACACAGCCATCCTGGGCCCGAGTCAGGGCAGGGCTGCTGTTTTAGGTAGAGTGGAGGGAAGAGGGCTTTCCCACAGCTGCACAGGCTCGCCTGGCTCCCCTTTTCGATAAAACTTCACCAGACATAAAGAAAAAAATCCCGCTTTTGACAGATTGAATAACAATTGTGAATAACAGTTGGACAGAGGCGGCACCTAATTGCCACCGCGCCAGAGGAAAATGGCTTCCTTTGGACAAAAAGGCCAACTTTGGGTTAATTTGTTTCATTTAATATATTGCTCGAGCTAAGCGGGCTATTTTATCTGTTAAACACGCTCCTAGCGCCATCGTTAAACAGCGATGCCTTTGAATCCCGGTCGGGACTGGAGACCCAGTGAAACACATGGCTTTTATAAAAATCTCCGGATTACCTCGCTATCAAAGGCTCCTGGAGCCCTTGCAGGGGGAATTTACAGGCGCCCACCTCCGGCTCCCCAGCCCCAAGCTGGCCCCGAGCGGGGTCGAGCTGCCGGGCTTTGGGAGCTGAGAAGGGAAAAAGGGGGGAAAGGGAGGCTTTCTTTCTTTCTTTCTTTCTTTCTTTTTTTTCTTCTTCTTCTTCTTCTTTTTTTTTTTTCCGCAGGCATGCCTTGGCCGGTGGGTATTTCACGGCCAATTTCAGCACTCGCCACGTGATCCCGCCTTTTATAACAAAGTTTTGTTGGGGGAAACCTAAAGGCCCTTCATAAACCTTATATGCTTATAAAACAGCATATAAAAATTTAACAGCGGTGCTGCGCTAGATTTCCAACTCCCCTTTCATAAAGCGCAGGGCGCTGCCTTTATACGTACTGGAGCCGCCGGCCTTGTCCTCAGTGTGGCCGGAAGACGACTCGGGGCTGCTGCTGCTCTCGGGGC
>NW_006436282.1:19453843-19461651 GCF_000325575.1 Pteropus alecto
CTGCCGCCGCCGCCGCCGAGGTCGCCGCGGCCGCCGGGGGCCCCTTCTCCGCGCTCTTGTCCCCGGGGTAGTCCGAGGAGGCGAGGTTTTCCGGGTTGCCGTAGGCCGTCTCGAAAAACTGGTCGAAAGCCTGTGGCAGGACGCCGTTCCTGCCCACGGTGCTATAGAAATTGGACGAGACGGCGGGGGTGGGGTGGTGGTAGACGTTGGCCGAGCTCTTGGCCAGCACGTCGCCAGGCACGCCGGCCGCGCTGGGCGCCTGCAGGCAGTCTCTGTGCACGAGCTCCTCCGCGGAGTAGCAGTGGGCCAGATTGCCGCGGGGGTGCCATTTAGTGGCGGGCTCAATGGCGTACTCTCTGAAGGTCACTTCGCGCACGGGTTGGACCTGGGGCAGGTTGGAAGAGTAGGAGTATGTCATTGGGCGCGAAGACGGGGTCTGGGGCAGAAAAGAAGGGAGGCTGGAGAAATCTGGACCCGAGACGTAGTAAGTACAACTTGGCAAATACATGTTAGAGGAGCAGGGACCACGCTCATCAAAATCCATCATTGGGCTACCTTGGGCTCTCCGCAGTAGCCGAGCTTAACATGATTCTCCACTGCAGCTGCCTCTTTGAAGCGGATCCGTGAAGTAGAAATTTGGAGACGTAAGCTGACGTGGAAATCTATCCCCATCCTTAGCAGGGAGGTGCTGGTCATGTGACCCGATGTTGAAATTGACAAGCTGCGAGCTAGTCCGGGCCTCCCCCCCCCCTTTCCTTTTTTCTCCCCCCTCCCTCCCCGGCTTCCTTTCTTTGTAGCCACCTCAGGGGAAGCAACAGATCGTCACTCGGTGTTCTCACCGAAAGCACGTAATCGCCGGTGTAACTCATGTTGGCTGGGGGGCCTCCCCGGCGCGCGGCAAAGCTGGGCCGCGCCCCGCTTGTGCTCAGCGGCACGGTCCTGGCCCTCAAGTGCGCCGAGGGCGGCGAGAGAACTCAACTTCTGCCACCCACCACTCCCCGGGTGAGGGACGCCCCACGCTGGGGGTGGCCGGGTGGGAGCTCGTCGCTGCGTGTCCTGTGCGTGGTTTTGGAATCAATTTGCTTGGAGGGTCGCGTTCGCGCCTCCTTCTTCGCTGTCCCCCTCACACTGGCTTGCTCTGGGAGACACCTCTGCCTCAGACTCCGGCCGGACCCCCTTCGGGGCCAGGGTTCGCAGCCGTGGATGTGCCGGCCTCATGGCTTGCCCGATTTGCACGGTGACTTGATTACACGCTCGCATTCATGGTCACTTCCGAAGCGCTTTAGTGCCTTCCGTCCCTAAACCGCCAACGACCAGGGCGGCTTCCCCCGCGGTTTGTCAGGGATCCGCAGGTCCCGGAGGGCCTTCGTCTTACCCGGGATCCACCTCCCTTTCATCCTCCTTGCCGGCCTCCTCACCCCATGCCCTGCCCTCGGAGAAACCCCCTCCTCCTCGCTGCCTGCCGGGGTTCGGAGTCGCTCCGCAGAGCCAGAGACGCGGGGGCTGCGCCGCTGCGCACTAGCCCTCCCGCCCGGTCTTCTGGAGCTGAGGACTCGGGAAATCAAGCAGTAGAGGCGAGACTTGGGCTGTTTTAGAGGCGCTGACATCCGAGGAGCCTTCTCCTGGGTATGCTGCAACTTCCTGGGGCCCACCAGCTGCTAGCGAACTCCAGAGCAGTAGGGAGAGTGGGGACAGTGAGAAGGGGCGAGGACGAGGGATCGTGGCTGAGAAAGGGGTAACATGCCTTCTCTCCTTCCTTGAAAAAGCCTGAGAGCCAAGGATGTACAGGACAGAAACTCAAAAGTGCCTTTCCTACTACTCATCCCACAGAAGGAGCACGATGCCAAAGAAAAGAGACACGAGACGTGCTTCCCAAACTTCCAGCACCTTGGGTGGAAAGGACGCCTTAAAAAGTCTAGGTATGAGCTAAAGATAGAGACAGAGGCCACAGCGACTAGTGTGAGCTTTCTTGGGAAGAGGAAAGAAAAAAATGGATGGTGAAAAACGCTCACTGTCCTGCAGGATTGAATGAACAATGTTTGGGAGAAGCAAAAGAAGACGACACAGAGCAGCCAGGCAGGGCCAGGCGCTGGGAGGGGCCCAGCCTGGGGCCTCCCCACACCTATCTTCTTGGAAGGAGCTGGATGCCCCTGAAGAAAAGTCGAAAATGAACAAGAATAACCTTTTCCCTTTCCCTGTCCAGGAAATAGCCAAAGGTATTTATATATCTTGGGGAGATTTAGAGTATAAACTCTAAGATCTTTGGTATTTAAGTGTCAACATCGATTTATTTATTTATTGCTGAGTGGACTGTAACTGACTCAATAACAAATCTAATCATGTATTGCACTGGAAAAGAAATATTCTCATTATGTATTTTCTCCAAATGATGGCCCACCATTGCATTTGAATGCCCACTGTAAATATCAATAATATCAAGTAATTACTCTGTAGTGGAGTAAACTAATTTATTAGCATTAATGTTTATGTGGCTCCTACCCCCCTCCTTTATAAGGGTGGCTTATCACAAATCATACTTCTCGGACACATTGGTTTAATGAACACTTTATTCGGGGTTTGCTGCAAGAACTTTTGTGCTCCTTGAATCCCTGAGATCTGAACTCGAAATTATTTGTGCATCTTCAGCTTGACATATTTGTCCACTGTGGCTTGTGCAGAGGAGGTCTGGTGGGAAGGAAGGTTGCTGGGGAAGGGTAGCTCGAGACCTCCTAAAGCTGGGAATTACAGTTATAGGATTGCCCTGCAGCGAAAAAACTTCGATTTCCAGCAGCGACCAACAAGGCAAAATATTTATTTCTCCACAGTATCTCTTTCTTGGAGACAGAGCATAAAAGGGAGAAGGAGATGTTTGTGAACAGCAGTGTTTGAGCTATTCCCTGGCTTGATTTTGGCTCTCCCAAACTCTCTCCTAGGAGCCCACCCAGTCCCCACCACCCCTCGCCCTCGAACAAAAGGAATGCATGAGGGGTTTCAGTGACTTTGCCATAACAAAGGCGCCACCATTGCGGGGCTTGCCCCGCCCCTGGGTGAAGGCAAACAAATTCTTGCACTTGTATGAGGGCTTTTAAGACTATAATTGAACCCGGGGGCGTCTAGGAGAACCGAAAACAGTTCTAGACAGACCTGGGGTTTTATAGCACTTTTGGCAGTCAACTTCAGGTTGTGCCTGAGCAGACCGGCTGCGGTGGCCCGCCAGCGGGGGACACCAGCCGCCTCCCCCAGCTGCACGCAGCCTCTCTCCTAATTATATCGGTTTCCCCTGGGTGCCAAGAAGAAGGGGTTCCCACAGAAAGGTCGGTATGGGGATGTGCTCTGTTCCTCATAACCAATGCCTCCCGTGTCCTTGATAGCAAAGCCGAGAGGGTGCTGGCAGGTCCCATGGGTGTCTACAGGAGACAAAGGCGAGTTCCAGAGGAAAGGCTGGAGGGGAGGAAGGCGCTCTGGGAGTGGCAGGCAGGAAGGCTGTACTGAAGTGGGGTGCCAGGAGGGACTTGTAGTCTGGAAGGGGGTGTGTGGGGGCGCTGCCGTGAAGATAGATAAGGGGAAAGGCTTTAATGCCAGGAGAAGGGCAAACGCCTGGAGTGGCGAGTTCTTTAGTTCCCCAGCAGGGACAGAAGGGGATGACCAGATCCCCAAGGCTGCCCACCGCTCCCCGCTTCGCCTGCCTCAGCCCCTCTTGCGCAGGTTACACTGGCAAAGTGAACGTTTGGTGGGGGGAGGAGTTAGAGGGTGGGTGCAGCTCCGAGGATCAGACCAAATCTTGGGGAAACAAAGGAAGCAGAGCTGCTGTGAGTCCTTGGTTTTGACTTTGCTCTGCGCCTAATTGACTCTTCCGCTTTGCAGGACCAACCGTGGAGCTGAGCCCACCCGGCTCAGGGGAAGACCCGACGGGGGCTAAAGCTGCCCTGGAAGGCCAAGTCCGAGCTGCATTTCTTGAAGAGGCTGAGGAGGGCAAGGCTATGACATTGGCCCTGGAGACTGGTTTCCCATGAGCTGCTCTTTCTCAGGAGCTCCACACCGCGGGGCCATCTCCAGAAAAACAGTCTTCAGTGTGTATTTCCTTTTATCGTCAACCTGAAACCCCACGGCAGCTAATGCAAGAGGCCAAAAATATTTGGGAGGAAGAAAAACAAAGGCAGGAAGTGGCGGCAGCCTGATGGTGCGTGTGTCTGCGGAGAAGGGAGGGAGCCGTTTCAATCTCTTCTTGTTTTTCCAAACTTCAAGGTTTAGGCAGCCCTAGCAGGGCCGGCCCTGTCGCTCCCCACGCAGCTTTTGGAGATGGCCACCCGGAGAGGAGAAGGCTGGAGCCCGTGCCGGCCTCGTCAGGCGGAAACAGCTAACGAGGCGATTTGCTCAGCAAAGCAGACCAAGCCTTTCCAAGGCTTCCTTTGATTTGGCCCTTAAGGTGGGGGATTGGGGAGCTCTTCAGCACCTCGGGACCCTCCTCAGGCGGGTCGGGTCGAGTGCGCCCTGGCAGGGACGCTTCGTGTGCCCTGTGCTCCACGCGCCTTCCCAGGTGGGATATCGGAATAAAGTGTGTCCAGGTGCTTCTGCCCAGGACTGACGCCTCTGCTTCTTCTTGCAGCCGAGGGGTCTGGGCAGCAGCCGGAGGGCGGCTGTTGGAGGTGCCCAGGGTTGGGTAGCCTCGGGGCGGTCAGTGCACACGGGGGGCAATGTGAGGCCCTTCCAGCGGGGTTGTTGTGCTGGCGGGGTTTCTAGCACAGTCGTCGGAAGGACATGAGCCAGCCGAGAAGATTGTCACTTGATAGGCAGTTTAATATTTGCTCACTCCAGTGGAGGGTGGAGCTGGAGGCAGGGAGCACCTCCAGACTCCGAGGTTCCCAGCCCCAACGGGCGCTGCTGCTAGGCTGCCCTCTTCTTTCCTCGGGGCAGACTTGGGTGCCGGCAGTGGCTCACAGTCCCCCAAATCTGAGAATCTGACGTCCCCAATGCCTGCACTTGCAGCCCTTTGACTGCTTAGTGGATACTTCATAGTCTGAACGCCAACCTCAGGCTGCCCGTTCATCACAGGCCCTCCCTCGCCCGTCCTGTCTCCCCGTAGTTCCTGCTCATCGCTCTCCTGCTCGGCCTCTTTTCAGCCGAGTCCCCCCTTCTTCAGCCTCCTGCTTCTTCTCATGCTTCTGTAGGCTGTAAGCTGAGCAAGAACTGAGGTGCCACTGGAGGGCACCCGGTACTCAAGGACGGAGAAGGGGGGCTGTTAGGTTCCTGACTCTTCCTCGGTTCAGGCCTCCACCGGGGATCTGGACTAGATGTCTCACCTGCTGCTGCACTCCATTCCAAGGCCCTACCACGTCCTTTTCTTCTCCCTTCCTCTCTCACCGACACTTCCGCCTTCTCTTCTTGAGACCCAGCTCCTGCTTTTCTAGGCCCAGCAATCCTGGATGGCAGCCGGCCTGGGAGGAGTCAGGCCCACTTGGCAGACGAAACTCTCTCCCAAAGAGCTACAATCATTTATCTCTGGATTGCTTAGGGCACACATTTTTTGCCTCTTCTTGCTGGTCTGATCCTCTACCTTCTTCTATCCTTAAATGACACCTGTTTCTAGAAAACCACGCAGAAGATTATTTCAACCCAGGTGACCATACTGCACACAGGTGCAAGAGCTGGCTGGAGGACCGAGGGTGGTAATAGCCATAGAGCCCTTCCTGGGCTCTCTCCTTCCGAGTGGGAGGTGTCCTAGAGGTACATCTGTCCTCCATGGTGAGCCTGGGACATGGGTTGTATGAGAAGGCCCAGGAGATCTCCTCGTGTTTGTTCTCAGGAAATCAGAAAAAAAAGTCTATGGGCAGATCAGGGCTAATCCATCACATTTCCAGATGCTGCTCTGAGGTGACACTGAAGTATCTGGGGCCCTCCTCTATCACTGCCAGGTGGAGGCCGGGTTAACTAATCCCCTTGGCTTGGCGAGGCACCCACCCGTCCACAAGCTCCTCTATCCTTCTGAAAGCACAAAAGCATGACAACAGGTAGTGCCTTGAACTTGACCTTTTGGTTGGTCTTGACCCACAGAGGTCCCTTAAACATCTGAAAAAGTCCACATCCTTCCACTGGCCTTTGAGGGAGAGTAAAGCATAGAGCTCAACTGAGGGTCTCAGACACCCAAACAATCTGGTTATTATTTAGTTTAGTGAGTCCCAAACTGATGGGAGAAAGAGCTTACTTCCTTTGAGAACGATTATTTTTATTGTGCTCTCATTAGAGATTTTTTTCCCCTATTGAGTGGGAACAAATTGGGTGAGGGGAACTTTGAAGGGCAAAGCCCTGGTTCTCAGCGTCTGCCTTCCATGCTTCCTGCAGCTTCGGCCCATACGGGTTTTCCCAGCCCAGTGTGTCTGCAATAAAGAGGAGAAATGCGGGTGGCCAAGCCAGAAGGTGGCCCTGGGGTCTTGGTCCCCACAGCTGTGGCTCACAGGTGCATCCCATGCCCCAGCTGCATCCCAAGACAGTTCCCCAAGTTTCTCTGTTTCTACTCAGCCAGGATCCATGGCTCACATTCCAGACTTGAGAAGAGTGAGCCCCTGTCCAGCCCAGCCCTGCCCTAAGCGTCTCTGCCACATGCCCTGCTAGGCAGTTCTGTGAGGTACCTAACCACAGACAATCCCTCCAGCAGCTAGTGTCCCCTCAAGGCCCTACTCCATGGCACAGCCCTAAGGACCAAGTCTGGCTTTTTTGTCTTCTGTTAAAAAAAAAAAAATCATTTGCAGGGCCTCTGAGTCACCTGGAGCAATAAGCTCAGCGGCAGACTGGCCTTACTCTATCTATTTGTTGACCACTGGGCCTGATGTGGTGTCCTGCTGCCGGCAGGGGCTCCCGCACCTCCAGAGCACAGGGAGGGAGTTCTTGGGGCCCAGGAATCAGGGATTTTTACCTTTGGCAGAGTGCACCTCACTTCTTGACCCAGATTTTAAGCAGAAGAGGAAGAGCATCAAAGTTCTCACCAAAGGCCTGCCACACATTGAGAAAGCGGGCCTGGACTCAGGGGCCTCAAGAGACACTCCCAGCAGGGTCCTTGCTCCTCCATCTAATTCCTGGCCCTGTGGGCCCCACTGTCCTTGGGCCCTCGTTTCTACAAAAGTTTGAACTGGATCCAGCCACCTCTAATCTCCCCACCTTGCAGGAGCTACCTCTCAGCGGGGCCAGGCTTTCGCGGGCTCCGAAGTCTCCTAGACCCCACTCTTCCAGGACTCCACGGAGGCACAGCCTGGGGCATCCCTGGCTTCGAGAACTCAATAGGGCTGGGGGTTACCTAGTTGGAAACCAAGAAAGGCCCCTTCCTCCATTCCACCAGCCCAGACTATCAGAACCGGCTTGCCACCTAGTTGTGTGTCCTGTGCCGTCCTGTGCCTTCCTGCCGCCTCCGCCGTTGCGACCGATAGGGCGGCTCTGACCCTGGGAGCGGCCATGGCGCCGAGGACTTGACCTTTGCAGCTCCAGAGGACATCGCTCTCTGAGCCCGTAGGAAGGGATTCTGCGGTCTCCAGCTTCTCCCACCCAACAGCAGCCCGGCCAACCGACGCCTGCTGCGCCGCTCACCCCCATTCCCCCTTCCATTTTGCGCAGCGTCGGCATGCCCGCAGCCGGAACAAAGCCCTCAGCAATGCTCCTGCCACCTCCTGTTAGAGCTCTTGTCCCCAGCTCCCCGAGGCCAAGCGACTCAGAGCTAAAGCCAGGCTGTCTAAGGGCCTCCCCAGCACCCTCTTCTCTCGCTTGACCGCAGCCAGCGCGCCAGGTACGACTCTGGGTACCAGCCGTGACGGCTTCGCTCG
>NW_006436282.1:19461789-19468742 GCF_000325575.1 Pteropus alecto
GCGCGGGATGTGGTCGCTCGGATCCACAACGTGGCCCTGCGTGCCCAGCTCGCTCTCCGCGCCCTCGGATCTCACCCCAGCCCGCCGCCCGGGGTGCGGAAAGCGGAAGTATTTGGTAGAGAAAAACACGGTTTCTTTTCAGCCCGTCTCAGCACCCCTTTTGGAGAAAATGCTCCTGTCAAGTTTTATTTCCCGTTGCAAACCACCTTCCACGCTGCCAAGAATTAAGGCCGGGAGAGATTAAATACCCGATTATTCTCTCGGGGAGGGTGGGGCGGGGCAGAAGAGAGCACCCACACAAAACATTCGTTTCCATCGGCTCGGAACGCCGAGCGAGGCCCGCGAAGGCCCGCTCCGGCGGCGGTGACGTCAGCCTGCAGCTGCGGGGCGGCTTGCGGGCTCTGGCGCGCGACCCTCCCGCGTCCTCCCGGCGCTGGCCGGGGGGTCCCGGGCCTCGACCTCCGCCTACGCCCTGCTGCACGCCCGCAAGCCCTGAGCGAGGCCGGCTCTGGGAGGGTTTGAGCCTCCATTTTGAGTAGAGGGTTCATGAGGAAGAGTGGAGGATTTTGAGCCTCTTCTCTGTCCCCGACGGGCGCGACATCAGGCAGCTCTGAGTCTGCAGCGGCGCTTCTCCGGCTCACCCGTGTCCCCGCACCTGGGGCGAGCCCCGCGCCGCCGCCCAGCCGCGCGCCAAGGCTTGACCAGCTCAGAGGCGCCGTTGTCATGAGTCCCGCCCGGTGGATCCAGCTCTTCAGCGGCGCTACCGAGCCAGACAGAAATGAAATCGACTGTGGCAAGGCCTTGGCTGCTTTCACGGAGGGATTTTTCTATGTCAGAGTCTCTTTTCTTCCCTTTCAAATCTAATTAAAAATGGCCAATATCTTTCAGGCATTCGTCGGCGCGGCACAGATGCGCGAGGATCGAAGCAGCAGATCAGAAAGTGGGTGTTTTCACAAAGAATGAAGCCGGCTGTTATGTACCCGGAGGCCTAGCAGATGAAAACTTAATTATTGTGTGCCTGTCTCAAAACCTAGGCATAAATCTCCGCAGGCCTCTTGGATAACGCTACATTTTTGCTTATGAAAAATGGGACGCGAGCGACTCGCTGCTCATTTCTCGGATTCTCCAGGTCTCGGGCTGCTGACACGCATTCGATCAACTTTAAAGGACTGCGCATAAATCAGCGAGCCCCTAGCGTCTCCTCCGCAGAGTTCCGCAAATCCAGAAGGGCGCCTCTGAACACACCAGGTCTAAGGCTTGGCAGTCCCAGGGCGGCCTCGGGCTCCGCTCGAGAATTCGCAGAGAGGACACGAGAGGCCGCATCTTCACCTAACCCTCCAAACACATTCAGCAGGGTGTAATCCGCACATATGTTACACGGTGAAATCTGTCACCAACTACCCGAATACATACTATCGCCCTCAGCTGAATTGCACTGCCTCCTGAATTTTTAAGAAAATATTTCAATTCGGTTGAATTTTTAAAAGAATAATTTCCTTTTCCCCCTTTCTTTCTTAAAAAAAAAAAATTCTTTTTTTTTTTTTAAACCCATATAATTTAAATCCATGGCTTCAGCTCTGCATCAGGCATAAATAATGGTGAAATGCAAAGTGACATTTTACAATCACCCACTTAAAATACCTTAATAAATTTGACAGTATTAAGAGCAAATGGAAAAAAATAGGGTTTTTTCCTAAATCCCATATTTATAATTTGTTTTAATGGCAACATGACAGGCCATTACAGGATTTAAAGTCTTTGTTAATTTAATAGATGAAAATGGTGTCTAGTTGTTTCCATATTTACTATGTCTTATTCAAAAAGTTTTCCTTTTAGAAAACAATATACTTGAATCAGCTACCCAACCCACACTATCCCAGTGTCTTTTGTCATTTTTCTTATACGCTGGCTGGCATCCTCTTAGATGTCTTTTTTTTCTAAAGGTTTAGACTACTTGTTATTTGGTCATTAGGGAGTCATCACAATCCACGCTTACTTCAGAATATCTGGTAGATCCACGGGAATTTTAAATAAAGGGAGTTAGGTAAGATCGACATTATTAACAACCATTTTTAGAATAGGGGGGAAACCCCTCTGAACTATCTTCTGTCATTAGTTTTAAAAACTGCAGGGAGAAAAAAAAGGAAAAACTACTACTTTACCCAGAGTTCCTGCAGTGGCGATGGCTTGTGAAAGGGGCGGTATTCGGGCTGCAGAGCTGCTGTTGGTCTCCTTCCTAGGCCTGAGGCTCAGAATATTTCTTACATCTAAAGAAAAATATCCCCCATCAACAGAAGAGTCCCCTTTGGAGTTGTTCATAAACACACCGTTTGATCCAGTTTTGAGGGGATTTTCCACCACTTTAAACATTTGGGGAGAAAGTTGTTACTTTGGAATGACGGCAGCTCTTTTAGGAATGGTGTGCTGGTGTGCTGGTGCACGAGACTTGGGAAGGTTGAACTGAGGCATCATTTTCATTTGTTTCCACAAATAGAGTGAAAATCCTCAGGGCAGCAAAATTTGATTGCACTTCACAAGGCCATTCCATAAGTATGTTTCAAGACTCTATTGTTTTTGAGATAGCTTTAGAGATTCTTTCTATAAGGCTCCATTTGTAAAGAAGCTAGAGATCTTCAGGTTGGAGAGGTTTCCATCAGCCAGGTTTGCAACCAATCAATACTGTTTTCCATAAAATGATGAGTACGGTTCTTCAGGTTACAATGACTTTCCTCTAATGTAAAGATGAAATTAACCTCATCTCAAAATTCTACATTCTAAGGATCCTGATTCCATCAACATTGAAATACATATGTGCATAGTATGGATTTGACAAAAAAAACATTACCGTATGTATGTATGTATATAAACATACCATATTCTATATGTATATATACATACACATACATATTATTTATGACTCTAAACACAGCACCTGATGTGTTGTTAGGGGTCAGTAATTCATAGATATAATACTTATTATTATTATTATTATAGTTTTGATGGTGGTTGTTAATATTAAATCTATGTATTTCTTCCACAAATCAAATGGCAACCTCTCAAACATCGGTATAAGATTGCACACAACCCAGGAGCAGCACTCGGCTCTGAGCTATCCAGGATAGCTCTCCTTCTGCATCCATATTATGGTCATTTTGTAGATATGAGATCTTTAAGCTCTCATACTGGCCTCTTAAGAGGTGGGTTTCTTTGAATTTCTGAGATGTAACTCTAGAACTCTAGAGTTAGCAGGCATCTGAAACTTTTTATTTGCCGTATAGACTCCCCTCTAGCTCTAATTAGGATGGTAGACCACCTTGGAGGGTGAGGGCCAGGAGAGAATGGTTATTTAAGAACACTGCTTAGATTGTAACAAAAATGTACAGGTTTAAAGGCAGAGCTGCAGAAATCTGATGCAGAGCAAGTTGCTGTGAAAACAAATCGAACTTGGCCATTAAAGAAAAGGAGCAAAACAGCATCAGGTAAAGTACATTTTGTACCTCAACTTCTAGAAATCATCTGAAATTACAACATATCGAGTCATCAGTAATGAACGATACTGTCTCTGTACAGATTCTACAAATAAATATACAAGCACACACAAGCACGGAAATACATATATGTATACACATATATGATATATATTCACATATATACAAGCACATGTATAACTTACATATATTCAAATTTGCTCCATCTAGAGCCAAAGAAATGAGTGCTAAATCTCTAAGAAGTCAAGGAGGTAAGACCTTTTTGATTCCCTTGA
Organism: Pteropus alecto; assembly: GCF_000325575.1. Classification (NCBI taxonomy): domain Eukaryota; kingdom Metazoa; phylum Chordata; class Mammalia; order Chiroptera; family Pteropodidae; genus Pteropus; species Pteropus alecto. The sequence continues at coordinate 19,465,553 of NW_006436282.1, forward strand.
AGCTAAAGAATTACAAGGAAGCTTGTCAACGCGAGGTGGCGCCCTTGATCTACTAATCCTGCCGAGGCCAATTCATGAGCTGTCAAAAGTCAAGGTCACAAATTGTCTTTTTTCGTCAAGGTCAAGGTTTAAGGCCTTTCCTAGTCCTGTCATTTCAACAAATATCAAAACCTGCCCTCTCAGACACATGCAGACCCAACAGCAGATTTTAATATACGACAGCCTGGACATCACTGATACTAAACAACTGGTTTTCATTTTCCACAGGGAGCCTGAGAATTTCTACTATCTCTTCCTCCTTTCTTTTTTCTCCTTTTCAGAATATCTGACACTTTAACGTTTTTGAAGCACTTTCCTCAATTTTTAGGATTTTAGTTATGAGAGATTTCTCCCTTTGCTTAAAAAATTTGTAGCAAAAATAAAGCTAAATAATAATAGAAAAGAATGGTCCTTGGTTTGTATAGGACAAGCCTGCTCCTTTTCTCTCTGTGCAGTGCACGTTTAGCATAGGAAAATAATAAGTATTTCCTTCAGATTTTAATGGTAGTAACTATTTTATTAACATAATTAACACCACTATAGCACTATCTACAGGTCTAAAGTTTTTAATTATTATTTTTAGTAGAAATATTGGGAAAGCAGGTGCACAAGTACATTTTCACAGTGTGCTGAATGTCTTTATTTACAAGATAGCATTTTATAGTGAATATGAACAAAATGAATGTGCTAATTGAAATAACTGCTTGATTAAAAATGTGCTGTGAAGATGAATTCCTAAACTTTCTAATGCAGTCTCATAACATAATAAACAAGGAAAAATACTAATCCCTTAATAGATCAAAATATAGAATGTAAACATCTAAATGTTTAGGGGGAATGGATTTCTGTTCTGAGTTTTCTAAAAAATAAAAAAGGAAAATTATTTATCCTGCAAAATGTTTAGTAAATATTGGGAAATAGCAATTTAAGTGATAAATTAATAGTATTTAAACCAAAGTCCACTATGTTGGGGTGGGACCTCTCGGGAGATCTGCCATAACGTGAATTCTGTGAATCATCTGATGCTTTAAATATTTTTAAAAGAGATATCAAATCCTTCAGAAAGTAAACGATACCAGGGCAGAAAACAGTCCAAATGCCACAAAATGTGCTTGTTATGAGCAAATAAAAATTATTATGAGAAGGACATTCCCGACCTGGAGTTCCCTTGTAGCCTCAGAGGCTCAGCTGGTTGTATTTACTACCAGGACAAATGATCCTGGGAAGAGCTTTCTCTCCCTTTCTCCCTTCATAGTAAATAGTCCCAAATCATTATTTCAGTACCTTCTTCTCTTTTCCCCTCTAAATTTATATGTGACATGTTTTGCAGAATATACAACAACGGTAGGATTTTCACTAAAAATTACCTGAGCAGTCACTTAACATGCAAAGGGAATGGCAATGGCAACCCAAGGACAAGCAGATGTTTAGGACAACCGCTTGCTTTTGCAACCAATTCGGATTATTACCATATAACATTATGTCCTAAAATATAACGGTCACATAAATACTTACAAGATTTCAGTAAATTAGTAACTTATCTGAAATTGCGTATTTGGGGGTTGACATTTGACTCTAGAGTTTGTCACTTAATGGTCTGGTGGGGCTGGTGGAAGGACTGGCAGTCTTTACCATTTCTTAAAGTTTGAAAAGAGTTGTAGATTCCACCAAGGAGAAAGAGATCTCCCTTAGGAAAGCGAAATGCCAGTGCCTCTCTTTCTCTTTCCATTCTTCCATTATTATTAAGCATTATAATCATTATCTGGGTAAAGCAACCAGTTCAGAAGGTTTCTTCAAGTCGCCCTCTTGCTCCACTTTTAATCCATTAACTAGTGGTCTTCAGTTTGTTGATGACTTTTTTCTCTTTGACCCTCCTGTTCTGGAACCAGATTGTAACCTGCCGCTCGGAGAGATTCGTCGTGGCTGATATACGCCTCCGTTTGTCCTTGGTAATGAATTTGTTTGTAGCGTATTCCCGTTCGAGTTCTTTTAATTGCACCTTGGTGTAAGGGACGCGCTTCTTTCTCCCCCGCCTGTAGGAGCTGGCGTCTGAGGGATGAGAGACCACGTCTGGAAGATAGGGAAGAAGGCAAGTTACAGAGGGATCAGACCCAGGCCAGGACATAGGCGACAACTTGATCTGAGCCACCCGCCTTGCCGTCCCGGACGCCCTTTGCCACTCTGCACAATCCAGCCCTCCACCAAAACCTGGAGGGTCGGCGAAGAGGGTGGTTAGTTCTGCACTAAAATGAAATCGTCCAGGCCTCCAGGGACCCCTCCAGCCTGGCCATCCTGTCCGTACAGCGCGCTGGGTTCGCTTGATCGCCTGCACTAGCGGCCCACACCTTAGCGCTAGGCTCAGGGGACACCAGTTCTATGCCTAGCTCCTCTGTATTCCCCAAGCCCTCACACTTGATGCTTCTACACTGAAGCCACTTTTGAGAGAACGAATACGGGCAATTTGGTAAACCGTTTCCAGGTCAATTTCCCATCCTTAAGTCGATGTCAAGGGCTGGGGAGGGCGGGGCGCAAAGGGAGAAGGAAGCCAGCCAGGGTCCCAGCAAGCTTCTTCCCAGCCATCCCTCACCCAGAGAGAGCCAGGAGCCAGTCCAACTCAAGCGCAGGATGGGCAGCGCCAGTCAGCCGGGGCCGGGCTCCCAGGGGTGCAGCGCCGCTAGGGCAGGCCAGGGAGAGACAGTAAAGGGGCACCGGGGTGAGCCGGGAGCGAGCGGAGAAGCTGGAGCGGAGCCGGAGGACAGGGGCTGAGAAGGGGGGCGCCATTTACCGGGCAGAGTGGACTTCCAGAGGTGGGGAGGCTGCGCCTGCTCTTTGGGGCAGTACATTTGGCCGTTCCAGCCGTTGGGCAGCGCCCAGGGCTGGTAGCTTTCCATGGGAAGACCCAGGGGCTCGTGGCGCGACTCGCCGGGGCCCCCGAGGCCGGGCACCACAGGCATATCCAGGTAGCCAGGCACGGGCTGATGGTGGTGGTAAGGCCCGGGCGCGTAGCCCTGGTGGTAGAAGGCGAACTCCTTAGCGCGGGAGCTGAACTCCTCGGCCGCGGGGCCAGCGGTATCCATGTACTTGTCCGCGAAGGCGGCGGCGGCGGCGGCCGAGGCGGGCTGCGCGCACGACTTGATGGCGTTGGGGTGCG
>NW_006436282.1:19469613-19492988 GCF_000325575.1 Pteropus alecto
TTCACCCAGGGGAGAGGCGGGGGCCGCGGGAGGGTGCGGTAGGGAGAGAAGAGCAGCTTCCGCGCAGCTCTCCTTCTCTTCCCCTATCCCAGGGGGGCTCAGAGCCGCATAAGACCGGTTGGGGACAGGGGCGCGCTGTTGGACTGCGACCTGAGGCGGTGGGGACAGGGCAGGTAAATCTGCGGGCGGCTGGGGATGGGATAGTAGCGAGGCGTAGTCCAGGTTGGGTGTTTCTTGGAGGCTCCCGTGCTGTTTTCTTTTCAGATATCCACCCACGCGTCTTTCTGCAGCGAGACGCCTGCATGGACATTAGCGCTGTCCGCTTCTAGAGCGTCGCGATTGGGCTCCCTTTCCAGGGGAACAGTGGCTGGACGGTTGCGGATGCGCCTGCCTCATGGGTCCCAGGACATCCCACTGGAAAGCTTGTGCTGCATTTGGGAGCTCCCTCCCCTTCCCCGTACACAACGTTAGTGGACAATTTCATACACACGCACTTAGGCCCACAGGCTTAGAATAATCCATCATATGCACACTGACACACACATTCAAGTGTACCCTGATCACACGCTCACACTTATGTACACAGACTTTTCCTCACTCTGCACCAGGAGCAGCTTTTCCTCCTCCAGAGCCTGTGAGATGGAGAGAAAAGCTTGTGTGCACTGTTCTCTGGCCCTTCCACACCTCCGGCGGGGCTGTCCTGTCCTGGAAAGAGTTTAAGAGGAACAGGCTGGTTGGGTGCTGGCTGGGACTCGAAAGAGCCCCCCTTCAGGGGCCTAATGAAGTTTCATAGAGCTGGGCAGGAGCTGACTCTCCAGGCACCTGAGCACTCCTTATTTTACTCTGTTCTGGGACAGGAGAAAGGGACTCTTTGGGGCCACTTCATTTCACATTAGGATTAGGGGAGAACACTGTCTCCAGCCTGCAGAGGGAGGGTGCCTGGTCTTCCTCCATCCAAGAAGCAGCCTGAGAAGCCTTTCCTCTGTGCCTGGGGGAATGGGACCCTTTCCTGAGAGCATGGTGAGATATTGCTGGTGGAAGAGCCAAGTAGCCACCATGTTTTGGTGAGGGATTCTGGGGGCCCTGTCGCTTTGGGGCCACATACTTCCACTTCCTATCGTGGAGGTTGCGATTGATCTGGTCAGATGCCCAAAAGGGGAACATGCGTTCAAAGTGAAAGTGGGTGTATACCATGGGTACATCAGGGTTGGGAAGAGCTAAACTCCCTTCCACCCCAGGCGGACTGGTGAGCAGCCAGGTAGGACCTGCCTTCCAGTCCCAGATTGCAGACTCAGCCTGAAACTCAGGGCACTGCAGAACATCCCAAGCCCCTACCCCTCAACCCTGTCTGAGCTCTAAAGCTCCTGGTCTTCCTGCAGGGTCTCGATCAATGAGGCTGGGCTCCGGCTTTTATCCACCCTGATCTCTGGGTTTGGGTTTGCCCGGACCAATGTAAGTGTTGCCCAGTAAAACCTTCTATGATTCCCACCCCCCCTTCACCATACATATAACCAGAGTGCCCTTTCCCTCCTGCCTTTTTAGTAGCTCCAGGTAAATATTGATTTGCCCCCAGTTTACCTCCTCCCTGACTGGCCATTTGCAGACTAAGGAAGTGGCCTCTGTAGGGACTTGATTTTTGAGTTACTTTCTGGGGCATTCATTCACCTCCCCTTCCTTCCTCCAAGTAGCATTGTAAAACTCACGGTGACAAAGAGACAGGGTAGGGTTCAAGGCCCCAGTTCCTGAGGACTTGAGGGCTGTTCTGCATATGGGTCAGACACGGCTAGAGGCCAAGGTCAAGTTGAAAGCTGTAGTCTAGTCTGTTTGAGAACTGCCACCAAGCCTGGAGACCCAGGCAGCTGTGAAAGGCCCACCGCTCACCTCCTCTCACTCTTGATTCCTTTTTCCTTTGGAATTCCTTCTTCTGGCTCTGTTTGGTTACCCAGCATTTTTTGCTGCCTTCGTGGAGTTTTTGGGGCGGTGTTTACAGACTCTTCTTCTCTGCCTCCGCCCTGCTCTTGGCCCGAGCTTCAAGCCTCTTCTGTTTTCTAGCCAGACCCGGAAAAACGAAAACACAGCTCTGGGAGCCCCCACCAGCTGGCGCCTGTGCCAGCTCACCTCTGGTCACGGCGCAGCTGCCGGTGCACACAGCGGCCACGGCCAGCTCCGCATTCCTCACTCCCTCTCCCCACTTCACCGGAGACCGAGAGCCCTGCGTGCAGAGGAAGGGCCCCAGCTCCACAGACTGCCAAAGTCGACTGGGTCCCTCCTCACCAAAAATGGTGAGACAAGATTTCATCTTGTCTGCTGAGGAGCCGCAAGCAGGTTTGTCTGGGAGGGACGGCGCTGGGGGAAGGCTTTGGGTTGCATCTCAAATTAGGCTTTGCTCCCTAAACTTGGCGGCTCCGCCAGGGAAGGGCTTCAGGCCTGAATTATTTATTGAGCTTTGTGGTGGATCTTAAGTGATCGAGTTATCTGGATGTTTTCTTAGCTCCTTATCAACTTTCAAAACCTCTAGAGAGATGGTTACTTAGAGGGAGGCAGCCTGCTTGTTCCTTTCATGTCTTAGATCTCGATATATATGAAATTATTTTTCTACCAGGCAAGTCAATGGCGTCCTGGCGTGCGTCACTGTTTTTAAAAGTCTGCAGGTCCTGTTAGATATTGAATTGTAGCCACTAACCAGTGGGGATGGTTCATAGAATTTGAATGAGCTCTGTGAATAATTTGGGGTCTCAGTTTTTAGAATTTCTACTCACTTTGAATCAAGAAAATCTTCCTCCCCTTTTTATCCTTTGTCGAGGGACATAAGAGATTCATTAGTGGTTCCCAATACCTTTTCTTATTCTCTTAGCCCTCCAGGCAGCCACCAAACTGGCTCGCTGTGTGGAAAAAGAAAGGTTGGTAGGCAGGGAAGGAGTGAAATGTGCTCTGGGAAGCAAGCACGGAACTGTCTCGGTGATCTTTTTTTTCCCCTATGGCAAGGTCAAGACTCACTTGCCTGCCCAGCTAGTTGTTCCTGACCCTCTGCTTTTTTTGTCTACCAGGCTCAGGAATTCCTATGGGATTGCAGGGAGATGCCATCAACTTAAATCTTGGCAATGACGATTTATCTTCAGACCCTTTATAAGCAGTAGGCTGGGGAAGGCAGGGCATCTATTGGGATCTGCAGAAGGCAGTGGCCGCTTGAGCAAGAGGGTGACAGGGGTGGAGGTGGCCTCTGCCTGGTGCTCCCTGATTTTCCCCGGAGGGGTCCTAAGTAGGCAGCATGGGCAAGATATGAGGGTGGTGGCAGCCAGGTGGCTTGGCCTTTGTTCTAGGAACTGCCAGACCCTTGGCAGGCATGGCTTCTTACCTCCTAGGGCAGGCCGGGGTGCCCCATGGGGCTTTTCTGCCCTGGAGCCTCTTGCTGATGAAAGAGACCTGGGCTAGGTGTTTTGTTTTTTTTGTTTTTGTTTTTTCTTTTGGAGGAGCCATCGGAGGACTTGCTGCCAGCCTGGGCCATGGGGCCCTGGGCTTTCAGGGTTAGAAGAGAAAAGGACAAAGGAAAACCAGGTTTTAATTGAGTTTGATTTTCACTAGCAAATGAAATTTACCTGCTCTCACTTTAACTAGGAGGAGGCTGTCAGCACTGCTCCCTGGCACTATTTCGCTGCATCCATCCAGCATTAGGATAAACATTCCTCTGTTAGTTTTAAAGACACTTTGTATTTCAGGATATTCATGTGTTTCTAATGTATCCAAGCAGCTTTACGAGCTGCATTTGCAGAACATCTTAACCCTCTCTTTCCCACCGCAGGAGGGGTGGGGGCGCAGAGATAATGGCAAAGGAAGAAAGGTCCAGAGGGAGAAATGGCGGAGGAGCTGAAGCAAGCTAGGAGAAAAAGAGAGGCAGGGAAAAACAATGGAACAGGATAGCGCCTCCGAATCTGCCGTCGACCAAACCGTTTTGGGGGAGACAAGTGGGGGGGGGTCCCTCGGTGGGCATTTAAAGTCTCCCTGTCCTTATTCCCACCAAGGTGGAAGCTGCACTCTTTTTCTTCAGGAGGAAGGGTAGGTTCTGAAGAAACCTGGACTGAAGCTGGCCAGTAGGCAGGGCAATAGTACATCTTGAGTCACTTGCTCGAACTTTGGCTCCAGATTTTTGTCCATTCGAAGCATTAATCAAGCAGGAAAAGGCCCAAAGCTGTAGGAACACTTTTGGACTGTGGGAAGTCACTTAACACTGTGGCGACCCAATGCTAACACGGTGGAAAATGGAAGTGCAAGATCCAGGAAGATCCACACAGATCCCACTTTGCCGTTAAGAGTCCTTCATGCAGTGGATTTTGAGAACAAATTTTGGGAGGAGCGTCTTTCCCACTGCCTGGTGGTTTCCTTGGAGTACCAGGCCTTCAAGGCCACCAGCGCACAGCGCCTCAGAAAAGGCAGCGCGGCAGAAGCCCAGGGAGGACCCCAGTTGCAGCGCCGCCATGCAGTGTTTCCCCCAGCAAGTCCCTGAGCAGGGAGAGGGGCGCCCCACCCCGCCACACGCGCTTTTTAGAACAACCAGCCGCATGTCCAGGCTCCCTTGAGGAGCAGCCGCCTCCGTCAGCCAGCCGTGCTCAGACTCCCCAGGGTTGGTGAAAACTTGGCGTGAGGGGCGCGTTCCTACATCTGAGACCGACCGCCCTCGGGCTCAGGGAGGCCTGGGGGATTCGGCCGGTGGCAGTGGTCATGATGAGGGGAGCACGGCCTGTGCCGACGATGCCCGCGCTGCTCTGCTCTTCACTGGACCCGGATGCTCAGCCTTCGCTCAGAGGACGGGAGCATGCGTTTGGAGCAGAGGGAACTAGGGGAAGCGCTTAGCCGGAAGAAGGAACAGCCTTCTCGAAACCTCAGCTGGCGGCGGGAGTACGGATGGGCCCGCTGGACTCGGGGCCCATGCCACCCAGGGAGTGAGCTCCCCGTCACTCAGCCAGGGTGCCGGGAGAGCGCAGGAGGCCGGAGGCAACCCAGGTGGCTGCGACGTGAAAAGGCCGGGAGGTCTGTGTCCCGACGCGGTCTGTCCCCGCCACGGCCCGAAAGCAATCGCTTCCGTCGGTCTCCACCCCCATCCTTGCTTGATGTTCCCTCCTGCAACAAAACAGGAAACCAGCGCTGGGCCGTGGATTCATTATGTCAACAAATACACTGAAGACTTTCGAGCATTTGAAGGAAAGAGGGTGTTTGGACGTAAGCCTGGCCCCGCGCAGCCAGGCTTTCTCGCCGAGAAGCCGGTGCAGGCGGCCAGGCAGCCTGGGCCCGCGTGAGTCCATATGTTCCCAGAACCCTAAAGACTCCCAGATCTCTGACCCGGGTTGCGAATTCTTAACGCAGAGAGCAACCGAGGGAGGGAAAGTCACCAGCTCAGCCACGGGGAAGAACTCAGAACAGAGAACACAGAGGTGTGATCAGACTTTCACCAGCACGTTCTGTGCTGTAATCATAACGATGTGTGTGCCTTGGGACGCACACACAGATTCACATGTGCGCTCCCACACACAGGGAACAAGACATCCAACGTCACGTGGGTGAAATACAGGCATCCGTCCCAAGGAAAAAATATTTCACCTCGTCGGACCAGCCCGGTGACATACTTCGGGGTTGCTGGCGCCTCTCTCTACCCATTCTGATTTTTTCCGACCACTCACCCTTCCTTCCCCCGCGGCTTTGTAAATACACCTGACCCCAGTGGAAGGCAAGCCCCCCTACTGGCATTTACCTGGTTCGGGTGTTCTCCCCAGAAACTCTGGCTGGCTCTGGGGCCGCGCGAGGAGCCGACCAGGAGCGCCGACGCTGCTCAGGGCGCAGCCGCCGCTTCTTTGTCCCGCTGCTCCAGCCCCGCTCGGCCCAGCGCTCAGGGAAACGAAGCAGCTCAATAAAAACTTTTGATATTAGTTTTTATGGGTATTTACACTCTGGTCAGGGGAGCCGAGTACGGAAGCTCCATTAATCAGCCCCCAGCCTCGGGTTTGGATGTTCAGTTTATGGGTTGGGAAAAGGAGATTGCTGGAGAGAAAGCATGTGGATGGCCGGCTGATTCCCGAGAAATGAAAAGGGAGACAGAAGGTCGTTTTCCGTTCTGGGAAAACGAAGATTAAATGGGCACCTCCAGGTGCTACCCAAATGGACTATGTTTTTATTTGAGCCCCCTGGCAGGGATAGTTTTTCCACCTTTGCCTACCACAACATTAAAGAAAACATATTATGGAATTTTCCAAACACACACAAAAGTATAATGAACCCCTATATACCCAACTCCTAGTTTCAACAACTATTATCATTTTGTCGTTAATGTTTTATCACTCGCTTCCACTTTTTTTTTTTGAGTATTTTAAAGAAAATTCCAGACGTATCATTCCACCCTCAACACAGGGTTTCAAGGATAAATTTCAAGGTTGAGCAAAATTGCTCAATAAAAGGGAATCCTTCCTATGTCCGAGAGTAAAAGGGGTCAGTGTGTCTGAACTTGAATTGTTCTGATCACAGTCTAGAGAGAACCCGAGTGTTCGCCCTAAAGAAAACCGGACAGAAAAGGGGTCGGGGACATGGAATACCTCGCCTGAAATTTTATGGTTCTTCTTTGTCAAATACACATATGTGTGAGGGAAACTTGTGCAAACTTTTTCAAGGAGTGTGTCATCCCTTCATTGAAGATTTCTACCGCTGCATCAGGATTTGGGGAAGAGGTGAAAACCATGGCTCACTTCATTCCGTGTCCTAAACTGATATACATTCCCTTCTTATTGGACAAATGACAATTTCACATGTCAGCAACTTCCCCTGGTAGAAACTAAAAAGAGATGTCTAATAATTAAGCAGGGAAGAGAACATTGTACTGGATTGATATCTCATTGTAGCAACCGCAGTTTGAAAAAGAAGTGCAATTCTGGTATTTTTAAAAATCTCAGCAGTATAAGAGTTTTTAAAAAGAATTAATAAAGGTGCTGTGGTTTGTTTTTGTTTGTTTTTATTCAGTGTTCTAATTGACAATGAGCATGGGAAATAGCAAACCACTGAATTTGACAAGTTCTATACCAGGCAGCTACTTCATAAACTTGAACCCCACTCATGTGAGTTGATAGGTATTGTCCGTTCTGTGGTAGAGTGTTGGGTTATTTTGCTGTTTAGATTGTTTATGTTCCTTAATGACCTTTCCCCCCGCCCCCAAGCCATTTAAAATACCTGGGATGTTCTTATGCTAATATATGCTAATATAACCACTCAGCACATTAGAAAAGAGCTATTTGGCTAAACTCCTACGGAATGTGTAAATTAAGCACAAGGAGAATTATGTGCATAGATTTTGTACAACTCTCTAACAACTCCAACTGCACCAAGCAGAAGCCCCTGGAGTCACTGGCCCTGAGTCCCTCCCATGCTGCCTGTGGAGCATCCACAAGATTGATACCTGTTGGGGTTTTGGGCACAGCAGCTCCTTCGAGGGTCTCTGGTCTCCTGACTCTAGGATGGAGTTCACCATGGGGGTTAGGATCCAGTCAAGGTCAGGGTGGGAACCGCAGAGTGAGAAGATTCGGAGGAAGAGGGAGAGAGGGAAGGGCAAAAATTAAGAAGCAATAAAAACATTATTCCCAACAAAAAGTCAAGTCAGGGCAGCCCAAGGCAGGCCTGTGTTTTTAAAGCTCTGCAGAAACCCGTTCTCTGCGGAAGCCTGTTCGCTGAAGAAGCCTGGCTGGGAGCCCCCGCTGGTGAGGAGCGGATGCTTAGGTTGCAAGTCTCCCTGCGACTTCTTTAACTGCACAAAACTAATCTGGGATTTGAGAAACTGAAGTCCAGAATTAAATGTGGGCATGAACTTCTGCCCACAGAGAGCCCAAGCAAGGAATTCTGGCTGGTATCAGCTGTCCTGGCATAGGTCTCGAGCCAGACTTGGGACAACCCATCAAGCCTGCTAGCAATTACGTGTTCTCAGCTACTTTTTAAAAGGCCATATTTCTTTACATTTTTAGGACCTAATGTGGGGTTATGTCAGGTCATGGGACCCTTGGCTGGTGCAAAGTAATTTGATGTCATTGAGAGCAAACAGACTCATTTGTCACTCTGAGGAATAGACATCCCAATGGGCCTGAGATGCGAGCAGAGCAGAACTGGCTGGGGCTGTAGGGCCCAGTCACAGGTCCAAAGCTGGCTTATCTAGCTGGGCTGGGAGAGGGGCTTTCTGGGTGGTGTGTATCGGCACAGGAGAATGAGGGGTCAGGTCTGCTCCAAGCACACACATCAGCCCGTTGAGCTCCCGTGAAACCCAGACTGCTCCAGGCCCTTAGGTTTATCTACTATAGGATCCAAATCTTGGCTTTTCTTTCTCTAAAGTTAAAGCTGGTTAACACAGCTGCAGTCCTTCTCGCCCCCGCCCACCACTGCTCCAATGATCTGCATTGGATTCAATAAAACCTAAGGGAGCCTCCCTTCCTGTGGGACAAGACTCACCCAGCCGAGAGGTGATGAAGAGGGGAGGGCAGAAGGGGCCAGAACCCTAGACTCCCTTGGGGATGCACTTTGGTGTATGACAGGGCTGGCCAAATCTTGGTGAAGGGTTTCAAGGCATTTGCCTAGAATGGTCTACTTATCTACTGTTTCTAGTTCAGGTTTTGTCTTGGGGTGGGGGTGGAAGGGTGGTGAGAGGATAATAGAAAGCCAAAAAAGGGGGTTTCCTGAGCTCTCCTTTGAGAATCAGAGCGGGGCCAAGCCCCGGAGTATGTGTAGGTGTGGAGAAAGCAACTCGATGGGCAAAAGGAGGAGGGGAGACCACTTCCCACAGCCCAGAACTGAGCATAAGGTGGGATCCTCCTACCGAGGGCAACTCTCAGCCTTCATCCCTGTCCCCGGCAGTCCCCACCCCAGAGGTCCTGGAAAGTCTACCGGTAGAGCTACATGCCCACTGCTGGGGGACCTAGTTGTGGCTCCTGGGATTCCCACAATGAAATGTGACCCATATGTATCCCTTGGCCTCTGCATCCTCAGAAGGCTTCTTGTTGTTACTCTTCCTTCTTGATAATTCCAAGATGAGGTAATGCCACAATAAATGGAAGAAGACAGTGAACTTAGACCCAGATGAGGCGGTCAGCCAGGAGGCCCAGAGGAGGGATACCCCTCTGTAAACAGGTGAAGCCCACCAATAGAGAAGCTGTGACTGGCAACTCTGAGGCAGAGGAGGCCAGCAGGTCTGCCTATCTTTCTACCTTCCCTCAGGTTAGGAAGCGCGCTGGTGCCTCAGGAGTGTGAAGGTAAGAGACAGCATTCCATTCCTGGGGCTCGTCCCCCTAGAGTGCTAAGAGATGCCTGGTCCTCCACAGAAATTAGTCTGGGCGAGAGGAAGCAGACATGGCAAGGTCCAAGGGCCCTACCACAGAGATGGGGTGAAAATACTGCCTGTAGTCACTGGGAAGCTCGGCTCCTACAGCTCTGCAGCGGGCCTGGCCCACACCAGCCGGCAGGTGGCCAGGGCTCAAAGCCCACCTCTGGGTGGGATGGCCTTCCCGCCTCCTGCCTCACCTGGATTTTTGTGACAATCTATTATTTGTCCTTAGAGTCACTCGGGACCCTCGAGAAGAACCCACATAGGGTTGCTCCAGGACTCCTCCTTCTTTGGGTTCGGGAGCCCCAAGAAGAGTTGGACGAGAATCCGGGAATCCTGGGTCCCACGTGCCCTCAGCTGGCTGACCAGGACCCCAACCCGGAGGGAGGAAAGCCAATGAGAGCCGGACCTTTCCTCTCCGAGGTGGAAGTATCGCCTCGGCCCTGAGCAGAATCCCCGCCCTGTCCGTGGGATCTTCCAGATGGCCGCGGGTTTGGAAGGGGCGGCCCAGGAGAGAGGGTCTTCTGTCTTCTGCCCTCCCATCCTCACCCGACCGCTCGGCAGTCAAGGTGGCGGTCGGCAGAGGCAGAGGATGCTCGCAGGGCGCCGCTGCAGTTCCGACCTCTTCCCACTAGATGTCTTCCCAGTTAATCGGAATTGCAGGGCGCTGTCGGCTCCCGGTGCCCGAGCCTCGGTTTCCCCCGCCGCTTTTGGAAGTCTGGTGTTCTGCTGGGAAAATAAACCGTTTTCTTTCTTTCTTATGGTCCCCTCCCCTCCCTGAGCTCCAAATCCTGGCTCTGGAAATCCACCAGAATCAAACGCTGGCTCCCTGTGGGGCTTTGTCGGGACCGCTCTCGCCATTGGAATCTTTTTATGACCTTTGATGTGTTTAAATAACATAGCAAGCCTGAGTACACACCTCGGATTAAACTTTAATCGGCTGCAGTCAAGGTCGCCCAGGTGGTAAACGCGTTTCCTCCGATGTCTCCTGGTGGACACTGCGGGGTCCAAAGTCTGTGGCTGAGGCCCCACTGTGCCCTCCCGCCTCTGCCCAGGCCTCGGTGGGGGCCAGGACGTCGGGCATCCCATACAGCTCCAAAGAGGACTGAGGAAATAGGATGAGAGGCAGACACCCAGGGTGGGCTAATGACCTGAGCACAGTTTTTATAGCTACTAGACAGAATAGTTAAAAATTCCGAGAGGCACTTACAATTTCCCCTGACTCCAGAGAATGGTTGTAGGTCCAAAATTATGGTCAGTGCCTTGATTATTTCTCCCAGTGTGATTCTGGTAGCCCAAGGAGGGGTGAGAGGTTGCTGGTAATGATGGTGCCAAGTTAGTTGTTTGTTTTGAAGGTTGCCAAGACTGTCTGACGTAGGTCAAGATCTAGAACTCAGGCTATAGTGGTCTTTCCCAGTGCCAGGACACACAGGTTAGCTTGAATTTCAGCTGGGCTGAGTCATCAGGGCTGAACATAATTTTCTGAACCAACACACTTGTCATGGAGAATTGTCTTGGGCAGTTATTTAGGAAAAAAATCCAAGGCCAGTGCAGCATGTAGAGTGAAGGCTACCGGTGTGCTTTTAAAAAGGGGATGTGTACACAAGGCTAAAAGGATAGACAAGTCACCAGTAACGGTGGCTTCTTCTGGGAAAAAGTGAGGGTGAGAGGGTCCTACGGAGAATTCATTTATTACTGTAAATTCTTTTGTGTTGTTTGTAATAGGAAGCAAGTCCATGTGTTAGACTTTGGGGCAACTCTCTTCATAAAACAGGGTACCTGTTTAACTCAGAGCCAAACACCCCTCTGGGGAATTCCCTCCACATATCGACCCAGACTTGGATTCAGAGGAGACATTGAAATAAGGCATCCGATAGCTTAGGACAGACAGTCTTACAGGCTAGCCACTCAGATTCCCATCTCCTGGGAGGGGTTGTCAGGCCTTTCTCCACTGGGCTCACCCTAACCTGGAAATAGACATGCCGGCCAAGATAGAAAGCCCCAGCCATTCAAAGCAACAGAACTCCATTATCTCAAAATGAATTAAAACCTTATCTTCAATTTCCCCCCAACCCCTGAGTGCCTGAGGGTTTGTAGACAAGGCCCCTACCTGCTCCTTCAGATTAGAGATTCCCACAACTCCTAGCCACGGAGTGAATGGTAGATATCCTTTATGTGATCTATGTGTATGTTTGTCAATTCTTGTCCCCAAGAGTCAAGAAGCTCCACGTACTTGACTGGGTTGTTGACTACTTGAGTTAGAGACAATAATATTATCATTAACCAAAGTTAATTTTAAAAGTGCTTCTTCATGAAGACTTTTGGGGGCTTGTAATGCTCTATATCAGGATCTGGGTAGTAGTTACACAAGTGTATACACACATAAAAATTCAGTGACCTGGGTGCTTAAGATTTTTATGCTTTGCTATATGTAAGTTATATGGCAATAAAAAAAATTTTAAAGTCCTTCCTCATAACGACCTGTGAAGTAAGTCCTGAGGTTTTTATAATCATCTCCATTTTACCGGCAAGGCAACTAAGACTCAAGGGCAGCTAGAACGTCCCAGGAGTCCCGGAGAAAAGAACCACTCCCAGCTTCCTCCTCCCGGTCTTGCTATTTCAATATGGAGCCCTTTCTTTTCCAGCAGATTTGTCAGGTAGCAGGAACCAGCTCAGTCTGGAGATGTTCTTCTCAGGGTGGTTGTGAGGAGGGAATAGGGACGATCTGCAACTTCCTTCAAATTCTTTAGCCTTTGAGTAAGGAAGGAGAGGATGGGGAGGCTGCTGTAGGCCAAGAGGGATTCCCACTTGAGTCCCTCTAATGATGAAGATGGAACATATTTTCTTTTCCTTATTCCAGTCACCCCTGCCCAGATGCACTCCGCAGCAGGGCTCTTGGCCAGGGAGACCCCTCCAGGAGGTGGCACCCTCCTGTCAATCCCTGCCCCCTAACACCCGTTTCTCAAAAGCATGGGGAGGGGGTCGGGGGGAGGGCTGGTGGGCGGTGAAGTGGGGATGTTTTGAAATAAAGGTGGCTGCAGTTAGATGGCCGAAGACATAGAAAGCGGTTGTTATTTATTCCAGGCACAGTCGCAAAAGGCTTCCAAAAATATCTAGCCGAGATATTTTATTGTCCAGCCTGTCTGCAGCCTGTAATTATGCGTTCAAGATGTTTAATGTGTGCAAATGCATTAGCCGCTTTCGCTCGTGAAAACCCTAGTTGGGAGCGGAGGAGTGGCAAGTCTGGAGATAATTATGTCGTACAGTCGCAAACATTATTCTGCTCTTACTGTAAACGGCCCCGGCCACCTTTACAAGAAGCCAGAAAAACTTGAGAGTGATCCGTGGCGTTGACTCGGACAACCTTTTTCTTTCTTTCCTTTTTTTCCTCCCGTATTGTTCGAAGTGTCTCTCGGGGCGGCTTCTGTGCCAGAGGGAAGGCGGAGGCAGAGGAGCGCAGGTCCCTGGAGGCCGGGCCGGGCACCACGGGGCGGCTGGGGCTGGTGGCCAGGAGCCCTCGTGGCCGCGGGCAGACCCCACCGCGGGCAGCGTCAAGCGCTCTTCCTTTCCCGGACTGTTCAGATCTCCTCGGCCGGCCCCTCACCTCCTCATCAAGCCACCTCTGCGCGCCCGCAGACCCCACTCCGAGGCTGCTCTGGGATGAAATGCGACCTATAGGCCGAGGCCCCGGGCCTGGGAGCAGTTCTCGAAAAGGCGCCGGCCGGCGGAGGCCTTGCTGGGGTGGGGTGCGTGGTCGGCTCTCACAAGGCTGACCCCGGGTGAACGTGCTATTTTGGGTCCTGGGTGCTGCGGGAGCCAAGAGAACAGCTGGTTTGGGGGACCCCCGCCTCCGCCCCGGGACTGGCACGTCAGCACCCAGCGGCAGGTCTAGCGCCCTCCACCCCCGCCCGGCCTCTCGGGGAAACTTGTAAGGTCTTGTGCTAGCACCTCCCACCCCCGCGACACGTACACCTCGGTCCCCATATTCGGATAGCGGCTCCGCCCGCCCAGTGACAGTGACCAGTGCAGGGAGAGCAGTCCGAGACGGTGCCTGGCCCCCGAGGGAAAAAGGCTTATGTTTGCAAGCCAACAGCAACGCTCTTCTTCCCAAATTTCTATTTCAGCTCAGGCTTTTAGGAAAAGAACAGCAAGGCCGAGGTGTGGTGCGGAGCGAGGCTCAGACCGCTGCCAGGTTGGGTGCGTCTCTGGCTGGGCGACCCCCCAGGGCAGTCTTGGCGGGCGGGTCGGGGCTGCTGCGGTGCCCGCCCGAGGGCTGCTTTGCTGGAGGCCGGCAGCCTCCCCACAGGAATCCCAGCGTCTGGGCTCTCGTTAGCGCAACATTCTGCCTCGGGCCTGTGTCCTCTTATGTCTCCTTAGGAAAAGACCAGATTTTGAAACTCATTTCAGGCCGCTGATTTAAAACAAAACAAGATAAAAAAAACATTCGGCGCTCATTTCGTGTTGCGGGGCACGTAAGAAAATCTGTGTGGGAGCCAGAGCGCATTTTCTGAGACCTGGCAGAGCTGTTGCCGGCCCCAGGGCATGGAGCATAGGCGGGTGTGGAAGGCTCTGGAGGCATGACATAATCCCAGGGAGGCAAATACACGCAGAGGGGGGAAAAAACCCCACCAGACGCGATTTGTTCCTGCTCCAAAAGTATCCCTTTGGGCTACAGTTCATTGGGCTGGTGGGTCTGGGGTCCACAGATCCATCAGTGGTGGGGGCAGTTTCTAAGATGTGAGTTCCCAATGTCACCCTTGAATGTGCGGGCTCTGGCTGCAGGAGATGAAAGAAAGAAAGAAAGGGGAAAAAAAGCTTAGTGGGTGGGGGGGTCCTGGGTGGCTACAACTCCAAACTAAACTCTGTGCCTTGGCTGCCTGGCTCCCAGACCTGGAGGAGGGAGTTGGTTAGTTCTTCAGCAGCTAGAACTTGGGGACAGCAAGACCCTGGCAGGAAGTCACACTATGAGACTCTCTCTCCTGTTATTCTTCCTCCCCCCTCTTGTGTCTACCTCCTTTTCTTTCTCCCCTCTTTTCTCTACTCAAGGGAGTCAGGCCTCCAGGCACTAGCGGCTTTACTCCCCGGCCCTGGTTGGATGGGATGGTGAGACTGGGAAGTTTGAGGAAGGGTCTCTCTAGTGGTTCAGATTTCAGAGACCTGGGAAGTGGCCACAACTGAAAGCCTGAAAAAGAAACTTGAACCACATTTAGTGTTCCACAGGTTTGTGGCTGAGAGGGCCTAAAAAAAAAGTCATCTTCTAACACAGAGATTGCTGGTTGCCTGAGAGGCTAAGCAGAATTTTTGCAAGCAGAAGAGGATAGGGAGGAAAAAAAAAAAAAAAAAGACACTTTATGTAGATTTCCTGTCTTGTTACTGCTCTTTTGAATGTAATTTTTCATAGAAGAGAGGGTTTCAAAATGCGCCTCACGGCGATCCAATATTTGATCCTCCCCCTGGGGATTGAGTGAGATCAGGGCCTTCTTGGCTCTCTCTTCTGCTTTCCAGCCCCCTCAAAAGAGCCCACAGAAACGCAGAAAGGCCCCAGGGGAGACTCTTGCCACTGGAAATGACTCTGCCTGGGACCTAGAATCCAGAAATGGTGAGTGGTTTCTCTGCCTGTGTTCTGGGGTTGGGGGAAGGCTGGGCTAGGCTGCCAGGGGGCCTCCCCTGAAGCTGTACCCAGCCAGGGAAAGGGGGTGGGCTTTCTGGAAAATGGGTGAGCAGGGCCACCTGGAAAACTGAGATTTCTCAGCTGTCTAGATTCCCTGGAGGAGGAATTCTCTGGCTGGGAGAGATTGTTGCCAAATCCAGTATTCAAAGTTAGTTTTCTGGCCCAGGAAAATTGGGGCCTTGTTTAAATCTTTTCCTAGAAGTTATATGCTCATTCTTCAGCTTTCTGTTTTCTATTAGCCCAAACAGAGACTTCACGTAAGATAATCTCGGTTTCTCCCTCCAACCTCTGAAACATGTAATTTGAGGGAGATACTGTATTTAAAATGCCAGTCCCTGTAATGAGCCCAGCTTAGCAGTGTGAGCTCCCACCCTCCCCTTAATGAACAGAGCTGTCGAGAAATAATTTCACTTTGATCTAGTTTGTGACCTGATTTTTTTGGCTTAAAGAAGACTGGGCGGCTAATTGGATTCTTCAGTTGCCTTTAATCTCCACCTCAACACTTGGAACCTGACCAAGCTGAATTAAAACAAGTCTGATAAACAAGATGTAGCTGGCTCCCAGGTTAACAGCAATGAGAAAATCCCCCCACCACTGTGGAGTTTAATGATCACAGCGTGGTTGGCACCTCACAAAAAAAAACCATGAAGCTGTAGGCCCCCAGAACCTGCAGCACGGAAGTCTTCAGAATCCTTTCCCCTTCCCTCCCAACACCCTGGATGTGGTTTAATTAGAAAGAGAAGGCGAGTGGTAGAAGGAGGTGGGGAAGAAAAACTTACAGTTGGCGCAAAAGGCAGGGTTGGGGGGTTCATCTCAAAGGGAGGCAGGACGTTGAGGAGACTTTGTCCCTGGGAGAGGAAGCAGGCAGAGCCTTTGAGGGCTGGACAGTAAAGATTGCAATTTGAATTTCCAACTGTGCTCCAAGAGTGAGGGGGTGCAGGAGGGAAATAGGATCTGAGGGGCAGGGTTATGCAGCCTAAGGGGCTGGGAATCATGGGTTTTATTTAATCTTTTCAGATGCCAGGGTTTTGTGTCCTGGAGGCAAAGCAGAAGGAGGAAGGAGTCTGCTGGGACCTCCTCGTTCTTAGTGTGGGGCCTGGGAAAGGGTTCTCTTGAGCTCCTCTCCTGACGTTCCAATTTGCTCTCTGCTTCAGAAGCTGGCAGAGTTCTAGGGTTACTTCCTCCAAGGCAGGAGGAGTTTGGTTTTGGTCAGGATCTCTCAACCTAGACATTATTGACATTTCGGACTGGATAATTCCTTGCCGTGGAGCGGGTCCTGTACACAGCAGGATGATAAGCAGCATTTCTGGCTTCTATCCACTAGATGCCAGTAGCCCCTACCCCAGTTGTGACAATCAAAAATGTCTCCAAACATTGTGAACTGTCCCTTAGGGGCCATAATTGCTCCCCACTAAAAACCACTGGTTTAGACCTCTGTCAGGCCAGCATTTCTAGGGAAAAAGTGGAGTGCTTCGCTTGAAATGATCTTCATAGGGTTTCAGGATGGAGGCCTCCTTCTTCTTGTGACCTCTCTGGGCAGCTGGTTCCTGAGCACCTTCTCAGGGCTGTCTTGAACTGCCACTGCAACACCTTCATGAAGCCTTTGGACAAGCATGTAGCTTCGAGGGCATATAATCCAAACGTTTAGACACACTAATCGAGGATGTGTGTGTGTGTGTGTGTGTGCGCGTGTGTGTTTAGGATAGATGCTGGAGAAGAGAGGTCCAGGCCTCACTTTTTCCTGCAGCCTTGAGTAAAAGAAAGCTCCTTTCCTTGGCATATCTGGCTTTCAAATGAGAAATGGCTGAGCTTTGAGCAACCTGCGCTGTTGAGTGTATCAGGAAGTAGAAAGCCTATTGCAAATGCTGGGGTGAGAGTTGGTTCCTATGATGCTATTAGGCAGATTCTTATCCAGTAAAGGGTCCTATAGCTCTGTGGCCATCGCTTCCCTCCAGCTCTGAGACCCAGCCAGCCTCACTCGGAGCAATCTCTGCTCACCTAGGTTTTCCGGGAACTATAACATCCAGGAAAGTATGAGTTCGGCATAATTTATTGAACATTCAACATTATTATTATAATGCCGATGGAAACTAATTTAAAAAATAAGAATTTTTACCGCGATCCAGCCACCTCACCTAGATCCTTCCTTCCTTCCCTTCTTCTTTCTTTCCTTCTTTTTCTTTCTTTCTTTCTCTTTCTTTTTTTCTTTCTCTCTTTCTTTCTTTTGAGTTTTCCTTCCCAAATGTATGCATGTACAACACCGATGAAGGAAAGTAAAGACTGAGAGAAACTGCTAAATTCACAAGGACTGTTCTGTCAGGCTTGGATATCGATAATAAGAACGGGGTTAAATTGGATGATCTCTCTGCTTTTTTCCTTTTTTTTTTTTTTTTTTTTTTTTTTTTACCACAGACACCTTTAGTCTCTCCCTAGAACAGGTTATTACCATTTAAGGCTAGCTAGGCACCTAGGAGTCAGGGTCTCTAGATGCACTAAGCGTTAGGTATTTGACAAAAATCACTGAGTGCTTATAGACTGCTAATCGCTTTACAAATATTAACTCGTTTAATTCACCAAACAACCCTAGGAACTCTCATTATCATTATTCCCATCTCGCGGATGGGGAAACAGAGGCGCAGACAGATTCAGTAACTCGCCCAAAGTCATCCAGTAAGTAAAGGGTAATGCCATGAGTGGACCCAGGCATTGGGGACAGGGGCTGTGTTTTCAGCCGCTAATCACTGCTGCCTCCTGTTAATGTGCTGGTAGAGACAGTGGCCCCGAGAACCGGAGTCGGGGAGTTGGCCATCTCTGCGCTGAGCAGGCAGCCACTGCTCTAGAAGCCTTACTCTGAGCTTCAGAGCCAGATTCTCTGTCAACAGTGGGTCTATTAATAGATGCTTTTCTGATCATTGGAAGTAGTTATGTGAAATGTAATGCATATCCCTGGTATTTACTACCTCGGGAACACAGAAGACGTAATGAAGGAGGGAAGGTTGTAATTGTAGAAAAACACCAATTCTAGTAACAGAAGTCAGTGGCAGCCAGAGACATTCTCCCCAGGTTTCCGGCCCTGCTGGTGGCCCCTCTACCAGGCTCCATGCAGGCAGGAACCCCCCAGAGGAGGAAAGGGGCCTGTTATAGGAGTCATCAACCTGTCACCACGGCTGGGGTGAATATGGCTTCTGAGTTGGGGGGAGGGGGTGGAGGCTTACTCTTCAGCACCACCAGCTGTAGGGAAGTGGGGAGGGGGCTGTGGAGTGGGGGTTGGGAGGAGGAGGCTGGAGGTGGAACAGGCCTTCTCTACCTACAGCCCTGGAGCATTTATTAAGTCGGCAAGGCTCCAGGCTGGGCACCCCTTGGTATCGAACATGAACGAGGGGACCCTTCCCCTCGAGCAGACTTAGGTGTGTGCGCGTGTGGGAGAAAGGTGGCGTGACACAAGTACGTAGATGACCCCACCGAAGGCTGAGACAGGAACCCAGAGAAGCAGCAGCAGACGCGGTGTGTTAAGAGATGTGGCGCGTGGGGTCTATGTGGGGTCTGTGTGGGAGAGGTTGCAAGGAGGCCGCCCTGGGCCTAGAGGGTGAGAGATGCAAGGGGGATGCTGGGGACAAGCACAAAGCCAGTGGGCCCAAGGATGAGGGGAGGATTTGGGAAGACCTGTCCTGCACCCATTATGTTCTAGATGCTGTACTCTGTAGGGCTTATTTCATTCACCCCCCAGGACTCCTCCATGAATTAAGCTCTGTTGTTACTTCAATTTTACAGATCAGGAAACTGAGGCAGAGGATCAGTGATCTGTACAAGTTCCCTCAGCTGGGTGGCAGAGGTCCTGCGCGGTACCGGAACCCTGACTCTCAGCCGCTCAGAACCGGGTCCACAGGTGGACCTGTCCGGTTCAATCCAGGTGAAGGAAGCCCAAATGCGAGGCCTGTGTTTGTGGTTCTCATAAGAAAAGCTGCATTGTTCTTACATTTCTGTATTTCCCCGCTGCCACCATCACGTCCTGCAGAAGATATCCAAAAGTGATGAGAAACTGGGTCTCCTTTTCCGGGGCGGGTCAGAGGGCACCGTGGCTCGGGCGCGGAGGCTGGGAGGACGCCGGCGGGCAGACTCACCGACAGACTGACGAACGGGGCTGGGAGGACCGGCGACCCCGGCAAAGCGACCGCGCGAACCCGAAGCCCGAGGGCGGCCGCGGCACGACGAGACCTCCGCCAGACCTGGGGCCGCACCCTGGGCGCTTCCCGCGGCCTGAGGGCCGACAGAGCCGCCTCCGGGCTGCGGCTTCCTCCGCCCGCCTCGCCGGGGGCTAAGGCAGGGCGGCCCGCGCCGCGGCGAAAGCGAAAGGGGTCTGTGATCGCTACACCCCGCCTTCTTTCAGCTCTGGCAGAGAGACCGAGGATCCTGGCTCGTAACCAACTGAGTGACCGAGGCAAAATCGAGGAACTTCTAATCTGTGAAGACAGGCTAATGATAACAGTGACAATACTATATGTGTTTGCTTACCATACACGAAAGGATCAAATGAGATCATTTATTCGGTGAACACATATGTGAAGTCCACCTACTATATGACAGGTGCTGCGCTAAGCTCTTTTTATTCTAAAATACTTATCTTTTACCTGTGCCTTTTTTGGGATAAATTTAATTGAAATAGTATGCACAAAAGGTGCATAAATCATAAGATCAACAAAATATCATGCAGTGAACACACCTGTGTCACAAACCACAGATCAAGAATCAGAACTTAGCCAGCACCTTCCTACCCCTTAAGCAGAGCATCTAACGCCAACAAATAGCTATTTTTCATCCAACAAATAAACGATGCTGTGAAAGAGCATTGCATACAGCCAATTAAATGCTTTCAGTTAGAGGCCCCGTTATCTAAGTCAGCCACCAATGAGCAGGGACAAGATTTACCTGAATACTTGCTCTTCCCGGATCTTTTCAAGGCACTGGAGGCCTGGGTTCTCACCTACGCCCTCACCCATCACAGAACGCTAAGGCACCTCTTGTGATCTCTGGGCTTCCTCAGTGGAATGAAGGGGCTGGCTTTGCTCTGAGGACCCTTCCTTCTGCAACTAAGGAGGGTGGCTCAAATAATAGGACAGATTTGGAGCATGGCTTGTTGCAGTATTTATTGTTACTAAAACAAATATTAATACATCCATAATAACACGTGTTCGAAGGTGAACGTCTTCAGTCTGAGGCTCATCATAAATATGGAGCCTGGGGCTCAAAACAAAACCTCAAAGAGGTTCTGCTACAACCGGAGATTCCTTCAGAAATCCTTTAGAGACAAGTGTTTCTGCATGTGCATGCAGACTCTTCATACTGAATATTTCCCTCAAGTACCACAGTGTGATAGGTTGGAATGTCCATCCTCGCTGTTACAAGTGCTAGGGTGAGTTCCAATCTAAAAACTAACGGTAGGGGGCATAGATCCCAAGGGATGTTTTCCCCCCTACACATTCATTCCTTGTTAGATGGAATGATGGGTAAAGTCCAGCTTCCCTTCTCAGGCTGCCTGGCCTGAAGATGCACCAGAAGAATGCCCAAGGCAACCTCTTCAGAGACTGGAAATCCTAATTCAGCAGAACTGAGTCCTTTTATGACACTAGCTTTTCCCCAAGGGGGCTGGATGTCCTCAGAACAGGGCCAGCATCAGGAATGGAGAAAATGGTGGAGTAAGGATCCCTTACATACAAGTGGGGATTTACAATTGACAAATCACTGGCCATTTCTCCATCTGTTTGGTGAGGTTACTATGAAAACTTCCCTGTGTTTTGTTTTCGTGCTGATGAAAGGCTCCAGAACACAAAGGCCCTTTGTTAATTTTGAAGTGCAAGGTGACTCTGGCTTTAGGTTTGGAGTCACACAGACTTAGATTTGAGACCCCAGTCTGCCACTTACTTGCTTTGTGACCTTGGGCAAGTCTATTCACGTTTCTAAAATTAAGTTTTTTTCAACTCAAAAATGGATATAATAATGTCACTTAGCCCAAAAGACTGCCGTAAAGTTTAGGTTCTTAAATAAAGCACTTAGCCAAGTGCCTAGACTAATGTAGTTAGTTTTAATTATATATTGTTATTATTGTTATATAATGTAATTCTTACAGGCATGGCAGAAGTCATTTACAGCGATGAAAGTATTAAACTACTAAAATATGCTACATCATGGGTGAACCTAAAAATTTAAGCTAAGCGAAAGAAATTGGACACAAGAGACTACCTATTGTAGGATTCCATCTATCTAAAATGTTCAGGAGAGGTAAACTTATAGCTACAGAAAGTAGATTAGCAGTTGCCACAGGCTGGAGGTGGGAAGAGAGATTAACTGTAGAGGGCATGACGGATCTTATGGGGGGTATGTGTGAAAACGTTCTAAAACTGATTTATTGTGATGCTTGTGCCACTTGGTAAAGTACTAGAAATCATTGATTTGTACACCCGAAATGGGTGAATTTTATGATATATAAAGTATATGTCAATGAAGTTGTTTTAAAAACTCAGAAATTATCACAGAAGAAGACAGAATTCAGGTTTCCAATTAGGTGTTCTTTAGACTATGGCGCAGTCGTTTGCCTCCTGCTGGGTAGGAACGAGAAGGCAAACAGCAGGCAAGAAGCTACTGTCAGAATCTCCATTAAATCGGGATGGAACTAAGAATTTGGAGAATGTGGAGATGGCAGTATCTTAAGGAGGAGAGAATAAGCTTTTCGGGCGGAGGCAAAAGTACATAATAATTCTGGCTTTTATTAAATTCTTAGTATTCTAAAAAGCTTTATATTTTAAAGCTATGGTTTTAGTATTCTAAAAACGATGTTCTAAAGTTTTATACAGATCATCTTGTTTAAACTATACAACATATTGAAAATGAGTAGTGTTGTTATCTTCATTTCTGAGGTGATGAACTTCAAAACAGAGAAGGTAAGTGACCTGACTAAAGGGGCAGAGTCAGGAAGTTTGTTTCAGAGCACCTACATTTTACTCTGATGCTATTTATATAAATGCATATGAAAAGGAGGGGAGGGATGTCAGCGGTCTGTACAAAAGTCTTGAGTTACATTTGTGAATGTGCAAGCCTGGAATATTCCGAGATTTTGCCTAAGGAAATATGATGTTGTTTTATGTGTAAATAAGAACCATACCAGACGTCTTGATGAGGGTGGATCATCTCAGCTTATGGCTGCTGGGTGCCACTTTTCTATATAAATATTTTTAAATGCCAGACAACCCCTTCATTTCTGCTTGTTTGAAGTGTGGCCATGCTCCTTTCTCATAGTCTGAACTGAGCTCATGTTTCTGGAACAACATTCAGAATGATTTAAACAATCCCAGAGTCAGCCTATATCCCAAGTCACAATCCCCTCTTCCCAGCCTCTTTCATAGAGTTCCTTCTTTAGCCAAGAGTGCGCTTCCCACTCTAATTCCTTCACTGGAAATCCTGTTTAACTTTTCAATGCTACTCCTTCATAAAGTATGAAGCCTTTCTGGATTAAATAGAAACAAAAACCACGTTTTAAAGATCTGCTGTCATGGTTTGCTGCATTGAGAGAGACTATGGCTAGAGGACCAAACAGGCCACATCTACTCGGAGCTTGAGAAGTAATGGAATAAAAACTTCAATTTCTTTCAAGAGCCCCAAAATACTTTACTTAATCTTTTTGTTTGCCTTGTATGAGTAGATTAAGTAAAATATTCTCACTTCTTTCATTCTTTTGGTTGAAGAGTTTAAAAACTATTTGCACATACGAAACAGGCAATTTGTTAGTTGAAATAAAAAGAAGGCAAATTTCTTAGATACGGTACAAGGAAGAAAAGAGGTTGAAAGGAAAATTAACATAATAATGAAAAGATCAGAGAGCCATGGACAAGTGATAACAATTTGGAGGTCTTGGGATGGGGAAGGGGTATGATTTTAAAAAATGTTTATTTTTTGTGTGTCTGTGGAAAATACAAAACTAAGCATGCTTATTTAAAAGGAAAGCAAGAAATATATAGTGTGGCAAGTTAATGTTCCACATACTTCCTTCTCGCTATCACCCCAAAGATAAACAATGTAATAGTTGGGTCTATAGTACTCCTGATATATGTACATATAAAATATACAGATATTTCCTATATAATCATCCAGGAAATAAGAAGTCATTAATCATATCTGAGTGATTTGCAGACATTTACTTACAATTTCTTTCTGCATTTTAACAAATATGGACTCATACCACATATACAGTTTTTTTACAACTTATTCTTTTTCATTTAATGTAAGCTTAAAGCTGACTGCTTTTGAACACACAGAATCTTTATATACAGTATTTCTTGATATGCATACTTGTTATTTATTTTAACTTTTTTATTA
>NW_006436282.1:19493884-19514514 GCF_000325575.1 Pteropus alecto
CACTTCAGGTGTTCTGGGGAAACCGAGGCTGGAGTAGGAGCAGCAGGGCCGTGGACCAGCTAGCCCAGCCTTGTCTAGGACAGCTGTGTCCTCCACGTGGAGGATGCTGCCGTCCACCTGTCTTTCCCCACCCCGCCCCCAGGTCCCTGGCTAGTGGGTCTCTTCCTTGGGTCAGTGGACTCAGAAGTCTCCAACTGGCCTGGTAGGCCACTTCTGGCTTAGAGTCTTTGGCCAATACAGAATTTTGTAACAATTCAAATTAGTCACCAACATGTAAAAACACTTGAAAAGGAAATATCTGGCAATGTTATCAGCTGGAGCTGAGAATCTGCCATCTCCGTCTGCTCATTTCCTAACATGACCAAGGTCATCTCTCCTCTCTCATTGCTCTCGTTGCTCCTCTAGACATTGGTGTGTGTCCCTTGCCGGAGTCACAGAATGCTGTGATGGGGGCACCCTGAGAAACAAATCCCTTTAGCTTCCTCTGATACTTGATGCTGTGAATTG
Organism: Pteropus alecto; assembly: GCF_000325575.1. Lineage (NCBI taxonomy): Eukaryota > Metazoa > Chordata > Mammalia > Chiroptera > Pteropodidae > Pteropus > Pteropus alecto. The sequence continues at coordinate 19,494,392 of NW_006436282.1, forward strand.
GCCAAGGTCACTCACTATGTGGCAGAGTTGGAATTGGTACTCTTCACTGATGAGGGCTCAGAGGAGTGGAGTGACTTGTCCAAGGTCACCCAGCCACTTTCCTGACCATTGGCCCATTCTCTTGGCTGCCCAGGAGCCTCAATAAAACTCAGCCAATGGCCAAAGATGTTGTACATGACCTTGACCTGGGTTCTTAGGCTTTTCACCTAGTTGTTGGTCAAACCAACCAAGCTTCCTTTACCTCCATCTATACCTATCGAAGGGAGAGAATCCATAAGCGGCTGGCATATGTCCTAGTTTCAACTTTCAGGTGCTGGGTTATTATCTAAGAAACGTCACAGAACCGTGGGCAGCTCTTCCTCATCCTTATGCACAGTTTGAAAATAGACCTGGCCGATAGTATAACATTTATACTTAACATGCTAATCTCATCCCTTTGGAAATCAGTGCCTCTAGACATCAGGGAAATTTCCCCAAACCTTCAAGCTTGCACCTACAGGGTGGATGGAGACTGGAAAAGCAACAGCTACGTCACAATGCCAGCCCTGTTACAATTCTGAGTTCTGTCCCCCCTTTTTCACTAGGGAGCCAGAGGTAATTGGCTAGACTAGCAGAGGGTCTACAGGGGTGGAGACTCCCTATCATAAAACCAGTTTAGTGAACCATGGTGGATGGAAAATGAGTTGTTAGAGATAATAACTGGTGTGGGAAAGGAGCAGCACTTCGGCAACGGTTTCTTATTTTACTTTGAAGCACTTCCCACCCAAGACTAAAGCATGTAAAACGGGCCAGAGGCCCTGATGTTTCTCCATCAAGCATATAAAAGTTTGAGGCATTTGTGTTAACTTAGCATATGGAATATCTATCTGCAACAGCATTACCTCTTCAGACATATCCTCTTACCTCACCAGCAGCAAGTGAACCGCTTACGAAAGCTACATTTTGTGTGAGAGAGGCTCAATTTGGATTTGAAATCAAGAAGCCTTAACAATACCCACTCTATATGAAATTACCACCCCATTTAAATAAGGTCCAAGATGTTTATAGCTCACTTAAGGTCTCACAGCAAATTGAGAACAGAAATAGAAATAGAAGAGCTGGCTGTTTCCTGAGAAAAGCTTGTGCATTTTCTATCTCCAGAAATACTTCTCAGTTGTCCCCTTCACAATTTCTCTGCAATATCTCATTTAGGTGATATCACTGTACAGGTAAAATGATTTTTATGTTTAAAAAGTGGCATATTGTATATGTATACAATAAAATAATACAGTAAAAATAATTAGGTCGCTGGCTGTGCTGTAGTAACTTTTTCTTTAGTTCAGCTGCCTGCCTGGAAAAAGGTTTAGTATACCCCGAAGTTCTATGAAGATGTTGTATAATTTGTCAGTGGAAAATATCACACACACACACACACACACACACCTTTATCACCCAGAAAATCTTGGGAAATTTACATTTACATTTTCTTATACATAGTGTGCGTGCTCTCTCTCTCCCTCCTTCTCTCTCTCTCTCTCTCTCTCTCTCTCTTTTCCCCTCTACTTTCTCGCTCTCTCTTTTTAGTTTGGAAAACATGACTTCTTCATTTCCCATTCTCTTGTAGGCTTTTGGTCCTCCTGGTGCGGTGCACCATGGTGTCGGAGACCCAGGCTTCTTCCATCTTGCTGCTCTGCCATATGTAGGTCCAGGATGTCAGTAGACGGAGCTCCAGGCAGCTGGACAGAGGAACAGCAGAGAAATTTAAGGAAGGCTCCTGGATGCTGCCATGTGACTTTTCTGCTGACATTCCGTTGGGCCAGAATTTAATCCAAGGCTAGCCTGAGTTGCAAGGAGGCAGGGAAACATGGTCTTTAGACTTCAAAGCCATGTGCACAGCTAAAGATTGAAAGCTCTTTCATCATGAAATAGGTGAGACAGTTAGCTGTCTCTATCACAGTAACTCTGTAACCAAGTGACTAGCACAGTGTTGGGCACCCAGTAGGACCACAGTTAATATTATTACTTGGATCGAGTTAAGCCAAGGTGTCTTTGGAGGATTTCTGGGACCTTCACCGGGAAGATTAATAACACTAGAACCTTCTGCTGGGCATAGGAACAAGAAGCTGGGAGTAGAAGCTGGTGAGAAGGAATCAAGCAGTTTTGCTTTCCATCTTTGCTGTACAGTGAAGTCAGCAATACAGAGAAAGAGAAATATTGTCATGTATTCCCTCCATCCCCCAACATTGCATTCAAAACGGTGGCTGACATGGCATCCTCGCTTCATTTCTTATACCATTCACCTCCCACAATACCAGAGTTCCACACCACCAACACCATCTTTTTCCTCAAAATAGAAAAGACACTGGCACAAATAGTTCTCACTTGGCAATTTATAATATCTGTGGCATTACACCAGTGACATTACTGCGAGGCACTGGGAAGGATGCTCCTTGGTGAAGGAAGTGAGAGGTCTGGGGAGCCCGCCCATCTCCTGCTCTCCTCATTTCCTCAACTCTGTCTCCCTTTCTGCACCCCGGTCCTCTCACCCCTTCCCGTAACACAGGGAAAGTGCAGACGGGGGGCTAAGGACTAAGCAGGTGATGGCTTAAAATGCGGTTCCTCCCAGGGTGTGTATTTTGTAATAGGCAGAAAAAACCTTTAGGACTCCAAAAATAAAAAATCATTTTAATGGCAAGCAATAGGGCTCTGTTTTGGCCAATAACTACGTGAAGAAGTCAAGGCAGCTATTATTCAGTCCCATTTTACAGGAGGAGTAAATGGAAGTTCCTGAAGATTAAAGCGACTTGTTCACGTCAACTAGTGGCAGAGCCAGTACTGAAACCCAGGTCTATTTGGCTTTGCATGTAACTTGCTGCCCACTGGTATATTCGCTCCAGGCATGGGGTTCTTGCTTCATTCATCTTCTTTTTATTCCACAAACTCACAGAACTCCCTTAGGCTCACAGCCAGGGAAGTAGCACACCACTATAGTAATAGCTCACATTCATTGAGGCTTACTGTATGATCGATGCTCTTCTAAATGTTTACATAAACTGATACATTTTCTCTTTATATGGCTTCATTTTACAGATGAGGAAACTGAGACTTAAAGAAATGAAGTAACTTTTCTAACATCACGAAGCCTAGCATAGTGAGTGGCAGAGTTGGAATTGGAACCTAAGCAGTCTAACTTGGGCCTGTGCACTTAACTATTATGCTAAATTGCCGTGACAGTTAAGAGGGCAGCAGTGGTAGCTGACTATTATTTATAGATCAACTACTTTTACTCTACCATAAAGGAGGAATTCCGTGATCACACCACGCATGTCTTGATTTCTTTCTCACTATCCCAGATCCCAGTGAATGGAGTTACAGAAAGGACACAGGACCGTGGATGCGACCAATGATAGCATTGCGAAGATGCCAGCCAAGTCATTTTTTTATTTCAGTTATGCATTTACCATCTCTATATTTGTTGAATTCCAACAAATGTATGCATCACCCTAGTTTCGTTACGTATTTATTTCTGGGAAATGTTACCACCATGCAGGGGGAGGGGCGCAGACATAGTATTGGTTCCCTGGGCACCATGCTTTTTCACTTGACATTCACTGCTGATTCTCACTCACCAAAAATATGATGCTGAGAAAGGAGAATCACGGAGACAGTAGGGTGAAGTAGGGACACTGACAAAGTGGGACAAGAAGGAATTGGCATTTACTGAGGACTCGCTCTAGGCCCTTTCCATTGGCATCTCATTAAATATTCAGAACAGGTCTGAGGGGCAGGCCTCGTATTGTCCCTCAGACAGCTGGTCTGCTGGAGCTCACAGGCTAGTAAGTGCCAGAGCTGGAGTTCAAGCTCAGGTCTGTCTGGCTTCCAAGCGCATACTCTTACCTACTCATCAACTGTCTTCGAAAGACCAGAAATCTTGGCTGGGCAGGTTTGGGAGCAGTCCCCCACCATCGATTCTGCTCTCACAGCAGTTACAGATCATCTTCTATCTTTCCGAAGGTCCCTGGGATCCGTCTCTCTCTCCTGGTCTGAAAACCCAGGCCTTGCTGCACTTCAGACTAGCTCCCTGCTGCTCCTCCTGACAGATCAGAGGACCTCAGCATCTGTATCCACAGAGAAAGTGGACTCGTAGCTATGAGTCCACTTTCTCTGGAAGTAAAATTTGGTATTTACGAGCCTGGGTTTCCCCCTGGCTCTCCCATTTACTATCAGCGTGACCTCAGGCTAGTTGCTTAATTTCTTACACCTCAATTTCCTCATCTGTAAAATGGGGAGACCCATACTTTCCTCTGAGGATTGTGGCGAAGCTTAGATGAGAGTGGGCGTATCACGCTCTCAGCTTACAGCCTGAGCACATGGGGTTTTTCTTTTTCCATTGCCTGTGTTGGGAAAAGATGAGGACTGCGATGGAAGGTTCTAATAAAAGGAAAGCCGGTCAATTTTTGGAGGTAATCAGGCTCTTCAGTTGCTGATGGGCCATATTTGGGGTTGAAATCACGGCCTGACTGTTGCCGCCTGTGAGAGTGTGAACCGTTTCTCAGGGCCGAGCACCAGGGCAGAGTTACATCCTGGATCTGGGTTCCTTTGGCCCTTTTCATGCCTATTTTTAAAACAGTGACCTTTCTTTCCTCTTCTAATTCTTTCCAAGAACAGTAAGGCTGACTCCAGAATAATTAGGAGAACATTCCAAAGCTGACATATTGCCAATAATGGAAGTTATGAAACAACTTTGAGTCCATTATAATAAAAATGTGCATTAACAGCACATTATGTTATATATTCTTATAAATTGTCAGTAGTATTTAACAACTGTCTGCCATTCTTTTCTGCATCTGTCAGTATTGGCAGGCTTTAAGAATGGTGTGGAAACTAAGAATAATTCCTTCATTCTGTAGAATAAGAAATTCATCCTCTTACCTGGGAAGAGTCTGAGACTTTGATCCTTATTGTGGCTCTGTGACCTTGGTCACATCTTTTGCCTTCTCTGAATCTTGGCTCCCTTAACTGGAAACTGGAAAGAACAACTCTGGTCTCTTCTACCTCATTAGGGGCCTGGGAGGTGTGAACAAAATACTGGACCAAGAAGTCCTTAGAGCAGCCTAAATGAACAGAGCGATGTCAAGGATTAATATGATGATATCTGAGTATGTGTCTCAAGTGAGAATGAAAGAAAAAAGAATTAACAAAGACTCAAAAGGAGTAACAGTGCTCCTGGCTTTGCCTGCCATTCATTCGCTGAGTAATTTGGGGGGCAGCACTTAAGTTCTCTGGGCCTCAGTGTCCTCATCTGTAAAATAGGGATTATATTGATAGCTGCTCTTCCTGTTACACAAGATTATTGTATCAAATGGAATAGTGGGTATGAAAATGTTACCCGAATAAGAAAAAACCATCCAACTGTGAATTGTTATTGATAATAGTAATAGTAACACTTGGCGAAGTTTCAGTATTCTTCCGGGGCTTCCACTAGTTTCGCCACCTTTGGAAATGAAATTGATCCTTGAGATCACAGGGCGTGGCCTCTTAGTTTCCACAGGCAGGGCTTGAATCCAGTGTGTAGGAGCCTGGCCTCCGGCATCACACTGCCAGGATTCAAATCTCACCCTTGCCTATAACAGGCTGTGTAACCTCTCTGACTTGGTTTCTCCATCTTACCTCATAGAGTTGTGAGGATTAGTGATAAAATACAAGCAAAGCACTTAGAATAGTACACGGTATACAGAAGATATTTATAGCTGTCTTTATTCTTGGGTATTCTTGGTGGCACCTTGGTCTCATGCTGCCTAATTTATAACATCCCCTGTAAGTTTAACTTACTAAATAGCATCCCAAAGTATGTCTGATATTAGAAAAATCTGACCGAATGAAAAAGCATTTCTAACTATTGACATGTGGCTCAGGCCTCTTTGGTTCCTACTACAGCTGCTTGCTTTTAACCAGCCACAGCAGATGCCTAAATCGCCATCTTGAGATAAATGAAAAGAAAAATACTTGTATTTTTCTCTATCCTAAGAGGCTGCAGGCAAGAGGTGCCCATAGTCCTTGGGGGAGCCATAGAAAACCTGTTTCTATGCCTCACCTTCTCTTGCCCTCAGTGTCTCCCAAGGCCCTTCTTTTCATTCTATCTGTTCTCTAACAGAATAGGGGACCCAGACATGGAAGATCTGCTCTTCTCTACTCTGGAGCCAGCAAGCCAATCACATCTCAAAGCCTCTGATTCCCTTTTGTGAGAGAAATCTCTGGGTAGGGCAAGTTTTCCACTCTGCTCCAGTTATTTTGGTTCGTGAGTGGTTTCTAATACGCCACCGCGTGAGGCATGTCTTTTAGTGGATGAATGAGAAGATGAGTGAGGGGCTAAATTTGATAATGACACCATTAGGTAATATGTTAGTGCGCGAAGAGGTACATAGAGGCCATAAAGTGGAAAGAAGAGGGGTGAGTAAACGTGGGTAACAGAGGCGTAAAGCTCTGCACCAGAGATTTAAGAAAAGTTACATTTTTTAAAAAGCCATTCCAACAGAAAAAGTTGAGAACCATATGCTTTCACTCATAGGTGGGATATAAAACTGAAAGCAACAAACAAACATGACAAAGAGAGACTCATAAACGTGGACGGTGGATTAGTGGTTACCAGAGTGGGGAGCAGGGGGGAGGAGGATTGAGGTGGAGGGGATCAAATATTTGGCAACGGAAGGAAATTTAACTTTGAGTGGTGAATGCACAATGTAATGTACATATGACGTGTTGTTGGATTGTACACTTGAAGTCTGTTTGATTTTATTAACCAATGTCACCCTAATAATTTGATGTATTAAAAAAAAAAAAAAGCCATTCAGGCATCGTGGAGAATCATGGAAACTTAGAAATCAGGGTGATGGAATAAATCCTTAGAGCAGCAGTTCTTAAACTGGACTGTGTCCCAAATCACTTGAACGTTTGTTAAAACACAGATTGCTGGGCCCCCCCCTCCACAGTTTCTAATTCAGAGTTTCTAAGTCTGAGAATTTACAGTTCTAACAAGTTCCCAGGTGATGCAGGGACTACACTTCAGGAAACACTGTCAAAGGGAATCCATGGAGAAGAGTTTATAAATGGGCCTCACAACTGTGCGAGGCTCTAGACAGAATTGCCAGAGGATTGAGCTTCCTGCGCCACAACAAACAGCGTCGACGCCTGTGTTGGGGGCATGATTGATCAGACTGGCTGACCAGGGACATCTCTAAGGCACTCTGACCCATGCAACCCTCTTTATGTCAGCCTCAACAGGTTGGGGGTGGAAGGGCTTCTGTGCTCCCTCTAAGGAGCCACTCGCTCCCTCCAGCCGCCCCTCCTGCCGCGCACAGTTAATTACCCGTCCCTAGAAGCTGGCCCCGACCTGGCACCCATTCCTCCTGGGGTCCAGCTCAGATGGTTGGCGCTTAGGGCTGTGTGAGGCTCCCTACGGAGCGAAGATAGGCTGTCCCGAGGGGCGGGGGATGGAAATATGGGCTGCTGTTCCCGGCAGTGTGGCGGGATTGGAGCCAGCGTGGATGCTGGGACACGACGTGACTTCCGCCTCTGGCGGTGGGCAGTGGGGGGCGCACCAAGACAGCAGTTCGGGAGCTGCGCTTTGTCACCGCAGCGGAAAGGGGCGGGCGTGGAGGATGGCGCAGAAAGGGGCTGCGGGGACAGGACGGGGCGGTCGACAGGATCTCAGGCCGGAAAGGGACATTTAGGGGCTCCGGGCCGCACCTGACACGGCCCTGTGCAGAAGAAGAGATTGAGATTTTAGGTCGGGGGCCGGCCTGTGCGGCCACTCCAGTCCTGGGCTGGTGACACCCTGTTCTCTGGGTGTCACCTCCCTCCTGCTCTCCGTCCACTACGACGAGCCCCTGATAGCCGGTACCCCACCCTTGAAAGTCCCTACCGCGGGCGCGTGCGCACCCTCACTCAAAGCCAAGCTCCTGGGCTGGGAACGCGCAGTCCCTCCACGTCGCGGCGCCCTCCGGCCCTTCTGTTCCTAGCCACCCTTCCCGTTGTGCCTTGCTCCTCTGAGACTTACGGTAACCGCTCGAGCTAGTTCCGGCCCATAGCTCACGCGCTGCCCGGGCCGCAGCCGCCAAACCAATCTGAGAAGGGTGGCCTCTGTCCGGGTCTTTCACTCGTACCCAAGGCACCTCGGTTGTCTTTCTGCGGCGTTTGGAAACATAGGCCTCGGCCCTTGGCGCACAGAGGTAACGTCAGGGAATCTGGCTTTTGCAGGCCGGACGATTTTGGTTAAAATCCCAGCTCGGCCACTTCCCAGCTGTGTGACCCTGAGCAAGGTCCTCAACCTCTCTGAGTCAGTTTTCTCTCTGCACAACGGGAGGAACTGTACCCGAAAAGGGCTCTGTGAAGTTCAATGAGGGAAAGGGACTAGCCCGGGTCAGGACAAGGCTCTATAAAAATCAGTCCCCAGAACTCCTCACACGAGGAGGGAGCGGCTTCGCTGGAGGGAGCGGCTGAGCCCACCCACCTGGTTGGACCTCCTCGCCTGGGCGGTTCATCTACCCTTCACCCCGACACTGACACCTCCGTCCGCAGTCCCACGCCGCCGCGCCTCCTGGCCTGGCGAGGGCGATGAGGGGAGAGGAAGGGGCTGAGGCCTCCTCCACCGCCCGGGAACCCGGAGAGACGAACGCTCAGTGAACACACAGACATGGAGACTCACAGAGAGAGACCCGCACCCAGGAGGGAACATTTGGGGACCAAAGGGCTGGTTAAGCCTTGGAAGAGAGATCCCCACAGGTAACGTTTCCACCCAGATAGGGGTCTCGGATCGCCGGGTTGGATGGGCGCAGCAGTAGGCGGGTTGCCTCTTCCAGTTCCAAGGCGAGAGTGGGAGACACTCCACTGCGGAGGGGGCAGGGCTATCCGCTCGTCTGGCCTTTGAGCAGTTAAGCGCTTGGAAAGATTTGTGCTGAGACAAATTCTGTTGAAAACAAAGTTGAAAACCTACTTGCCCCTTGCCTCTCCCCATGCAGCAAAGGAATCCATGGTGTACAGGACTCAAAGATAATTGCCAGTTCCCTGCACACCACCAGGTCCCCCATGTCCCAAGGGTAGGTCAGTCCTGCCTTTTACAGAAGACCCAGCCTGGTGATTCTGTCTCCCCAGATGCACCCCCAGGGCCTAGGTTTTGAGTGGAGGCATGTGCAGAGCACAGAGGATGTGCTCAGGCCAGGATGCAGTGTGGGGAGACCTGGCTAGACACTCAGATTTTGTTCCTTGAGCCAATAAATCATGGAAGACAGTTCGGGGGAGGCAACTTCCAGCTAATAGAAAACACCTGGTAAAGCCACGCCCCTTATCAAAGGGATCAAGCAATTGTCCCTGGGATTGGGTAACTCTGGTGAGTTTTGTCCCTTTCCAGATATAGGTCCTCACGCCTCAGTGACAAGTGATGGTCAAAACCTGTACTACTAGACTTTGCCTCTTAGGGTCTCCAGAACCAGCTGGTGCAGTGGCATTTCTGATATTTTGGAACTTAGGCCCTGAAGATTCTTCCCACCTGCTTGGGCAAAGCAGTTAGTCCCACCTCCCCTAAATCCCTAAGGGCCTGCTCCAGCCTTCCTGCAGACCCTTGCATAATCTCACCCAGCCTTAGCCTAGTCTTAAAAGAGGGCAAGGCCTGGAGGTCTTTTCCAGGACAAGTTCCTAAAAGGTTTAGGGTCATTTTTTTTTTTCTTTACTCTCCTTCATGCCCGCCCCTCCCACCCTCTATTTCTCCCAATCCTTGTGAATTTATTTGGGAGCGAGGAGAAGGAGAAAAGGCCTTGGCAGAAACCATAAGCGGAGTTTTGGGAAGGAAAGGCTCAGAATGCAGTGTCTGGTACTTTCTAATATCACCTGTTATTGTGAGTGTGGACTTGAAGCTAGGGGGAAGGGGGTTAAGTCCTGACCGTCATTTGCATATGAGCCTCCCTGTACTTCAGATCATTTAGCTGCAAAATAGGGATGATTTGTAATATCTTCCTCAGGCCTGTTGTGAGGATGGAAAGAGCGGAGACAGGTGAAATGCTTAGAACAGTGACTCTCTTACCATGTGGGGTTCCCAGACTTCCAGATGGAGTTTCTTTTTGCCCTCCTGGGAAATTATGGGTGAGTCAGGGTAAGGATAGCCCACATGTGCAGGCCCTGAGCCTTCAGCTTCTGAGGGCAGATGGGCACCTTCTTTGAGGGGCCCCTGAATGCACCTAAATCCCAGAGAGTGCTGGGGGTTTGTGGAGCATTGCCTCATGGGGGGTTAAGGCACTCCTGGGTGTTGAGGCATCCCTGAGGGCCAGGAGGGACAAGGTCTTGGAAGAAGCACTTGTGCAGGGTCTGGCACTCAGCTGGGCCCTGGCAGTTTGAGTCAAGATGATCCTATCACTGTGGGAGAAAAGCCACTTCAGCTTGTTGAGGCCTTTTAAAGGAGTGTTAGATAGATTAAATGAGAAATGGGCATCGATGAACTTTGTAATGAAAGCACATTTCAGGACAGTAAAGGTGAAGGACCAACCTATACCATCTCTGCTAGGGTGGGGGAAGGGGATGCCTGGGCCTCTCGGGGCTTGGGTGTTGAGGAATTGTTCATTGACTGGAACATGGGCCCTTCTAGTTGGTGAATTGAGGCAGGGAAGCTTCAAGCTTGGGAGGTCCTCTGGGCTCTAGTCCTGCCCTGGGTCCTCCTGCTCCAGGATGCAGTTGATGGATGCAGGGATATGGGCTGCCCAGGCAGTAGTCCACAGCTCAGGCCCCGAAATTTGCCAGGCTTGGGCCTACAGAAGTCAGGCCAACAGGTATAGGGGCAAGAGCAGCTACAGGGCCGGCTGGCTCCAAGGACCTAAGGAGGAGGAGGCATGGGGTTGCAGAAAGCATCCAGTTTTCTGTATCAGGCGCCTGGCCCTTCGCTTCAGGAGACGGAGAGAGAAGGGGGCGCTTGTCCAAACCAGAGTTCCAGAAGCAGCAGGTTCTGACTGCCTGAAGGAGAAACTGTTCTGTGGTGCCCACTGCAGAGTGGGCGAACTGGTCCGGGAAGTGGTCCCGATGAAATCTCCTGCCTGGGGAAGCCGGCCTTCTGGGCGTTTGAGATCCAGTGGACCTTGATTCTGGAGGGGCACATCCCGTGGTACCTCTGAGCTTTGGGTTTCCAGACGGGAATAGGCAGCTGTCACACTGCCAGAAGTCCCCTCACGCCCAATGAGCCCCACCGCGGAGACCCCGCCACGCGGGAACTTCCATGGACACTGGACCCAGGGCCCAAGATCAAGATCCATGATGGCCGGGCGACGCTTACTGTTTAAAGGGAAGTCCCCTTTGTTCTTACGTTTTACCAAAGCGAAAAGCAATACCAATTTTTTCCTGATCAAAATTTTGCTGGCACCGAAGCGGCCCAAGCAGCTGCTGGAACCCTATGTCCTTGTCCTCGGTCTCCTCGCCCCTTCCTTTCGTGCTTGCCTCGCCCCCCACCCCGCCCCCGCATCTGGCTGGGGAAGGTACGCAGGGCGGCAGGCAGCGCACCCGAGCGGGGTCCGCAGGCCACTGAGGTATTCCTCACCCCGACCCCCGCCCCTTCCGCCGCTCTCCGGAGCCGGGTTTTCTTGGGAAACGAAGCGGCTCCAGCGGATCAGCGCTTCTGGTGGCCCAGGCCCGGCTTCCGATTCCATTTAACACAATCCGGGCATCTTATCTTCACGTCGCCTCCCGGGGCTCCCACCCCCCGGCCCAGCCTAGCGCCGGAGGAAGTGGAGCCGCGAGCTTTTGAAGTCTGGGGAATTTCAATCCTAGAGGAGCCGCCAGGACCTAAGCCTGTCGCCCCAGCGGAGAGGGGACAGCAGGTCCGCAGTGGGGGACCAAGAAAGGTGAGAATTGGTGGGGGCCGGGCCGGACCCCACTGAGGCTGCTATCACCCCGCTCTCTGCTTTATGGGATTGTCCAGGCCTGGCGGCTGCCGAGACACCTCTCCTCGAATTCACCTTCTGTCTCCACCCGCTTTAGGGATAACCTTTATGATATAGTGATAACCACGCTATTAAAATGTCCCCCAAATTTAAAAAAAAAAATGTTTTTATCCCGTTCCCTCCTGTTTTCTTCTTCCTCGCGTTAAAAACCCAGCCTCTCTTCATCTGATGAGGAAAGGATGCTTTTGGAAGAAGTGACATTTGCTTAACAGATTTTTTTTTCCTCTTGCAGGCCCTAAAGACCAGAGAAATTGAGGCTTCTTTGAGGGGACCGGAGGCATGATTTGGGAGAGAGATGTGGTGGAGTGCAGCTGAGGGGGGCAACCCTGAAATTTCAGATAGGAAGCCCCCGAGAAGGCAGCCCCTCCCCCCCGCCCCCCAGAGCCTGTGCCCCAGCTTGAGGCTGCTTCTTTCTCAGGACTCAAGGGGGAAGCTCCCTTGATCGGGCCAGACCCAGGAAGGAGACACCAGTGGCACCTCTTGATCTCTCAATCAGTACCCCGCTTTCATCTCACAGGGAAAACCCAGAGAAGAGGATCAAACGCAGAGCACTCCCATTGAATGCAAAGTGGGGGGCGGGGCAGGGGAGCCTGGAGTCCCTCTGAGAACCTGGCTTCTCCCCCGAGCCCAGCAGGGCAGCTGTGAGAAGGTGGCGGGCTCACTGGGGGGAGGAAAGGGTGGACCCGCCCCAAGCCCAGACTTGGAAGGGCCCAACACAAGGTGGGCAGCCGCAGCAGCTCTTACACAGATGCTGGGGGCTTTGACAGGAAGGAGAGAGCTAGCCAGAGGCTCCTCAGGCTGGGAAGGGCAGGGCGTGACAGAATCTTCAGATAACTCTGCACGGAAGGAAAAAGCTGTAGAATTTGATCTCCTCCACTCCCACAAAGCTTCTCTCATCTTCAAAGTATCCCCAAGATTTGGGGGCTAGTAGTGCTCAGAAGACGGTGATTTTGGGAGTCCCAGGGAGTAGAGGTGTCTGCGCAGACATTACCTTCCTGATCCTCCCCTCACCCTTCTGTAGGGTTAACGGGAATCTTATCGAATAGAAGGAGAAGCCACAAGCAGGAGTGAGAAGGGAACTTTCCTCTATCCCTGAACCCCTTGCTTCCTCCACGGCCTCCATAAGCCTGCAGATAGGAAGACTGAGGTTGGGGGGAGGGAGAAGAGCAGAGAAAACGGAGAGGGAGGAGGCGGAGGAGAGAAAAGTAGGAGATAAAAAGAACAAAAAAAAAAAGAAAAGAAAAACAGCGATCGAGGGACTTTTCTTTAGAATCTTGGACATCGGGGCTTTGCCTTGGGACATGGAGAAGGTGGGGGCGGTGCAGGGGCAGCCCTTTGTGGCTTAGAGCTAGAAGGTCTGAGGAGGGGGCAGAAGGGTAGTAATACAGAGCAGAGACCTGCATCCTGCCCTCCGCAAAGTGGGGAGAGACTGAGCTCACCTGCCTGGCCCTGACACGCTTGCTCAGAGCTGGCAAGGGGGTCGGTTTTCTGGTGGGTTCTAGTTCACCTTCTCTGGAAGAAGCCCCGAGAAGCAACCTGCAGGCAGCTGCTCCTAAAGACGTCAAGCACGACAAACACCCTCCAGCCCTGCCATGGAGGTTCCCCTTCTGTCCCCAAAGACCCATGAGAGCCCCCAGTCACCTGCCCTTTCAGGGCATTTTCGGTGACATCTCCCTCGGGACCGAAGCCTCTGCACAGGCCCCAGGAAAAAAACCCTGTGAGTCAAACCTCTGAACACGAATGCCACGTTCAAGCACTCTGAACCTCTGCCCCAAATCTCCGTGAGAACAGCGACTTCTCCCAGCCAGGGGCCTCTGGCGCTGCCGCTGTAGCGGCTGCATTTGTCTGAGTCTCTTCACCTGAAAAACCTGCTTTTTTGGGGGGCGGCGGAGGGGGGGGGAATTCGTTTACTCTGAACGAATATCTTAAAATACGGGCAAGAAAAGAAAAAAAGGCCACTCTCAGAACCTCTCCCCACCCTACATACCTGAAGCGCAGGCGAAGCGGGGAGCAAGTGGGGAAGCGATCGCTTCTACAAATAGCCCCCTGGAGGTCAAGCCGGCCGCGGAGAGCTTAAGGCCACCTAGAAGGGGAGGGGGGAATAAAAAAAAAAAAAATCAGCGAACATTTTGAGTCAGCAGCCAAGGCCTTAAAGAAAACATTTGAAGACATTTATCTCTTGCCCTGTGGGGAAGAAAATGAGCAAAGTTCTCTTTCGGATCCCAGGAGGCATGAGATGGGAGGAGGAGGAGAGAGGGAAGGATACCCCCGGCTCAGGCTCTTTCCAGACAACTTGCGGGAGGAGGGAATGTTTTTCGGTAGCTTGTAAAAAGACCCTGGAGCTTGTTTGAGGTTAGCTCGCCAGGGACAGGCAGCTGTAATAATGCGGGGAGAAGCGAGCCTTGTGAGTTGGCCTTCACACTCCTAAAATGCAGTTATGGATCCTCTCTTATCAAGGCGCCAAGTTAAGAAAACAAAAGCCAAAACAACAATTAAAAAAAATCAAAAGCGTATTCAATTACCGAGTCCCGCAGCCCCTGCGGAAACTCGCCGTGCGCGTTAAGCTCTCTTTTCTTTCGGCGGAATTCCATTTGCATCCCCTCTGCCTGGGTGTCTCCCTCTCTCAGTGTGTGTGTCTCTCTGTTTTCACACTCTCCTCCCCATTCGAGCGAGGCCCACACCTGGCGCATCACTGCCGAGCCATTAGCTGCGGGTCTCCTTTCATCTTCGCTGTGGCAGACGTTTCTATTTATCCACTTGCGCTCGCCGAGTGGCGTCACCAGCGGTACTGTAATGACGATTGCAGCAGGAGGATGACAGCTTAGAAAGAAGAGGGCAATGGGGCTTCCTCCCAGAGGCGGTGCGGCACAGAGGAGCTCTCGCATCACAAGGTGACCCCAGCTGCACCGCCACCACCGCCGTCACTGTCGACAATACGCTCCGGCCACTCCGCGCCCACCCAGACGCCTGGCTTCTCTTTCTCCCTTCTGTAGCCAAGATCTGTCGGACCTCTAGGGACCCTGGGAGCCGGGGGCTAGGAACTCACTTGGGGCTTTCCCTCTCCTGCCTCCGGAAAGCCCGGGATGGAGAGCCGAAAGGACATGGTCATGTTTTTGGATGGGGGACAGCTTGGCACTTTGGTTGGAAAGAGGGTCTCCAATTTGTCCGAAGCCGTGGCAAGCCCGCTGCCAGAGCCGCCCGAGAAGATGGTGCCCCGTGGCTGCCTGAGCCCGCGGGCCGGTCCTCCCGCCACCCGGGAGCGGGGCGGGGGAGGCCTGGAGGAGGAGCCGGTCGACGGACTAGCAGGCAGCGCTGCGGGGCCGGGCACCGAGCCGCGGGCAGCCGGGGCCGCCGCTCTCGGCCCGGGGCCTCCGGCCTCTTCCGCCGACAGCCTCTCCGGCCAGGGGCAACCTAGCAGCTCGGACACCGAGTCGGATTTCTATGAAGAAATCGAGGTGAGCTGCACCCCGGACTGCGCCACGGGGAACGCCGAGTACCAGCACAGCAAAGGTAGCCACCGCGCCCCCCTCTCCCACTGCGCCCACCTTCCACATCAGTTCTGGAGGGGAGATAGACCCTCTCTTCTCTCAGGGCAGGGTGGCTGGGGTGGGGGGGACCCACCTGAGCACCTCTCCCCAGCTATCTGCGCCCTGGCGGGGCCGGGACTGAGGTGACAGCTGTGCTTTGGGGGGAGGTAGGAGACCGCAGCCCTGGGCTTGAGGGTGATTCAAAGTGCACCCCAACCCCCCAGAGTTTTGTGGTAATGCTTCAACTGCGCCTGGAAGATACCTTCCCCCGGCGTGGGTGAGATCAAACGCGGATCCGGGCAGTTTGTGGCTGGCGGGGTGTAAGGCGCATCCAGGCGCGGAAGTGGGGAGTCCATAAAAAACCGTAAAATCTCGGCTGACCCGGGCCGCCTGGGTGCTGAGGCCCTCCGACCAGTTTGCACGTCGGTCAGAGGTCCAAATTACCTTGTCACTTCCCGGGCTCGGTGGCGCCAGGTCGGAAATGGTCCCAATGATCTAATTGCCTTTGGTCTCCGGTTGCATTTGAAAAGGCAGAGCTCTGGCCCTCCCCCCCACCCCTTCCCCTTTCCTTCCTAGCCCCACTTCTCCACCCAAAGGAAAAGGAGCTACAGGGGGCAGGAGCCCCACCCTTTTCTGGGTTAGGCCTAAAGGAGGGGGGGGGGCTGTCACACTGCTTTAACTGGAGATCCCCTTCCTGACCAGGGGCTGCTGTGAGATGCTGGTAAATGGCCAGGAGGGCAGTCTCCCTGAGAGAGTGGAAAGCTAAGAGGGAGAGCCCACCAGCAGATACTCCTCCACAAAGCTGTGGGGGTGGGTGGAAGAGACTAGGATGGAAAAAACAAAAACAGAAACAAAAAAAGGCCCCCACCCCCTGGCCTTGGCAGCCAACACAGAGTTGAGCATATCCACCCATGATCATCTTATCCACTGGACCCAGCCTCCCCAACCATAGCATGTCCTCGGAGCAACCCATACTCCGCTCAAATATTTGAAGATAATAGGTGTTCGTACACACACTCCTATGCCATCCTGCAACACGTGCAACCTAGTGCAACACATTCCCACACCCGCATTGGCAGCCTGGCACACACAAAAGCGAGGAAACTGTTCGTGCCCAGCATCCTGCAATGCACTAAGACCCAGAGTTCATAACGCTCCAGCAAAATGGTGTGTATCAACTCACTTGCCTGTCAGGTATGCACATCTTTGCCCACTCCCGGCAAGGGTGAGCAGAAAGCTCAGAGAGGCTGCATCTCACCTGTGCCCCAGGGCAGGTGGCTAGGGTGGCTGGGCTTCTGTATCTAGCAGGAGTAAGGGGCCTTCCAAACAGTAGCCCCGCCAGGCCTAATGGCTGCTATGAGCCCCTGTCCTCCCTTCCTGGGTGCTTGAAGTCCCCAGTGCCCCAGCAGAGGCAGTGGCTGAGGCTACTGAGAGGCGGGGGTGTCTCTCTCCATCCTGGGCCTACAGCACCACATCAGCAGTGTTTGTGTGTCTGTTGTGTTGTGTATGTGCGTGTGCTCTGGGCTCCCTGCGCAGGGCCGGGCTCTGAGGTACTGGCCAGCAGTCCCAACAGTGGCAGCGAGGCCCCAAAGAGCAACAACGGTGGCAGCTCGCAGGGCACCCTGGCTTGCAGTGCCAGTGACCAGATGCGCCGGTATCGCACCGCCTTCACGCGGGAGCAGATTGCGCGGCTGGAGAAGGAATTCTACAGGGAGAACTACGTATCCAGGCCACGGAGATGCGAGCTGGCCGCTGCCCTGAACCTTCCCGAAACTACCATCAAGGTATGAGCTCCAGGTACCAGGGAGAGAGGGTGCGCCCGCGCAGGAGGAAGTGAATACCACTGCTCGATCCTTAAATCGTGTGCGAGCCGGGAATCCATGTCTGGGGTCTCTCTGTCCACGTGGCAGCTGGGCTGGGGGTGTCCAGGCCTGCCGCAGGCACCAGGTGCATGCACCTTTATCCTCTCGACAGTCCCTAGACAGCCGCTGCGGCCGTGCGGTTGACTCTGTCCCTTTCTCAGCCAAATAAACAGCCGGGATGGGGAGCCGGTGCACCGAGGGAGAGAGGCTGAAAGGGGAGGTGGGTCTGGCGAAGCGCTGCCTGCTGCCTCAGATCCGTGGAGTCCTCAGTCCCTCACTACTAGTGCACTCGCACGGGTTCTGGCGGTCCGGGGGGGTTCTGGCTGCGGGAGCAGAGGAGAAGAGGGACAGAGGCTGGAGCCACTCTCTAAAGCAGTCCTGGAGGGATTCCGGCTCCAGGAGGTGGTGGCGGTGGTGGGATCCGCCCCGCCCAGAGGCCCTGTGCCTTGGCTCTTCCCCTTGCTGCGAACATCATCCCCCGCAGTGGGGCAGGACTTCTGGGCTCTGCGCACTGGGCAGGGTGTGGCCACCCAGCCTGTGCCTCTCCTCCCCCCCCCAGGTGTGGTTCCAGAACCGGCGCATGAAGGACAAGCGGCAGCGGCTGGCCATGACGTGGCCGCACCCGGCCGACCCTGCCTTCTACACGTACATGATGAGCCACGCGGCGGCCGCGGGCGGCCTGCCCTACCCCTTCCCGTCGCACCTGCCCCTGCCCTACTACTCGCCCGTGGGCCTGGGCGCCGCTTCCGCCGCCTCGGCTGCCGCCTCGCCCTTCAGCGGTCCGCTGCGCCCTCTCGACACCTTTCGCGTGCTGTCGCAGCCCTACCCGCGGCCAGAACTGCTGTGCGCCTTCCGCCACCCGCCGCTCTACCCCGGCCCGGCGCACGGACTGGGAGCCTCGGCCGGCGGCCCCTGCGCCTGCCTCGCCTGCCACAGCGGTCCGGCCAATGGCCTGGCGCCCCGCTCCACCGCCGCCGCCGCCTCGGACTTCACCTGTGCCTCCACCTCCCGCTCGGACTCCTTCCTCACCTTCGCGCCCTCTGTGCTCAGCAAGGCCTCCTCCGTCGCGCTGGACCAGAGAGAGGAGGTGCCCCTCACGAGATAAGGGGCCGCCCGCGGGCTGCCGGCTCCAGGACGCCCGTGGGGGGTCCCCCTCCGGGGACTCGGCCAGCGCCCCTCCCCGCCCCCAGGGCACCGAGGGGAAAGAAGAGGCCTGCGAAGGACAAGAGGGACTCGGCTTCGAGGATGGGGACGCCCGGGAAGCGGCTCTGGCTGGCGCGTTTGTGCGGCGGGAGTGGGAACGGGGAGGCAGAAGCTGAGAGAGAGATCCACCTTTGGGGCGGCCCGCTTGGCGGTGCTTCACCCGACCCACCGCCCCTTACCCGGGTTTAGGCCGTGGCTCCAAAGCTAAATAAACTTAGTAGCAACAGCAACCAACATCCAGCTCCTCAGCACCCTCCTCTTCCCCAACACACCTCACACCCCTTCCTCACCCGGGACCCCTCCCCCCTGTCAAGGCCAAGCCCAAGCACTGGAAAGGGAAATTACTGTTTCTCTAAACAAAACGCTGTGTATGCAGAGCAGAGAGAGATTAATCTTTGCCAGCTTTTCCAAGGCGTGGCAAGGGGCTTGTGGATGGCAATGCACCAGGCATCCAGGGGAGAGGGTGAGAGAGAGGATTTACTACCGCGGGGAATACTGGCCCTCCCGCGGACCCTGGGGGCTCTCTGCCTCCCTGGAGCCTCACTTACACAACGTCTTCCGGTTCTGCCATCAATCGGCACCTGATCTCTTTCCTCTCTCCTAGCTTCTTGATATCTCTCTACTTGCAACTCCATCTCCACCTTCACCGCAGCGCCCCCCGCCCACCACGCCCCTCAGCTTTTTGTTTAACATTCGCAGGGACACTGGCTGCAGACGCTTCAGGGCCCCTCGGTGGCTTCTACCAAGCCTCTTCTCCCTGGGCCCAATACACACCCTGATTAGCAAGTGATGTGTATGAGGAGGGTTTTTGAATGTTGAATGTATAATAATGATCACGGTGCAGCCAGTTAACAGCCCAGAGCTGAGCTGTTAACAAGGCGCCCAGGGAAGACCTTAGGGAGTGGGACCTCATCTTCCTCCTACAGTATCTGGTGGCAAATTAGAGGCTATTTCCTGCCTTAGCCTACCCACCTTTTCTTCACCGGGAGTTTTCTGGCCCTTCCCTTTGCATTTGGCATTTTACGTCCTTTTTACTCTCATTTTCCTCCCAAGCTGCCACTGGAGCTAGACTTTCGGATACTGGCGGGAGCTTTCTGCCCCTTCTGGAGAAACTTGTCTCCCTTCTTCACTTGGGTTTGTTTGGGAGCCACTCCCAACCTGTCACTCCCACACTCATTCCTGCAGCCAGTTTTTGAG
This sequence comes from Pteropus alecto, assembly GCF_000325575.1. Lineage (NCBI taxonomy): Eukaryota > Metazoa > Chordata > Mammalia > Chiroptera > Pteropodidae > Pteropus > Pteropus alecto. The sequence goes on from NW_006436282.1 coordinate 19,514,135, forward strand.
GGATAGGGGAACTGGTGCCCCCCAGTACAAGCTTTTCCCTGACTGGGAGGGAGCGGTTCTTACTGTAGGGAATGAATTTGGACTGGTTTTCCTTTGAAGCCCAAAGAATTTGCTGTTACAATTTGTTAACCATATTGCAATAAAAGCTGGACATGATTCTCATTTTAGCATTTTAATTTTGGGGGGCAGCAGGCAGTGTGCTGACTTTTTAAATTGCTAGTTCAGCCATCATAGGCTAGGGTAGGGAAGGAACGCACAGTCTCCCAAGCTTCTGTTGTGCACTGGCAGGCTCCAAATGGATGCCTCACAGAGGTGGAGAAGACAGGTTCCAAGCTGCCCTGGGGTGTATGTTTTCTTAATTCTGGGAAACTTCCATGACT
>NW_006436282.1:19514575-19544309 GCF_000325575.1 Pteropus alecto
TCTAGTTACTCCAACCCTTTGAAGAAAAGTGACCTAGACTACGGTCTCTGTGGATCCTATCTCTCTCCCAACCCAATGTGGGGGCAGTGGGGGTGCAGCTTGAGCACTGCAGAGAGCTGGGTTTGCTGGTCAAGCTGGGTCTGCAAATTAGGGTTTAGGGAAAGGAAAGAGGGGTTGGGTTGGGTTGGGATGGGAGGGTCTGAATCATCCTCCAACTGGAAGTAATCTCCAAGGGTGGAATTCTGGTCTGGTCCGGGCAAGAGGACAGACTGTGCTCAGCAGCTGCCTCATCCCCATCCTCATCCCCATAGGAGAGCCACCGAGGCAGCCTCTGGAATCTTGCTCAAAGAGGGGAGAGGTGGGTGGGACCTCAGCAGGCTGGGAGCTCAGAATTGCAGATTTCAAGCGTCCTCTGCCTGTGTATCCGTGGGCTGGTGTGTGGACTCCTCAGTTGGCCTCCATCCTTCTTTGAGGTCCAGAGCAAACCCTCTTGCACACAGCGACCTCTGCCCTTTCAAGCAAAACCGTGTGCTGAGGTTTCCAGCATCCTTCCCACTACTCCCCTGCCCCCAGCTCTGTGCGGCTCCCTCAGCTCCCTCGGCAGCTTGGACACTCCCAGTGCCAAACCCCTGGCAAATTTTGCGGTTACTTCCCCGTCGGGCCAAGATTGCTTGCGACAGGTAAATGGGCTGCGGGTTGCCATAATGCCAGGCGTATTTTCAGTTAATAGGGAGGGAAAATGAGGTGTCTGCAGCGATATTGGAAAGTACAAGATCGATGATCCGGCCTCGTGTCCAATCAGCAGCCTTTAATTGACTGTATTTTCTGGGTAATTGAGCCTCTCTTCCTCCAAATTGAAGTGGAAGATATAACAATACATCTTGCCAGGAGGAATTACTCATTACTTCATAATGAAATTTCCCTTTTGCCAAGGTTTGCGGTTTGGCGCTAGGCACCAATTCTCACACTCCCTCCCCCATCCTTTCACCTAAAAACAGGTTTGCCCGCCTGCACCCAGCAGCCCCAAGTGGCCTTGATACCTCCGTTTTGGTGTTGGTGGTGGGAGGGGGGATGACCATGAGGAGGGCACTGTCCCTCAACAGCCTCAATCTCTTCATCTGTGAAATGAGAAGGCTAGACGGAGCAACGGGGCTGACGTGGTATTATCATTTTCGTTCTTCAACGTTCTGAGCGCCTCTACTTAGCTTTGCCCATCTCAGTCCCATTTTGCAGGTGGGGAAAACGGAGGCTCTGGGTCTCACACAGCTGTTAGGAGCCCATGCAGCTATGAGATCCAGGCTCCGTTTCTCCCCTCCATTGCCCTGCTTCTTTGGGTCCCAGAGGCCATGGTCACCCCTGGAGAAGTCAGACACCCCACTCCCAATTCACACTTTCCCTGGGCTCCTGCACCCAGGCTGGACCTGGTGGAGCCTGGGAGCACAGACCAGTGCTGGGCCGTGGTCCACCCGGCCCCGCAAAACCAGCCGCCCTGCAGTTGGTGTGCGCATTCATCGCGGGCCGTCGCCGGCTTGTTAGGGAGTGATTGATTGCCTTATTAAAGCGTGTTCTTGTAAGTGTGACCAAACTGATTGCATTGCATATGTTTGGGATAATGCTCATTTTAAACAACAGGATAAAGAGGATGAGCTCGGCAGAGCCTCCAAAGACGAAATGATTCCGGCCAGCAGTGCTCTAACTCTGGCATTAAATTGTCCAGTTACATAGCAAATCACTTGGTTCCTCCACCCTTGTCCCCATTTTTTTCCTGGCCTAAAGTTTGATCGAATCCCCCAATGTGGTCTGCCCCATGCATGGTTTCTCTAGTGACTATATCAGCTCTGCCTTCCCAGACGAGAACCCTGCAGCCTCACACCCCAGACATCCAGTCCCCCCGTCCCCATCCCAGGCAGAGAGAAAGTGATTCAGAATGCACCCTTTCACCCTAGGCCTCCCAGGGGGACATGGCCCTAGAAGGTCACCACAAATGGGAACAGAGGTCCCCGCAGCAAGTCGCGTGTCTCCCCATCCCCACCCCCAGACCTTCAGTGAGAATTTAAAAGATTCTTTTGTTCCCCAGGCTTCTCTCGCTTGCTCGCTCGGGTGCTTCCATTATCCCTCAGTCGGGGAAACCCCTGCTGCCATATGCCCGCCCAAAAGCACAGTGGACAGTTGTCGAGGACGGCTAGAAGGATGGCATTCTGCAAGTGAGAAGAGCCATTCCTTCTTAGCTTCTCCATGCAGATCACCCCAGAGTGAGAGAGCCAGGAGTAGGAAGGGAAAGGAGGTTGAGGGGAAAAGAAATTGGAATTTTTTTCTAATTATTCTATCCACAACCAATTGTGATGGCCACATTCTCTTTCTGTGCCTGTTCCCTAACAAAGAAATCCTCAGCCAGCCTTCAACCGCTGCAGTCGACTAGCACGGGAGCCAAACTGCAGGCAGATTGAACTTCCTAAGGGACGCCTTTGGAGTACGCCGGAATTCTGATTTGTTCAAGATGATGACAGTCATCAGGACAAGTCAGAAACGATGCCACTCCTCTGAGTGTCATTTGTAAGTGTAATCACACGGATTCGTTTGCAAGACCCAGTTAAAACATGTCTGGATCAGTGACTTGGTCCAAACGGCAAATTTCTTCCATCACTCAGGAACTCCCTCGCTCTGCAGAAGCAGGCACATCAGACTGCATTAGGGCAAAGCCAGGGCCCAGTTCACCATTTGTGCTAGCTTGTGGGACCCAGAAATGTTGACCCTGAGGAGAAAAAAGCCAACCACAAAACGCATGTTGCTGTCTACAAAGCAAACAGAAACACAAACTCGTTTCCAAAATTGCCTTCTCAGCAAATAAGTATGTGATATTCTGAGCAGGAGCAGGAGAGAAAGATTGCCACTTAAAAATAACATGAAAGCATTAAGTAATTATTTAAAACAAGGCTGTTTAGAAAAATATTTGTATTTATTGCAGCTGCTCAATTGGCCTCGTTAAAGTCGGCAAGCATTTAAATTGTGTTACAATCTCATTTAAATCCCCCTCCGTTCCAGCAGGCTGAAGAGCTTGAATAGACCAATCACTTCATAATGATGATGAATGAGAAATTAATTCAGATACAAGCAAGACAATTTAGGCCTTCATCTGTTTAAATAGCCTTCCAATATTATTCGCGATCGCGGGTCACAGATTGAATCAATTGTCCAATCTTGTGAAAGTCATATCCTTGCATCTTCATCGAGATTATTTATAGCGCAGCGAGGGCTGCTGAAAGGTGTGTGCTGTTAACAGGGACAATTACTTAAAGGGAAGCGTTTATAAAATGGAAAACAAATGCCGGGTTAGTAACAAATGGGATCAAAAGCAGCCATTCCAATCTGGGTCGCGGAGGGACGGGAGCGCGCGCGGCCCCCGCAGGATGAGCAGGGCTGCGGGCTCGGCCTCTGGCCTCCCCACGGCCCAGGTGAGGCCGGGTCTGCGAGGCGCCGGCCTGCGCGCTGGCCGCGGTGGCGACCCGGGGCCAGCCTCGCCCTCGGTGCTGCGGCCCAGGCGGCCCCGTGTGGCCCCACCGGGCCTCCCGAGGAACCGCGCCCCGCGCACTCCGACCCCAGGGAGTTTCCCTTGGTGCTGGGGTTTCAGCCACCTCCGGGCTCAGACCCCGGTCCGACGCGCTCGGGCCTTCGTGGCAGAGGTCGAGAGGCCTCGCTGCGCGGACGGGCAGGGGTAGCTGGAGGCTTCTGGACTTCGGGGGCTCTGCCTCTTCTTAAACTTTGCCTCCTTCTAAGCCGACCGCGGGGAAGGGCCCCATTTCCACAGGGCCAATCCTCCTTCGTCGTTCCGGGACTGGAAACGCGCCTCGCGTCGCTGCCTGTCCTTCCGGGCCTGGGCCCTTTCCCCCCGCGGGCTTCTCGGGGCGCCCTAGGACCTGTGAGCACCGTCCAGCTCTCCAGAAAAGCGCCCTTTCTTTTCTCCATCAAGTGTCCTCCCCGTCTCCCGAAACACCCCCTCCCCTGGTGTCGTTCCCTCCACCCCCAGCTGCAGGCGTCCCCCCGCCTCGCGAGAGCCCAGTGCAGCCGAGGTGGCCATCGCGACTTCGAGGCGACATGTGCCTCCCGGAGGAATCTACCTGCCCTCCTCAGCCCCGTCCGGCAAAGACCTAGAACAGTGTACGCGGGCAGGTGGGTTTGTTTTTCCCGAATCGGTACATGCGCGTCTACACCGGCTCTCTGTGCGCGTCCAGGGGACACCGAGATTTTCTAGGCGGCACTCTTAGGGGACATAAGTGAAATGGGCTCGGAACAGAAAAGCGAGAAAGATCGTTTAATGTGCGGAGCCTGGAGCAGGAGAGGGGAGCGAAAAGCTCCCAGAGAACGCAGCGGCGTCCACGCGGTACCCCACGCGCGCCGCTCCCGTCCGCGTGGAGGTGGTTTTTTTCCCCCCTTCCTCTGTATTTCTGTGTTTTGAAACAAAAGCCCAACTAATGGATTCCTGGCGCTCTGAGGACCCACTCCCGGGAGCGACTTTGATGTATTGCTGTCCAATTAGTGCCTTTAATTGGTGTCCTCGGGGACGGGCCGGCCTGGAGCTGGGACACAGCCTCCTCTCGCCTCTCTCGAACACTGGAAAGGTAAAATTTATAACGCACTGTAGCAATCCCGTGGGAGCGCGAGCGAGGGAGGGAGGCCGGGAAGGAAGGGAGAGATACAGCTCCGTCTTGCAGAGCCAGGCAGGGGTGGTGGATAAGGGGCCCCGATTACCCGGTTTCTACTCAGTTTCCTGACTCCCTCTCGGGCCTGGCGGGAGGGCCTGGACGGCTGTGTCGCTGAGGATTATGAATTTGCTCGAGGAAAGGCCAAGGGAGGGAGCATTGTCTGTAGAAGCCCACCCCATGTGGTCTCTCGTCTCGTTAATAATGGCTGTTTGTTAACAAGGATGCGGAGGTTAAATAATCCGGGTGGAAGATTAAACACGCCTCATCAAGGCTCTGGGAGCCGAGTAGCACAGAGACCCGAGCTGCGAGCTCACTGGAGTCTGGAGGAAGGTGGGGACGAACAGCCTGCAAGGACCCCTGGGGTAGAGGAAGAGGGAAGGACTGGGCCCCCTTTTTAGGGTGTCCCCATAAAGTCAGCGCAGGCCCAACCCCTTGACGTGTTGAATAGAAAATTCATACAAGAAGCAGCCCCAGTGAAGTGTGGATGTCAAACCCTGCCAGCAGTCTGCTGAGATCAGGAATGGAGGCCTGGGTTGGAATCCGGGGTCCCCTTTGAGGAGGGGCTATCTGCTGCCTCCTACGCTGTACGAAGTCCTATCTCTGGGAAGTAAAGGGCAATTTTACCACATGTGAATAGCACTGGATTGGAAGATAGAAGATGAACCTTCTAGCTTGGGCTCTGCCCCTAACTAGCTGTGCCACATGTATTACATTATTTTCCTAGCTTCATTTTCCTACTGTTCATAAGACAGACAGGAGATAGGGCTTGATGTAGATGAAGTATATTTCTTTTTCTTCCCTGCGGCTCTCATCATAGTTAGGGAACTGAGCACCTGTCAAATACTCTATCCCCATCCTGTTCGGTCAAAGAGGATTTTATTCATCGAATATTTGAGGGCTTACTATTGGCCAGTCACTGTGCAATGTGTATTTTTTTAACTGAGAGCAGAATAGCAATTCGTATATCCCTGTGTATGTCATACCCAAATATAACATTTTGTAAAAGAAGACAAGGAAGAAAGAACTTGAGGAAGAGAGTAGAATTGAATGTGGGTGTATGTGTAGGGCAGAGAAACTGTAGAATGAAGGGGGAAAAAAAATCAGTGAAAGAAATGTAGATCTTGTTGAGATGGCAAGCAAAGCAATGTGGGTAAGTACTGCAGTAGTTCCTTGATAGTTCATTCAGGGGAATAGAGTCGTGCTGATTTGACAGTGAACAAAAGGATCCCTGACTTTTCCCAGGGGACCCATGACTTATGTAACTAACATTGCCGATTTTCTATTTTAATGTTGTTTCCATAGTAAGAGTTCTACTCTTCAGTTAATTCTCCAAACACATCACTTTATGAATTCACCAAACAGGGAACTCAGCTGCTAGGCTGGGACTCATCAAGCTTCTGGCTGATGGGCATTTGGGCTCAAGGAAGACAGGGGATGAGTACTCCACTGAGGTTTTTCTCCAGATCAGCAGTAATTGTAGCTCCTACATGTCTCTGCTTTCCCTTGGAAAAGTCCAGAGACCAGCTTTGTAGTTCTGGGCAGTAAGGTTGGACAGCTAACATATATTAGTACTTGAGACATGCCAGTCACTGTTCTATGCTTTCCATACATTATTTTATTTAATTTCCACAACAGCCCCTTGAGGTGAGGACTATTATAATTCTCATTTTACGGATGTGGAAATTGAAGCACAGATAGTTACACAGTTAGTAGACCAGTCTAATTTCAGAGTTCACACTTATCATCACTTCACTAAGGCTGCTTTTGTGGTAACATATAGTGGCTAAGGGCAGACTGAGAGCATATTTCTCCAGGAGTTGCTAATGTCAGAAGTGGGCTCTAGAAAAGGGTGGCTAGTGTAGGAGGCACGATGGACTCTTGTGTCTGTCTTTAAAGACTACAACTCCCTGTGCCTTCCAGAAATACAATCTCCATTTTTTTTTTCTGTATATTCGATGAGCAGTTTGGTCAAATGAATCAAATGTTTATTGAGCACCTGTTATGTGGCCAAAACCATAGGTTCACACGATATTTTCTTTCTCCTCCAATTTGGTGCTGACACGACTTTGTGTTTATAACCTATTACAATTAATTTGTGCTTTGCTTGAGAAAAACTCATTAGTGATGACAACTGTGGTAATAGTGAGTTTATGACAGGAAATACAATTGTTTTGGGAGGGGACTTGGCAAAAGAGAGCTCATCTGTTATCTGATTTAGAGCCTGTACATCTTTAGCATCAGAAACTTTACATTGTATAAAATATAAAATATAAACATTTGGCATCTATTTATTAAAATATAAACCATTCAAGCAACTTAGAAGCACAGATTTTGGAACCAGAGTTCATGGGTTTGAATCCCAACTCTGACACTTAAAAGCTGTATAACACTGAAAGTTTCTTACTCTTGCTGACACACAGTTTTTTCATCTGCAAAATGGAGATGATAACAATGGGCATGTAGTACTTATCTGTTGCCGTTACCCCAGAATTTAGTGCTTAAATCATTAGGCATCACCTCAATCCCTGTGGGTTGGGAACCTTTTCACAACTTAGCTGGGTGTTTCTAATTCAAGGTCAGTCCACTGGGGCTGTGGTCTCATCTGAAGGCTCAACTAGGGGTGGATCTGCTTCCAAGCTCACTCATGTGTGGTCGTTAGCAGGATTTACTTCCTTGCTGGTGGGTTGTTTGACTGATGGCCTCAGTTCTTTCCTGGCACTTGGTTGAGGGCTTTAGTTTCTTGCCATGTGGACTTCTGCATAGGGTAGCTAACAACATGGCAATTGGCTTTCCTCAGGATGAATAAGCCAGACAGCGTGCATACACGGGGTAGGGGGAGGGTGCCACGGTCTTTTTGTTACCTAATCTTGGAAATGACATTCGATCGCTTTCGCCATATTATATTCATTAAAAGTGAGTCACTGAACTAGTGATTGCCAAAGGGGAGGGGATGGGGGGACTGGTGGAAAAGGTGAAGAGATGAAGAGGTACAAATTAGTAGTTACAAAACAGTCACAAAGACTTCGAGTACAGCATAGAGAATATGGTCAGTATAATTGCAATGGCTATCTGTAGAGCCAGATGAATGCTAGAGTAATCAGGGATCACTTCATAAACTACATAAATGTCTAACCATTGTACTGTATACCAGAAATGGATATGAAAAAAGTTGTATATACTTTGAATAAAAAAAAGAGGCGAGTCATGAGATCCACATCCAGCCCACACTCAAAAGAAGGGGCTTACACAAGGCATCAAAACCAGGAGGCAGGGATCACTGGGGACTGTCTTAGAGGCTGCCTCCCATAGACCCTATCTCATAGGGTCCTTGTGAGGATTATATGACTTTGTACATGTGAAGAGGTTAGGACAGTACCTGTTTGCTCCAATCCCGGTCATCATCTGATCCACCGAGCACTCATTTCTTCATCTAGACGCTCTTATTTCAATTTCTCTCTTTTTTTCTTGCAAACCTGTGTGAAAGACTGTAGGAAGGGCAGGGCGGAGTCACTGCTACAAGGAAAAGGAGAAGAGGAAGCGGAATAGAAAGAGAAGAGAATGGAAGACTTGGGAAAACTCCAGGGGAGGGAGCCCTAGAGATGAGAGGTAAAGTAGGAGATACTTGTTAGCTGGCTTGTTCCTTACTTTTCAAAGGTATTCTTCCCTGCATCAAATGAATACTATTTTTACTCTATTTGTAATCATACTCAATGACATGTAGATAGTGGGCTTACACTTTTTAGTTAAGCATTTCCACATACATTATTATACTTAATTCTTACCATGGTAATGTGAGACAAAAATTATTGTTATCACCATTTTAGAGATGAAGATAAAAGTCCAGTGTGATGTTTAATTTCATGTGTCAACTTGACTGGTCCACAGGGTGCCCAGATATTTGGTTAAACACAATACTGGGTGTTTCTGAATGAGATTGATTTTTGAATTGGTAAACTGAGCAATGCACGTTGCCCTCCCCTGTATGGGTAGGCCTCATCCAATCCGTTAAAAAGCTTGAGTAGAATAAAAGACTGATAACAAAGAATTCTCTCTCTGTCTATCTTCTAGTTGGGACATTAGTTTCCTTGTGCCTTCAGACTCAAACTTGGACTGGACCTTACTGGAACATTGGCTGTCCTGGATGTGTACTTCTCAATCTCCATCAATATGTGAGCCAATTCCTTATAATAAATCTCTTTCTATATCTATATCTACATATCTATATTTATATTTATCTCTTTTTTCTATTGGTTCTGTTTCTCTGGAGAATCCTGACAGATATACCCAGTAAATGGTGGTGGGGTAGGGGAGGACGTTGAATCTAGGACTCAAGTTCAGGTATCTCACTCCAGCTCTTGCTTCTTTCTTCTGCACTCTGCTGCCTCAGCTGCCCAACTTCTCTTTGTCGTGAAGTTATAGCTTCAGTTGGATCCATGGAAGATGCTATGGCATGAATGTAGTGCTGGAAGATGCTATGGCATGAATGTAGCGCTCCCAGTCTTGCCTGACCTAGCTAGCGAAATCAACATAGCTAAAAGCTGACTCAGAAATGAGCAACTAGAAGGTCATGTGAACAAAGGGATTTAGTCCTGATTCCATAACTTTTCGGTACTGGGCTACGCGGTTAGGAAAGTGGAGCCCAGTAGCAAAAGGACATAACTAGAAGATGCATTATTCCTCAGCAGTCTGAGGCAAAAGATAAACTCTGTGGGACTGGCAAGAGAAATTGGCGCAAGGGGAGTGGAACAAATAAGGCTCCCAGGCTTCTTAGACTGATGGTGTTCACGTCTCAAGGAGAAGACTGAAGTACCAGGCAGGAAAACATGGCTAAGACTTGATTACCCTGTTCTGTCATATCCTTCTTTAGTAAAAGAACCTGTTTTCAACTGGGCAAATGGCCACCTAAATAAAGGCTACATTCCCCAGCCTGTCGGGTGTAGTTGAGTTCTGGCCAATGGAATGTAATCAAACCTGGTGAGTGTGACTTAACAAGAAGCATCCTTAAAAGAAGGGGATGGTGCCCTTCTTCGCTCCTTCTTCTGGCTGAAGTTTGATGTAATGGGTGGGACTCAAGAAGCTATCATGGTCTACGGCCATGCCACCCTGAACAAGCCCGATCCCGTCTGATCTCGAAAGCTAAGGAGGGTCGGGCTTGGTTAGTACTTGGATGGGAGACCACCTAGGAAGACCAGGTGCTGTAGGAGTGAAAAATAAAAAATAAGGGATTGTAAACTGACAAGGTCCTTGCAATCTGTGAGGTCAATCAAGGGTTGCCTTGCTTAAAAAAAAAAAAAAAAGAAGCTATCCTGGACAATGAGAAGGAAGCCATGTGTTGAACAAGATGGAAGGAGCCTAGGTCTCTGACACTACGGAATCCCCCTGGACCACTTACTCCTTAACTTCTTTTACATGAGGAAGAAATAAACATCTGTGTTCACTGAGCCACTCTTAGTTTGGATTTTCGGTCCCATGGAGTGGAACCTAATCCTAACTAATACAGTATTTATGATTAAGTCAGGCAAAAGTGAATAGAAACTACTCCTGCACACTGATTGCACAAAGACAGAACTTGGAGGGAGGCATGACCCTGGCCCCCAGATTTACATCGGCTCGGTAATGAAGATGAGGAGGTGATGCATATGTCATAGAGCCTTGAAGTTAGACATGCAGGATATGGAGTGTAGCATGAAGACCATATAGGTTTTTGGGCGAGAGACTGGTTTAAATTCTTGTTTTGTTGCTGACTGAGTGATCTAGCAAGTCGCTTAATCTTTTTGAGCTGTAGTTTCCTGGGGTAGTGATTATATATGAGATAATAAGCATAAAGCACTTTAATTCCCAGACCCTGCCCTAAACCAGTTGAATCTGAATCTTGGAAACGGTGGTCTAAACATTTGTAGTTTTCAATGCTCTCCTAGGTGATCCTTTTCACTGATGCACAGTGAAAATTGAGGACCACTGGGGAAGAGAAAGCATAAGCATGCCTTATCACCTAGTAGGTACTCAGTAAATGATGTTAATTGTAATCGAACTGAGATTGAGATTAATAGGAAAGCATCTGGGTTTCTTTATTATCTTTAAATATACATGATCCACTCAGATTATCTCTTGACCAACTCAAGTTTCAGTAGTCTGGATATACCACATAACTGGGGGACACCCTGACATTTCAGAGCCAGGAATAACCCTCAAGATTATTTAGCCAAACTATTTCACTTTATAGGTCTTTTCGTTTTCTCTAGGTATAATGGACCTTGTGTGACTACTGTGGATCTAGAGCAGACACAGGACGTTACATAGGAAACATGCCACCTCTGTTCTCACTTTATTTTGATGCCAAGACTGGGGTGACTGTACACTCCTTCCATATTTCGCTTGAGCAACGATAACACCTCCAGATCCAAAAGCCAAGTCCATTTCTTAATGGCAGTGTAGGATCTTCATTGGAAATTGATATTCCAGTTGTACATCTCTGGGGTCAGCGATTAAAGTTAGTGAATGGCAAAGTGCTGAGAAAAACAGGATAATCAGGCATACTCTCACCTAGATGTCACCCCACTCAACTACTAGGAAGGAAATGCAAAGGAGGAGTTAAGAGCTCCCTCGCAGACTCCAGAAGGTAAGCTTGCATGTCACTTCAATGTGACTGGGGTGGGATTGGGGATGTTTGGAGTGTTCCACCAGTTTCTGTCATCTACATGTTCAGAACTGGCCAAACAGAATCATGATTGTTTAAGATCAGAGATAGGGTTGGGAGATGGCAGCAACTCTGAAAGAAATATGTGTAAAAATAGTCCTGCGCCTATGAAAGGAATTTCTAGAACTCCAGGAAAGTACTCTTAGCACTGCCTGAACGGGGTCTGCTTCTGAACTATCATAGTATCTCTGCAAAAGAGCCCATAATTCTATTTTCTGCAGGATTTTTTTTTTTTAAAGAAATAGATTTAGTTCAATACATACATAGTAATTCTTGAAGTACCAGAGACATCTCGGTAAGGATGTTTTGTCTCTGCTGCCATAGCCAGAAGCTTCCCTTTGCTGAGATGTCAGGATCAGAGCAAAGGAATAAAAAAGAAAAGAAAGAAAGGGAGAGTTGAGTATAATTGCAAATCTTAGCAAACCACTGAAGTCATAAAGCTAGCTGGTAGAAACAGGAAACGCCTCTTGGGTCTAGAGACCCACACTTGGATTTCAGCTCACAGTGTAAAGTATGCAAGCAAGTTCTTGGTCACTTGAAATTACCTAGAGGAAAGTCACTGATCACATCCCTAGAATATACTTATGATTCTACCCCAGATCTGATGCTCTTTCAATAAATTACGATTACAATTTTGGCTTGGTGAAAATCTCACTCTTATTCTATCCACAACAGGATTTTAGCAAGATGTGACAAAGGGTCTTCTCCTGGTTTCATTGTATTTCCCCATCTGTGGAGGAATTGGTCTTATGGATAACACAAGTGGGAACACCACAGAAACTTAGATGACTTCACACGACTGTATTTGACATTTAATGGACTATTCTGTTTGTCTGTTATAAGATTGCCCTCTCTGGTTTGAGTAAATGCAATGAGGGGTTTACAGAGGCTCTGTGAAGCAGCAGAAGGGGGTTTGAGTTTTGTTTGTGCCATGTGCTAGTTTCCTGGACTATTTGTGAGGAGGTCTATGTCAGACTATTTCCAAAACTTTGCATTTCTTACAACTTTCTACAGTGAACTGAGGTTCAGACCCACTTCCCATGACCCCTCTATCCACAATACTACCCAGGATCACCCTGCAAATCAGTCTCTCTACCTTATTAGGATGAGTTTCATAAAACTTTTTAAAGGTTATTAGAAAAGGAAGTTTCTGCTAAAAAGTAGTTGCAGATTTAACTGAATGCTATTTTAACGTAGTATATATTTTTCAGATGTGTGGTATAGGTTTGCCTAGTGGTGGAATGGTACTTTACATCAGTGATGATTTTGAGATGGATTCCTATCTTCATTGATCAACTGCGGACCCCTTAATTTTTCTCCTTATCTGTGAAGTTAAGTCCCAGTGACTTAAGGACTTAATTTTGCCCTTTTTTCTACAATGTAATTTTTAGACGTTGTACCTAAGAAACTGCCTTGACTAAGTGCGTGTTCAAATGCTTCATGGATGGATCATCTCATTGATTAAAGAAAGTTGCCTTGGTTATCGGCAAATGTATGTGGCTTAGAACAAGCTCTGTGCCTTACTCCTTCCTCCCTTCAAAGTCGATTATTCCAATTTCAGGACAAAGCAACACATTCTTGGGAGAAGGGCTATGTGAAATAGCTTCCTTTTTTGGCTTGCCGTAGGCTCTCTGCCTTTAATCCCATTCTTCAGGCCATGTCCCACTTCTCATCACGTTGAGTCATGAAATACACAGTAAATGACACAGACACCTAATAGTGCTAGATGGATGGGGTAAAGATAATTGACTTCCAAAATTTTGTTCATTAATTATTTGGTACGGAACAGTATACGTCAGTGTATGTGTTGATTTTGTGGAAGGTGAAAGATAAAGCTTCTTCAGCCTGTTTAATCTCAGAGTAAATGTTTACCTCAGAGGCTAAAATGAGCCAAATTAAAATGAATATTCATGTGAGAATGTTAAATGGCTTTCAAAGAGTTAAATCTTAAAAGAACAACTTCTCATTTCTAGAATTTTATAAGCCCTAGTTATAGATATATGAGGAGTTGATATAAGTTGACTATTTTATATACTTGATGGGGGCATGAAAAAACTTTATTAAAAAAGGAATTATGTATTTTGAACCATACTTTGTTAATGATTTCAGTTATAATTTTGGAAATATATTGTTATATACATAATTTTGACCTACTATATATTGGAAATTCAGCTTTAGACTTCCAGTTTTCATATCAAGCTGTGTTTTTCCTCTATGCTCGGTCTCTGTGTATTTAATTCTCTTACCATCTCTTTAAAGAAGCTGGTCAAATAAACAATCAACCTCTATGTTTTCAGTCCCACTGAAAACTGCACTCACCAATGATCCTCGTTCATTGCAAATTCTGTAGAATCTGCAACACTGGTTTTTGCTATTGCTTCAGAGAATAATTTGAACTCTTCTGCTGGGAGAGCAGTATGAACACATTCTGGAAGAGTTCAAATGGAAGTCGATGGAGATTCATAAGAAACGTAGTTGCTTACTCGGTAACAAAAGAGACATCCTGATGTAGTGGAAAAGGTGCAGGCTTTGAAACCAGGAACGCCTGAGTTCAAATCCCCTTTCGCCACTTCTTAGCTGTGTGTGAAAATCGACCTCCCCAAATCTCGGGCTCTTCTTTGAGGAAGAATACCTCCCTCGCTCCTCTGTAATAAGGAATGTAAAACTGATAGCAGTGCCACAAACTTCCTGCCTCCTGCCAAAGACTGAGTAATTAGTAACATACCTCCTTCTAACAATTCCAATACCTGAAGATAAGGTAGCTGCTTTGAAGTGCAGACTGAGTCAGCAGGGCTAATCTTCCCTGAGGGCGATATATACTTACAACCTTCTTGGAGTGAGAATTGCAAATTGTGCCATAAAACAGGTAAATTGGACCATTTTGAATTTTGGAAATACCAGGGCGATGTGAGGCACAGGGCCTTGTGCGAAGACCTTGGAAGCTCTGGCTGGTTCTGCACTCTGAGTTGTTTGGCAAAAAATACACGGAAAAGCCAGCCCGCTGGCACAGACCCGTGCCGAGGGAGATCGGCGAACAGGCCAAGGCAACCTTCTGGACGTGGGAGGCCTTCCTCTCTTCCCTTTTCTCAGGGATCCTGAGAGAATTTCCAGAGGGTCAGTTTGAGGATTTGACCCATAGGAATGATTCCAGGCTCCCGCTGTTCCCCACCCTCTCCCAGGCCCATGTCTGTTCTAGAAACACACCTCTCTACCCGCCTCCCTCCACACACAACTAGATCACTGTTTTTCAAACTCTTGAATGTTTCTCACAGGAAAGAAAGACATCTTATATCACTACCCAGTAGACACACACACACACACACACACACACACAACAAAAGTTTGCTAAAACAATATTTATACTTACTCATGCACTCTGATGGTTTCTTTTCCATTCCAGTCTCAAACATGCTGGTGGTAACCCACTAAATTCCTTGACTCATTAGAGGGCCTTGACCTACAGTTGGAAAAGCTCTAGCCTTAGATGACTTCTCCTCAGTGACACTGGCATGTTAGAGAAGATATGAACACTAGAGATCGGGCCTGGACTCACCCTCCCTACCCACACTGCCCCCAACCCTACCCCACATCATTTTTTTTTTTTTTTAACGCCTTCGGCATCCGGTCTTCCTAGGTGGTCTCCCATCCAAGTACTAACCAGGCCCGACACTGCTTAGCTTCCGAGGTCAGACGGGATTGGTCGTTTTCAGGGTGGCATGGCCATAGATCCTACCTCACATCTTGATTACAAAGACGGTCCTGACCTTGATTAGGCATATGAGGCCCATGCATATGCTTTCTACAATTTTGGGAGCCCCAGAATGTTCCAGACTGGGCTTACAGCTCCATTCTCAGGATAGAGCTGATATGAATCGTAAAGCTATGGGCATATGGCTGAAAGAGACATTCTTGAGGCTTGAATTTTTATAGAGGAGGAAACTGAGGCTAGAGAGGGTAAGTTAATGACCTTAGGTCAGAAAAAGGAAAGAAAGCACTGACCATGTTCACATTAAAGTTAAATGCTTGTTCTCATATCCGTTTCTTAATTCTTTATAGCAAGTCCTAAAACTTACCTGGGTGGGCTGTGTCAGCTCCCTTAGGCTGTTGAATAATTAACCTGGCTAGGTCCAAAAGTCTAGGCCTGAAGGGAGTGCATTTTCCATTTTTTTTGATATTTGCAATTTAGTGCTTCAAAGCGCTCCTTAAATTTTATTTCTTACTTTTTCATCTTTAGTATTTTGCTTCCTGGGCTTGATGCTAGATTTTAAATACTCAACATCTAGATTTTTTTTCCCCTTAAATAGCTATTATGAAGCAATGCCTAGACCATGGATGTCCTTAAATATTTGATGAATGGATGATTAAATAAACATCATAATTATAAAAAAGAAAGACTTGAGAGTTGGAGCTAAGTGGTAAATGGCCACAGTTAAATTATAAATATGCATTTGGAGTTACTTTCACTAGCAGAAAGACGGTGAGGTTTGGAATCAACGATTAGAAGGTAGAGCTTCGTTTTCACATTTTGTGGTTTACTTTTGGCTAAACCAAAGAAATCCTGAGACTCGGCTTCTTCTTCTTTTTTTATTTTTGATAAAACAGGGATTAACTGCTACCACCTCATACCCCACTGTTCTCAACTTCTTCCTGTTAGAGAATTTACTTGCATCAGAGACTTCCTTGGACAGATACATTCTTCTTTTAAAACACAAATACACTCTAGGTCAACCCAGTCCTTTAATCAAGAGAAATACCTTTCCACTCAAACTTGAAACAGATCTGGTGCTGAGTGTTTCTGGAGACAGATATCAGGGGTCTCTTAATTGGGCTGTGCTATATTGACGGGTTATCGGGAGTAAACTGGTGGGCAGATCTGATCACACAAGTGTCTGTGCAGATAACAACACAAGGAAGCTGGGCAAGGCTTGCTCAGGCACTATTAGAAGCAAGAAGGTCATCTGCTGGTGGTAGCCATGCAGTCTTTAGCGGAGAGCAGTCACGGATTCCTCTTGGCAAACAAAACAAAACAAAACAAAAAACCCAAAAAAACTGACGGGAGAAAGACCCCAGAATTAAAAAAAATCAAGGAAGTAGTTTTATTTTGAAAATCTGACAGATGCCTGTATGTTGTATGTTATAAGGGATTCCCACCCTGCATGGTGAATGGTAGGAGAGGGCAGAGGTGACAGAGAACTTAGTACTTTGCTGAGGTACTTGGAAATACGTACCAGAGCAGAGTTTCTCAAATTTGAATGCATTTCCAAACAGCCTGGGGAGCTAGTTAAAATGCAGATTCCCAGGCTATCCTCCAAGGATTCTCGACCAGATCAAGGGTGGGGCCTAGAAATCTAGTTAAAAATTTTTTTAAAAAATTATGCTTAAAAAAATCTAATATAAAATTTACCCTCTTAATCATTTTTAAGTATACAGTTCAATAGTGTTAATTATATTCACATTGTTGTGTAGCAGATCTCTAGGACGTTTTTATCTTGCAAAGCTGATACTATACCCATAGAGTAACGACTTCCCACTTCCTTACCGCCCCACCCTCCTGCCCCCAGCCCCTGGCGACCACCATTCTACTTTGTTTCCATGATGCTGACTACTCTGGATATCTCACATAAGTGGAATCACACACAGTATTTGTCTTTTGCATCAATTGATATGATCTTGTCATTTTAATTCTTTAGATAATTAATATGCTTGACTTTAAGAGTATTAATCAGCCTTGCATTACTGGGACAAAGCCCACTTAGTCATAGCATATTATGCTTTTTCCATGTTGCTGGATTCGATTTGCTGGTATTTTGTTGAGGAATTTCGAATCTATAACAGTGAAGGATTGGTCTGTAGTGGCACTGGCATGTCAGAGAAGATAGTTTTCTCTTACTGACTTTGTATGATTTTGTTAAGATACTATTGGCCTTATAAAGTATTTTTAGAAGTGTTCCCTACTCTTCTGTTTTCTGGAAGAGATTGCATAGAATTTGTATTTTTTTCTTTAAGTATTTAGTAGAATTCACCAGTGGAACCATATGGACCTGGAGATTTCTTTTTAAGAAGTATTTTAAACTGCGAATTCACTTTCTTTAATTATTACAGAACTATTCCAGCTATCTGTTTCATCTTAGACGAGTTTAGATGTTGTTGATTTGATGAATCGGCCTATTTAATCAAAGTTGTAGAATTTATTGAATCATTAATAATATTCTCTCATCCTTTTAATGTCTGCAGAGTCTGTAGTGATATCTCTCATTCTCAGTATTGGTAATTTTTGTCTGTTTTTTTTCTTTGTCAGTCTCGCTAGAGGCTTATCAATTTTATTGATAATTTTTCTGATTTGAAATTTATTGATTTGTGCTCTTATTTTTATTATTTTCTTTATTCTGTTTGCATTAGGTTTATTTTGCTCTTCTTTTTCTAGTGTCTAAGTTGAATGATTGGAGACCTTTGTTCTTTTTCTAATATTAGCATTTAATGCTATAAATTTTCTTTTAAGCACACTTCAACTGTATCCATGAATTTTGATTTGTTATGTTTTCATTAAAAATATTTTCTAATTTTTTTTGAGTCTTCTTTGACTCATGAATTGTTTATAAGTGTGTGTGTGTGTGTGTGTGTGTGTGAATTTCTAAGTGTTTGGTGATTTCTAAGTTGTTTTTATATTATTGATTTCTAGTTTAATTCCATTTTGGTCAGAGAACATGCCTTGTATTATTTTAGTTCTTTTAAATTTATTAATATTTGTTTTTAAAACCCAAGACAAGGGTCATTAGACTGTTCCATGTGTATTTGAAAAGGATGTGTATCCTGCTGTTGTTGAGTGGAATATTCAATAAATGTCAAATATATTCAATTGACTAATGGTATTGTTCATCTCTTCTCTATCCTTGCTAATTTTCTGTCTACTTATCTGAACAATTATTGAGAGAGGAGTGTTGAAGTCTTCATAATCGTAAATGAATTTGCTTGTTTCTACTGTCAGTTCTGGCATTTTTGCTTTATATGTTTTGCAGCTCTGTTGTTAAGTGCATATATATTTAAGATTGTTATGTTTTCAAGTTGACCTTTTCACCATTATATAATGTCACTGTTTATCTCTGGTGATTTTCTTTGCTCTGAAGTTTACTTTTTCTGTTATCAATATTGCCATTCCAGCTTTCTTTTGATTCATGTTTGTATGTTTTTGTTTTGTTTATTTTTACTTTCGATTTATCTATACCATTATACTTGTTTTGTATATTGTGCATAATTTGTCGATAATGTTTTTGAAAATCTATTTTGACAATCTCTTAATTGATATGTTTGGACCATTTACATTTAATATAATTATTGATATACTTGCATTTATGTCTATCATTTTTATTTATTTTCTGTTTTTTTCCTCTTCTTTTCACTCCTTTATTTTTCCTTCTTGTGGGTTATTTGAACATTTTTTTAGTATTTAGGCTATTTCTCTCCTTTGCCACATGTAATCATAGAAAGAATGCTGCCTGTTTGGAATGAGGTGAGTGTTAAATCTCAGCTCTTCCACTAAATAGCTGTATGGCTCTCATTTATAAAATGGGAGAAATATAATGCTGATTCTTTACTTTTCAAATAAGCAGAAATGTTTGAACATTTATTTTGTCAGAAAACTTAGGAATAATAATTTCAAATGAGCTAACAGGTATGCTATTGGCTAGAATGTGAAATTTGCATAATTTTAAGAGCAAACCATAAGAACACAAGAATTACAAAGACATTTCATGGCATTAGTGGACAATTTTGAATTATGTCCTCGGGTCTTCATGATCCAAGTTCAGCCTCCACCAGTGGGACGCTTAGTAGAGAAGGCTGAGAGTTACTGTGCATTCTATTAATACCTGGAGGGATGGTAGTGAGGATCAAATGATTGATGAGATACTTTAAGTGTAATTAAGAAAAGTACTTCATTATAAAAGTCCAGACATTCAGGACCTACTTTCATTTCAGTTTTTGTTTACTCACACTTTCTATGCCTATCCTTCACCCCGGCAGCTTATTTACAGACTGACCTTTCACTTGATCTAGTCCTTGCCCGCACGGTCATAGGGTGGTGAATACTGTAGATAAATGAGTGCTTTCATTTGCTTTGCTCTCAAAGGCTAATCTGACCTCCTTGTCTGTCTGACTAGTTATGACTGACAGCCTAGCTGAACCCCAGGCCCTTGAGGTCCCAGGCAAGGTGGAGTTCTGTGTTCTTTCTCTGCTCGTACAGACTTTCCCTGTGTTGACTGGTTCAGAACTGGAGTTGGGAATGAGAAGACCAGGCTCCATTGCTGTGGTTATACTTCTCCAAAGATACTGATTATCAGGGACTCTCTTATCTCTAAAACCCAGGTCCCACCTCTTCCAGAAGTCATCCCCCACTGAGTAAAAATGACTGTTGGACTCTTCACTCACTTTCTGGAAAATTCTCTTGAATTTCACCCTTCCTGTACCAACAAACTCATCTACATATTTCTAAATATCAAGTAGTAATTTTTATCTTTGAATTCTACTTTCGATTTATCTCACTACCATCCCTCCGGGTATTAATAGAATGCACGTTCAAATTTAGATTACAAACTGAATTGTTTGTTCTATGTTGTGCAGTGTGAATGTTCATATACTTGAAGTTTAGATTACAAACTGAATTGTTTGTTCATTGTTGTGCAGTGTGAATGTTCATATACTTGAAGTTTTTAAATTATGAAACTACTACAAGCTTCTCAAGGAAAACAATGAAAACCGGCATAAAATAAGTAAATCTCCACTATTAATATTTGATGTATTCCTTTTCAGAGTAAAAATCATTTTACATTTATTAATTTTCTTTGTCTTTTGACACATGCATAATTATATTTTAAGCATAGGTTAATTATGGGTGAGCTTCAGGGAACATCTGAACTCCCTGAAATTATATATGAAATTATTTGTACATATAGGTATATGAACTTTTTCTGGGAAGTGGGCATACTTTCTGTCAGATATTCAAAGAATCCATGACTGCCAACATCTTAAAAACCCCAATAAGTTTGCATTGTATATTTTGCACTGCTTGAGAAAAGCACTTCCCCAGAGATGTGGGTGATGCCAGTATATGACCGAGACCATGCCAGGCTCAACATTTTAATTTTTTGTCTCATCGAATTTGGCTGTCCTTGTAAAGGATTGGGTCATGTATAGCATGTAGGCAGTTGAAGGCTTTTGGATAACCATGATTCTGTTAGGTGTAGGTAGTGGGAGGAGCCAGGCGGGTCATTGTTCAAGGTGACAAAATGCGGGGCATGTAGACAATCAGCATGTCCAGATCCACAAGGGAAGAAGGATCAGTTCTATGCTGGAATTAGAGTTAGTCTTCACTATCACTATTTAAGGCTGATTTAACGTAGTTACTAAAAATAGAAAGTACTTACTGAACATTACCCCATGCCAAATACTGTTCTAAATGGTAATATGTGTTATTTCACTTTGTCCTCCCTACAGCTTATAAGAAAGGTTATTAGCTCCATATTACAGATGAGGATACTGAAGCTTGGAGAGATTAAGTTGGAGGGGGAGTCAAAATTGGAATTCAGGCAATTTGGTGCTAGATCTGGAAACCCTAATCTCTATATTCTGCTGTCTCTGTTGGCAGTAACGGCACAAGCATGTAATGCTTATGTACTATTTTACCTGCTGCATGCTTGCAAGTATACTATTTCGTTTATTCTTCCACATATTCTTGCTTTTGTGGAGTCATCAGATTAACTATGTGAACGCTTTTGCTGCGAGATAGGCATAATTATCATTTCTGTTTGATAAACTAGGAGAGTGAGGCTCAGAAAAATCCCCATAGTTTTCTAAAGCACCTAGTGGCAGAAAATGAGAAACTCGAACTTATGACTCCAATCCAGCAAGCTTGCCCTTGAATCATAGCTTATTATAGACCACCTTAGTCTGTATTTTGGCAAGTGGTTTCCAAATACTTGGAAAGATTTTTGAATGGTCAGTTGATTTCTGTAGGCACTTGGTAGTGTCCAATGATAGCATATAAAACTAGATGCTAGATCAAAGTTTGGTTTGATTATTATCTCCTCACCCATGAGAGAAAGAAGCAAATGCACAAGTGAAAAAAAAAGGAAGTTTATTTACTTGCTCTATATTTGTGATGTCAGAAAAAGACCCCAAGACATTAACGAGATGAAAGAAGCTAATTTCTTTAAGATTTATCTCTATTCTGAGCATTGTGCTTATTATGCCATTATAGGATTCTTCCATTTCTGTGCTTCAAACATTTTCTTCTTTATTAATGACATTTATCTCTCATCACTGAAGATAAGTGTCCCAATGGAGAGAGACATGAGCAAGATTTGTGGAATCTAACAGACTTGCAAAAGAGAAATGTGACAAATATTTTATAATGGAAAGATACTAAGAAATGAAGTCATTAAATATGTAGGTAAGGTTGCTATATTAACAGACGTTTACCTTTTTAAATACAAATGTGCTTCTAACAAACCCAGTGAGATTTTGTAATTATCCTTATTATTAAAAGATTTTATTTACATCGATACAATTGATAGTGAAACTGCTCAGCAATAGGTTTTTGAGATGCTGTGCTTTACATATAGCACATCAAATTGATTTTTTCATTTCTAGATATTACAATTTAAATGTTTTTCAAGTGCCATGCAGAATATTGAAGATTTCAGAAGACAGGGATTTTTATCCAGTCTGGTGTATGTGCCCTGCAATTGAGTTTCCCAATGGGGCTGTACATTTTTGAGAGAAACAATTAGTGTTGAGTAATTAGTTACAGAAGGTGCAAAAGGGTATCCTAAAATGTCAAGGTAAAAATGCTTGACAATTAAGTCTGAATTATTTAACAAAGATGCCATGTGGTAATATGGTGTTTTTGTAATCAGCATTTTGATGTTTCATACCATTTGATATTTTTAATGCACTGGAAACAGTTTTGTGTGTGTGTGAGGATACATACACACATGTCCACACATACCATCTATTATACCTTTAAAAAGTTAACTGAAAAATTTATATTATAAAAGCAATACAGTTAGTGGAAAAAATTAAAACTATACAAAAGACTGAGGTATTTAAGGGGAAAACAAAAGTCTGCCTTTTTACTTCTCAATCTTCAGTTCCACTACCCAGAGGTAATCAAGATTAAAATTTCTTGTCAGCAATGTTTACTGTCATACGTACATATATCCTTAAAAAATTCTACAAATGTGATTACAGTACTTTTCAACAATTTGCAATGTCTTAAGCTTCTTTCTACATCTGTACATGTAGATCACTTTCATTCTTTTTGATGGCTGCATTACATACCATTGTAAAAATGTACCCATATTTATGAACCAATTCCCTATTGATGGACATTTGGGTACTTTCTAGTTTTTTTCTTTTCTTTTCTATGGCAAACCTATGCACAAGAATGCTCATTACACACTATTATCTATCCGCACATGCACAGGAATAGTGTTGAATGGTTGTGTAACTTCCTAAAAATGAAATCTCTGGGTAAAAGGGCATGTACATTTTTAATGAACTAGTTTTATATATTTAAGGAAATATATGCTTAAGGTAAAAAAAAAAATCAGTCTGTACAGGAAGTGAGAAGCAAGTTCTGACCTTCCCCATAAATATAGTTAAGAGTTTCTTAATATCCTTTCATAACTCTAAAATAATATATATTTTATACATAGGCATTTAAAAAAAACAAGTGGGACGATTCAATATGGGGTATATTCACTTTACATTTACTAGGTACTGTGAAATTGCTCTTCAAAAAGATTCTATCTATTATATTCTCATCAAAAGTGTATGAGGGTACCTCCCCACTCTTCTTGACAGCAACCCTGGATATTATCATACTTTTTACATTTTGCCAATCTGATAGGTAAAAATGGCATTTAAAAATCATTTAAATTTGCATTTCCTCTTTTATGAGTGAGGTGGAACCACATTTGATTGACTTCCTTACTGGTTCCTGTTCTTCCGCGGTATTCATAATCACACCCAAGTATCTCTACCATTACTTGAAGCAAGATGTCTACTCTGTCCCCTCATAAGATGCTATATTTACTCTGGATTTCCTCCAATCCTAAGATGAGACCTTTAGAGTGCTTGCTCCTCCCTCTTTTTTTTGTTTCCTTCCTCTCCCGGGTGACATCTCTGAAATCGTCTGCTTTCCTGTTCACTCCTCTTCCGCTCTCATCTCCTGGGTTAGGCTGAGATCGGTAGTAATTCATTGCCTCAGATGGGATATGTGGGTGATATATTCTTTGACTCCTTCCATGTATGTAAACATCTTCCTTCACCTCTACGGGTGAACGCTATCTTGAAAGACTGTAGCATTCTTAGGTTGCAGGTTCCTTTTCCTCTAGCACTTTTGATATTAGTTCAGCCTTCCACCTTGAGGATGAGAAGTCCAGGGTCTGTCTGTCTCCATTGTGAGTTACTCGTTCTGTCTAGATGTTAAGCTTTTATTTTTAGACTAGGAGTTCAGGAATTTTACAATGATATTACTAGGAGTGTGTCTTCTATCAAGAACTTGTTAGCAACTTGGCAATGCCCTTTGAAGCTGCAGTCTAAAGAGCATTTTTTCCATTTGTTTAATTCCTGTATTACCTCTCCATCTTTTTCTCTCTTTAGAACTCCTATTTATGTAACAGACATTCTCTAAGACTCGGCCTTTTTCTTCATAATTTCTACCTCATCGTATTTTCGTGCTTCCTTTTGGCCTCTAATTCACACCTCCACAGCCACCAGCCAGCCTCTTCTTCAATTCATCTATTAATTTTTAAAATGAAAACAATCAGTTTTATTTCCAGAAAATCATTTTGAGATATAATTAAATCACCTTAAATGCTCTTATTAATTTTTAGATAGAATTAAGTAAGAGATCATCTAGCTAGATCCTTGCTAAGATGCAGAGGAGGTTCTTGGGTCTTATAAGATCTTGGCCACCTAATCTCCGATCACTTTCTTCTCCTCTCTACTGGGCAATTCACAAGAAACAATTTTGATGATGTCCAAATAAATCCTATTCTCAAGAAGATCAGAAGGTAAGGCATTTATCTGCTTGCTTTGGCAGCACCTATACAGAGGTAAGGCTTTGATTCTGTTGATATTTCTAAAAGCATGTAGGATAATATTTTTAAGTTCATGGACATGTAATGGAAATCATCACATGGATTTGTGGTTTGGGAATAACTCTGGAAGAACTATCAGGGAGTTTCTGATTCCCTTCAGATACTCTTTCCTAAATCACTGATTTTCACTCTAATATGATTCATAGGCTATGACTCAAAATTGTCTCTGTTCCCTCTAGTAATGACTTAATATCACATAGCAGTTAAATGAAGAAGATAAACTTTTATGGGGCAATTACTCTCAAAGTCTCCTCACTCAAAACTAGTTTGTGTGGCTTTTCTGCCAGCTTACTACTAATAATTGTGTATGAAAGCTACAAAAGGCAGAGTAGATTTAGCATAAGGTAAAGATTATTGAATGATATCAAGGGACTAGTTTTTCCATGGAGAAGAATGAGCATGCTTGTTTTGGGTCCTTTTTCAAATACATGTCTATTTCTTGGATTATTAACTATTTGTTACTTAGCATCCTGGGTGCTTAAATTATTTTATTTTTGTTATTTGTTATTTGTGGTATCTCACCAAGGTAGGGAAAAAGATTTAAGATATTTCTCTTGCTGTTTCATAACTGAAAAACTGAAGCATTAAGAAAAGGTACCACATAGTGTCTGTTGGAGCCAAGAAGGAAAGCAAACCACTTGCTTTCAGGGCTGTCGTGTCCACTCTTTGATTCTGAAGCTAGTTAGGCAAGAGGTAGAACATGCACTTTTTATATAACTTCTAAACCGAAGTCAGCACAGGCCCCCTCCTACTCACATCCCCTGGTATTTTCGACTCTTCCTTCTCTTTGCTATTTTTATGACATCGGATGCTGATGAACCCTTTCCTCCCCTCTCATGAAGCTCTTCTGGTGTACATGATACAGGCTCCTTCGAGTTTTTCTTAATTCTCTTATCACTCTTTTTCTCTCTTTTACTAGTTCTTCTTCCTCCTCTGTTGTTAAGACCCAGTTCTTGACGGTGTGTATTCATTCATTCATCCATCCATTCATAAATAGTGAGCACTTACTATGTGCCAGGCACTATGCTAAGAAGTAGTCATAAAAGAGTGAACAAGAAAGTGGTATTTATCTTCACAGAGCTCGCCTTCTAGAGGCGGAGACAGACAATAAGAAAAAAAAAAACCAAAAATAAAATAATGACCAATTGTGATAAGTGAAATTAATGATTGTGGTAACTATAATTAAAGAAATAAACAAGGTTTGGTCAAAGAGAACAATGGGGTTTGAGACCATGAGATTTGCTTTAAATAGGGTAGTCTGAGAGGACTTTTCTGAGCAGAGACCCGCATGAGAAGGAGCTGCTGGGTGAAATGTGGGAGGGGGAATCATCCCCAGATAGGGAACAGATGTGGAGTCCCTGAAGAGGAACTAATGGAAGGTCATTGTGGCCATGAAATAGTTGAGTTAGGAGGAGACGGGCCTTGAGAAGTGTAGTTAAAGGGATAGGCAGGACCAAGATAGTGCAGGGCCTTATAGCTAATTGAGGAGTTTAGATTTAATTTACACAAATAGGAAATCTCTGAATAGTGTTAATTAGGGGAATAATAAAATCGGTGTTGCATTTTTTTTTTTTTTTTAAGAATGCTTTGACTGATGTGTAGAGAATGGACAATAGGGGAACAAATCTGGAAACAAGGAAATGGTTAGGAAGCCATGGCAGATACTGTTGATGGCTACATAAGAGTTATCCTGTCTCTTTGCTCCTCTCACCATACTGTCTGGAGGCCTAGATTTTATTTTCCCAATCTCCTTTGCAGCTAGAGGTGACCATGTTACCCAGATCTGACCCCTGTGCCATAAAAGCAAGTCTGCTAGAAGCCTTCTGGAAAAGATACTGTGTTTTTAGATAAAAGGAACAGATATCAGGGTTGGCTGATGCTGTCTTCTCCCCATTGCCATATGTCCTTGCTTTCTGCGTATGATATCATGATACCTAGAGTTGTGGCAGACATTTCGTGACCATGAGAGAAAGGCCAAGAAATTTACAGAGACGCAGATATGGTACCACTGAAAAACCCTGGAGCCACCTTGTCCAGAATTTTTGACCTAGGAACAATTAAATGATGATTATTATTGAAACCACTAATAGTCAGCTAAATTGCTTCCTGAAGCTGAAATCATTTCTAACTAACTCAGAGGCTCTTGTGGGGTCAAGGTGAGAGGTGACGGCTTCACCTGGAGTGATGGTGCTGAGTGCCCACTTTGTGCAGATTACTTCATGTTCAATTCTGATCCCTTTCTTTTGAATAATAGCTCCATTTGCTTATGGTTTATCTCCTCATGTCTAAACACTCCAGAATCTTTTAATTGCCAATTTCCAGTTGATTCTTTCTCTATCCAATCTTCCCATAATTGTTGGGACAATATCAAGATCATCTTTCCATTCAAGAGCTGACAGTGGATCCTGATAGTCACTCTGAACAAACCTGAAATGATTCAGCCTTGTATTCAAGGAATTCTACCAGATAAACCAACTCTACTCATACAACCTCATGGACTTGTTCCTCTTTAAACACACTCTTTGCTTCAAATTCTGTTTGCAACTTTGTTCTCATTCACTTAAAGAGCCTCGACATGCCTTCCATGTCAAGCCCTTTGTTAAACACCACACTTTCACATATGCTCACCAATTTAATCTTTACAACCGATCCATAAGATATGTTTTACTATCTTCATTTCACTGCTGTGAAAACTAAGGTTTGTGGGAGTTACTTTGTCCAAGGGCAAAATGCTAGTTACCTTGTTCAAGAGGCAGAACCAAGATTTCAACCCAAGTTCACTGATTCTAAGCCCAGTGTCCTTTCTTGGCTTTTATGCCACAGTGTCGATTAGCTCAATCAGTATTATTCTCTCTTTGGCTCTCTGTCAGTACACATCAACCTCTACTCCCACCCCTCCCAACCCTTCAAGAATTTTCTTGAAATTTGCCTCATCCAGGGCTCTTTGTTATGTTTCCTCAAGGCTTTGCATATAGTTGGAATTCAGTCATTACAGATTATTTTTTTATGATGGTAATACTAATTGCAGTTGGTTAATTGATCTCTGGTAATTCCATTTTTCTTATGGTCTGTGTCTCCAAACAGATTTCAGATTTCCCAAAGGCATGACCAAGCAACATATCCTTCTTAATTTTTTGGTGTTAGTTTTTAATACTTAGGAAAATATAGTAGCGGATTAATTGATGCTTATTTAATAAATAGGCACATAAAATGAGAATCTTGCATTAAATCTATGTATCTGGCTCCAGATAATTCTCTATATCCTTTGATTTCATTCTTGCTTTCACAAAATCTAAATGCTAATAAACATCATTTTCTTGCTTTTTACCACAAAAATTCTAACATGTTCCCTATTATGGTAAGTACCATATTTGATAACCTTTCTAATTAGCATTACATTTTAAATGCCTTTAAAATGCCCCATTACATATTTGTCTAATAGTCCATGACAGTTTAGATATGTAATTGCTATTATGGATTACCTGGTGACCATCATTATAAATAATTAGAGAGACTTAAACATGTGTAATGCTAATTAGGAAAGTTATCAAATATGGGCAGTTAAGATAATAAGGAGCATGATGGTTTTGTTTTGGAACTGCAGTAAAAACATAGCTACAGGGATATGGATGAATCTTTTGTGAATTTAGTGCCCTAGGAATCCAGGAGCCATTTTATAATGGAGAATTTAGCACAGCAGAAAGTGACTTTGTGAATTGTGCCCCCTTTTTTTGTCACTTTGTTAATAACTGACTGTGACTGCCAAAATATTTCTCCTGTACTATACTAGGGGACCATAAGGGGTCAAGCCCTGAGCAAAATATAGCCAGAGAGAGCCCCTTATCTGTCCCCTTGAAGTACTGCCCTTGAATCAATACCATTTTTTCGAGCCTTGCTTTCCTAGCCCTACAATTTATTAGGCCTCTACTCAACATGTTCTAAATAAGTGGTTTTCTCTTTTTCTCCCTGAGGAAACAATGACTGCCTTATTAAGAAATCATCCAAGATTCCCCCCAATTTCTCACAAAGGCCACCGGACCCTGACCATTGTTTCAAGCAGTTCCTGGAACGTTAGAGAATTGTTACAGCATAAAAGCTAGCAGCTTCTTTAGAGAACATGACATGGTTTAGGAACATTTAACTTTTTAAAGAAATAATAATATTTCACTGTTTCTTCTAGGTTTGGTGGGAGTGGTAAAGAAATAAACTAGTTACTTAAATGTCTTTTTAGAAACATATGAAATGATATGCAAAATTTTGCACGTATATGTACATTTTTCTTAGGATAAGGGCTAGCGTTTTCATCAGATTCTGCCCTCGAGCCTTTTGGTAAACTGTTAGATAGATGGCATATTACATGCCAGGCACCAAGGAACAGTTCTGTGTAAGGGACTTGAGATGCTTTATTGTTAAGATTAGTAAAAAAAAAAAAATAATAATAATAATCGCTAAAATCCAATGGTGAAGTAAACATCCCCGAATTACAGAGCTCTCTTTCATAGTTTTACAGCAAAGAGCTATGGAGACATCAGGCTCAGCTCAAGGTCATCATTGTCAACCAGGGGCCTGTTGGCTGCCTGGAAACCTCTCTGAGGTTTGGGGAGAAAAGAGGAGAAGGCAGAATTTTTACTCCTCAACCAGAGAATGTTCCAGAATCATCTGGCCACCTTAAGACTCAGGCAGTCATGACTCGTTTCAAAGCACCGACTTTTAGGTTTGAGGCACGTCTTGCTGGAACAGGGGTAGCTCTGAAATGATTGTAGGGCCAAGGTCATATCAGTAGTTCATGTGGTCCCATAGTTGTGCTTTAATTGCCCTTTTCCCTCTCCACCCAGTCATCATTGGAGACCCAAATCGTATGTTCAGATACTTGAGTTTATCTTTTGATTTTATTAAATCTCGCTCATGATCAAAATGGTATCAGGGCCTGGAAATTTTCTGGCTTCTTCATACACAGGATTTAGAATAATATGAGCAAAGTAAAGATGATAAATTTAGCAGATATTTTCTCTTTCAGATAATATAGAAGCATCCTCACATATCCCCAAACTACAGGTCTGTTTAGGTGTGACTGGGCAGGTATGTCCTCCTTCATTCACGCTGGAAGCTATTTTCTGGTTCATTCTTTCATTCTCTTAATTTGGCAGACATTTGTGGCCTGCCCCTCTGTGCATGTG
>NW_006436282.1:19544346-19575132 GCF_000325575.1 Pteropus alecto
GCTGAACCGTGCTGTGGAAGAAGCAGTGGGGGCTGGTGTTCTGCCTGTTCCCCGGGCCGCTGGTGAAGGAAAGCTTATCGTGGGAAGTCTCATCACGTAAGCATTGAATAACAATTCAAGGCAGTATTAAGGGAGCTCTCACAGGCTAGCTGGGAGCCCGAGGTTCCCCTGCAGGAGGTAGGACTTGAACTGAGTCTTGAAGGATGGCAGAGAGGAAGCAAGGAGGACATCTCAAGTGGGGGAATTGGTGTAAGCAAAGGGTTGGGGTTAAGGAATGCAGTGCGTGTGCGCATGCGTGAGCGCGCGTGTATGTGTTTAAGCAGAGGCTAAAACTGGAAAGGCAAACTAGAAATAGATAACGCAAGACCTGGAATTTTAAGGGTACTTAAAACTTGATCTCATAGATAATGGAAATTATGAGGGAGGTTATTGGAGAGTTGAAAGGAGAAATCTGACATTTGTAATAAAGCACCTATGCTGTGCGAGGCTCTGTGTTGGTACTTTACTTACATAAATAATTTAGTCTCAAAATGATCTCTCCAGAAAGCATTCCCATTTTTCAGTTGGAAAAACCAATTTTTTAAAATATTTTTTATTATGGACATTATATACCTCCTGATAAAAAGTATCTATGAAATATTCTTGCCCCAAATAGAATTTCTATGTAATCAAGTCTCTAGACTCTGCTAATAATTTATAGGACACGCAGAGAACAGAGGAGTGTGTTAAATGACATATGAGGATTCAAACAACGGAATCCAGAATGTGAGAAATTTCAGGATTAAGAAAAAGTTTATATTGAGAAAATTTCGAAAAAAGAAAAAGTAGTATAGTGAACCCGCTATGTATTTATCGCTCAGATTCAGCGGTTATCGGTGACGGCCAATCCTGTTTCATCTTTACGTGTCACATTCCGCCCACCACTAATTATCTTGAAGGAAATCCCAGTCGTTGTATCACTTCATAAATATTTCTGTGCGTGTCTTTACAAATCCTCTTTTGAAAATACCATAACATCATCATCATACCTACACTATCATCATCCCTAAATTAATACTTTCTTAATACCATCAAACAGGCCGTCGTTTTTCACATTTTCTTGACTGTCTCATAAATTAAAAACAATTTTTGTTTCAATCAGAAATAAAGTCTCTATATTGAAATTAGTTGCTGTATCTCCTAAGTCTCATATTGAAAAGCTTCTCATTCCTCTCCTCTTTTTTCTTGAAATTTATTTGTTGAAGAAACCAGGTTTTGTCCTTAGACTTTTCCACATTCTGAATTTTGCTGATATGTTCTCTTCTTCTGTGTAACATATTCCTGTCCCTTGATTTCCTCTAAACTGGTAGTGAAAGCCGATTCAGATTCTGATTGCATTTTGGGCAAGGATACTTACAAGTGGTGGTATATGTTTTGTGGTGTGTATTTTCTAATTTAAGCAACTCCAGAGCCAGCAAGTGGAGAAGCCCTGGAGTTTTCACTGAGGTCTCTCTAGTTCCAAACCTGTGTTCTGGTGATCTCTTCCCATTGCCCTCTAAGTTCGTCTGGCAGCAAAGAATGGGAAGACACTAGGGTGATGGAGATTGGGAACAGTGAGACAAATTTACCTCAACATGTATGTGATAGAGACACCACTGGGCAGGAAGACAGCAAGCCACTGTTGTAATGTCCCAAGAATGCAGCAATGAAGAATATGACTGCAGAGACTCTAGTCTCTCTGAGAAGGAAGGTACAAGCCACAGGATCTTGTAGTATTTTGGTTCCCGGAGTTATGTTCTAAGGAGTCCCAGGCACCTGAAAGAGCAGAAACTTTTAGGTTTCTGTGACTTTTGAATGTTCTGCTGAGCTCTTGGGGTTAATGGAGGGATCAGAATTAACCAGATGGTTAGCAGATAGTTTTGATGACTTAAAAATATTTTTATTTCTTTGTTCTGCCTATTTCTCCAAGAAGAATTTGAGATGGAAAAATTTTCCTTTCAAAATGACCTACTTACTCTCTTTTTTTTTCTTCAGATAACATTATAGGTTCATTAACACACACACATGCACACACCCTCCATCTCAGAAATGTTTAGCATAGAAATCCCACATGGCAGAGCTCTCGTGGTGGGTGGAAGGAATTACTCTGAGTTGACATTTAGTGCTAACTTGTTCTGCATTTGATTTCTACTTGTAATCAGAAGAAAATCCCAAAACAATACAGATATGATTAAAAATAATTATATTAATTGGCATCATAGTAGACTTTTTTCCTCAACATTTTTTTTTCATTTAACATATCTTAGGAAGTGAAATAGTTATTATATAGGCATAGTTATATATTTGGGAATTCTATAATTAGTATAACAAATTATTCATGATAATATAATGTATTATAATATATAACATAAATTTATGTAATATATTTACAATAACAACACTATAATTATTAACTATTATATAAAATATAAAGTATCACTGTATTATAGTCACTATATATAGGGATTGCTTAGAAACTGTAATCATAAAAGTTAAAAATCAAAATCATACTTACTTG
Organism: Pteropus alecto; assembly: GCF_000325575.1. Lineage (NCBI taxonomy): Eukaryota > Metazoa > Chordata > Mammalia > Chiroptera > Pteropodidae > Pteropus > Pteropus alecto. The sequence goes on from NW_006436282.1 coordinate 19,546,883, forward strand.
CTAAGTGGTAGGCTTATATAATTAACTAGGACAAATAATTGATATGCGGTTTTGTTCTGGGGACCCAGAAAAGCTATCTTAGTCGTACTATTAATTTATCCTGCTTCTAGCTGCTGCTTCGATTTGGCCGCACGCACGGCAGTTTGGGGAAGCCCTGTGACACGGGGACCTTTCGGGACACTTATTTCTATTGTGAGCAGAATGCCGGCACTGGTTCTCTTCCTTTTTTTTCATCTTTTGCTTCCACAGACTAGGAGATAGTATGTTCTTTGCAGATAACTACAAAAAAATTTCCCCTACAATGCGTCAAGGAGGTACTTGTCTGCTAACTGAGTACCTGAGTGTCCGGGACTTGAAATGAGTTTAAACACTGAAGTTCAAGCAAAAACAAAAAGCAGAGTTACTGCCCCAATGTTCCGAAATCTACGTTTTTTTGTAACAACCCAGTGCTGAAATGGAACTCCCTTAACTTTGACACTTTGATGGTATTTCTGGTTCCTGGGAGTCCATGCCCCCTCTCCGAACTGTGGGATGGGTTTGGAGGTAATGCTGCAGCCAGACCCCGAACATTGGGTTTCTGCATTCATCTGCAGTTTCCTCGAATGTGGTGCGCAGGCCACGATGCAATTAAATGCCCAAACTGCCAAGTTCAGTTTCTGAATGTACATCACCCTAGGCCTGACTTGCATATTAAAGACATCCACTAAACATACAATTTTGATGTATAATCCATAATATGCACTGATCCCAAGTATATCTTATTTTTTTAAATAATTATTATTTTAAAGACCAGACATCATAGATATGGAACTTGGAATATAATTATGGAAAACCATACTAATAATTAGCAAAACAAAAGCCACCCTGGAAACTTGAGTTCACGCAAGCATATTTCTGCCAGCTTGGATTTTACATTAACACATTATCTGCAATAGTTGTCTCAAATGGAGTCTATTTACAGATATCTGCCAAGCTTTGTCAAAACAAACAAGCCCCCATAATAAGAGTTAGCATATGAAGTGAGGGTGGACAGAGCCCCAATCTTTTCCCCAGGGCTCTCTTTTATCAAACGACCCTGCCCGAAGAATAGAGGCCAGTGTTTTATGTTTCAAGTGTACCATATGGCATGATATGAGTGCACTTTAATGACTTATTAGCATATTCTTCCAACTAGTTAAACCAGCTTGACAAAATCTGAATTTTAAAATATTTGCATGAAACCTTCTGGAATAAACAAGGCTTAGTGATTTGTTTGCTTTTGCTAGTAGATGAAAGAGACGCCCATTGATCCTTCACCACAGTGCTCATGAAAAACATCAGATTGGCCACCTTCTTTCTAGCCTTTAGGAGTGGGAGAGTTTTGGAAAATCTACAGTGTTATTTAGATATTTTGTCTCCCCATGACGTAAAGCTTCCCCACTCTGCCTAGATTCTGTGCTTTGAATAATGCTTACTCTGTCTTCTGTGACCTTGATCCTCCCTTTGTGGGGAATGAGATGCTCTGGCTGAGCTCTAGTTGCCTGCCTGCCTCATTAAAAAGCCTTTTAACATTTGGGGGAGGACCAGGCACCAGATCAGGGCTTGGGGCTTCTCGCTGTGGCTTACTTAGGGAGTGATATGAACCTAAAAGGCAGTCATGTCTCCACTGTGGCTGCTCGAATGGCCTCTGGAAATGGAGTGTGTGAGGAAGAAGGCGAACAGAATGGCGCCCTCCATGCCACCTAGACAGAGGAAGCTAGCTTCTCCGTTTGTATTTTTCTTTCCTGATTTGTCCAAGTGTGAATGTTTCCTTTTCTCTTTTTCCTGTTAGTCCTTGGTACACTTTGTGGATTAGGATGCTGTTGGTGGAGGTGGCCAGTGACTACATATGAAGAAGATAATCCTTGGTGACCCCACAGTAAGGCTGTCTTGTCATCTCTAGTGCAACAATAACATGGGTATGTGAGAATCGATTTCACTCTAGGAAACCTGCCTACTTTATGGCAGATACTGCCACAAACCCTTTTTCCTCTACTTATTTTCTAGTAAGAGGTCATCATGTGACACTCTTGTAGCCAATGAGATATAAGTGGAAGTATGTTGGATACAGTGTCTGGGAAAGCTTTTGCTTTCCTGGTAAAAGGAGACAAACCTGGCTGGCTTGTGCCTTGTCTTTATACTTCTACCTTCTTCTTGTGTGGAATGTAGACAAAATGGCTGGAGGTGCTGCAGCTATCTTGCAATCATGAGATACAAGCGAGGAAAGAAGTTAACACTATTAGATGAAACAAACTGATTAGAAAACTGAAGCCAGAGTGGCTGAGCAACTTGCTCAAGATCAAACAAAGAAATTCCCTGACTTCAAGTACTGTGTTCCTTCTTTACGTTTTGTTAACAAGTCAAAAGGCAATACTTTTTACTGTTACCACACTCTAATCTTTGAACATGGATGGGCTTATTTAACCTTTACAAAAAACCTGGTGAAGTGCTATGGACTAAATTGTGTCCCAAAATTCCTGTGTTGGAGCCCTAACTCTCTGTGTGACTGTATTTGGAGACAGGACCGTTAGGGGGATATTTAAGTTAAATGAGGTCATAAGGATGGGGCTTGAGTCTGATAGGATTAGTTTCATCATAAGAAACACCAGAGAGCTAGCAGGAGTTCTCCCTCTCTCTCTCTCTCTCTCAACCTCTCTCTCTCTCTAAAAAATCTCTCCCTCTACCTCTCTCTCTCTCTCTCTCTCTCTCTCTCTCTCTCTCTCTTGCACACACACAAACATGCACACTCACCTGCACACATGCACACACACTGCCATGTGAGGACACAGAGAGAAGGCGGCCATCTGTAAGCCAGGAAGAGAGTTTTCACCAGAAACCTAACTGCTGGCACTTTCATTTTTGACCTCCCAGCTTCCAAAACTGTGAAAAATAAATTTCTGTTGTTTCAGCCACCCACCCAGTCTGTGATATTTTGTTTTAGCAGCCTAAGCAGACTAAAGCAAATAGGTACTATCATCATGCCCATTTTGCAGATGAAGAAACTGAAGATCAGACAACTTAAGTGTCTTTAAGGTCACATAGCCAGTAAATGGCATTTCCCTTTTCCTCAAGAGATGGTGTTCCTGTGGTCACTATGTGGTTAGTCCTATTAAAGAGTTTATATCAGATGATTTCAATTTCTAAAGGTAAAACCAGATTTTACCTTTAGATATTGGTTCTCATCTCTCCATTGAGAGCTCAATAGGCTACTTTCTGTGTGAAAAAGTGCTTTATAAGCTAAAATATACTATGCATATGCAAAGTCATTCATTTTAAGAATCAGTTATGTTTGTCTTCTTTACAATACTTGCCCTTAATTCCTACTTGTATGTTTCCTAAAGAAAGATCTTCATCAATGAGACAGTCATTTGAGAACAAATCAGCGTCAGTTATGCTCTGGTAGCTCTGAGTAGAACCTAATCTTCTCTGAGATTCAGAGGATTTTCCTTCTAGTTATATCCTCATGTATCTCTATGTTCATGTTCTAAGACCAAGGATCAGTTAGCATGTCAGAGTGATCTCTCTCCACTGAAGAGAGCCTGATCTCTGAAATCGGATCTTGACCAGCCACATCTCTAGACAGCGTTTTTCTGGAACCCTCTTCCCCATGGTCACCCTATTAGAACCTCAGTCTGCCGCATGTCATCATCTCCTTAGCCTTGTTTTCTATGGTCACAAAGTCAAGGGACAGCAATGCCGGCAAATCTCTGAAGCTTAAAGTGCCTAATTAACTCACATATGCCACAGACAGGAGCCTGAACTATTTATGGCACCAAGAAGTGAGAAAATGTCCCCTACCATGGGTATCAGGTAACTAACACAGTTCTGCCAAAGTTTGGTTGTGAAACACGAAGCCTCTGAAACCCGTTGGTGTTAAGTGCACACCAAATATTCAATCCAGACATGTCGTGCTTGAACTATTCTGGGGCTCATAAACCTTTCATCAGAATCAGAGGTGAAATATTTGGCCTTATTTGTAAGTCCCATATTTCTAAAGACCTTGGGGGCTCATTTAGTATTCCCAGCAGAAAGGTCACAAGGTTGGTTTGCAGGAGTCCCGCTTTAGTGGAACTGGTGACTTCGAGCAGGAGATACTTTCATGATTTTCCAGGAACCAGTCCCTCGATTCTCCTGCACGTCACTCATGCTGATCCTTTCCCCCTCCAACAACTCTCTCCCCCCGCAAGAAAAACCCTCTAAACACAAGCACTGCTGTGTAGGGCTGTTCAGAGCCCTTATATTTTCTGACCCAAACAGTAAAACCTTTATTTAATATTAGGGAAGCAGCCTGCTACCCCTTTGTAGGCGAACTGTATTACAAAAGCCTTCGAAAGTGGTGGTTTTATTGGCAGAGGGGAGGTTACTTCATTTCATGCAAACCTGAAATCTGAGTGTGAAGAGTGGTCCTTTGACATCGTCTCATCCACCCTTAGGTTTACAGGTGAATGGAGTGAGATCCAGAGAGGTGAGGTGACCAGCACAGAGCTCATAGCTGGGTCGTGGCAGGTCTGTGCTTTATTGGGTATTAGCTCATGGACCTCAGACAAGTGACCTAACCACTCCTGGGCTCAGTTTTCTCACAGAGGCTCTGAAGATTGAGTGAGATAATTCATCCAAAATAATTAGCGCAGTGCCTGGTATAGAGTAAATATTAGCCAAGGGTGTTACTATTATTGCTATTATTTCCCTGATCATTCACTTCGAACTTTTACTTTTCCTAGCTCCTAGCTCTGTCCTTATGTGACCAACGGTATGCCCAAATCTGGGCCTCAAAGGCTGCCTTACAATGGGATGCTGTGATGCAGTTTTAGAGAATGTATTTTACTTTCTGAAATAGTCAAAGCCTCTAGAGGTTCAAAAAACTTATGAACAAAATATGACAACAGGTCACTCCTGAGTTCCTATTATCAGGTAAGCTAAGCACTGACTTTTTAAAGCAGCGGTGAAAATGTCTTCCTCATAAACAAGCTGTGTACTTACAGTCACTGAAAAGCCGTTTGGATGCTCTTTCCTTTCCAAAAAAAAGGAGTGTTTTTTCTCGCTCGATGATTTGTTAGAGGTGTTTGGACAACTTAGGCCCATTATCTGCGAGTATTATCTTCTCACTTGCTGACTTTGCTGCCTGGAATGTCCTTTTCTCAAATGGTCTCCCCTGAAGGTGGTGGCACTAAATCAGACCTCTGGGGGAGAGTGAGCTTTCTCTCCAGGAAGGTCACCCCGGAACACACCTATGCTCTGGGGTCTTTCTTAAAAACTGTGCGGTAGCTCTCTCCTCCAGGAGGGAGGTGGGCTGGAAGGAACTCATAGGCTGGCCCATGTTTGACTGACAATCGCTAATGTTTCTTGAGAAACTATTATGTGTCAGGCTTTGTTTTAAGCATTTCACATTTTTTTTCTTGTTGAATCTAGTAGCAATCCTTTGACTTAGGTGCTTCTGCTAGTTTCATTTTGCAGATGGAGAAATTGAGGAACCAGAGGTTAAAGAACTTTCCAGAAGGGACACAGTACCCTCCCACATGTCCAAGCTGGCATCTGACTCCCCGAGCTGTGCCCTGCAGTGCCCTGTCTCATCCACACTCTCATCTGCTTCTGGACAAATCAACCAGGAGTTCATTCAAAACAGGGTTCAACTGTGTTAATGCTCCTTCCCACCCGACCTTGCAGATCCTGGTTGAGACAGGTTTATAGACAACTTTAGAGACACAGTTAAACCCCGCCCCCACCTCCCTACAGTCTGTCCCCCACCCCCCCTTAGGTGGCTACTGTCTTAGGAGGACTGGGATGTATTTTTCCATTGAATGTTTCTGTGCTTTAATGATAAATGTATGTATTTAGATATAACACATAGAATCATTTTGGATGTTTGTGTTTTATGATATGTAAATGGTATTATACATAATAGGTTGTTTTACAACTTAAAAAAATTTAACATGTGTTTCTGAGTTTTATTCACAAGTATATGTAAATCTAGTTCATTTGTTTAACTGCTATATAATATTTCAATGTATAATTATACTCTAAGTGATGTTTTTTATTTCTCCTAGTGATAAACAACACTGCTACAAACACTTGTTCACATCTCCGTGTATACACAGGTGAGAATTTCTTTAGGTTTATGTCTAAGAGTAGAAGTGCTGGTTTGTAAGGTATGTATATATTAACCTGACTAAATATTGCCTAATTGCTCTTGAAAAAAAAGGTTCCAGTTTACACTCCCAGGAGTATAGAATAAGAATTTGTATTTCCTCCCAATCCTTGCCAGCACCCAGCATTCTCAAACTTTAAAATTTTGTATTTTAATTATTATTCATTGAGCTTTTTTCTCTATGCAATTTACAGCCTTTTTTTTTTTGGTTTACAATTTTTAAAGTGACTTTTCATAAGTCATATAGTACATGATTTAAAACTTCAGAGCAGAAAAGCATATGTAACGAAAAGTAAGTCCACTCCCCATTTTGACTCCCTCTCTCAGAAGGGGAATGAATGATTTCTTATGTAGGCTTCCAGCGGTAATCTATGCATTTACTAACATATACGTGCAGTGTGTGTGAATGTGTGTACACATACATACACATGTATATATTGTAAACATACATGTAATTATCCTGTCCGTGCTGTTAGTACCTTGAGATTTCCATTTAACAAAAGATCTTGGAGATTGTTTCAATTTAATATTATTAATATTTACCTCAGTTTTAAAATGGCCAATCAAAAATCTGTTTTTTCTTTAAGTCTTGTATGAAAACAGGACTCTTCCACGATCCAGCATTACGCGTGATCTTGACACTTGCTTTTAATATTCGTACCTTGAAGTACCCATGGCTAGCTGCCTCTCTTTTTGGCCGGGCCTTTCCAGTCAAAGCCAAATCTAAATGGTTATTCAGATACTTCAGACAGAAAGTCCTTGCCCAAGTAATTGTTGTAAAAGCAAATTTTGGTAATGACGATGAGACAGGAAGTAACTGAGAAGTTTATTGTCTTGCTGGCATACAAAGAATGCAAAAACAATTATTTTGATCTTAATGTCTTCTGTTATTGAGTTCTTACTATTGCCAGACCATGCATTCTACCTAAAGTATATTTTTAATCCTCTCAGTATTTCTATGAGGTTGATATTATCATCACTCCAATTTTATAGCTGTAAAAATTGAAGCTCAGGGCACTTAAATAACTAGCCTAAGGTCTCAAAGTTGATAAAAATTAGCGGAGCCAGGATTCAAATCCAGATTGAGGTGACACCAAAGCCTCTTTTCTAACTGCCATAATGTCTTCGCACATGCGTATATAATTTAGTTTATTTAGTAATTATAAGATGACATATTTTTAAGTGTCAAGAATGTATCAATTTACATATTAATTTTTAGAACCATGCAAGTTATTAAATATTTTAATATCGCTCTAGCATCTTTATTACTCACTGTTCCCCTACATCTGACTGATATTCTAGTTAAACTGAACCAGTCACTCTTACCTAAATATACCTTGTGTTTTCCTGCCTACTAGTATATCCTTTGGCTCTAGAAATGCTGAGGAAAGTCCTCATGTCAGCCAGTTCTGTTCTGCAACAGTCGAATTCGACAAATATTTATAGAGCGATTACTAGGTAGCAGCTAAAGAGAAAAGGGTAACAAAGAGACTGAAATGTGAGCGAGTTTCAGAGATATTGCTGCAGTCTCTGTGGAGACTCATTGGCTCAGTCAACAGACTTGAAGGGCTCCTTTCTGCATTGTACCCTCTGCGGGACATCCCAGTGCCTGTTTCTCTTTGAAAAGAAAAAAAAAATCACCTCCTTGTGTATTATTTTTTATTTGCTTCCATCTTCCCCATTTCTCTTCTATCTCATTAACCCAATGCGTTATTGTTGGTTTGAATTTTTCTTCATCCTTGACTAAGAGGGGTATAGTTTCTGCAATCTTCGTGATGATTTTATAATGGGGCTGTGGGGGAATAAGGAAAGAACTAGCACGGCTCTGCATGATGATGCGAAGTGTCAACACTGTTAGAAAGAGGTGACCTTGCGAATATGGCATTCGTAAGGGTTTGGAGTTCACAGTTAGAATTAATGTTTGCCATGGGAAGTGTGATTCAACTGTAGCTTGCTGAACAATCTTAAGAAGGTAGGAGCAGGACAGCTTACTCACAGCCACGTCAGCCTCTTTGTTCCTGGAACATACCTGGCATTCTTCTTTCTCAGGGCCTTTGCCTAGCTCCAGGTTTCTTAACAATGGCACCTACTGACATTTTGTGCTGGATAGTTCTTTATTGTGGGGCATTACCCTATTCATCGTAGCATGTTTAACAGCATCCCTGGGCTCTACCCCCTGGATACCAGTAGCATCCCACGCCCAGTCATGACAATCAAACACATCTCCGGACATTGCCAAGTGTCCCCTGGGGGATAAAAAACCTTGGTTGAGAGCCACTGCTGTGTCTGCTTGGCACACACTCTTCCCCCAAAGACCCACATTTCTATGTCCTCATCTCTTCAAATCTTAGTGCAGCTCTTACCCACGGAGCCTCCTCTGGCCTCCTTATTAATAACGCAAATGTCTCCACATTCCTTTGCATCCCTTACCCGCCTCCACTTTTTCATTTTCATGACCATCTCATGTACCATACCATGTACTTATTTTTATGTGCTTACATTCGCTTTCTCTCACGAGAATGGAAGCTCCTCGAAGGAACAGTTTTGTTCCCCGATGCTTTCTAAGCAGCAACAGCGGGTCGTCACACATAGTAAAAACACACACACGAAGAGATCCGCAGTGAAACTCTGCCCCTTACTCCCGTCCACTGTGCCGCCGGTGCTCCACCTTCGAACTAAGAAATCATTTTTTTCTAGTTACTGGTATATCCTTTAGAGTTTCTTTATGCAAAAATCAAGCAAGTAGGATAATACATTTCTTACCCAAACTTTTTTTTTTTTTTTTACATCAAAAGTTGACATATGTATGCACCTATCTAGCACCTTCCTTTTAAAAATTTAACCTTACATGCACTGTGGTAATAGTTTCTTTGTCTAAGATTTTTTGTCTAAGATTTTTGCTTTCTTGTTTGAACATGTCCTCTCTATGGTTGAAACTCGGAGATTCACAGCCTAATAAATACTGCCCCTCCCCCCCCAACTTTCCTGTCTTTTAACAAAGAAAAAAACTTGATTTGCCCTTTCAACTTGAATCTAGATTTCAGTCATACCCCAGCCGGGTGTCAGCCAGTCAGAGGTCTGCTTGCCTTATTTCCTGCATGAGAGCGATTCATTGACTCAAGTCCATATGTCATTTGATTATTTTGGATTATGTGACAAGTTTTTTTTTTTTCTTTTGATATAAATTAAATTGGTTCCCCCTAGGACAGGGCCAAGCATTGGTACTTCTTGGAAGTCAGCCAGCCTATAAGTGGGGATGCAGACAGTGTTGATCTGGACCTTTGGACAAGAATCCCCTGGGGCGTTCCTAGGCAGTGTTGCCAGCAGGGGCTGCAGGAGGGGACAGCAGGCAGGAGAAGTACCTCCTTGCACAGCTCTCTCTGACTGCACTGGAGGTACCCTAGACATTCGTTTAGAACCAGCAACTCTGGATTTCGGTGCAGAAGGAGTTTATACATCTGCCCTGTTTATACATATGATGGGCCTTAGCAACCCTGAAAGGCAGAAACTAGGAGGCCCAGAGAGATAACACGTCGCTTTAGGCATCTAAACGTTCAAAAGGCCCAGGAAGAAAAAAAATCTGACCTGGTGCCCGCGGTATGACTCTGTGATGGGCAATTCATCCTGTGGGAGCAAATGAATGGTGTGTGTTTTGAAATTAAGCTCTTAGTGATTATTACTTTAGAGGTCTTAAAATGTTTAGCTCTCAACTTATCAGGCCTCAATGTGTGACATTTCATGTTAGCCAAAATGACCGTATTTTTTAAAGACTGGAAAGATAAAATACATACCAACCTTTGAAATCGTAAACAAAGAATTAGAATGACAGATCACTACTGGTTAAAAGAAGCTATTATCTTGGGTGTACATACAAAAGATTCTTTTCTCATTTGGGAGAGACTTGCTCAGGACATGATAATTAAACATTGTTTTTCTCTCCTTAATTCCAGAAAGGTTAGCAAGAAGTTGCAGCAGGAACAAAGAACAGCTGGATCATGCATCTTTCAAATGAGAAAAACTTGTTTCCTTAATCGTGGATGAACCTGTGAGGAAATACTTTAGAAAAGACCGAACTCATCCATCCTTTCATAAAATATGCAATCTAATCAGCACTCTGAGAAAAACAGAGGGGAAGGATTAGGAATAATAGTCTGTGTTTATTTTTGTCTGGGACCTATGGAAATGTAGGTTTATGACCTGACGAGCTCTCACAGTTAAAATAAATGGCATAGGTAATAGTGCTTGCTGCCAGACCTGGGCTGGGTCTTCCTGGGTTTCACAAGGTAAGCAGTACCTCGAGCTGCAGTTGCCTTGCTTGTCTCAAGGTTGGAACTCCTGCACCAGGCAGGCCCCCGGAGGAGTTCCCGGCTGCACAGTGGCCAGCTGTGGCCATTGCCCCTGCTGCCTCCTCCCTCCACCTCCACTGTTACTGACTCCCACAGCAAAGTCACGGTCGGGTCTCCAATAACTATATTTAGTTATGTTTGCTGGGAAGAGAGATATCCAAGAGTTTACATCTTCTTTACTCTTTAATTTTTTAATATACATACAAATATAGTTTACTTCAAGCTTGAAAACAATATTTTATTTCTTTTTTTTGCAATTTGATCTTAGAGCTTTGATTTGTAGTGTGTTTTCGTACAAGGAGTCTAGGCGCTCTTTTTTTTTTTAACTACCATATAGTTCATTCCTTGAAAGCGTACAATTCAATGGTTTTTAATATGTTCACAGAATTATGCAGCCATCACCAAAATGTAATTTTAGAACATGTTCGTCACTTCAAAAAGAAATTCCATGCCTATTAGGAGTTGCTCCCCATTCCTCCCCGCTCTCCCAGTGGTTGAAAACCACTGATCTACTTTCTGTCTCTGGAGATTTGCCTATTCTGCTCATTTCATTCAGTATGTAGTCTTTTGTGACTGGCTTCTCTCCCTTGACATAATGTTTTCAAGGCTCGTCTATGTTGTAGCAAGAATCGGTAATTCATTCCTTTTCATTACTGAGTAATATTCCATTGTAGTATTCCAATTTGAAAAAAAAGAAAGAAAAGAAAACACTCTTCTTCCAGTGGTGATTTTACATATGTATTAACATGTTTCACATGCTGATAAAATACAATAGTGCACTGATCTAGTTGTGTCCTGTCTCAGTCATCTGCATCTGGTCTGTACCCTGAATTATCCTTGAATTCTAGTTTACCATGGCCAACCCTTCTAACCTCCCTATAAGATTAAAATGCAGATCTGAGAAGCCTCGCTCATGCTCAGCTTGTCAAAGAAGGCTGAGTTCAACCACAGTCCCATCTTTCCGGAGTGGAATCGGGAAAATACCTAAGCAACTTCAGGGGACACTGTGAGCAAAAGACTCGTGAGCCATTGACCGGCTTTGCTCTAACGCCCCTCAGCACCCCATGGCATGAAGAAAGCTGAAGTCCGACAAATTTAAACCCCAACTTTCAAAGCTTTGAAAAGGTCTGTGGATAGAATTTCTTTCCTATTTTAATGCTTCATAACCTTGATTCTAATCATAAATAATGCTTACTTCATGTCTAATGGGGCTAACATCATGTATGATAGCACTGTATCTGAGGAGGCATAAAAATAGAGCAAGAAATCATGACCAAGAATGCAAAGCAAATTTGAAAAATCAGCAAAATTTAAAATGAAGTGTTCCTAATCAATTTCACATGCTACTTGCCTAATGAAATTGTAACAGATGATGCTAACTAAATCTAGAGCTGTTGGAGGAGCAGCAGTGGGGACTGTCGCTTTTTTCCTCCTTGTATAGTACTGCAAGGCTCATGGTAACTCCTCTGCCTACACCTGGGCATACCTGCAGCTCGGGAGAGTCTTGCTTCCCAGCATGTAATGAGCACCTACGCTTTTCGCCTGCCCAGCATCCACTGCTCTCCTTTCAGGTAACCTGATTCTCTTGTGACAGTGAGGATTCCACTCTCCTGCATGCCATTTGGGTGGAACTGCCCTGCCACCCCCTGGTTAAGGGGGTCGCATAACCCAAGCCTGGCCAATCAGAACTTCCCAAGGGAAAGCTCTGACTGGGAGCGACAAGTCATGGAATAGATAGTTACTTCTTGGACAACTTGACATTTGTTTTTAAATAAATTACAGAAGAACACATCTCAGAAAGCACCTAGCTGTGTTTCACATTTCAGTTATGGTGCATTAGAAGTCAGCACAGTTTCCTGGGACAGTCCATGCTCTAGACTCAAACTGCCTGTGTTCAAATTTGTGACTTAACTAAACCTCCACTTCCTTATTCTATAAAAGAGAATAGTAGCATCTACTTTATCAGGTAGTCGAGAAAATTAAATAAGAGAATTCACAAAGTGATTAACACAGTGCCTCGTACCTAACAGATTCTCAATGACAATTGAGTGTGGGGACAATAAGCTTAAATATGCTTCCTTAGATTTCCTTTTATTTGGCCTGTATAGCATCTCTCTTGGGAGAATGGGATCACACAAATGTGATGTCCCTCAGATACAAAGATATAGTGTGAGTCACCATTAGTTGAACATGTGTTTAGAGTTATTTAGCAAGTAATGATTGTAAGAGTCTTGAGTTAGGGACTTTGTTAAAACGAATCTTGAGATAGGGCTCTCTCTTTAATTATGATCTATTACATTCTCTCTTTTTACATTAATTCTTTGCGTTCCTCTTTCTTTCTCATCTCTTCATGTAGTCAAATCTTATAGCCAAACAGAGTCTCTCATTCAATAAATAGTTATTGAGAGCTAAGCCTTGAGCATAAAGATGAATTAGAATGCTTCTGAACTCAAGGCCTCATGCTTGCCCTCCTCAACTTGACGTCCATTGTTTTCACTGATATTCGGGCTCTTAGGAACTCTTATCTGAACGGTTGAAAGAACTTCCTTACTGACCTTTTCCCTCTCATCCCTACTCTTCCTTCCGCCCTTCAAATCTCTCTGCTAGATTAATCTTTCGAAAACTCAGCTCTAACTACATATATCAGCAAAAACCCCTATTGCTCCTCATTATCAACCAAGTAAAGCCAACTGTCTTCTTTCTGGTATATGGGGCTCTCTACAATATGGTGTCATGTTTTCTTCTCTGTCTCCTCCTCCTCTTTCCCCACTGCCCTGACCATCATCTCTTCCCCCGCAGAAGGTTTCACATTTCCCTATCCAGCCTTTGGTCCATTTGCAGTCCCCTTCCCAAGTGGGTCAAAACCCTGCCTGTTCTTTAAATGACTTGTCTAAGAAGTTTTTCCTGGTTTCTCAAAGGCTTTCCCTCCCCTTAGCCTCCATAGCACTTTGTAACTCTGATTCTACAAGGACACACACAAGGGCTCAGTTTTGTTTCATAGGTACTGAGGTAAGACAGAAAGGACTCCCTGAGTGTGAGAAAGAAGACTCTGAAATGTACTTCCAAGAAGGAACGGGGACTTCAGCTTTCTCTGGAGATTTTGAAGAAAGGGATGCATCTTTCAGGGAAATTTTTACATGAGGTTGTGTCCTGCTTGGAAGTCAATCAGTGAACCAATGACCACCAAAGAATCTGGGTAGTTAGAAATCTAGTAAATTTCTTGAGACAGTTTAAATTCCTTAAGACAGTGCTTGCGTATAGATAGGGAGGGAGAACACTAACACAGAGCCCCGTGAAGTAGGTTAAAGACTAACATGGAGCCATTTTTCACTTTGCTAAAGGAAATTATCACCAGGAGAATCTCTTGGAGGATGGGTTGTTTTGAGGTTCTCTGTACCTTCTTAGGACTAGGTTAAGTTATTTTTCTTTCTTCCACAGTGATTTGGGTCCTGGGATCTTCCTGGTTCTTTGCACAAACTTTGAGTGTAGAGTCACTATTAGGAAACAGTGTGAAAAGGGGGGGATATTGTGTTGCCAGCACTTACCGCATGTGTGTTAACTTCCATATCAAACCATAAGGCATGTATTACTTTCTCCATTTTTATAGGTGTCAGAATTTTAGAAAAGTTTATGGACTTGACTAGGGTCATTCTATAAGCATTAAAATGAGTATTCAAACCCACGTCATGTTCTTTCTGGTTCCATTCAAATCTGCCCACTGCCCCTTCCTTATCATCTGTTACCTGTTTCGACTTTCTTTCCCTTATGAACTTTGAGCTGTCCTGTTGCCCCAACTCTCCGCTAACCTTCCCCATGTCATATCAGGCTAAGACCCGTCCCTTACCTTCCCCTAGAATCAAAGGGGGATTTTCCTTCAGGGCTAAGCTACAAGCCATCTTAGAGATGATCCTGAGCTAAACTGTCAGTGATATAGCGTGACCCAAAGACTAAAAAATTATTTACTATGATCGTGGATTTATTTATTTCTCCTTTTAGTTCTATTAATTTTGCTTTACGTATTTTGAAGTTTATATTAATAGGTACATACAAATTTAGGATAGTTACATTTTTCTGACAAATTCACTCATGTATCATTTCGAAATGTTTCTCTTTATTTCTGGTAATATTATTTGTCTTCAAGTCTACTTAGATAATTCTTATAGTTAGCATTTGCATGATAATATCTCCTTTCATTCTTTTACTTTCAACTTCTTTGGGTGCTTATATTTAAAGTATATCTCCTGTAAACAGCATATAGTTGAATTACTGAGTCATTTTTTGAAAAATCAAATTTGCCAGTCTCTGTTTTTTAATAGAATGTTTAGTTCATCAACATTTAATGTAATTATTGATATAGCTGGATTTATATCTCCAATCTTGTTATTTGTTTTCTGTGTTTCTTTGTTTGCTTCTGTAGGGAACTACATTTGAATAGGAAACTCATGGATACAAAGCTTCTAACATTACTTGGTAATATTTTAGACTATCTCAGCAGGTAAAGTAAGGAGCTTTCTCATATCTCTCAAGTGTTACGAGGTAAACATCTAAATTTTTTGTCTATCAGTAAGGAAATGTCTTAATTATTTAACACTTGGGCCATTATCAGTTTTTTACTTTCATTAATGGTACCTAGAAGACCATATTCATTCATAGACTTTTACTCTGTTTTGGACTGATGTAATAGAACAGAGTTCCAGAAGGAGGATCATTGAGTTGAAGAGTATTAAACATTTGTATAGTTCATTGTACACATTACTGTGTTGTCTTCCCAAATGGGTGGCACCAGTTTATCATGCAACTAGCAATACTTGAAAGTACCAATTTTGCCACACTTTTACCAGTACTGGATGTTTTTTAATTTAAAAATTATTTTATTTACAAATTTATTTATACCATAACTTCTGGGATTATATTTAGTATATCTTACATTTTCTGATGTTCTATAAAAAAACCTCCAGAGCAGCAGGAAAAAAATACAAAATTTTTATTATGCTGAGAATGCTAAAGAATATTTTTAAGTCAGCAGAGTGAAAATGGTGAAGATCCAGGGAGACTAAAGAATCCCCTGGCTGATTCCTAAGGAACACAACTACCACTTCATAGATCTCTCTATCCTCCCCTCTTCAAAACCTCCTGCCAAATCTATATTCTGTTTTGTTCTAAGGCGTTGTCTCAAAAGGAATTTGCAAGGTGCAAATATTGATGCACCTAAGGGACAGCTAGGTGCTTAGAAGAGCAATTGGCCCACCCTTGATGTCAGGGGAAAAAGAAAATCTTTGCTAATAGGATACCTTTGTAATAAGGAAACATAATGATTTTTATTATGCAATCAAGTATAAGCATTTCTTCCATTATAAACTGCAATTCTTTGTTATGTGAAGGCAAGAACTATTTTTATTTTCAGATCAATAGTTGGTTTGCTGAGTTAATAATGTGAAATGTTAATATAGTGTAAAATAGCAAATTAGGCTGCTTGCATTTGGGAACATCTTTCTCGTCAGACCCCATGGCTCTGGCCAGGTTGCATTAATCACAGCAGCCTGCTGCTCTGGAGTTTTCTGGGTTATAGAGACCTTCCTGGTTAAGACAGGCCTCCCGAAAAATCACAATGGAACTTTGAATATGTGCTTTCATCTCTTAGGCCTGTCTCATAAAATTGGTGTGGTTCTGAAATGTGTTTTCTCAAGGGGTGTACTGCATATTTGCTTTTTGCTAGGCGGGCTGAGCCAATAATGATTTCAATCAATAAGAAATGCTTTCATCAGTAGAGTTTTATGACAGCGGCTTTAAGAGTCTCCTGACATGAGATGAACTCAGTTAAGTTTTATTGGTAATTTACCAGATATACTTCATGAAATATACTCAGAGGAGTTCAGAATTCATTTTCATCTACAACCATTGAAAGCCTCCAAAGATTAAAGGAGACTCAAATCCATTTCCGACCTGACCATCACCTGAAGGTGCTAGCCCACACAGCCAGCTTCCAACTGTCTACACCTTAGCGCTCACAGAAACATGGGCTGACACATATTTTCAATCCTAGCTTTATTCCTCTCCTTTACCTGTCTTTCCTCTAAATCCTACAAACACACACACACACACACACACACACACACACACACACACACACACACACACACATGCTCATATACCTTATCCAGCTGCCCCCTATAAGCAGGAGACACTCCAGTTTTGATAGTGTCCTAAGCTCTAGCCCTCTTCACAAAGCTTTAAAAAAAATCATAAAATATTCCTAAACTATTTTTGAGTTGCAGTGATGCTTTAGATGTATTATTTCACTTAAGCCTGATAGTGACATTTTGAGACTATAATAGTTCTTTTATAGAGGAGGAGATTGAGGTTTGGCAACGTTAAGCAACTTGCCCAGGGTCACACAGCGACGACTTGGTGGATGAGGGATATTAAACCCAGATCAAACTTGACTGCAGAGCCCATAATCTTTCCAGATGCCACTTGGCTTCCGGGAAGAATTAGGCAACTGAACATTTGCTTTAACCTTGTCTGAACCAGTGAGTAGGTAAAGAACCCAGACCTTTCATGCTCGAATAAAAGCTTGTGTGTAGATATGCTTTGTAAATGCAAAGAGCACAATAGAAGCATAAGTGGATATCACTTATGTGATGTGATTATTTATTTGTTTGAAGGTCAACAAAGACTTCTACGAAGTCCCAAGTATCTCCTGGCATCCCTGCGGACTTCTAGAAATTTCTTTATACTTAACTTCTTTGGGTCGATGGGTCTGGCCTACTTTGCTTCTTCTACCTTGACCTTCCTTAGCCAGGACCAATTTACCTATTAGGCACAGTAGGCATAGTACCTAGGGCCCATAGTACTTCTAAAGGCCCACAAAAATGTTTTAATTTCTTTAAAATAAGAAGAAACAAGTGAATATAATCTAGCTTGGATTATATTCATCCTTATACT
Source organism: Pteropus alecto (assembly GCF_000325575.1). NCBI lineage: Eukaryota > Metazoa > Chordata > Mammalia > Chiroptera > Pteropodidae > Pteropus > Pteropus alecto. The sequence continues at coordinate 19,564,337 of NW_006436282.1, forward strand.
AACTCAGTCATAAAATGTAATTTTTAATGTGTGTGTGTGTGTGTGTGTGTGTGTGTGTGTGCGCGTATATTTATTTATTTTTTTAAATGGAAGAAATAGCCCATGAAGACAAAGTGCCTGGGGTCCATGAAAGTCATAATGTGGTTCTTACCTCAGCTCCTCCTGCTGGAGCCATTGACTTATCTAGACTGAAGCCTCCACTCAGGCCTGGAGCTAAGTCTGCTTTCTGTGGGCCAGGGTTGGGTGGTCAGTCGTACCAGTCTTAGCTGCTTTGCAGGCTTTTGTATGTGTCCCTGCTTACCGTGTGTATCTTGAGACTTCTCACTCAAGCTTCTTCCTCTGCTGGAATGCTTTCTCTCCCTGTCTTTACATGCCTGACTCCGGATCAGCCTTTGAATTAGCTTAAATGTCACTCCTCAGAAAGTCTCCCTTGACAACCCCAATCTAAACTTTCTACCCTTGGTGTACGCTAGAGCATCCTGATTCATCTTTGAAGCACTTGTTACACTCTGTTGCTTTGTTTATTTGTGTGATTCCCATATTGGATTAAGATCTATCTGCCTCTGTTTCACCTATGCATTTTTACTGTGAGTCTCTGGCACCTGGGACAGTGTCTGATACCTGCTAGAAGCTTGATAAATACTTGTGGAATGAATGAATAATTGGATAAATGTCTTCAAAGCCAACCAAGTCCTGTATCCAGTGGTCCAGGGCAAGCTCTGGGTATCACTGTATCCCATCTACCCCTCCTATGCCTTCTCAGCCACACAATGGGGTTCTAATTCTTTGAGATCTGGCTTGCTTGGTTACCTTGTACAGTGCCCCAGATTTCCTGGGATTGGGGCTCACACTGTCGCGTAGACAGAGATCGGAGCCCTGACACCCCCTCCTGGACAGGCAGCCATATTACCAGTTTATTTCTGTGGTGTAGGGTCAGATCTTTGGCAAGCAGGAACAGTACCCTCCCTGGCCCCGGAGTGTTCAATGTCCATCTGAATTCAGCCCTTGTGAACTCTGCTACAAGACTAGTCTCCAAGGTGTGGTTTCTGCTTAGCATAGGATTCTTCTTTCTCCTCCATGGCTTGTGTGTCTCTACAGGCTTCATGCTGGTTGCCCAGCTGAAGTGGGAGAGGTTTATATAGTAAGCCATTATCAGTCATTAACACCAAATGATTTTCTTTTCTGAATTCCTGCAATTCAGATGAAGCTGAGGAAATAATGAAAGGCATGATCAACACATTTAAAATTTTTCATTATGAAGCAATGAATATTCATTGTTGAAAATTTATAATATAAAAATAAGTAAAAGAGAGATAATAAAATCATTTAATAAATATTTTTCTTCTGCTCATCTATATTTGCAAATTTTCAATACTGAATATAGTTTTTATAAGGAAAAATTATTTTTAATTTTTAAGAAGTTCATAAATATATATTCCATAAGGTTAATAGCTTTTTTTCCTGAGGTGGTAGAATTATGGGTAATTTAACTTTTCTTCTTTGGGTTTTTTTGTTCCCTTTTTTGTACAATGGTAACTATGTTATTTTTGTAATAGAGACAAAACAATTTCAAAATAAATATTAATAAAATTCTGCTATTCAGAAGGAACTATTGCTAATATTTTGGTATATGTTAAGTATTCTTTTCTTTGTATAGATAGAGTTTTTTAAAAATGGTTACAGGCACACTATTATAATCTTAGTTTTAAACTTACCCTCACATCTTAAGCATCTTTCTACATCATTAAGATTTGTCCATGAAAATCTTTTTAAATCACTGCCTTGTATTCCATTGTACAGCTACAGCATAGTTTCTTTAAACAATTCATTGTTGTTGGACAATTATGTTGTTTCATATTATCACCATTATTAATAATACTAATGACTATTTCCTTTGAGCAAATTCTTAGAAGCAGAATTGCTTGACCTTTTTTTTTTGTAGGTCAATTTTTAAGGCTTTGTGTTCATACTGGAGACCCAAAGTATGGAGTTCTGGGTTTGGTATAGGAATCACCACTGTGGGAACTTAGAAAGAAGTGGGGATCTGAGAGGGAACAGGAGGACCACAGGTCTGGGTTGGGTAATAAGGATTGTGGAAACTATATCAAGGTAAATACAGGTAGAGCTGTGAGGCAGAGTTATGTTCTTATTTGTGGCTGCCTGTAGCCACCATCCAAAATCTGAAATTTATTCTTGGCTTTGATTCTTTTTCTCAGGCAGTTTGCTTGAGGTCCTGATTTTATCCTCAGTCTCATTGCTGTGTTTTAAATTTCTATTTCCCTCTTGCTTAGGACTGCCATTATGATTTCTTCAAGCTGTGTACTGTAAGTCCTAGGGGACACCATTCATTATAGATTGTGCCCTGTGCTGTGCACACCCTGCACAACTCTTTGCAGTGGCCTTGCTCCTGCTAAACTCTTTGCCGTGGTCTGTCTTTTGGTTACTTAGAAGAGCCCTTTATTCTCAATCTTCTGTCCAGATCCTGGATTGGCTTTTCACATAAACCGCAAATACTATTCTCATTCATTTGAGAGGATTGGTGCTGTTAAGAATGCAATAGAGAGGATTTATAGTCTGGATGGAAGTTTGGGTAAAACAGTTTCTTCAAACTCAAACTATCTAGGTTTCCTACATGTCTTTTCTTTTCATTTGTCTTAGGAACCAGCTAGAATCAGAAGCATTACATAGAACTGATCTTAAAATACATTAGGATAGGAAAAAAAAAAAAGATCTGACTACCTAGTGTGCAATCCAACCATCCCAAGTACTAAAACTTTATGTTCATCCATAATATTTTCATCTTAGAATAAAAACATCTGAGTGTGATAGTAAAGCATCAGGGACTCACCAAAGACTGAAATTATCACCTGTCTGTAGGACAGGAGACATTTTAAAGCACTCTGCTCCTTGTGGCCCTCTTCATTATAAAAATTTCATGATAAATTCATCCCCAGTGAATGCCTGGGGTGATTTAAATATATGGCAGAAGTCTCCAGGGATTGATCGAAGGATAATGAGTTGAAGAACCACTCATGTGAACAGAAAATCCTTTTAGGTCGGTCAAACTTTTTCTGTCTTTTTGAAGCAATAGACACATTCATTGCTAAAGGAAAGGAATAGATGAAGAGGAAAGGGAGGCTGAGAGGCGAAGGGAAAAGAGAGTTTTGCTTTTGTGCTTACGTGGTTCAAGTAAATGCCAAGTCGCATGCTAAAAATCTTCCACAACACGCAGCACAGTCCATGTTGCATGGCCGTCCAAATGGAATATTTCTAACATGGTCACAGAGTTGTTCATAAACAAGCAAGTACATGTGGCATAAAGGAATCTTTGGATATATTGTGTGAAGTGAATGATAACCAAAGATTGACCTCTAAATCTGCCTCTCTCTCAACATTCACTCACAAGTGTTATGACTTTTCATCTCTCTATACTTTTAAAAATATCAAAAGCCTTGACATTGGAAACCTTCCTTCCCTTTACTCTCAGACCTCCCTTTTCCTTCTCTCTGTGAGCATCATCCACTTGGACCTCTTCTCCTTTCTAAATATGTTTGTAATGATGGAGGATTTATTTTTCATTTGTGAAATCTTATCTGTAAGTAACTTTAAATACTCAGGAAAAAGAAAGTGGAAGCCTGAATGTTTGAATACCGAGTATTTTATACTAGTTTCTAGACCATAATTTCCTTCAAGACAAGGAGAATGTCTGATTTATGAAAAAATTATTTCTCCATCACATATCCTTGGAATCCAAAGAACCAGGGGTCCAGAGTGAAAACATATGTAACTTCTCTTAGCTCTCATATTTTTGAAAGAAGGAAAGAAAGAAGAAAGAAGGGAGAAACAGAGAGAGAGAGAGACAGAGAGAGAGAGAGAGAGAGAGAGAGAGAGAGAGAGAGAGAGAGAGAGAGAGAGAGAGAGAGAGAGAGAGAGAGAGAGAGAGAGAGAGAGAGAAAGAAAGAAAGAAAGAAAGAAAGAAAAAGAAAAAGAAAAGAAAGAAAGAAAGACAAGAAAGGAAGAAGGAAAGAAAGGGAGAAAGGAGGAAAGGAGGGAAGGAAGGAGGGAGGAAAGAGGGAAGAAAGGAAGAAAAGAATATTTCTTAAGTATTGGACCATGGTAGATTCTTAATAAAAGTCATATTTACCACATTCTCTAAATGATTTTAAGATTTTTCTCTTTATCATTGTTTTTAAACAAATTAATCAATATACCTTGGTATGGTTTTATTTGAGTTTCTTGTGCTTGAAGTTTATTGAGCTTCTTGGACCTGTGGACCTGTGGATCGTTTTCATCCATCGTTTCTTCACATATTTTTTCTGCGAACTCCCTCCTTCAGGGACTCCAGTTACATGTATATTAGGCCCCTTGAAGTTTCACACAGTTCACTGATGCTCTTTTTTTTTTTTTTTTTTTTTAGCATTTTCTCTCAGTGTTTCATTTAAAATAGTTCTTATTGCTTTAGCTTCAAATCCATTAATTCTTCCTTCTTCAATGTCCAATCTGCTATTAATCCCATCTGGTATACTTTTCATCTCCGACACTGTAATTTTCATCTCTAGAAATTTGATTTAGAATTTTTTTTTTTAGGTGAGGCAACCCTTGCTTGACCTCACAAATTGCAAAAACCTTGTCATCTTACAATCCTCCCCTTTTTTAAAAAAATTTTTACACCTACAGCACCTGGTCTTCCTAGGTGGTCTCCCATCCAAGTACTAACCAGGCCCGACCCTGCTTAGCTTCCGAGATCAGATGGGATTGGGCTTGTTCAGAGTAGCATGGCCATAGACTAGATTTTTTTCTTGACACATGATGTTCTGTGCTGTCACTTTTTAAAACTTATTTTGAAATAATGTTAGATTTACAGAAGAGTTGCAAAGACAGTTAAGGCACTTGGAATAGTTTAATCCTTTCGGGTCTTGTTTTTAAGATTTTTTAAGGAAAGGCCAGAGCTTCAGCTTAGAGTTAATTTTGTCCACTACTGAAGGTAAGCATTTCTGAGGACTCTACCAAATGCCCTGGGAGTTGTAAGGTTTTCCACCCTGGCTGGTGGGAAGAGGAGCTATTCCTGGCCCTGAAAGATTTTCGGAGATTGTTTCCTCTAATCCTCTCAGGTGCTTCTTTTGCCAGCCTCAGGCAGTTTCCTCATCCACGGACTCTAATCAGTCCCTTTGCTTGAGCACTTACTCAAGGGCGACTCCTCTGCAAATGTGCGAGGTTCCTTGTGCAGTTTTCTCTCCTCTGGGACTCTGTCCTGTGTGCTTTAGCTGCCTTGGCCTCCTAGTGTCCCCAGCTCTCCCCTGTGCCGGGAGATCTTGAGGCTTTTCCTGGGTTTTTTCCCCTTCCTATGCCAAAGCCTAGAAAGTTTCCTGGTAGTAGATGAAGTAATTGTGGGGCTCATTTTGTATGTTTCCCATCTTTCGGAGATCACTGTCCTTCACTGTCTTATGTCCAAAGTCTTGAAAACTGTATTTTTCTTTTTTGTTTGTTTGTTTCAGGCAGAGGATAAATTAGCTTCCTATTACTATATGATGGCTAGGGCATAAATTTCAGTAAATTTGATAAATGTTTCTTGAATGAATGAGTGAATGAATGAACGAACAAACTGTGTCCTGTCCTGTGGTGGGAGTACATTAAAATGTATTTTTTTTTTATTTTATTGAAAATATTTCTATTTTTTGAAAAGTTCGACCGGAGAACTGTAGCTCTGGAGGGCAAAGAAGTTGGAACTATTTGACCATTTTATATGGAGACCTGGCTCTAAGAGACGACCTCCAACCATTTCATTTTCTTGCCCTTGTACCCCCTCACAATAAAGACGGAAAACCCCACGAGCCTGATGGGTCCAGCCTGGACCACATGCTTTTCTCTTGGCTTGTTTGTGCAGTATGCCTTGGGTGACAGTCTTATCAAAGCTGCTTTGATAAGGTAAGACTCCAAAAGGAAACAAAGATGCTCTATCCTAAAGAGATAGATTCTGTGCAGCCAAAACAATAAATGTCTCCTCCCTGTAGTCATTTACGAAGATGTTTACTGGATTTATTTAGTACTGAAATATTATTGGTTTATGATATCATGAACTTGCAGGTAAATGACTGTTGATCATTTTCCATTGTACTCTAAAGTATATCTAATGATAGGATTCTCAGATGATTGCTGTTCGATCCCATTATCAGGAGACTTTATACACCTATGCCCTGCTACACACACTTGGCTTCTATTCTGAACTTTAACAAAAAATCTTATACCTAACATATTTTAGCACCAGAATAGCTACAAGATAGGGCAAGGCTAGAGGCCTCTGGTCTGGGAACCAGGCCAGGTTGGGTCAGGCAGAGAGCATGATGCGAGGGTAAGAGGTTATGAATGTGAAAGTTCGAAAAGGATAATTGGAAAGATGTGTGTGTGTGTGTGTGTGTGTGTAGTGTGAAAGTTCAGAAAGGATAATTGGAAAGATGTGTGTGTGCGTGTGTGTGTGTGCACACACGTGTGCGTGTGTGTCTATGTCTATGTGTGTGTCTGTGTTGAAATCCAGAGAGTATGATTAAGATCTAGACGTGTGCATGTGTGTCTATGTCTATGTCTATATGCGTGTCTGTGTGTTGAAATCCAGAGAGTATGATTAAGATCTAGGTCTGGGATATCTTTGGTACCCAGATAGGCAGACCGATGCAGCACATGTGAGCACAAACAGAGACTAGGCATTCAAGTACAATTAAAACAGCTTAAGGGAATAAGCAGAGAACTTATTCTCCGAGTTCTGTAAGATGAGAGACAACAGCATAGTGTCCTGTACACACAGGGAGACATACATAGCACCGTAACTGCTGGTGACTTTTGAGGTTAGGCCTCTTGTTCCCCAGTGGTTAGTGATCAGAGCATTGCTGCTCCATGGGTTCCTTACGATTCTGGCATCAATTTTTTCCAAGTAGCTTAGTTGATCCTCAGTTATTCCTGTGGTGGGACATCTGTCTCAGAGCTCTTTATGAAATCTCATGAACTATTGATATCACAATATCTATAATTTGTCTAAATCAGATGTCACCTTATTTGGGTTTTATACAGACATGAAATAATATGTGCCAGAGGTTTAATAAGAATTTCAGATAAAAACTTAAAAACAAGAAAAACGTGCATTATCTTAGGTTTCTGTTCTGTGAAAATGGAAAAAAATACTAGCTTTTTCATTTTTCATCAGCAGAACACTGATTAATTTAACTCTATAATACTACAGTTCCATGCAAGTAGATGTCAAGAATACTTAGAAAAGATGGTGGATTTCCTTTTCTTAAAAAACACTTTTAATTGAAATATAAGGTACTGTATTTATATGTCACGTTAAATAGTTAATATATACGTACAGTCCACCCCTTGCACTATAAGGATGCATGTGCTGCTCCAACGCCCTTTAAGAAAGGACTCATTGCCCAGTTTCGAGGAGTATGGTTCCCTGATGGCCTCTCACTGTTAATTCTTTCAGGACCACTTTTGAACTGAGAAGGTCATGTTCTCCTCAGGATGGCCCCAGCCAATGACTGAGCATTTCTATCTACCATGGAACCCTTCCAATGGGCAACCTTTGCTGTGGGCCCCTGATGAGCTGGCAGAGTCTTTGTCAGTTCTGCCTGATGGTCTGGCAGCTCTTCCTGCCCCGTCCTGCTTCTCTTCCTTTTTCTTTCACAAACGTTACCCTCTAACAAACCGTTTGCATTCCTCTCTCCATCTCAGCATCTGCTCCTGAACCAAATGACTGAAAAGTGCACATATCATAAATGTACAGCTTGGTGAATTTTGTACAAACTGAACACACTCATGTAACCAGCACATTAAGAAGATCATAATCAGCACCCTGGAAGTCCCCTTCCATCCAGTCATCACCCCCCTTGTAAGGGTGACCTCTAGCCTAATGCCTAACATCCTAGATTAGTCTGCTCTGTTGTACTTTATAGACGTGGAATTTTAGGATGTCTTTTGTGTTTGGCTTCTTTTGCTCAAGAGCATGCATTTAAAGGAATTCTTTTAAGTTCATAATAGTTGAGGTGTAATTTTTCAGGTAAATGCTTGTACTTTTTAATCTTTCTACTCTGGCCACACACACACACACAGCCAACAAAATGAATCTTTTTCAGTTTAATTCCCAATATGATATAGGATATATATGTAGCAATAGTAACAATTGCATAGGATGTTCAATATATAAATTAGCACGATTAAGACATGCTGGAATGATCACTGCCTCTATTTACCTTGTGCTTACCAAGTTTCTCTAGTTTAGTCTCCACTAGATCTGAGTCATCAGGAATAGATCACACTTTAATATTATTACAGAGGACAGTGACTGGTTTGAAACAACTACCGATGGACCATCGATAGCTACATCTATGTTAAGCAGATTTTTCCTGAGCTTTAATTTAATCGATTTCCCAGCTCTGCCCTAGAGAAATGGGGATCTTGTTACACAATCTTTTTTTACTCAATTCCAAAGACATTTCTTCACTCATTAACTGCCTCATGGTTCAATAGCTTCTAGGAAAAACTCCTATTTCTTAAGCTGTTTGATAGTCAAGATTTCACCCATTAGGTATATATGTTAAAGAATTTTCACCTTTTGATTTTTACTCCCTACCCAATTTAGGAACATTCTTGAAAATAATAAAGGGAACTGTAACGGCATTTCTCATACCTGAGTATGTGCACTTATGCATATTGTTGAGAATCCTCTGGTGAGAGGGCATCTTCCCAGGTTTTTTTGTTTATAGCTCTATTGTTGCTGGGATTATTTGCAAACCATTTCGGAAAGAGAATTCTCCATTTCTCATGGAGCGGGAATTATCTTACTACAGATTGCTCTGCTTTCACGTGTGATTTTGTTTCAAACGCTTGAGACTAAAATTTTGGTTTAGTATGTAGTTAGCTTTCTCTTTCTATCCTTGACAGCACTCACAAATGTGCATGTTAGAAAGACAAATAAAACCAGGGTTCTTCCACTCTAGAAAATCTTTTTCTTCTCAGTGTGGGAACCCATCGGTATCATTGACCAGACAGACATAAACTCCTTATTGGCTTTCTTGGGGAATCAAATGCCACACTGTTCACAGGGTAAACTTTAATAGAATAAATGAATAAATCGATATAAGAGCCTTTTCTGTTTACATGTTTTTAAATCTAAACAGTGGCTGTAAAAAGAGAGGGGCAAATGATGTCTATTTTGCTTGAAGATTTCAAAAGATGTCTGTTTTTATGACTCGCACTTAAGAGTAGAGTCTGTTACGAAACATATGTGTTAATCCAGGTAATTTGAGATCTGATCTGAGAGCAACAATAGCCTTTAGCAGGGTTATATTTAATTAAATGTACTTAGAAGATAGACTCTTACTATTTTAGAACAAAAAATGACCTTAAAAACAATCCAAGGTCACCATCCCTCCCTCTGCATACCTTTATACAAGGGGAAGCTGACACGGCGAACTGAGAAATGACTTTCCATGTCACCTACTGATAAATCTAAGGCTTTTCACGCTGTCTCTACATTAGGGACTCCGGCTAATTTACATATCCTCAGTAAAGAAATGACTGGCATCAGAGGGTCATCTCATTTATCTCAACATCAGAGGTTATTCTAACCGATTCCAATAAGCTTCTCTTTCAATGTCCATAACATACGTTTAAAAATTCATCTCACCAAAATGTACTGGATGAACCAGATCTGGGCCCTGCCTTCAGGGAGTGCAGAGAGAGAGGAGAGGGGACAACAATGTGAAGAGTGTGATAATAGAGGGACCCTGAGCCCTAAACTTGAGAGGGGGGTTGAGGGAGATGGGAGACGAGCAGAGGTCGTCAAGGAATGGGGAGAACGTGCCATGTCCAAGAGTCACACCTATGAGTCTACCGGGAAAAATGTTTTTAGATTTAGCATGGAGAAAACCAGCAGACATTCTGGTAGGATATATTTTGCTTTGAACAGAGAACTTGAATCTCAGGTTAAGGAAACCACCAAGCTCTGGTGAGAAGAACACTGGATGGGAAGTCTGGAAACTCAGGTTGTCCTCCTGGTTCCTCTGGTAACCGGCTGTGTGACCTGGGCATGTCATATAACCTCTCTCTGCCCTGGGGTTCTTCCCCTGAAAAATAAGACGGGGGGAGGGGAGGTGATGTCCAGAGTTCCTTAGACTCTAACAGCTGAGGATTCCCTGAGTCTAAGTAACTTTATGCACTTATGTCTATTCCACAAGGAAATGTAATGAATAAAATTTCTGAATTCTGTCTTATCCCGATCAGAATTAGATCACAAGTTAATAAAGCTGATTTAGAGAGGCACAGGCAATGCAGACTTCCCAGTGACTTCTTTTCCTTTTCTAAAGTAGAGGAGAATACATACTTATAATTTGTTGTGTTTCAGGCATTTTATTTAACCATTACAATAATACTGCAAGCTAGGTATTAGTATTTTCATTTGACAAACGAGAGAACAGGAGTCCACAGAATGTAAGTCATTGTTCTTCGGTCACATATTGAAAGTGGTGGTGTTGAGATTTGAACCCAAGTCTATATGATGCCAAAGCCCACTTCTTTCTACTATGCTATTTCCAAGCAAATTTGTTAGGGAGACTCCTCACCATGTAGGAAAATACACTATGAAGGTGACTTCCACTTAGACAAAAGGTCTTCAGGCTCATCTTCCTCATCTATTGGCAAGCCCCCGACCTATTTTATTTCTTGATTTGCTCTTCCTTCTGAGTTTTTCAAACCATATCACGCCTTTCTTTCTTTCTTTCTTTCTTTCTTTCTTTCTTTCTTTC
>NW_006436282.1:19575570-19585750 GCF_000325575.1 Pteropus alecto
TCTAGGAGTCAAAGCTCAGGTTGTTGAGTGATAGAGCAGAGCAGATAAGTTTTCTTCAGAGACCTGCAGAGATCACTCTCTCAACCTGAATACAGTTGCCTTTGCTTCTCTCCAGCACCGGGGTTGAAGTTTTCCAACACCCAGGCTGGAAGCAGAAATCCTACCCTTTTCCACGAATTTTCAACAGAAGAAATCACTCAGCACGCCTTTCTCACTTCTCTATTTTCTGGCTAACCTGTCAGTCAAATCCCCTCTTCTAGTCACAGATATTGCTGTACAGTTGGACCTGTGATCGGGCCCTCATAGAAAACTGATTGACAAAACTCGTTCCGTTGCAAGCGACAGTGGTCTACTCGAGTTCAATAAAGAAGCAAGTTTATTTTAGGATTAACATAGATTTTCATGGAATTCCAAGAACATCGCTAAAACAGGGCCAGATCTCACAAAGTCCAGAACTCAAGGGCACTTCTGAATCCAAGGTGACCCTAATGGCCCAGGGACTGGGAGTCATATGGATCCCTGCTCTGGACTTCCACCAGTGACGTGACTTAGCAATCTGGGTACCTATACCTTTTTGTTTCTGATCACAGCTAGCTCTAAAGCACCTATTTTTTTAAATCTACTTTATCAGAAAAAATAAACCCCTAGGATTTCACAGTTTTCGCTTCCTCACAGTTTCGGTTTGGTCATAACTTGGGCGTGCCGAGACCACTCTCAGCCTCTCCGCCTCCTCTCATAACCCATCGCGCCTTCACGGCTTCCCTTAGACTTCCTTTAAGTGTCCGCTTCTTCTGCTAATGGCCTATATTTCTCCACATTTCCCAAATAAAATTCCCAGGGAACTGTCCCAGATCCTCTTTCATGTGAACAGTGTGACTCTCTCCCAACCCCTACGCACACCTGGATCAAGGGTGGGTGCCTGACTCAGATGGACGATTCATGGGCTCACCAATGACTTATGACAGAGCCTAGAGTGAGAATACGAGTTGGGCTTACAACTTCTGCCTGAGGCTTTTTAGGAGGAGGGAGCCTATGGGAACATACTGTTGATGGATAAGCTGAAAGAACGAGAGAGGTAATGCCCCCACCCCCCGACAAAGCAGTGTTCAACCAGAGATGGATGGGGAGTTGGCAGATTTGTTACTTAGTTGTTCCTTCATTAGGAGACTGAGGCATGTCCCATAATGCTCCCAGGTTCCCCAGAATGATTGAGTTCTAACTGCTGAGAGCGGTAACTGACTCGATAAAGCACCCTCGGCCCCCTCCACCCCCCCTACTGGCTTCGTTCCCTTCCCTGCCACACTCTGCCCCTCCCCCCTCCCCATTCGTGTTTCCGGGGATCACCTAGTAAGCAAATCATTTGCACTTTACTCTTTGACTCAGTCCCTGTTTCTGGAGAAACCCAAACCAAGACCCTCCTTCTTAGAAGTGGGGGTTACACATCAATTAACATCTAATAGGCCCTGGAAAATATTGATTCAGAGTACACAGGAGCTAGGGAAAATGACCTTTATCTCAAATGAATTCAATTTCCTGAGATTTGTTGATAGTAAAATGGATAGCTCAAGTATTCTTGATTCAAGGCGTTCTTCATTGAGAGCAACTCGGCATACATGAGCATACTCGAATCTTAGCTGTGTGACCATTCCATTTTTATTTTACCTCTTTGTTACTTTCTCCCTGAAATACAGTTTACGCTGTAGTCTTTTATATTACTACATCTAACAAGGAAGATATAGCCGAGCATTCTTCACAGCATAACTATAAATCTTGGTTGTGTTTTCAAGCCTGGCTCATTTTAGGTGTCATTTTGGGGACTCAATGAGTAACTACAAACATTTTTGTCATGTTAACAGATGATACAGTTTGGTCTGTCAGTATAAAAATTTTCTCCATTGTAAGATTTAGAATCACTATGATTTCCCAAGATTACTGTATTATCCAAAGCTGTTAACTAATAGATTTCTAACCACTTAATTATTCTGATCTTCAAATTTTAAATCACATGTTATTATAAAAATACTGACATGATTTTATATTGGGTTCGTCAGGTGCTTTTAGAGATAGATAGAAGATTCTCACGAGAAAATAAAGTATATTTTTTAAGGAAGCTGGAGCACCTCACGAATACAATAGTATCTTATATTGTTTAGACAGTGTAAGATGCATTTAATTGTATAACTTTAAATGTCATTGAATTGAGAAATATGTCCAACCTGTTAGGCTGTCTAAATTTTGTTAGTAGATGTTTGGCTACAAGTAATGGAAAACCCCTAACTCAACTGTCTTGAACAATAAGTGCATTTTATTTTCTTATGTAACAAGAAGTTCTGAGGCACAGTGGCCTCAAGGGTTGGAGAAGCCATCAACTCATCAAGGACCCAGCTTCTTGCCATCTCTCTGTCCTTCTCAGTGTGTTTGCTTCTTCTTTAGGCTAGCTCACCTCATGGCTATGTGACAAGCTATTAATTAAAAGGAGGAGAGTGTCACTGTGCTTCTCTTCTTAAAATCAGGGAAATGTTCCTGAGAGGGTGCCTGGTAGACTTTCCTTTGAATTTCGTTGGCCAGAATTGTGTCACATGCCCTCTCCTAAACCAGCCACTGGAAGATAGTATTACCTTGATTGGCATGGTCTAATCAGGCTTTACCTGTGAACTTCATAGAGGAAGGATGGCCACTCAGCAAGGAAAGGTCAGGTGGACAACCAGTCAGGTTTGCTGTCAGCTCCTGTACTGTTTGTCTTGGGATAACCAAAATAAACGAGCAGCAGTTCTTAAAGCACTTTCTTCTGTGAATTTTTTTTTGGGATAAAGAAACATAACCCATAAAAGGGTTAGCAGTGATGAACTGTCACGCTGTGACTTAAAGACGGCTACTGAGCCTCATCCAGTGTTCAAAATCCCTAATGTGATGTTTGGTCGGGAGGAATGGATTTGGAGATGGAAGACCTAAATTTGTTCCCTGATTTTAACAATTATCGGTTTGACCTTAGGCAATGAATCAGCTTTTCTGAGCCTTAGTTTTATCATCTCTAAAATAGAGATGTCTATTTCACAGTACCTCAGAGTTCGCAGTGAGAATTAAATAAAATCTGATGCAAGGGAGAGTGGTTCGTACTATTACATGGTCCATACATGAGAGATATTTTAAAAGAGGAACGATAATATGCCATTTAAACAAGTGAAAATATCCATACCATCTTGGCAGCCGACTTGAGACTCGAAGGGAAAACATCTGAAAGGTTTACAGAGAATAAATAGTTTTTAAATGGAACAAAGCTGATTTATTAACAAAGTCGGTCTCTTCAAACTTTTTTTAAGTTAATACATTTAGGAGGGAGTTTAAATGTGTGAATGGGTCACCTGTCCTTCCCACTTCTGGGCTTAAACAGGGGTATACTGGTCTGAGACTAATTAAGGAGCATATTGATGTGTATTTTGACACAGTGAATGCTGGAAACCAAAGGTCTTTACTCCTGCAGAACGTTTGCTTCCTTCATTATGGCAAAGTTCGCATGAGGTTCTGTTACCTCATGAGAAAGCTTGGTCATCGATGTAAGTTCTAACTAGCTCAAATCTGCACACATTTCCAAATGGCCTACTAGAAAAACATTTTTTTTCCTAACTAATAAGTTACTGTGATCTCAGTTTCTCTCTCTGCCTGAATCATGCAACTCCAGCCTCAGAGCTGGACTCCAGCTGCTCGTTTAGAAGGAGGCCCCGTTGACCTTGAGCTCGAGAATTTGTATGTGTTGTAATACGGATGTCATTAAAATATAACATTTACCCGCTGAGAACAACATTAGACTATTTATGAAACCATATAATTTCAATAACTAAACTCAGCAAGATTTTATTGCTCTCTCCACCTGTAATCACAGAAGTGCTGACTCATCATTCTAGCACCACTGCTTACCGATATACAGCTTCACTAAAATCTGCAATGAGTCTTGTTTTTCATTTCTGTGTAACCTTTTTTTCTTTTTTTTTGCAGTTAAACAACACCCTTCTAAAAGGTTATAATTAATTAAAGGCTCAAATTAACACCAGGAAAACTTTCATGTCACAAAATTCTCAGTACCTCCATGGTTTGGAAGGGCAATATTTTTAATATCATGATGATAAATTAAAATTCATGAACGTCTTTAAATTTTTTATAGGTATTTTAACAGTCAATTTCACTTTCTCTGAAGAGATGCTAAAGGCAGACTTCTTTGATATACTGAAGGGATTTCTTCTTTATTTCCTATCTATCTCTTACTCTGGCTTATTTATTATTTATTTGTTTATTATTTATTACTTATTATGTACACACACACACACACATACAGGCAATGTACTTCTAAATATCAGTCCCTTTTTATTGAAATGTTTAAGTGATTTTATATTTCTTTGTAGGGCCTTTAGACATAGTCAGATTTATACTGCATTACATCTTGATTTCCCCCTCCAAAAAAAGGGAGAATAATGACTCGCCACAGAGGAATGGACAGATAGTTTACCCAATCCCATTTTCACCTTGAACCGCACTTGACATCAATATGATAAAGGTGAGAGGACAGTAGGAGAAGAGCAAAAAAGTTAACTGTCTGTGCACCGGACACCATTTTATTTACATCTCACTAACCTACTGTTGTTAGTATGTTAAGGGCGCATAAGATGTCTTCCTGGCTTCAACTGTGGTGTGGGCGTATGCACAGAAAGGAGAGGATGGACAGAGTTACCAGTTGCTCATGCCATTCTGATCTGTAGAAGTTTTACATCATTTAAAAAGTTTTACTAAGCTGTTAGCCTCCATCGTGCCCTGAAGCAGTAACTTTCACAGGTTAACGATGTGTTATCTAAAGAACGATTTCCTTTTTCTTCATGGTGAATTTGCCTTTTAATTTCGTTTAGCGACCATTTTGTCTTCCATGATAGAAGGGTGTAGATTTAAATGAACTCTCCAAAGACTGATAGACATAGATGTCTGTTCACCATGCTTTGAACTATACTTCCACCTTATAAAAAGAATTTACTGTTTTCTTTTAAAAGAGAGGATCATAAAGAATATTTGATTATTTTGGTAAAGACAGGCTTCCCTTAGTAAAAGAGATGGAATGTTATGGAATGACTTTTATAACCTAATGTTATTTAGAGAAAGATTTTATTAAAAAAAAAAACCCAGTAGGACCTCAAGCAAATCTGGAAAATAAAGCTATCTGATGAAACCTAAGGCAACCATTTTCATCTTGTTTTGTGGGACCTTGTTATTATCTGCTGGAGAACCCTGGCAAGTCTATTCAGAGAATGGCAAATAGATTTATTAATCGTTTCAGGAAAAAAGTGAAGAGCACCTTCAAAGACAACACCCTTTCCTTGGCTTCATAGGAACTTTTTGGGTTCGACTGTTAATAAGATTAAATAAAAGATGGGCAGTAAAGATATTAGAGCAGAGTTTATTGTGAGGAAAAGTACACTCCCCCACTACTTAGTTCAGCACTCTGTACACATTCTTCCATTCAGAATTTTTTATTGCTGTTTGCTTAGGGGAAAAACGTCCCCGGTGAAAGAATGCGGGCAGGAGTGTATCAGCTGCCTCTCCAGGGCTCTTTCTGTCTTGTGGGGCCACGACTCCCTCCCAACCCTGTAGTTCTCTGCTGGTTGGAATTGTAGGCCACTACTGGCTGAAACCCAATCTTCTCCTTTGCAAATAAAAGAGTCATCTGCCAGCACTGTATTTATTGGGCCTTTTCTGAGCCAATCAGAACTGCCCTTGATGAAGGGGATGAGGAGAAGTTTATAATAGGATCAGTTTTGTTTGCAATTTGTTTCTAATAGATGCCAATAAGCCAGTTAACTAGGCTGCAGTTAATGGACATTTTATTGTCCCCCCGCCCTCAAAGCCATCCGCATGACCTTCCTTTAGAAGCATTTGCAGTACCCAAAACATACATGTATCTGCTGCCTGGTAGCCAGAGGGCTCTGTCTGTTCTGGAAAACTTGTTCACCAACCCCGGGCTGCAGACCAGACCAAAATACTTTGATCATCCTGTCAGTGGGAAATTTACAGCAACATTCAGGCTTTTGTTCCATGTGTATTTCTCCAAATATAATATCTCCCTCAAGAAATCAATGATAAGCTGTTAAACTAAAGAGCATGGTAACATCCACAGAGCAGTAAATTAATGGTCTTTTGTGGATAGATGGTTACAGATCTCATCATAAAAAATGGATAAAAGATTACATATCACACAGAGCGAAACTTTTAATAACTCAACATGACTTTTCTTAATGGGTTTTATTCATTTTAATCATTATAGTGTCAATGATGATTATAGCCTTATTAGATTGTAGTGATTGAGGGGCCTGTTTATGAGATATGGAAAAGCTCAGGCTGCTCAGAATAGCCCAGCGGCCTGTGTGGGTTTGATGTGTAACTTTATCTGAGGAGTAGGACATGTCAGGAGAGTTCCAATTAATACTTTTACTAAATTGCTCCTGTCTTTAGTGACCTAGGTCACAGATGACTTAAGGATTCCACAACATCAGCTTTTCAAAACAGTCGAGCCACAGCAGTATAAATCAAAGGAGATTGTGAGTGTGTGTTTAAATAAGGTAGGGCCAGGAAAGGCCTCGGGCGAAAGTGGCGTAAGTCCCTCCACCTCATTTGCTGCCAGTCGAGTCCTCTCTCTGCCTTCGTGGTACCTCCCCAGAAAGGAGTTATTTTAATAACAGGATATAAAGTTGGCCACAGGAATCTGGAAGATTAAATTCTCAGTTTTTCCCTCAATGTCTCGACGCATGATTAAAATGAGAGCCAGAATTCTATTGGTGATTAATAAGGTGCTGTTCCAGAGAAAGGCCCCAAGACGCTACATCTTAAGACAATTAGCATAACAAAGGTGTCAATGCTGTTCCCAAAAAGCAAACAAAGAAAAAGGATTCTACAAAAGGATTCTTCAGTGGAACAGGGATCCTAACACCACCTGATTTAGTATTGATTCTTCAGAACGTCTATTTCCATTACAAACAAGTTTGTCACCTAAAAATTATTCCACATGTTTCATGGTAATGGAAGCCATATATAGTAGGCCTGGGAGAAGCAGCGCATCATGGTGTCATAGCGGGAGACCAGGGTTTGCATTTGGGCTACCTCTTTCAGTAGTAGGGTTTGTGGGACAAGTGACTTGAACAGTCCTAGCCTCCATTTCTTCATCAGTAGAAATCGGAATAATAATAAAACCTGTTTTGCTTATTTCCTTCATAGGATTATGAAGAGAGTCAAACGGGCCCACATTTGTGCTTAAGAAACCGTGTTTTCAAGTTAATCTTTAGATCCCCACCAAGATCAAGGGGCCAGGTGACCTGGCTTTTATACAGGTAGAAAACACCAAGTGATTTGATGAAAATCTTGAAAAGTCAAATTTAATCTGAGCATAAGTGATTTAACCTCAATCATTTGAAAAAAAAAACAATAGAAGTCAAGAGGAATCTAGAAGAAGTTTTCATTCTTTTTCTGGAGAGAAGAGAGGTAGATGGTTGAATTAAAAAGGATAGCACAAGCCAGTAGGAATGGCTTAGGAAACAAGCATGTATGAGTAATCTGCCTCCACCTGTCAGATGGGCAGAGCTGAGAATCAGTCTCATTCTAGACTTTAGCAAAAGAGAAAGAAACCAAGCATTGGGAGAGGCGGGCCGCTGATCAGCAGCAACTGGGTGATGACTGTTGAATGTTCCAGTGAAAAGAAAACACACAAGGAAGGAGGTGGTCTAGCAAAGAGAAGAGCAAGTCCCAAGTCCTTCCTTCTCTGCCATCATCACGATGGCCTCCACCCCTCCGGTCCTATTCGATGTCCAATCGACTACCAAGGAACTCACGTGGGATCAGTCATGTCTGTATCTGCTTGGGGTAGATATAGTATACTTAGTGGTTGGAGACACTCAGATGGCCTCAAGATTTTATTCCCCTTGTCTGTAGACTTCTAATTTTGATCTACACACTCTCCCTGGGAAATTCTATTCATGCCTATGGCCTCCCTACATACCAGTCATGCCCAGATTTCTGTCTCTAGCTCCAATTTTTCCCTGGGGTCCAGACATACCTTTCTAACTTTGCCTTGCTGGTCATCTTTGCTTAGACACTTCCTAAATCTACCTTTTTCTCATCAAATCTCTCCTTCCTGTTGAATTCCATGTCTTGTTTGGTAACACCCCCACTGACCCATGTGTTATGGTCTTAATGTTTATGTCTCCACCAAATTTATGTGTTGGAATCTTAACCCCTAAAGGGGTGTCACTAGGAGGTGAGGACTTTGGGAGGTGATTAGGTCATGAGGATGGAGCCGTTGTGAATGGGATTAGTGCCCTTATAAAAGAGAGGTGTTGGAAAATGCTGCCTTGCCTCTTCTACCAGCAAGAAGATGGCTACTTATGAACCAGGAAGTGGGCCCTCGCCAGACACCGAATCTACTAGCACCTTTATCTTCCCAGCTTCCCAGCCTCCATAACTATGAGAAGTAAATGCTTGTTGTTTAAGTCACTCAGTTTATAGTGTTTTTGTTATAGGAGCCTGAACAGACTAAGATACCAGGTGACTAATTTGGGAGTCATCTTCCATTCCATATTCCTCACTCCCCAAGTCCAATCACTAAGCCCTGTCAATTCTAACCCCTTACTGTGGTAGTTTTAAACACATCCACAAATTCTTTGACATTCTTCCCATTGAGAACTGGGTCTATGTTTCTTCTCCTTGACACTAGACTTCTGTGACTGTTTGACCAACAGAGTGATGTAAGTGACATCATGTGACTCCCAAGGCTAATGCATAAAAGGAGATTCAGCTTTCACCTTGCTCCTTGGAACTCATCAGCAAAAGGTCTTCATGTTGTGGGAAAGCCCAAAATATCACATGTGGGTGAATCACATGGAGAGGCCCTGAGACTACATGAAGAGGCGGAGATGCTTGGCTCACTCCCGCTGCCTCCATCCCTCTGCTCTTCAGGCTCCAACCACCATCTGACTACAACTATGATAGCCCCTGCCTAGACAGACTGCCTATCTGAGCCCCTCCCAAGTTCTGACCCATAGAAATCATGAGAGATGATGAAATGATCGTCGTTGTTTTAAACCACTAAGTTCTAGGGTAAACTGTAGCACAGCAACAGAAACTGGAATACTTACCTCCATCCCTCTCTCCTTTCCTCGTACCATCACCTTAAGTCAGGTCCTTATCACCTTACCTGGCCCAGTGGAGGCCCAATCAGCATTTTTGGCTGAATGAAGGCCAACTCCATGAGAATAGTTTTGTGAGCAAGACTAGGATCTTAAATCGAGCTTAAGAATTTTATGACAATAGATTTCTCTCTACATTTTTAAAAGTGCTGATCTCTGACCTGGATGAACCAAGAACTAGGATGAGATACATGCCTCCATCAGAAGTGAAACAATGAAAGGAAAGAGAAAAGGTAAAAAAAAAAAAAAATCATTATCAAGTCCTGTAAGAGTGATTTTTGTTTAGAGTTGGTTCAGATCATTCTGCCCCCCTGCCCCGATTTATTATTTTTATTGTCATGTCAGTTGAAATGAGCCCAGTTACTTGAGCCTTTTTTTCCAAAAGGGCAAAACAAAGATTATCTAACGTTCTTTTCATGCCAGCTGGTGATTCCCAGGTTCCGCTGGAGACATGTATGTTTTAACTTCTGTTAATCCTTAGATAACGTTAAAAGCACCTGGAGAGCTTCTGATTTACACATTCAGTGAGAAACAGCCTTCTGATCCTTACAGCATTTTACATATTCCATTTTTCAATTTTATCTATTGGAATGTAAAATTTCAGCCCTCTTATAAATTGCCTATTAATATTTAATTTTTTATATCATTGTATTGTTAGTGGATAACCACAATTGCTACATGGAACAATAACACAAGAAGCACTAACTATCAATAGACGAGGACACAAATAGATAGCAAAAGTAATATATGTGAAAAATAGTCTGTCAAGCAGCGTCAGCCTCAATGAGCATGAATTTACAGTTGTGTACAGTAGCCACAATGGTTCTCATTGTTGATTCATTCTCTGATTACTCAGTTTGCACGGTAGACAAAATGGCCTAAATGAAGACCAAGATAATAAGTGAACTATCTATCATCTCTTTTATTTTCATTTCGAGCTAGGAGAATTGGCAGAAAGAGAACAGTAA
>NW_006436282.1:19585863-19603203 GCF_000325575.1 Pteropus alecto
GCTGGTTCTGTGTCATAGGACTCTTAAAACACTGGAGGCGCTGTGAATTATTTAAGACAGAGAATAGAAAGCAGGAGTTTGCAATTTTACTGAAGCTTTACGTCAAGTTCCTTACCCACACTCCAACCACAGTCATCTCAGGCTACGGGTTTGTCTTTCTGCTGTCGTTCAAAAACGATGAGTACAGGAACACTGGCTTTCAGTGAAAGGTAGAATGGCTAAGTCAGGAATTAAGAAAAGGGTCACGAATGGAAATAAATATTGCAGGTTCAGATTAAGAACTCAGAGAACTACTTTCAGTTAATCAGAGAAATTCTGATTTTAGAGCTAAACGAAGTAATTCTGCCTGCTTGACGTAGCTACTTGGAGGTCCCATAGGCATCTTAAATTTACCGTATTTAAGATAAGACTTACGATTACATTCTTCCTTAACCATTCCATAACACAACAAAACTAACCCTGTCCCTTTTCATCTTTATTTTCTTTCTTGCCTTAATGGCTCCATAATTCTTCCCCTTACTGGTAATCGTAGTCTCATTTCCTGTTTCTCTGTCCACTTACGATAAGCCAATCACTGCTGAAAGAGACACAGTTATCAAGAAGGAGATGAAGCTGAAGTTCAAGTGCCCTCTTGTGCGCAGATCTCTTCCAGGACTCTGGCAGGGGCCCCAGCAACGTGTTTTTGTAAAATTTGGAAAAATAAGATGTTTCACATGTCTCTTTCCACTCTCACTTCTCGTCAGCATGCTTTTTCCCTCATCAAGTGCCAATTTGAAGTCTGGGTAAAAGAGATGTTAAATTGAGTTTGGGGATACATTTATTTGGCTTTAATTGGACATTTTTATGTGTTTTGGTGGCACTTCTGTTTACATTTAGTTATTGCGAGTTGACCCAATGTAGGAGACAACTTTCAAGATATTCATGCTGCCCACTGTGCTGAATCACACCACAAAGAAGCGAGAGCGGTGTATCATGCTGTGCAGGTGTGGAGCAGACATAGGACGTGAATGCGGGGAGCCTGAAGCTGGTCTGTGGGGCCTCTTTCAGTCTCTCCGACATGTAAAATTGCCAGCAGAGGATTCTCTTCTCATTAATGGCTGGTCAACATACCAGTTCTCTCCTATCGGGAATATACTCTAAAATGCAATGTACGTATACCATTGTGAACCCCCATACCTTATTTTTATTTTGTAATGAGAGTAACGGAATTTATCAGCTTGCGTGTGTTTGTATGGCACAAACCTGCAGCGGGACTATAAATAGTAGCTGTGTCCATAACAACTCACACACGAAAGAAAGTTAATAAAAACGCTTCTCAATTTGAAAACAATTCTAACATTTTACATGACTTCACCAACAATGAGCTGTGAGCCAAAAGAAACTTTTCTAAACTATCAATAATAGAGAAAAAATTGATCAGCCATGCTAGAGGAAAAACTGAGTTACCTTTCTATTCTCGCTACAGAAAATGGCATTAATAAATTATTGGTTGCATAAGAAACAACAAAAGAGTATATAGCCAAAAAATGTACAGAAACAAGAATTATAGATGTTTCTCAGGCAGTTCATTTTTAAAAAAATATATATTTTTTTTGTGGTGCTACTGGTATTTGTCAGGTTTCTCGATTTTGTAATTTGTTATGATTTCTTATTCTAAATAAATATTCACTTTTATACCAAATATTTTATTCTTTTTCTCTAAAAAGGACTCCCATTTATATAAGCTTCATATCCTATTGAACCTGGATTCACCCTGGCCCAGCCTTATGAGGTCATCGTTCACGGTGTTTCCTGACTCTGCGTCATCTTTCCTTTTGCCGCCAATGTCACCTTTCTTTAGACTTCATTTTCATGTGTGTGTCGTCTAGCAGAGTAAGGGCCCAACATGGTTCTTCTTCTTCTCTGTACTTGAATCCATGCTGCTTCCTGATGTCAGATTCCTCTTATGAATAACAATAATAAGTACAATTTACCTAGTGCTTTATATTGCCTTTGATTCCCACAATCACCCTAAGAAGGAGGTATGACTGCAGAGCAGAGGTAGAAAAACCAGGGCTCAAAATGCTTAAGGAACGCACCCAAGGCCACAAAGTTACGACGGACAGAGGCAGGATTCAAACCCAGGTCCTTCAATTCTCAGTCTGCTTATCGCATGTGGCCTCCTCTAAAATGCTCAGCTTCTCTCACTGCTTCCAGGAAGGGACCTTAACCTTTGGTCCTCCATGGTAAAACGCTGGCCTCTCCTTCCAGGCAAATATGTCACCAGGCTCGTGCACATGCCCTACAGTGCAGCCAAATCGAATCCTTGATAGTCCTCAGATATGGCATATCTTTTTCTTGGCACTGAACTTTCTCCTCCACGGTAACCTTCTTGACTTTCTGGAACCCTTGAACGCCAATTTCACGTGCCATCGCTAGTTTCCCAGATGGACGTGATAGTTCCTTCTGTCTCTCAAAGCACTTTGGTTCTGCTCTAAGAGATTACAGTACCGACTCTACTTCCTTTTATATAAGGAATGTGGACACTCATCTGTTCATTGTTGCAATCATCTCATTTTATAGTTTGCTTATATCATTTAACATCACAGACGTTTTCCATATTTCTGCATAGTCTTAATAATTTCCAGGTTGAACAGCTACATGTTTCATTTTTTGACATAGCTTATTTAAATAGTTCTCTATTTTAGACTTTTTTTGTTTCGGTTTTTGTGTTTTTATTGTTGTTGTTTGTTACTGTTAAAGTTAGCAATAGAAAAAAACATCTTTGGAATATAAATTTCTTTCCTCTATGGAATTATTTTCTTAGGATAAAACTCTGCAAGCAGATCAAAGCTCATGGACATTTTATGACCCCTGTGGCTCTGCTGCTTTTCAAAGCTTTGCACAATTTGTTTGTAGTTAATAGTACAGGATTGTGCTAATTTCACCTTGCAGTATTGGATGATATTTAATTTTCTGTTTTTGCCACTAATTGGTTATTCCCTTTGTTTTTGTTTGTTTGTTTTGTTTTGTTGCTGTTGTTTTTTATATTAAGTGAGATTGGGGTCAGAGGGAAGAATGGAGATGAATTATATGAATAAAGTTGCTTTAAAACTTAAAAATCTTTAGATGAATGGCAGAGGAAGGCTACACGAGGAGAGTAAATAATTTGATACAAATTGTAAAAATAATTTGACGCACAAATTATCGAAGTCCTCAAACTCACACAATTATTACGTGACAACCAGACTCAGTTGGCTGATTGGCTGAAGATTTGCAGATGCAAGTATACCTACTGTGCCAGATGTATAATTGGACAGCCACTGCCAATTAAACCGGGCAGCAAATTGAAGTGGTCCAGGAGATAAGTGAGTCTCCAAATTAGTAACTCATTTGGTCAAAATTACAATACCTGTTGAAGTTACTTCAAATTATGCTCTAATAGTAATTAGAAGCTTTGCCTCTGTTTTATGAAATGTTTTCCTTTGCCGATGAAGTACTAAGGGACTGGTAATTTAGGCAAATAAATGATTGGCCTGATTAAAGTCGTTAAATTAATATAAAATGTAATGGTAGTAAATTATTCAATGAAAGAAATGGTTTTATATCTCAAGAGGGAGGTAGCCAAAAATACATACTGCAAATATTTGGGTATATTTTTCATAAGGTCCAGCCGCCCATTCCATTTTGTAGGTTCATACTCATCTTTTTCCTTTTACTACGGCAATAAGTAATTGTGTCTATTCTATGCCTCCGTCATACCTAATTGCCACTTTATTGTTCCCGAGGGCAATTGGACTAAGACTTTTAAAAAGCTGAATTTAAAATAACTAAAAAGGATTAAAGGAAGGAACCCAGAAACTACAGAGCCATCATAGCCTGATGCTATTTCCTACAGTTATATTTTAAGGTAATTACCAATAATCACACATTGTTGAGAGAGAGTAACTGTGTTTTCCCAAGGTCTACGCATCCTCGCTCACAACAGCGTGATCTGAATCTCTCAGGTACTATGGCCAACCAGCCTTTCCCAACCAGCACTGTCATTCTTTTGAAAAATAAAATTATCCCAACGTTGAGCAGAATCCACAAACAAAAATGAGTCTGAACTAGAAACAGTTGCTTCTCCACATAACTGGGAATTCCTCTTGATACCCAGCACTCAGAGGGTGATAGGCTTTCTGGCATCTTCCTAATTGTGGTTCCTCGTTGTGTTTATAGAAAAGAAGATTATGGCCCAGCCCACGTACCCTAGCGCTGAAGTTTCACTAAAAGGAAAAATCGTAAGTACCTACTAATTGCAAGACTGAGTTCTGTAGCAATGATGCTTTGGATAGAATAATTTGGCAGCTTTGAATGCAAGTTAGTCAAAATTGTTCCTGGAACTCTTTAATATGTAGATAGAACGTAAAAGTATAACCCTCCACTGTTGCAAAAGCAATGTAAAAATTGAACATGATTTTTGGAATATTTTTCGACAGAGCAAGTTTCTCCTGGATGCTGGGGAAGCACACCTAGGAAGGAGACTACATTTTCTGTACTTAGAACTTACTGGGGGTTAGTGACTCTGAACCTTAATCATTGCAATTCCAGTTGGTCTGCCCCAACTAAAACACAAAATTGTATTTTAAGGGGGTGAGTAGATGCTTTAAAAATGTTTTCAAAATAAATGTTCTGATTGTCAGTTTGGTTTCTGAGTTAAATTGCCTCTAAATTACCCAGTTCTAAAATCGCATTTCAAAGCTTCGGGAAACCCTGTCTGGGGCCTGTCTAGACCTCAGAATTGGCCTGGTTTGTTTTAAGGTTTCAACAAGGTCCCCGGCTGCTGGGTTTGCCTAATGCCAGGGGAGAGACATGTGTGAGACGTGATGCAGATTTCTAAGGTACTGTTGTGGTTTTTTTTTTTTTCATTATATCCTGTGTGGAAAAGTAATTTAAAATATAATATCATGGTATATTTCTTAAATTGCATCATCTTTTATCTTCAGAGCCTCTTACGTGAAGAAAGGCAAAGTGGTGAATCGCACCCAATGAAGTGGGATCAGAGACCTGGCCCCTAGTCTGACACCATCGCTAACCCACTGTGGCACTTTGGAGAAGTCGCTCAACCTCTCTCGACTTCATTTCTAAAATGAAGACATTTGGAAAAGAAACTCTTTATAGTCTCTTTTGTTCTATGTTTCTATGATATTACAAAAAGTGCCGAGAGGTTTTCTAAATTTTATTGTATGCTATATGTTTTTTCTGGAAAACAAACTAACAATTCTGCACTAATTATATACCAGGCAAATCTAAAACTTAGAGTGGACTTAGCAGCTGGGCAGTCATGAGTTAGTAAATAAGGGTTTATGGAGACGCAGAAGCTCATGCAACTAAGGCACCGAGCCAGTTGGGATTATGAATCTGTCACGATTGGTGTGACGAAAGAGTCAAACTGAATATACACTTTTAAAACATAGACACACTTTGGCTATTTCTTTAAAAACAGAGTTTCCGAGAGAACTAGGAACATTGATCAAATCAATTAGCTCATACCTCAGCAGTTCTGCTTTGCATGCATTTGACAGGGTGGAACATTCATAAGTAGGTATATTTAAGTCCCCGTTGGGGCTGGATTGTGTAATAGTCTGGCATGTGTGACGTCTATGTTTCTTTAATTACTGCCTCATGTGGCACTTGCTTTACAAGTTCAGCGCCATGGGACTAGGGAGCCAACCTCACACCGAAGGGACAGAGTGTATCACTAATGTCTGTTGCTTGAGCCTTTCAAATTGAACAAAGTGAGTATGTCAGTCACTGGGGGCTGGAGCACAGGGCATCGTACTGGGCCCTGCTGTTCCAGCCAATGGAGGTGTTTCCTCTACAGCCAAAGCCATTCACCCGTGAGCTTTGAGCAAGGAAGCTCACAGCACACCACAGTGCTGTTACTTCTGGCATCTCTGATCTAATTTATGTGGTTCTTGCTGTGTGAGAAAATAATCGCATCTAAAGAGAGACACATTCAGTTCTTTACCTTGGGAAGATGGGATGAAGTCTTTTCAGGTAACTGAGAAAAACCACTTTTCTGTCTCAAATAATACCTATCGAACAGACTCATCGGCTAATGGTTACACTCTCTTCTTATAGACTCTTTCGGTGATGTGAATCTTCTGTGCATCGTATCCCTGAAACTCCATCTCATGAGAGAATTGCCTAGAGAATGAAAAGTGCATGAAATCTGTGAGAACAGTGTTTTACTTTTTTTATGAAATTGAGGTGACATTCACATAACACAACTATTTTAAAGTGTACGATTCAGTGGCATTTAGTGCATTCACAATTATGTACAATCACCACCTCTCTCTAGTTTCAAAACTTTCTCATCACCCCAAAAAGCAAAAGAAGAAATCATCTACCTTTTCCCCCTCTTAACTCAGACAGTTACCAAGTCCTACAGTTGAATTGGAAATATTTCTTTACAGGTGCAAAATAGGAAAAAAAAAAAAAATTCACGGACCAACAAGAGCAGATCCGTTTTTTCCATTAAGTATTTTACAAACCTGAGAACTAATTGTAGAAATGCTAGGCTGGGAGTATAAAGGAAAAGAGTCTTTTTTCCCTCAGGCATCATTCTTCAGTGAGTAAAAAAAGTTTCCGAATACCCGCCTGTGTTCCGGGATTATTTAAGAAATCTTAATAAACTCACCTCGTTTCCTTGTTATTCCACGGCCCACTCATTTTTTTCCCTCTAGAGTTCAGTACCAAGTTGCATTGCATGTGGAAAGGCATGGGTTTCATCCAAAATCTGTGATTTTTCTTAGGTGAGTTCTTTCTTTACTCACATGAAGTAGCACTATACATAATTTTTTTTTTTTAATTTCCAGCCCATGAGTTTTAAAAAGTAACTTGCCTTCCCCTCTAACGTTCTGCCAGGTAATACAGTGAATGAAACTCCATTCTTTGCCATCTAGCTTTTAAAATTTGTCAACAGTAAGAATGCACCGAAATTTGCTCTATTGCATGGAGCATAAACGCTGTTTTGAGAGAAAAGGGAAAGGTACAAACAAATGGGAATGGAGTTCGTTTTCCTGCTTCTGAATTGGAAGGGGGGCTATTCTGCGTTTCCTCCAAGTCTAGAACTAAATGGGGCAAAAGATTGAGGAAGAGGAGAAGGGAGAAGGTTGTGGGCGGAGGCTTCCCTGCGCCGGGCTAGGGCAGGGCAGGTGATGGGTGTCTGAGTAGAGAAGAGCTTATTGGGGTTGAGGTGGTGACTGCCCCACTGGGAACACCAGACAACCCAGGTCGGGGGTTGGTAAAAGGCAGAGATGGCTTCGTGTGACTTGTGCAGTGGCCTGGTGTTCAGAGGCTTGCACTTGGTTTAGGCTCTACCGTCAATTTCTCGAAATTCTTAATAATTTTCATTTTGAACCTGTGTTTTTTGCATAAACTCTGACGGGACACGGAGCATGCGCGGAGTGTTCACGCCGTATTCGCGTTCGCTGATCCGTGCGCCCTGTGCGCATCCGGGGCTCGCGATGCAGCGTGAGCACAAATTCTGGTGGACAAAGCGAGGGAGCTGGAAGCCCCAAGGGGCAAGGCTTTCCATTCGAAAACCTGCTTTCCAGAATTTGCTTCAAACGCAGGAAGAGGTGGCGTTTTAGGAAACATAAACGACCAGGGAACCGGATCATATCCTCTCTCAACCCGTGTCACTTCCCTCTGGTAGTCACCGCTTATACCAAAAATGATGACGTGAAAGAAAGGGAAAGATAAAGCAAACAAGAGTTCTTTCTCCTTCAGCCCTTCCCTCCTCCTCAGCCCGGCAAAGCCACAGGTCGAGTGTAGATAGAAGATGCACTTATCCAGAAGGGAAAGAAAACCATTCCGTGCAGCATGTCCACTGTTCTGGCAAGAATAAAATACACATGCATGTTTGAAGTACGAAATACAAATTGTGCAATTTGGGTGATTCTGCTTGTAAGTTCAATATTCATATTTTTATTTGTCTGTTTGTTTATTTTTAGGGTCAAAAGGAAAGTTTATTAAAGTAGAGAAATGCAAAGAGAAGAGCAAGAAAAGACAAAAACCCAAGATAAGGAAAAAAGCCTTTTTTTTTTTTAAGGGAATACTTATATTTTTATTTATAACTGGCATTGCATATGATGATGAACAGTAAAATTCATGCTCATAATTTAAAAAATTTTAATTTCTCTTTATTTATTATGGCATATAGAAAATCAGAATAAACCATGACACATCAAGAGACTGAGAAAGGGAAAAGCTTTAAAGTTCAGGACCTTAGATCTCCTTGCTTATTGAATAAGAGCCCCGCGTTTTCATTTTGCAGTGTGCCCCACAGATCATGTAGCTGGCCTAGGGGACAGTGTGCTGGTATGGGGCTGCAGCCCAAGGATATAGCTAGAACTATAAAGCTGATCCAATTTTATTGTTTTAAATGACTCTTAAGTTTCATAATAAGACAATTGGTTCTTTTTTCTTAATAATGTCCCTTAATGTCAAATACCATTTTCTCCTCCTCCAAGGTGCTTTGCCTTGCTGAATTCCCATGAGATAGGCCCATTTTCCAAACGAGAACAGCAAGCTCCATGTAGTGGCCTGTCTTTGGTGTCCCCTCCCCGGGCTGAGGGCTCACGTCCCTCTGATCTTTCCACGGAACTTAGCTGGTTCCTACGAACCCCGTGTTCAAGTTTGTCATTTTATCATCCATTAAAGAACTTTTAATAAAAATCTTGAAAAGAACGCTAACATGGCAAATTTTAAAAAATAATGTAAAAAGGTTAAAAAATCATTTTGATGACTTTTTTCAAAGACTTAAAACCCATCATTGGATATTATTCTAATTTTGAATGTCATTAATCATACCTTGTATTTGTTTTCACATTTGTAACTTTGGGGTTTACTAAGCTCAGAGCTATTACACTTTTTATAACTGTTAAGTGGAGGCTGTCCCTAAATTTGCTTTGTTAGTCTTCTCTTCTGCCTTAATTTATTGGTTTGTCCCACATATTTTATAAACTCTAACCCTTGAATAACAAGCCTTGGCAATTTAGTTCCATACATACTTTAAAACTTAAGAAATGGCTAGATGTGTTTCATATATATTCTTTATTATTCATTTGACTTACAAAGTGTATAGGCATGGAAATTGTCTGTCAGTTTTACTACTGAAAGCTCCAGCTACTCTTACTTAAGATTAAAGTTATTCTTTTTATAATCACTCACTTTCCTCCAAGAAATCCTCTGTGTGTGGGGAAATCATCAGTGGAGAGGGATTCCATGTGGACTTCTAACCCTTTATCCTAGATTATAGTAGGATGGTAAGTCAGGAAATGACATATCAGGCAGGAATCAGTTGTGCTCCCTCCCAAGTCTATTTCAAAGCACTTTCCATTTTAAATATAGCAATAAAATATCAGCCTCGAAATGTCTGATAAGGATAAAAGCAATAGATCCAAATCCAATCTAAATCTGACACTGCCAGGAACAAGAATTCACATTGGTAAGTCAGGACTCATTTATGGGGCCATAAATGGGTGGGCCAGCTATAATTTGGGTATTAAACTTGTAAAATATATCGATGGTATGTAAGAGCTAAATAAATAATTTACTACAAGAAAATTGGAAATCTTTACATGGTACTTAATTGACCAGTTGGTCTCCCAGATTCTCGATGGCTCCTTGCTTTGCGTTTGTGCATTTTTCACGGGCTAGATTTTTCTTTTCCTCTTTTCAGTTTAACATTCCAGTGAATGATCACAAGTCCGTGCGTTTCTGAAACACATAGTTTCCATTTAAAATTCTGCCAATCCATTAAATGCCTTCGACAATTTCATTTACATTTTAGGAGGATAAATGTACCAGATACTCAGTCTATTCTGGGATTAAATAAATCTCTTTCTGGCCACCAAAAACCCTCTTCAGTACCACATCTTGGATTCCTGTTCTGAGCACAGAACAGGAGGGGTTTCAATGAGATGCTTTAAAGAATTTACTGTATCCTTTTGTTTGTTATTTTGGGAATCTGCTGAATAAGGAGAAGCACGACACTGGAAAGCTCTGTCACTGCCTCCTACACATCTATGAGACCCTAAGTATGGTTGAAAAAGGAAATGAGAAAGAAAAAAGGGAAACTCAAAGTAAGGCATTGTTATTTACGTACATATATCCAAAAAAAAAAAAAAAAACCACAAAAACAAATAGATTTCTTGGGCATATTGCAAAGTTATTTACCCTGAGAGTAACTGTATCTCATATGTATATAACACCAACATGTTTCAAAGTGCTTTTGTATCTTTTATATTTTCAACCCTAGGGATATTCTCCCAACAATTATGGAGCAGGGGCCATGGGATTACTATGGCCAATCAAAGCTGATTCTAAGTCACGTGGAATATTCAGGGGGAAGGGACTGTACCTGAACAAAAATCAGCATTTTTGTAGGAATGAAGATATAGGATTGGATAATGAATAGACAAGCAACAGAATCCCATGGTTTTGGTTGCCAACAAATTTGAGAAAATTTGTAGGTTTGCTGTGGAACGAGGCAGTGAAAGAGACGACTTTGAGGACAGACCAAAAACTGAATTCTATTGTTTTACTGTCTCTTTTATATATCTTTATTTTATTTCCATAGCAACATCCCTGTTTTCCCACAAGACTTTGCTAGCCCATGTCAAGGCCTCAGACTTCTCAGAGGCACAATGCTTGTGCAGCATTCTTAGGAACCTAGTGGTTTGGCAGAGGCATCCGCTCGCCCAGAGGCCCTAACTTATTTCTAGGCTAGATCCCATTTAAAAAGGAAAAACACACAGGGAGGTTAGCAATTCCAAGAGTCAAGGCAGGTGAGAGTTCATAGTTTTCCCTGAAGGAAGGCCTGGGATTCCAAAATAGTCACAAATGTACTGAAAGGTAGTTTATTAAAAATGTGGTTTTTTTTTTTTTTTTTTTTTTATAAATACCAAACTACTGTCCCAGCCTCTACCCTATTCAAAAGAGTAGGGCCATATAGGTAACATAATCCTCTCTCTCCTCCCTGACAATGACCTTATTTAACAGTATAGATTATAGTGCTTTCATTTTTTTCATCTGGCAGAATCCCTGGTGTTCTAAACGGGCAAAGCCTCCTTTACAGCAAGCACCTGCCTCTCACCTTGAAGGCAGGCAACGCTGATTAGCTGTGAGGCCGGGCTGGGCCATATACACCCTGGCCAAGGGACCATGCCCTCAGGTGTAGGGAAAAGAACACACAATGTTTAAAACAGTGCTCACTGGATATAATAGAGTGAGAAAGCCACCTAGGCTTTGATAATACAGCATGTTTTCTAGTGGAGGATTCACCGAAGGAAGGGAAAGTACTTTCTCTATAGGCATCAGGCCTGGGTAGGTCATCAAAAGCAAAGAACACAACTCTAAACCCCAAATGCTATGTCTTTTTAAATGAGGCTTGAGGCCTAGTTACTCACATGTGACTAGCAGGACTGGTAACATAATTTTGCAGGGCTCCGTGTGAAATGAAAACATGTGAGTATTTTGTTAAAAAAATTACTGAGAATTATAAGATAGTGACAGCAGAGCATTAAATCAAGCATGGAGTCTTTTGAAATGTGGAAGACCCTATGTGGCCGCACTGGTCGTGGGCCCATGAAACTGGTTCTGTTGACTACTCCCTAAAGTGGCAGAACAAATTTTCTATCCTTAGTTACTGTATATATTTCTTAGACTTAAATAGTGCTTTTCTTCCAAAGGCTTAGAATGTGGAAAACTAAATTGTTTGGCTATTAAAAATTGTTTAAATTGAAGGGTTAGAGCCTAGAGGGAGATTTAAGAGAAGCAAAGAATGTATCAATAAAATCGTTGATGGTTTTCAGTTTGTTAGAGTCAAACCTTGTTTGATTCTACCTTAATCCCTGAATGGCCTTAGGCAAATCATTTAAGTCTCAAAGTCTTAGTCTCATTTTCTGTATATAGGGAGAATTCTTGGACACGCCTTATTGGGCTGCTATAGGGATTAAATGCAATGCTGAAAGTATTGTGTAATGCCTGGCTCATAGTAATTGCTCAATAAATATAGGCAGTTGCTGTAGTAATTATTCCTAGTTCTCAGGGAGAAGGAATAGTTGAGGACTGGGAATCCAAGGATGTTTTAGGGTCAGCCGGCTCAAGGTGTGTTTGCTTTCCCTGAGCCTAACACTAGAAATTTTTTAGGGTTTTTTTTTTTTCCTTTCTGATAATGTGCTCTTATTTGTAGAATATTTCAGAAAAAAATATTTTTAAATGACATTTAATCATTTATTCATCATTAAGAGGTAACAATCATGAGTACTTAACACATCTTCCTCAAAATGTTTTATTGCATATATATAAATAAAAATTGGATCCCAGTACATCTATGGTTTTATATCCTGCTTTTTGCCCCTATTACTGTGATTATCACCTCTTCACATTGTGATTACCTCACTCATTAAATGATCTTTAAAAAATTTTATGACAGCTTAATTCCATATTGGACAGATGTTCCATAATTTGTTTCCCTATCTCTTGGACTTTTTAGTTGTTTCCAGTTTTTCATTATTATAAATTACATTGCTGTGAAGGACCATGTGCATAGACCCCTGGTCACCTCTCTGATAATTCTACTTAGAGAAGAGTTGTCTCTTAGAGCAGGTAGAGCAGGGTAAGGATCGTACTTGATAATAATTTCAGGAGCTAGAATCCCTCTACCCATACACGATGGGAGAGAAACTGGCACATTCTTTTTGGAATTACACATCAAATATGATCATATTTGTAAACCTTTGACCATTTTATAGGCAAAAGATTGATTATGTTTATAATAATTTGGTTGCTTTGATCAATAGCGAGGTTGAAGATGTTTTCATGTTAATTGAGTATTTGTATTACTTTTTGTGAATTGTTATGTTCATATATTTGCCAATTTTTCTACTGGGGAGTTGATTTTTGCTCTATATTATTTTTAATAGTGTAACTCAAATTCTCACATCTTCCCCTAAAAATGCATATCATATATATCAGGTAGTTTCCTGTAGGAATATATTTTTACTTCTAAAAACGTATAAGACCAGAGCAGAGTATAAAGCAGTAATGATAAGATAATAAGGTATGGGACAAATGTAACTACAGACAGCTCCTTTCACCATCGTAGTCATGGGAGATGAAACTTGTCTTTTACAAGAATTACAACAATACTAAGAGAGAGTAATTCTTCCATATTTTACATGATTTTGAGAAGCCAAGGGGTTATCATCAAAATGTTGATAGTATTTTTTTCTATGTGATGGGGCAACAGGTGCTTATTTTATTTTATTCCTTGTACTTTCCAAAATTTTTATCCTGAACACATATCACTTTTTATAGTAAAAATAAACAATAAGAACAACAACAACAAAAATCCAAAGACATAGTGATAATTAGAAGAAGCCTATAATAATTTTGCTCCATATGATTTAGCAGAACTGAAATTTTATGTCAACTAGTTATTTAACAAATTGTAAGTGAACCATTTAGGCCCATTACTACAAAGTCTTTATTTAATCAGGTCTCGTAGCCGTCTGCTAGCAAAGCACTTCCACGGAGGGTCGTGGTCCCACCACGGGCTTTAGCGTCCACTAGATCTGAGGTCAGATTCACTTGGCCTCATATTGATTGTAGGCCCCTGGATGTTAATGCTTTTGTGCCTCAATTTTGTGTCTTTAAAATGGGCACAATATCTTCCTAGAACAGCTGTCGTCAGAAGTAAATGAGACAGTTGAAGTGAGGCCAAGCCTTCTTGAATGAATAAATTGAATTTAGCTACAGCACTGAAAGTCAAGTCTATGCCTCTTATGCCTTTACTCTAAGTGAGTAATGTCAAGGGACAAAGTTCACTGCGATCGCACCTCCCTGCATGACTGGGTCTCAGGGAGGGCTGGGATGGGATAGACCACCGTTCTCACGGGACGGGTCTCATGTGGCTGAATGTGTGCACATCTCTTTCTGTCCCCAAGTCTCTCCCTGGCTCCCTCTCTCTGTCTCTGTCTCTCTCACACACCACACACTCACACACTCTTTAATCTCAGCAAGTTGTTGTGCGCAATGGAGGTATACGTTAATTTACGACTTTCAACTGATTTTCATTTTACAGCCCATGACTGTAACCACAAATATGGTTAAAACAACTAATTGGAAGAAGATTGGTGGCAATCAATGAAAAGTTTAAATTAAAAATGTGTTCCCTTTAAGTGCAAATATATTACTTTTCAGTGTATTTTATGACTAGAATTAAGCATTAAAAAACAGAGGTCCTGCTGAGCCAGCCTGACTCAACAGACAGACTCACTGTGATGCAGGCAGAGGCCCATGGATGCACTTAGGAGGCAGAAGTCCTAAAAGTAAACAGGCAGGTCCTATCGGTCTTCAACTAAATGCTGACTATCAAATTGGCGAAGAATTGCAGTGACTCTAATGCTGATAAAGGGAAATAGGCATTCGCACATTCTACCAGTGAGCTGTAAATTGAGACTATCGTCGGAGGGCATCAGACCCACTGTGTATCATCAGTGAAGATACTTTTAGATGCAAGTAGTAGAAAACCTAGACAAAAAATGACTTAAATAAG
The DNA here is from genome assembly GCF_000325575.1 of Pteropus alecto. Lineage (NCBI taxonomy): Eukaryota > Metazoa > Chordata > Mammalia > Chiroptera > Pteropodidae > Pteropus > Pteropus alecto. The sequence goes on from NW_006436282.1 coordinate 19,600,457, forward strand.
AAGAAAATTCATTATCTCACATGACAAGAAGTCCAGAGGAGAGAGAGCTCCAGGGCTGGTTAATTGAGTGGCTTGGTCATCAGGGTCCAATGTCCTTTTTGCCTTTCTGCTCTGCCCTCTCCAACATGTTGGGGCTGTCCTCATGGTTAATTCCTCGAGGTTGCAGAATGGCTGTAGCAGCTCCAAGCATCACAGACTCATTTGACAATGTATATGAGGCTGGAAGAAAGAGTTTCCTTTCTTAATTGGAAGAAAACTTTCCAGAAGCCCCTCTGTCTGACTCATTCCGGATTTTTCCATCACATGGCTCATTGGCTAGAATCATATCACATGACTATACCAAACCCTATCATTGGCAAGGGGAATGAAATTACATGATTGGCTTGGGGCTGGAGAGAGACTAGGCTTCCTCTGAAGCAGAGACCCTCTCAATATCTGAATCGGATGTGAGTTCATTTAACAAGGAAGAAGTGAATAAATTCTTGCTCTCTAGGCATCAACAGGCTTTGCCCTCTTCTCCAAGGCAGTGCTTTCCAGTGATTTCCACAACATACTGCACAGAAAGTTCTAATACTTGCGTGGCACACTGGAGTAAATTAGAGGGGATTGGGGAACGTTTATGGGGCTTGGTGAAAATAATCACTACTTTTTCTTTATGTTATATAATTATGATAAGAGAAATAAAATAAAAAGTACCAAAAAGATACTAACATTGAATTTATATAAACCTTCCAAATAAAATCTTTATAAGTTTTAAGATTAGAAACTTGAGCTCGCTTCTATAGACATGTATTTTTTATGTTTTAAATGCCTACATTCAACTCCTACTCAAGACTTTTAATGATGATCGCTTCAAACCCTTTTAGTCATCAGAGAAAAGCTTTATTCTCAAAGTAGGTAATTAAAAAAAAATTTTAAACCGTTTTTACAACCATTCAGAAATTTTCTACAGTTGTAAATCCACTTAAAACTTTAACGAATCTTTCTTTTCATTTTACTGACAAATATATATTGTTTTCTTTTATTAATGTAATCGAGTTTTAAATTCATTTGAACATTTTCATAGCAAGTCTTTCAAAACAACCATGAAGTTCTCATACGCACGTGCAATGCTAGAACACACGTCAGTACCTGTCCCAGAGCCTGCTAAAAGGATACCTCAGCTGCAGACATTCAGAGGTGTTTGGTGTATGGGAAGAAAATGGTTCCCATTTGTACGCTGTTGGTGAGATGATGGAAAACAGTATGGGTTTGATTTGTGGTTGTTAAAAACGAAATTCAACCGAATAAACTTTAAAGACCTTATTGGATTTATTCAGTGATTCATGAATTGGGTAGCATCCAACCTAACAGATAGAAAGTAGCTTCGGAGAGCTTTACAAGGCAAGAGATTTTATAGGCAGAAGGGAGCAGAAACGAGGAAGCTGTATTGGGCAAGAATGGGGGTTGGTTATTGCAAGGTTATTTTCCTTACAGGGGATGGCAAGGGCATATTAGGCAGATTACCTAACTAATACCAATCAGGCAATTTCTGACTGACTGGTGTAAGATTTCATTTCTGAGAAAGCTAAAGCTATAATTAAATTTTGATTTGGTAATGTGAGGTTTAGCACAAGTGACTCCATTTTGGACTTATTTTTACCTTGTTTTTACCATGGTGATGCTGAAACTTGAACCCAAGTATTTTGTCTCTAAACACTGTTCTCTCCTTGCCCCAACATGAGACCTACTTGTCATTTCACTTTACTCATCCTCAGCAGGTCAGACCCCTTATCTCATTCCTATAGACAAATGATAGACCTTCCTAAGACTTGCTGTGTCTAAGGAAACTATTGTTATGTTGTTAAACATCCTTGCTCTTGAGAAATTCTTATTTGGACTAACATATTTTCTCTGTAATTAAGCCCGATTTCTTTTCATTCTTTTCCGGTAAAAAGTGGAGGGTAATAATAACAATAACTAAATTGATTTGAGCATTAGTATGTTCCAGGCATATTTACATGTCTGTCGTTATTTAATCTCCACCCCAAATTCATGAGGTAAGTACTCCTAGAGCCCCATTTAATAGATAAGGAAAATTAAGGCACAATGTCTTAAGTAACTGACCCAAGATAAAATGACTACTGAGTAGTTAATCAGGGATTTCAGCCCAGATATTTCGACTCCAGAATTGATGTGCTTAGCTCCAATACCATGTTGACTTTAAATAAGGAAAGGAATTTTTGATAACCTACTTTCTTTTCATATCTGGTATAATTCTTTTAGTCTACCTTTCCAGGTAAATCCAGCTGTATTTGTAGTTTTTACCAGATCTTACCATTTAGTTCATTTCTCGCGCTCTCTCTCTCTCTCTCTTTTTTTTTTCTGTTAGCTGCACTCCAGCAGCAAACACATTTAGGAGCCTGTTCCCATGTTGTTTGACTCCTGGGTTATTACTTCCACTGTGGCGAAACTGTTATACCTAATTTGGGCATAGACCCCTCTCAGGAAGTTTTTCTGAGTCCTATCTCTTCAAGACTGACAGGAATTTCCCTCCTAAACTCTGTTCCTATTCTGTCCACGCAATACACAGAAACTCAAATTACATACTCAGCCAAGCATTAGTCTTGAGGTTGCTATAAAATTTCCCAATATAATAAGAACAAAATAGTTTCTATTATTTTGAATAATTTTCATGTTGATTTATACAGACTGATAAAAATAGAATAACATCAAACTGAAGTCAAAAGAATCAACTGGGCCTGTTT
>NW_006436282.1:19603284-19615529 GCF_000325575.1 Pteropus alecto
AGTGGCTCTAAGGTTAAGAAAAAGAGCTTTCATCATTATGCCTAAAAATTCAGAGTAATTCTAGGCACGCGATTGGGGAAAAGACACAAGGATTCCCCCGTCCCTCGGTCTGAAATTTCTTTTTATTTTTTTATTTTTGTTTTTATTTTTTGAAACTTCTTTTCAATTTGTTCCGAACCACCGCAGGCCATCACTGTTGTCTGATGTCTACTTAGACATCTCCTCTCTGGGAAGCTTTTCCTGATGCCCCTAGATTGGGTTAGGTCTCCCAGTATCTTGTATTTGCCCATTCTGCCAAATGTCATGGCCTACATCCCCTCCTAGATTGCAGGTCCTTGTGGACAATGACCTTGCTTTTCCCTGGTCCTACCTAGGAAAGGGACTCATTCATAGATGCTCAATAAATATTTAGTAATTGAATGCGTGAGCCCTATTAGTGGAGACACTTTTTGTTTGTTTCATTTTTATGAAAAGGCGACCTTACTTTCCTATGCCGGTGAACGTAATTAGAGTGTTTTTTTTTTTTTTTTTTTTTACCCACTCACTTCTCTCCTTTAATTAGGCGGATCGTGAAAAATCACAAAGTACTATTAAAAATGAGCTGATTCGGAACATCCTTCCCAATTATTAGCAGCTTCCAAGGATTCTACCGAGCGCTTCCGTGATGATCCCCTTGCCTCCCTCGTGTTTCCGGAAGCTGGGCCCAGAAAGAACATGTAGCAGGGCAAAAAGGGGTGTGCTCCGGGGCTGATCTTTCAACCCAGGTTCCCAGCCAGGCCTTTTTCTTCTGCTGATTCCCAGCGATCAAGCCGGCGGCTGCTTCCTGCCCCCTGCTAAGCTGGACTGGAGCTCGATGGTTTTACTGTGGTCAGTAATCGTGCAGATTAACAGCTGGAGTTCAGTAGCTCAGGGGGCTGGAAACGTCTCTGCCTTTGGCTCTTTATTATGAGCACGCGGCTGCGTGGCTCCGGGCTACCCGCCTTCATCGTTACCTGCAACTTGGGATCTCCTGCACATCCTGCTCGGTTTTATAGTGGCACGTAGCCCCACCCACTCGCTTCGAGACCCTGGAGTCGTGTCTCCATATGATGTTGCCTGCTATGACCTTCCCTCCATTCAGTCGCTGCAGCCAAATTTTGTGAGATAGCCTTTTCTTTTTTTGCCTCTGAGGTGATTTTAGAGAATCTATGGAAATCTGAAACTCCTGCTGGTGGACAGGCAAGAGCTGGGTCCACGAGGCCTTACAGTTGATGAGGTGTTTGATTCTTTTTCATTCTGATTAAGCCCTAGAGACTCATCGTCCAAACATGAAGGACAAAGGGATTTTAAATTAGTTCTTTGAGTCCAAAAACTCTGGCTACAAGGACAAAGAGGGTAACGGTCGTGGAGGCATTTTTCACTCGCATCTCAGTTTTACAGCTTTGACTCCTCATGTGAAACTATCCCGGCTTTCCTTTGGCCAGAGATGCGAGAGAGCTAAAGCCAGGAACAATAGAAATAGCTGAAGGAAGCACAGGTGACCTGCAGAAAGCCTATAAGGCTGTTTTGACTTCCCTCAGTCAGTGCAAGCCTGCCCTCGAAAGGGTAGGGGACATATGTGAAAACCTCCATCTCAGCCTGTAAGTGTCTGGGGCTAGCATTAAATCAAGGGTGACAAAAACCTTCTTCCTCATGCTGATATACCCACCCAGTGGAATGTTCCTGTGGCTCTTTTCGTCTTTTTTTTTTTTTTTTTAATTTTGTGAACGGTGGATAGTTAGTTGTCAAATGAAGAGCAAGTCCTTTTATAGATCTTGTGCAATATGCAATAATTCGCCCAACATCAAAAGTGGTGGAAAGTCATATATAAACCAGCATATACTAACACAGAAGCCTAAGAGATGTATGATTTCCTCAACGAGTACCAAAAAAAGGGATAAAATGACAGATATTCGATTAACAGAAACTGAGATGAAGAAGATAAATAACCACAGCTCAAGTTGTAATGGTCCTTTATTCTCTCATCATCGGTCTCTCAGCTCAAATGAAGATTAGAACGTATAGCAACCAGAAGAATTTTCTGATTTTAAAATTGAAAGCAAATTTTCAAGTGGCTGGATGAAATCTCATGCAGTAACATCAAGTGTAATAGCTCCATTTCCTGTCACAGGAATTATCGAAGTTCTGTTGCTGTTTTCAACGACTGCCTGTTGATGGCGGTGTGTTTTATTTCTCTGATAGAAAAAAAGATTGTGCTCCAGTGGCTTAACATAGCCCTACCAAGGACATTTCTCACCTCTGGACAAGGGACTTGGAGATTTCTATGGCAAGAGTTCATTTGTTGGGGTTGAGAGAAACTTGATTTGGGTTGTTGAAGGTAGGATGTGTTTCTGTTCAACTGAGGCCACAGGTAGCTGTTGTCCCTCTGTCACCCGTCTTTGGATCATGGAAGCAGCAGTGGGCAAAAGGTATTGATGAGTTGGTGGAAGAAAAGAAAAAAATAAAGTCTATGAAGTCAAAGATTGAGAACTAAAGTCTATGAAGTCAAAGATTGAGAAAAGTTTTACCACCAAGCAAGAAATCTGTGTTTAGGTTCTGAGGGATGTGGAGCAAAGGGTAGGGAGGACTGGGGTGGGTAGGTCTTTCAAAGCAAAGCCCCACAAACTCCTCTGTGTTATGTTAGAAAGCAAAGCCTCTTTGTGTTGCTGATGGACTGGCGATGTGTGAACTGGTCGGTGGGTTTGTGGGAGGTGGTCAGCTGCATATGTAGGGCCCTTGCCTTGGGATATGGTCAAAGGGGATATGGTAACCAGCTGCCTCTGTCTCGCATATGATACTTGGATCAGAATTGTGAGGCCCAGTCAGCTCTGCATCAGTATCAGCAAACTCATGGCCAGGTCAGGATTTATCCACTGTCCAAGTGGTGGGAGATAAAGAGAGAGTCCTTCTCATATGTTCCTTTTGTTGAAGATACTCCCTTGGTCAGCTCTACATTTACTCACATAGCAATCAGGAACAAGCTGTTTAATCTGGGAGATTTGCTTAGACTCTTTAAGCCTCAGTTTACTCATTGCTGACGACCCTTGCCTTTTTCCACTCCCACCCTGCAACTTGAAACCTTAAGATGTGATATTTTAATGGTGCGATTTAGTGCCCTAAGTCACTGCCCTGTACTTGGGTGCGAGGTGGACTTCTACCATGTGGCTATCATGGTTTGCATAAGAACAAAGGGCCAGCCTGGCTTCCCTGGGCATTCTGAGTGTGTCCACAGCACAGCGTAAGAGCTGGAATAGCTGTACTTTCTATGAAATAATCAGTGTCATCAGACAATGCTCCACTCAGAGGAGGCAGGTGCTGATGTGCTCAATTAACACCTGGAGCTGGAGAGGTATGTTGAGGCTGAAATTTAAAAATTATTCCAGAGATGTCAGGTTGTGTCATCTTGGGTTCCCTTAGAAGGAAGAATGCGGAGCAAGCCAGTGCTTACTCCTGTTGGTGGGTACTCTTCTTCCAGAAGCCACAGTTTGCCAGTCCACGCCCCAGGAGTTTCTGATCCAGGAGGTCTGGGGTGATCTGCATCTTGAAGACGTTTCCAGGTGATGTTGATGCTTCTGGTCCAGGCACCGCACTTTGAGAACCACTGCCCTAGGGGATGAATGATGAAATGTGTTTTGCAGCAAAAAGAAAACAGCAGCTGCCCAAACTCAGATGGCTTCCTCCCTACTCTGGCTTAGTTAATTTATTCTCACTGAAGTGTCCTGGCTCATTCGGTCATAGAAGGAGCCCTATTTTTACCCTATGGACTGGAGCTCCTGGTAGGAGAAAGATAGGGTTTGTCCTCTGTCAACCATGAGGAGCTCCAGAGTTTGCTCCCATAGCTGTTTATAACGTAGAGAAGAACCCAGTTCCCAAAGGTGCTCCCTCTTTGTACTGGGTGTTCAACACTGGGCAGCACAAGGAAGTGCCCAACTCAAACCCTACACAGTGGCCCTGGAGGCCTTTTAACTCATGGGAACTGGTAAATCTAACAGTTTTTCCTACTGGTGTAAATATGCCTTGGGTAAAATGCTCATCAATATGTTAGCTAGCAGAGCGAGTAGAGGGGCCTAGCATCCTGGGGTGGAAAGACACCTCCCCAGGCCACCAGGCTCCTGCCCTCACCCAATCGCTAGCCACCCACCCCAGACTCAAATCCTCTTTCCAAAGCCTTTCAGACGATTTTACAACTCTCCTCCAACTCTAGGAAATCATTCATTTTCTCCAATCCAAAATATATATTTCTTTTGAATCTGCTATTTCCTCTCGTTGGGGAAGATCTCTTCCTTGGAAATCAGAAGTGGCAGGCCACTGTCCATGGTAGAAGAGTTCTTCTTATGCTTAAAGTCCCTTATAAAATCACTCCTCTTTCTTTTTTTTTTAACATTAAAAAATTTGACATTTGTCATTACTCCAATAACATTTGCACACGACAAAAAAATTATATAGCACAAAATAGTATACAATGAAAACTGAGTTTCCTTGCCACTCCTGGGAATCACCCTTGGGCTGATTCCCAAGAATCTCCAACAACAGTTTCATATGCACCTACTGGAAGTTTTCCAAATATACATTTGTGTACACCACACACACACACACGCACACGCACACGCACACGCCCACATACACACATTCGCACAAACTGTTTTTTTACTTGATGACACATCTTGGGATCTCTTTACATTAGCACATAAGAATATACTATAAATTATTTAGTCAGTTCTTTTTTCATGGTCTTTGGCTGTTTCCAGTTTTGTTCTTCCAGACCACGTTGTAGGTGCATTTCTGATTATGTTGGCAAGTGTAAGATTTCCTAAAGCAGAGTTGCTGAGTCAAAAGGTTTATATAGTTTTAATTAGGCAGATTAGATTCTATAGAGGTTACACCAATATTTATTCCCTTCAAAAATGTTTAAAGTGCCAGCGTTTTTCTATATGCTGTATAGCATGTTGACAGACTTTTAATTTTTTGCCTAATAACAAATAACAGAGGGGCAAGCGAACACCCTGGTCTCCTGATTTCAATAGGAAGGCTTCTTGAGTTTCCCCATTCAATATGATTCAGGCTTTGGTTAATAATACTGTTATTTTATTGATTTAAGATATTAGAGATGCATCCCTCAATAATATTTTGTCAAAAGTTACACAAATCATGAAAAATGGATGTAAGATGATTTTCTGACTTTTCAGCGTCTATGAAAGTGATTCCGATTTTCCTCTTTTGCCCTAATAACATGGTGAATTATAGTACTAGCTTTTTCCAAAATTAAATAATACATAGCTAATACTTATTCAGCATTTACTATGCTCAGGACACTGTTCTAAGCACTTCACATGTATTAATTAATTGAATCCTCTCCATTTAGTATTATTAATTCTATTTTATAAATGAGAAAATCGAGGCATAGAACAGTTAAACAATTATGTGTCTAAGGCCCTATACCTGGTGAGTGACACAGCCGGCATCTGAACACAGGCAGTCTGGCTACTGACTCTATGTTCTCACCAGCTATGCTCATCAGCCATCTTTGAATTTTTGGTCAAGAGGTAGCATTCTCTTAAAGTACTACTGGATTCTGTCTGCTAGAATTTTATCTAAAATTTTTTTTGCCTTGGTATTAATAGAATAGTTTGAACAATAGTTTTTCTTTTTGTATGTGCATGTTATCCTTGTCAGGTTTTAGAATCGGTATCTCACTAATTAAAAAAGAAAACTAGTAATTTGGAAATATGTCTTCTTTCGCTATGTCTTGGAATAGTTTAAGTAGTCCTGGAATTATCTTTTTGTAAAGATTTGGTAGAAGACATTCTTTACATCTGTGAAAGTGTCTGATTCTGGTGCGCTGGGAGAGATGGATTTTTGATAGTTGATTCTGTTTTTCTATGATAATTAGTCACTTCAATTTTCTACAACTTCTATGGTTGATTTTAATAGTTTATATTTTTCTAGAAAGCAATCCATTTCATCCAGATCTTCTGATTTATTTCAATAGAGCTGAGCAAAGAAATATGTCCGAGTTCTTTTAATTTTATATATCTACTTTTATATATTAGTTACATATGTAGTTTCCCATTTACTATTTTCATTTTGTATTATTTGTTCACTCAAAAATATTTTAAGCAGTAGATTTACTGTTTTGCTTTCAGAGAACTTGCTCTTGGGTTTATTTGTTGGTTCTTCATTTTATTATAACTTTTCCCTCTTTATCTGTGGTTACTTCTAATTTTGTATGTTTTGGTTTCATCTTTTTACTTGACTAGGTCGGCTAATGATTTGTTTTTCTATTTTATTGTTTTCTTTGTTTTATTTTTATTTTTCCCAAGAACCATCTCGTGGATCTATTTATTGGTTCCACTATTTTTAAAATTAGCTCCTTCTGCCTTATTTAGGTACATTTTATTATTTTTTAACTTGCCTAATTGACTGTTCATATTATTTATTTTTATTTTTTTCCTGTTTAGTAATATTAGAAAGTAGAACTATGCTATGAGAGTCAGTATCTCAAAGTTCTGATACATGGTCTTGCATTATCAGTATTTTCTGGATACTGTTTCTTTTATTTCCTTTTTTGACCAAGAGTTAAGAGAGAGCTTCTCAATTTTCAGATGGTTAAGATGTTTTTGTCTTTGATTAAAAAATTAATTTCCAGTTTAATTGCACTGAGATCAGGGATTGTGATATATAATACTTCTACTTTTTAAAATATATTGAGATTTTTCTTTATGACCTAAATTTTGTAACTATGGTTATATTTATCAATATTTCAAGGACAATTGAATAAACAGGCCTATTCTTTGTATTCAGAGTTTAGAGGTATAGATATACTGATATAGATAGATAGATACACCTGCCTATGTGCACACCCATACACACATATATGGGCTCCACCATATTAACTACGGGATACAGATTTTTAATAGCTTTTCTTTTTTAAATTTCTTTCTTTTTTGTCCAGTTGATCTCTCATGGGCTGAGAAAAGTTATTTAAATTTTCCCACCGCAATCGCCTTTTCATCTTTGCAGAAGGTTTTCTTTTATGCGTTTTGAAGCAATGCTATTTGCTCCATGAAACTTCCTTAAGTTGTATGTTTATCATTACAAAGCGTCCATCCTTTTTTTGCATAGCGTGGTCTTGAATTTAAGTTGGACTGATGTTATTGTGATCCTTGCTATTTTTGGCTTGTACTTAATTTCAGTGTCTTTGCTTATCTTTCTACTTTAAACCTTTCCAAGTAATTTTATTATAGATGTGCTATATGACTGAGTTATAATTATTTATTCTTTATTTATTTATTCAAACTTATTTTGGTATGGTGACACTGATTAATGAAATTCAATAAGTTTCAGGTGTACAATTCAACAGTAATGCATATATACATTGCATTGTGCGTTCATTGCCCATAGATTTCTTTCTGTCACCATATATTTGACCCCTTTTAACCCATCTACCTCCCCCTTCTCCTCCCTCCCCACCCACTAGTTTATTGTCCATGTCCATGAGTCTTTATTTATCCTGTTTGTTTGCTGCTTTTAGGTTTATATCCCACATATAAGTGATATCATGTGATTTTCAACTTTTCCTGTCTGGCTTATTTCGCTTAGCATGATTATCTCAAGGTCCATCCATGTTGCCGCAAATGGCAGTATAATTTTTTAAAGCCAATTTGAATCTTCTTCTTTTAAACAGAGGAGTTTTCTCATTTACATTTACTGATAAACTCTTTTTGACCTTAGTTCCATCATTTTATGATTTAACATTTTACTCTTCCTTTTCTCTCTTTTCCTGCATGGCCTAGCTTTCTTGCTTTAGGCTCTGTGTTGAGGGAAATTTCTTATCTTCTAGAAATTTTGAAGAATGACATTCTAGTTTTTGTTATTCGAATATATTTAATAGTATATTGAAAACTCTTCTTGATTTGTCAACATCAAACAATATATTTTGACATTCCGCTGTAAAAATGAGGAAATTAGCAAGGCTTCCTCTTGCCCTCCATGCCTCCCTGCCCTTGACTATTACTTCCCTTCCCCATTCTATTTCATTGCTATCATTATTTTAGTTCTTCATGGCACTTATGACAACGTGAAATTATCCTATTTATTTGTTTATTTACTTGTTTGTTCTTCAACTCTCTCAGTAGACTATAAAATAGCTGAGACCAAGGGCTTTATATGCTTTTTGTGTGATCTGGAATAGGCGACACAATTGCAAAATAAGAGTAGGTGGATAAGGGACATTTGAGATCACTTTACCCAACTCTCTCACTTTTACAAGTGAAGAATAGACCTAGTGAGTGACAGGACCTGGGCTAGAACTGAGATCTGCTCACCCAAAATTGTTCCCAAACTCCAGGCTGCCTCAAAATGGATCACACACAGTTTACATCCTAACGCCAAGAGAAGGTTCACATTTACTCAAAACCAATGTGGAAAATATTTTTTTGTATTTTTCAATTATTGTCACTCAGTGCCTTCTAAATGACATATTTGGAAACAGCTCCATTATAATGTACGATTTTAAAAGACCATTATTCCATACACAGAAAGCTCATAGCTCTTTACAATATTTCTGAGTCTCCTGACATTTCTTGATTAAAGAAGCCTGAAAAAGAGAATACTGCATTGTTAGTTGGGAACCAAGATTCTAATAAGTGACACACGCAAAGACACTTAGAATGGCAAGAATTGATTCCAGAAAAGACTCTGTTTCCTGGCAACCAGCTCAGTGCTCCCTGAAGGGCACTTTGAAGGAAAGTTCAATCAATGGAAGGGTCAAATGTTTTCTTTTTCGAACGTCCATTTCACATGTAATGGCTGCTCTGTGTGGACTTTATGGGGTTTCTTCTCTTATTGGAGAGATCTAGGGTCCTTCTGCACAAATGCATGTGCTATGGGTAAGAAATTACTTCAACTGGGTTTATTGGCATTTCTTAGAGCCTATGAGTTCAAAGAAAATTATTACAGGTAAGAGCTCTGTCCGTTAAACCACCACTGTATGGATTACATAGTGATATGTATGGTTAGAGAGACACCCAAGAAAAGCTCAGTACAGATCTTGCCAATTCCAAGACCAGCCTTTACATCGGGTCTGTAAATCTTTCTCCTGGTCCCAAAGCCACCTGCTTGGCCCTGATCCTTTTTTTCGATCTGACTAAATTCTCACTAGTGGAAATGAATGGGATTTAGGAAGGGTGTTTTACTCAAACAGGTCTTGGTTTGAACCTGGGCTTCTGCATGGCCTTGAGAAAGGCACTTAACTGTCAAGCTTTGATTTCTTTAGCTGCAGACATAGTGGAATAATACATTTTAGAAGGTCTATGTGATACTTCTGTAGGATTATATACAGGCATCTGCCCATTGGTATGCGCTTCACTTGACCACAACACCTTACTGGTTGACAAAGATTAGCATGGAGGTCTGAACCAAAGGGAAAACGGAGAACTAACTAATGCTATATCCCTATTTGTGCTCAGTTAGAAACTTGTCGACTTCTCCGTCAGCTCTCAAAACTCTATCCTAAGTATACAAAATAACGCTTTAGGACTTGGAAACATGGGTTCCCACTTAGCAGAAGGTCTTCAAGAAGTAAGGTCATAAATTTCAAGCTACAAGAGTCACTGGTCAGCTCTGTGCATGAGCAGCTCTCACAGGGGCACAGTGGTACCCTGGAGGCCACTTCTCTGAGTGTGGAAAGAAGTGCCATTGTTCCCTGGAGCCTTGGTGCTCTGGAGAGCTCTACATGATGCATTTCCTTAAATTCCCAGGTGCCATATTGCAGACATTCATCCCCCTATCCATAGCCATTATTACTTTGTATGCTAGAAATAATGAGTTAGAGGAACTAAGTCAGCCTGTCAGAAGACAGGCTCATGAGGAATAATCCCAAATAGAAGCAGCGAGTTGCCATTTCTAGCTCACTCAACTAATGCTGTGGAGCACATATAGTGTGCTGGACTCTGTGAGAGCTAGATGGGAGGGACACCCTAGGTGAATCAGACCCAGCCTGTGTATTGCAGAGCTGCAAATAACTACAAAAGAGCGTGCAGTGATAATCATGGCCAGGTTAACCTGGACCTCAATCTCCTAAAGTATAAAAAAACAGGAGGACTGGGCCAGGTTATTCCCCAAGATCCATTTTCCTTACTCTGATTTATATTCATATGAATTTACGTTAGTTCCTTAAAAAAGAAAAACCCTAAAGGATAGAGGGATATAATAAGAAACATAAACATTTTAAATGATTTTACAACATCTTAACTTCCTCCCTAAACTGAACCAATAATAATGGCTTCATCCAAGAAGCCAATTTTAGCTCAGCATTTAGGAGGCATCGTGGGAGAGTCCCAAGAGCCTCAACTGTCCTTTCTTTGTTTTTCCTTTTTGTTCCTCCTGGTCTGCTGCTACTCGGAATTTTCCATGTATATTTTCCCCTTCTCTCGCTGCCTGCTGGCTCTTCCAAATTGTTTATTGCCTGTGTTAATTCACTTTTATTTGACCCCTAACGTCATCCATCAAATTCTCACATGGTCATTAACATATCATTGTTTTAGTAGGAGGCTCAGCAGCTTCAATCGATCTCTGGCCAAAATACTTGTAACTCTTGTTATTTGCTCTTCCTCCTTCCTCATCTGGTGCTAGCTTTAATGGGTTATATTAGCATTTAGGATTCTTACCCCATCCACTCCCATTCCCGCCCCCACAAATCTCAGCCTTCAAAAATGAACAAAGCGATAATGCAGTAGACATTATTACACTAAGAAAACTGGGATTTTGTTTATTAAAGAAGTGGGCTTTCAAATAATAATAGATTGGAATTTGGGGGGGACAACTTATTACATTCAGTTGAGTTGTGTGTAAGCTAGGCTCACAACCTATGGTTTATATTGTTATAATTAACAGATGAAATAAAGATTATAAAACACACTGAAGGAAATGCGACTTGAGAATATGTTAGAAGTATTAATTCAAGACCCATCCATTTTTTTTTCATTAGCCTCCTTGTAATTAAAAGCACAAGCTAAATGAAACTAAAGAATAAGATAAGAGAAGGAGGATATTCTAAAAGACCCAATTTTTTTTTTTTTTTTTTGTAATTATTAGACATTGCCAGGTTTGTCCAAAGTCATCCCTTGTCCATCTGGACACTGGAGGGGCAGGGGTGCGAAAGATACAGCAAACTGGCTGTTGTCCCTTCTACGGAGCTTTCATTTTTATAGGTGGAGACCGAAAAGAAGACGAGAAGAAAATTAAACAAAACCAAAAAACAAGTCAAGAAATAAATAAACATAATAATTTCAAAATGTAGTAAGTTTTACGAAAATTGAGGAATGGGGAAAATGGCAGAGAATGCCTGGGAGACTTGAGGGTACTAAAGTCTGAGGAGGTGCCATTGACACCTAATGATGAGAAGATGCCAATCATACAGGTATCTGAGCAAAGAGAATTCTAAGGGAACTCTTTAAAGGGAAGAAGGGCTCCCACCCCAGAAACATGTTTTCTGAAAGAGCCTTAAGAAAATGCAGAGAGAAATGACCAGTCAGAGGATAGATAGTTCCATAAACCAAGCTCTAGCTGAGGCAATATAAGTCCTTATAATGATGGCTTCTAAAGCTAGAGGTGACATTAGTCCGATTCCCACTTAATTCTTTTATCTCCTCTCCTCACTTCCTCTACTCAGCCACACTGATCCTCTGGCTCTTGAACATTCAGGCGGGCTCCCACCTCAAGGCCATCATACAGGCTGTCCCTGTCTGGGATGCTTTTCCCGCGAAGTGTCACATATCTTGCTCTCTCACTTCCTTTGGGTCTTTGGTCAAATATCACCTTTCCACGGGGGCGTTCTCTGGCCATCCTACTTAAATGGGAATGTCCTGCTCCCATCCTGGCTTCATTTATATATTTATTTTCCCCAAAAGACATCATCATATTTTATGATATATATTTTATTAATTATTTTGTCGTACAGCTCTCCCTCCAGTAGAACGTAAACTCCACAAGGGTATGGGATTTCGTCACTTTTGTTTAGTGTGTCCCCAGGGCTTAGAATAATGCCTGGCATATAGGAGTTGCTTCTTCTGTCCTCTCTCTCTCTCTCTCTCTCTCTCTCTCACACACACACACACACACACACCACACACACGATATCACCCACTTAGTCAAGTGAGTGGCTATGAGCACAGACCTTTGAGTCCGGCCGCCTGTGTTCTAATTTCCGGCTGTTCCGCCGCCGCGTG
>NW_006436282.1:19615672-19629608 GCF_000325575.1 Pteropus alecto
TCCTATTTTCCCCCCAGACTGGAAGTCTTTACGACATGCTACAATTCTAGCAGCTCATTCCTTTCTCTCTCTTTCTCTCTCTCTCTCTCTCTCTCTCTCTCTCTCTCTCTCTCTCTCTCTTTTTGTTAAGTAAATCAAAGAATAAATAAATAGTCATATTTAAATAGCAGAACTAAATTCTTAGTATAATAAGAAGAAATTATTATACTTTAGGCTAAATATGTAAATGGACACATGTGTTTATCTCCCGACCCTCCAGAAACCCCTCTAAAAGAATACAAAAGGTATAAACTCACAAAGACTAAGAGAATGAGAGCAGACAGCAGCATAAAGGAGATTTCAACAAAACTTTAATAGCTAATAGTCTTAACTATTTTTCCAGGCTGGGAAAAGCTGAAACATAAGCTTGTGGGAGAGAAACCAATAAGAAATAAACTGCTTGTGCCACGGATCCTTATGAAGTCTCAAGATTTGGAAGTATCTTGTATCTCCCAGGCATCTTTCTCAGAAAGCTACTAGAGGATGTACTCCACCCAAACAAGGGAGAAATTGAGAAAGAACAAGACCTAGGATTGATAAAACAGGTCTCCACCACAGTAAAGAGGTAAAGGAAATTTTCAGGATAAGAGTGAAGGGAGGTCCCAGCCTGACAGATGGCCAGCAAGCCTAGGGAGCAAGCAGTCCAGATTGCTATGGGAGAACAAAAGACTCTGAGATTAATGTCTTAGAAAGAAGTTTTTACAGTTCTGTCAGAGGATTGAGGGTTCAATTTCCTATAGAAATATGGAAAACCAAACAAATCAGAAAAATCTTAACTCCAGAGAAAACAAGTTATACAAAAAAGGAATGGAATGGTCTATTCCTATGGCTCGACGGTAAATGATATTTATTGATTCATCACAATACTACATTGAGATGTTGGAGGGGAGGGCAAGATGTGTGTGGAGAGGTGATAGTATGAGAAGAAAAAAACCCCAATATCCTCCGTAGTTTGGAGACAGTAGATATTATCTAAAATGGAAAAATAAAAAAATAGCAGGAGAAACGTATTATTTAAAACTACAGAGATAAAAACAAGAAGAAATGGCTAAAAATTGAAAAGAGTGACTTCTGGACAGTAGGATTAAGAGTAGGAAGGAGTCGGACAGGAATTGTGGTTTTTCATTATAAGATCTATAAGCCTTGAGCTTCTAAGCTATATGCATATGTTATATTTTGATATAAATAGAAATTAACAAGAGGAATTTATGTTTTCATTATTAATCTCAAGGGAAAGATCTTGAAGTAAGATGTGTCCATCTTAGAATACCTATACATAGAAGATATCTGGAATGAATGAATGAATGAATGAATGAGAGCTGTCATGAGCTCATTTAGAGTTCAAAACATATCACTGGAAGCAGGTGGAATGATGAGAGGTCCTGCCTCGGAAATTACAATTTATGGAAGCCCAGAAACGAGGTGCAATTGTGTACCCCACCACAATAGAGCCTTGGGATTTCTGCTCAGTTTAACCTATTACACAGTGTAAGGCTGGCGAAAATTGCTCATTTCCATAGAGCTGACTCCGCAGATTTACAAAGTCCTGAAAGGGAAATAAATATGCTGCTCTTAATAAATGTCTAGTTAAGGTATAGTTAACATAGTTAAATGTGAAAGTGTATAAATGATATATTTTAATAGCATTCAGAGCACATTTCAGCATTGAGATAAATGCAAACTTAAAAAAAAAAGTCTAACATGCTCTAAGCACATCGCCTTATCACAGCCAATGATAAATTACTAAAGAAAAATGTTATTCTGCAATGTTTTGAAGATTAAGTAGAGTATGAGTAAAATTAACATTGTGTGTAAGTGAAGCTGTGGCTATATCATGTCATCGTGGTAATAAAATTGCAAAGGGGAGAGAATTAGAGTTTTATGCCACAGAAATAGAAGTAGTTTTCATTTTAATTGTTTTTCTTTAAATGGATTGTTTCTGTAATATACTATATTCTTTCCAGTTCACAGATGTTTAGGAGGGATAAAAGAGTTATAAAATATTCTAACGAGAGCTTTTAAAATAGCTTTTTTGGAACAGACAAAGAGCAGCCTAAAGAATTCAGAATTTTTGAGGTACCATAAAGCATTCATATTGCAAATTTAGTGATGTACATTTTGTGATATGGAAAAATAAACGGCCTTTTAACATTTATACCAGGGCTGGCCTTTTAGTCAAATAAATCAGTTTCATTTAGGATACATGTATTTTTAAGTCATGTATCTCTACAATTCAATTTCTTTCTTCCTCGTCTTATCTCCTGCTAGCAGTTCTTTATTCCTTGCATTAGAAAGCCCCCCTTTTCTCTAGCATATAAATGTGGTCCTGGGCTTCACCTGAGCTAACCTAGGTTGATGAATTTGTTGTGCCTCCCAGCTGTCCCTCTGCCGCCATCAGAGTCCCCTCCCCCATAGCCTCTGTCAACACAACTGGGGGCGCTGTGTTCCTCACAAATCCCACACCAATATTTCTTTCCCCTTCTTCTTTTTTATGGACTTCTTATTAGAAAGCCATTATTTTTCCATGATTTCTTCTAAAGTTACTTGTATCCTTTGTGCTGTGTCAAAGGCTCCTTGTTTGTCCCAATAGACTTGATTTTCTCTAAGCATCATAGATGCTTTCTCCTTCCTAGGCACATGGTTGGAGCCTAATACGTATGTCTTGAGATGGGAACCACTGCCTCGCATGCATGAGAGTCCTGGGGGAGGCAAGCATTAGGATGAAAATGGCACTTTCTACACTTATTTATTAAACAACAACAGCAAATATTTATTGACTGCCTACGAAGTAGCAGGTAGTATGCCAGGTTCATAATGTGGAACGAGAAAGAATGGGCTCTGCCCTTATGGCACTTATAATCTGGTGAGCAAAATATACATTAAGCACAGAACTGAAATGAATTAATCAGTGAACCCATGAATTTCAAGGATCAGCGCTGGGAGAAAGAAGTACAGGATGCTCTCCATGTGCATGTCTAGGGTATCTGGTTAAATGTGAGGGGTTAGGAGTAGTTTTCTTGAAGAAGTGACATTTAAATAAAGAGCTGAAGAATAAGTAGGAGTCAGCCAGGGAAAGGATAGAACATTCTCATCAGGAGGAGCCTCAGGAGCAAAGACTCTGAAGCAGGGGAGATTGTGGGGATGTTTGAGAAACTGAGAACAGGACAACGAGGCAGGAACACGGGCAGGGAGCGGGTTCAAGCATGAGGCTGCAGCTGGCGGAAGGAGGTGAACCATGTAGGTTGGTCCATGAAGGGCAAGGGGCCTTAAACAAAACCTTGGTGGGATGAGATTCGCACTTCGACAAGATTGACATTGTACTGAATGGAGTGGGGAGGTTTAAGTAAGTGGGGGACATGTATGCCAATTCTCTCCCATCTCTTAGGTAACTTAGTACTCCAAGATTCACTGGGTTTATCCCATGGCTTCCTGTGGTCCTGCCACTCTGTCACACACATGGGGTAGGGGACTTGAGTGGGGAGCAGCATGCACACTCCACCTTGAGAAGCACAGATGTGAGAGATGCGTGTTGCCTTGACTAGATGTCCTCACCTAACAGGAGTTAGAAGATTCTAGATTTTTCTTTGGGCATTTCTCTCATTTCTCAATCTCCAATCAATGATTGTTTTAACTTTGTCTCTGCTTTCCTGAAGAGTCTGACCCTCTGATACCTCGAAAACATGAAAGTAGCAAAGAAATGAGAGTTTATACTTGTTTAGTGTGAGGGTCATATCATCTTCATGAAATGAAGCTCTATTTGAGGTAGGGAGACAGTGAGTAATTTTGAATGGAAAAATCTAGTCATTAACTAGATTTTCAAAATGATCGACAAGACCAATGATAGAATGAGACATTCAAGGAGATCAAATAACAAAGTTTCCAGTTCCCTAACTCAAAGTTGTTTTGAAATTCCATCAGTCAAGCCAGAAGGTTAAAATGACCCTCCCTTCCTATCTTTCTCTCTACAACCCAATGAAAACATTCTCGAGGCAACACTGTTTGGTGATATTTTATTTTCTATCAATGATTTAGAAAAATGAGTTATCTTACTCATTATCCCATGTATAGTTTTCAGCATCAGAGTATTTCCCAATGTATTCCTCGTAATTCAGGACTTGGTTTCACTGGGCAAAAAATGCTTTCTGAGTATAAGAGCAAATTCTTTCTTCTTCTCTCCCTCCTTCCTTCCTTCTCTTTCTCCTTCCTTCTTTCCTTCCTTTCCTTCCTTCTCTCTTCCCTTTCTTCCATTAGTAAGTATTGTTTGTGACATTCAAAGCATTAACCACTTCAAGGTCAAATTTGGGTGAAATCAACAGTTTTGACAGTAATCCCAGCATTATGCTAAGATGGTTCCCTATCTGTCGATGAGCCAATACTGCTTGGTCAAGTCAGATGACATCCAGGCCACACAGATTTTGCAAGTACAAACCCTGTCTAGTATGTTTATTTTGGTTCACCTGGGCCTTCCCTCCACGTGTGTCTTCTTTGGAGGTGTATGAGAAAAGATTGAATGCTGGGTTGGAGGGGGAGAGTCTACTCTGTAAAATGGGGGAAAGAAGGTAACATTACAGGTGCACACAACAAAACTCAGGGAAAACTTAGGCACCTGAGTGAGAGCCAACACAAGTAACAAAGAGTGGGCTGTGTACCCACAGGCATGTGACAGGGGAGCTTTGTCAAGGAGGCAGCAGGACATCTGAGGGGAGGCATCTATCCAGCCCTCCACAGAACTTGACTAGGGCAACGTTGCCTCCGCGACCAGCCAGCAGTGGTGCTGAGGACATCACACATCTCCCTCCGGCTCTGTTCATTGTCCCATCTGCTCACCTGTCGTGCACTCAGCAAACATTTATTGGGCACCTGTATGGAAAGGACATTGAGATGATCACACATCTTTTCATTCCTCAGGGGGCATAAGGTTTAGTGGGAGGAAAATAAATAGACATGGAACATAATCTGTGGAACAGAAATAAATAGACATGGAACATAATCTGTGACAGAGTGAGTCAAAAAGGAGCTCTAACAGAGGGACGTTGGCAGGGAAGCAGAGAGAGAGGAAGAACTAATTGTGGTTGAGTTTGAGGTTCAAATATGAGAACTACATGCTTAGCCAAAGTCATGAAATATAAAACTGTAATGTACACATGAGGTGTCTGATAATCTTTCATGTCAAAGAAGCCTAATATATGAACATTTAATTTTAGAAAAACTACGTGGGAATACTACATTATAAATAGGTGCTTAATATAAAAAAAGATTGTTTAAAAAGTGTGTCTTATGTTACCATAACATTAACAGAGGGTGGAGATGTAGATAAAAAACTTCTGAAACGTTAATATATCTGTGTGCAAATATGGTTCAAGCTACAAACATGTCATTGCACATTACTTTTCATAATATTTCTGTTACACAAGCCAAAATAGATCTGTAATTGTGATCACAAGTCACAACTAATATTTTGTAAGTGCAAACATGCTAATTTGAACACACCCGACACACTGAAAATGGGTAGCACAGTGGGGCGTTAAGTACGCGGTCGCTGGGCCCACAGGTTCCCACTGCGGGTTACTTGGCCAAAGGCCATTGGCATGGATTCTGAAAAAGTTCTTCCTTTCGTTCCCGTTCCTGGCTGCACATTAAAATCATATAGGGAGCTTTTTTAAAATCCCAGAGCCCAGGACACACCATCAGAGTCTCTAAGAATAGGACCCAACCATCAGTAGTTTTTAAAGCTCCCCAGACAGTCCTGGTATGTGGCCAAAACTGAGAACCCCTGCTCTGGGGAAGTGCTTCTCAAATTTCAATATGCATGAGGTCTTGTTACATGCAGATCCCAATTTGTTAGGTCTAGAATAGGGCCTGAGATGCTGCGCCTTTAATGAGTTCCCAGGTGGTATCGATGCTGCCAGCCCAAGGACCACACAGTGACAATGACATTGGATTTAGACCACGTGCACCTGTGCATGTGGGGAAGCATCTGATTTGACAGTGGGGACTTGATTTTCCCAGGTCACCTCATCCTGAGTACGAATGGAATTACATAAAAACAACTCAAGTTCTACCAATTCCTGTTTAAACCAGTTTTCACAGGTGGATAGCACCCCTACCCCTATCCATGGAGAGAGAGCCCCCCCATAAATATATCTAATAATCCTGTGATAGTTCTTGGGGGTGGGTGGGTCTTAGGAAGGGCCACCCATGGGCTCACAAACATTTCTCCTCTCCTCTTGATTAGTTCTGTCTACTTTTACTGAGACCTCTTCCCCTGTCCCCAACCATTGGACCTACACTAATTCCAGTGAGGGATCCAGTCAGCAGACAATTCTAGGTCAAAGATACCAGCCTGTCTTCAGAATCGCTGGTCCTGTACTACTCTGTACAGCTTCAGGTGTCAGGGTCCTTCTTCCCGTAGAATGACTCCTCTCTCAAGAGAGTCCCCACTGCCCACTGCAAAAAGGCATCCGGGGGGCCCACCAACCAGGGTGCAGAACTCCTGCACGTTTTCAAGTAGGAGCCTCGGCCACACCAAGCGTTGTTTTATTGCTAGGAAGAACAGGACAGGTGAGACAGAAAAAGGAGTGAGGAGGCAGGAGGAGAAGAGTTCGCGGGAGGAGTCCATGCCGGAGGCACTGCAGCCACAATCTCCATGGCAACGGGTACCCTTCCCATTAGGACTGGGCTGTGGGTTGAGGGGGTTTCTCATCAGTGAGGAGTTCTGTGGTTAGAGAAGACCTCCCCTAACCTCTCTGTGATCCTTTCTCACGATTTTCCCAAGTTCTATATTTTCTCTCTATTTGCTGCATTCCCATTACATGTATATGATATGATGTATATGACATGTGTCTACATCCTATGTTGCTGCTAAACAAACAATTATCCTTCCTTTGCCAAAATGCACATTTCTGTGATTATTCAAGGGGCTACTAGCCAGCCGAGGTGGTCCTCATAATGATTTAAAATGTCCCCTTGCCACAAGTTACGACCTTCAGGAAATACTGGCACAGTGTCTATTAACGCTGAAGCATAAAATAGTAAATTCTGGGAGAATTAAATGAGGCTCAGATTTCCAAACCTTTCTGCTGACATTTATGCCAAACGGGTCTATAACATTACATAGTTGCGCATATTTCTATTGTTTCACAACTGAAACTCTCTGGAATAAGCATCATCTGCTTCCTGAGTGGAATAGAGGTACCAAGGTGGTCACATCCTCTCCAGTGCTGTCTTACGGAGGCAAGTGGCTTGAGTGACACTAGATTTTAGCGTAGTTTAGTTGTGGGAAAGCAAATCACCGCAAACACCACCTCCACCACCGCTGACGTGTGAGAACTCAAACTTTCCAAACATGCAAATTAAATTCATGCTGGACTCTTCATTTGACAGCATTGTCTTTAAATAATGGGTTCCTAGAACGCGCTCCCATAAAGGCAGCTTTTCAGCAGTTAATCTCTCGTACAATATGAAGCAAGCATGCCTCTCATTCTGCATGAAACAGTCTAGCTAATATTTAATCATGCAGTCTGGATTTAAATACTTTTTAAAGAGAAAAAAACCCCCATGTTTTTATATCTGTAATCAGAGCATAGAACAAGATCAAAAATCATCTTTGAAGCCAAGAAAATTTAGTCCTGGAAAGCAAGCAAAAATGTACAATGATTGTCAGGGTTCCAGCGGTCCTTGGCAGGGCTGCAAAGCCAAGCAGCTCTTGGTTCAGGCTACGGGCGGGGGCCTCCTGGAGCACACAGGTCCCGCCGTTGCTGGGGCTTCCTGTAGGATAATGAAGGGGTTGCTGGCTGTGGCACATGATCATGTCCACCGTGCAGACAGACATCACTAGGCTCACTGGAATTTTCGCCAGGCCTAACTGGGTGATTGACAAAGAATTTCTGGACTGGAGGGGTCTTAGGAGCCATGTAGTCCAGTCCCCTCATTTATTATAAATGAAAAAGCAGATAACTCACCAGGTTCGTAATACAAAAGAAGGCTGGAGTTGAGACTATAGTTTAGTCTTCTTGGCTTCTAGACTTCAAGGCTCTTTCTCTACCTGTTAACATAACTCTTTATCACTTTTCCTCCAGAACGGGGATACACCACGTAGTTAACCTGCTAATTAACCTGTTCCTTCATAAAGGGTCACCATGAAAGACTCTGGGCCCTGAGCTTTCATAGTCATAACTTGGGTTCATCAACAGGTCGACATAGCCAACCCCAGGCTTCTATATACTCCCTGCTCCTGAACCCAGAAACCTTTGCTCTTGGCAGGGGTCTCAGCCCCCTCTAATTCTCTTCCAGTGGAAACCTCAGACCTGACACCATCATCTTCCACATATACAGCCACAGCCTGGCATTAAAGCGGTCCTGATTTCCTCCAGGAACGAGCAATAGCTCACGGAATATTTTCTATCGGCTCCACGTGGCTCCAAATCACAGCCCGTGGCCAGGAGAGCTGCCAGCTCCCTCAACAAAATTGGGAACTTTGTGGACCCCATGAGAGGCCTTATTTATTACATCTCCCAGAGAAAGCAGACTGGGGCAATAATCGTCAAAGTAATATTTACCCCTTAATAACTGCCTATTTTTATACCGGTGTTAGAGGTTAATAGCAGTGTTATTTACTCCTCTGCCAAAAAGAAGTGAAGGTTGTGAAATGTAGCAGTCAATAAAACTGAAGAGTCAGATAAATAACATTCATATTATTTCCTGACAAATCCTTCTGCAACCCAGGGATATAAATAACCCTAAGCAAGCAGTTCCTGCATTACAAGTTTACTGATGTGTAAAATGTAATTTTAAAAAGAGCTTCAAACCCTAGAAGCATTGGGTCCTATAACTATATATACCAACAGCCCCCAGGATGTGCACACACACGTGTGTGTGAGTCGCCTGGGAACACACATGCATTTCAGATGCACTAAATATCATGTATACACATCAGTGTGGTGTCAGTGTGTGTAGTTATTGCCTCTAATTTCCTCTCCAATTCCACAATATGTATTTCACTACTTTTCTTCCTACCTCACTGATGGTTCTTTCTTAGTCTCCTCTTATATTCTCAAGCGGGAGCACACGAGGGCTCTGTCCTCGTCTCAGAGTTTCTGCTCTAACATCTTCCTAGCTGATCCCACCCATTCCCACAGCTGCCTCACAAGTGCGTGTCTGGGGCCCTCGGTCTTCCTGAGTTCTAATTCCGATACTAACAGGCTCCTCGACATCTCCACTCGGACGTACAACAGGCATCTGCGTCATGGTCCAGCCACGTTGTAGCTCTAAATTCTACTCCCAACCTGCTCCCCGCTTCCCCAAACCCTACTGCCTTCCCCAAACCAGCAAATGACACCGTTTTGCATGCAGTTGTTCAGTTAAAAACCTGGCACCTTTAAACCCCCTCTCTGATAGTCACCTGCCCTCCTCCCGCCGTCACTGACCTTGTACCTCATCCACAAGTGAGTCCTATAAACTCTTCCTTCAAAATATGTCTGGAATCTATCCATCCACTGTCTTTCTTCCATCTCCATCACTCCGCCCAGGCCAAGTGCAGCATCTTCCTGACTCTGCCCCCTTTCCCGGCTTCCACTCCAGCCCCCTCATTCATTCTCCTCCCAGCAGAGCAAGCTTTTAAAACATGACTCGAAATATCTTTCCTTGGCCTCAGGCTTGTTCCTCTCTGACCTCCTCTCCTGCCCACCTCCCCTCCCCCATTGTCCTCCAGCCACAGTATCCACCTCATTGATCCTCACACGGATCAAGCACATTCCTTCATTCCTTCTGCCCTGGATGCTCTGGAGCTGGTGTTCCCACGCTGTCACTCTCTCGTCATCCCATGAGCAGACCTTCCCCGGCTGTCCAACCATCTAGTCTAAATAGATGCACCACCCCGCAGTGTGACCCCCTTCATGTTACTATTGTCTGCCATTTCTTGAAGTTATATTGTTCACAGGTTTGCAATCACGTTAATTATCTCCTCTAGAATGTAACCTCCATAAGAGCAGGACCTTAGTCTGTCGCCTTCACCTCTGTATGTCCAGTGCCTAGGAAACAACTGAGCACGTAGTGGGCATCTGTATTAGTTTCCTAGGGCTTCCATAACAAAAAAATACCACAGATCCGATGACTTAAACGACAGAAATTTATTTTCTCAAGATTCTGGAGAATCTGAGGTCAGGGTGTTGGCAGGGGTTGTTTCTTCTGGGGCCTCTCTCCTTGGCTTGTAGACGGCCACCTTCTGCCGGTGTTTCCACGTGGTCTTTCCACATGTCTGTGTCTAAATTTCTTCTTCTTATAAGAACACCAGTCATATGGAATTAAAATCCACCTGAATTACTTTATTTTAACATAATTACCTTTTTAAAGGCCCCATCTGCACATAATCACATTCTGAGGCATTGGGGCTTAAGGCTTCAACATATGAATTTGAGGGAGGGACAGAATTCGGTTCATAATAGCATCTAATAAAAAATAATAGTGATGATCACGAGAGCTAATATGACTGAGATATTGTATGCTGGGCATTATTTCAAGTACTTTTCCTATATTAATCTTCACTATTAAGATTAAGAATTACGAGGGTCATTATTATCAATTCCATTTTCCAGATGAGGAAACTGAGACATAGAGAAATTAGATGACCTGCTGGAGGCCACAGGTTATAAGCAGTGGAGGCTGTTTGATTCTGGGACCTCTGTCCTCTCTTACTACCTTACACTGTCCCCGTGTGTGTGTGTGTGTGTGTGTGTGTGTGTGTGTGTGTGTGTTTATTAGTTTCCAGTATACACTACATTGGTTAAGCATGGCATAGGGAATGCAGTTAGCATTAATATGTTGGCGAGGTGGAAAACCAGAGGAGAGAAGGAGCAATTAGGGGGATCGTTTTACAAACTATATAAATGTCTTCTCTATATAAATGTGTTTTTAAATCTCTGTTGAATGAATGGATGAAGGAGAACCATGCAAGGTATCCGGAATGCTGTAAGTACATGGCACCAAAGGCAGTACGTATTAGCCAAGAATACCTTATTTATATCTTAGCTTCGCTCCTAAAAATGAAGTAAAATATATTAAAGGGCATCTATACAATACCATTAGTAAAATCTAAATTAAAAAAGAAAATTGGAAGGAAGAAATGGAAGAAGAAAGAAACTTACAAATCATGGACACCAACAGAGTTACTGAGATTAGACATCGGTTTAGCTCTGAACTTCTCTAGTTCTTTTAATCAGGAAGAGCATACCAATTCCTTAGAAAGATGAAGACTATTGTGGAGCTAAATTCTAAAAACATGTCTCATGCAGGCTTTTACGTAATGGCAATCATTAAGTAACATAACGGACAGCGGTCTTTCAGCACACTCAGGAAAAAGAACAGCTGAATTTTACTTTATAAGGTGTTCCACCTTATAATGCATTATCCTGAAAGGATCCACATCCTTTTTTCTCATTCTGAGTGAGGCCCAGCCATTCCACAAAGCCCTAACTGCCTTTCTACCTTGGTACCAACTGGGCAGAAGGGCTTTGCTGCTCCTCCAGCAGAAAGCCTCAGAGGGCATTTACCTTAGTGCTGAGATGTTAACCATGGGGAAAGAAGCCACCATTTCAAAGAGGACAACTGGGTGTATTCAAATGAATGAAATCTTTTTTTTTTTTAAATTAGGGTGGGAATGGAAAGTTAGGAGGGCGAAGGAAATTAGTTTAAAAATCATTTCCACAAAGAAATAGCTCAGACACAACTTCCAGCATCAGAATTTGCCAGTGGACATTGCCTGTAAAACCCCCAGCACAGGGCCTGGCATATAGCAGCATTCACTAAGTGTTAGCTATTATATTCAGTGGCTTAGGAGAAGTGATTGGAACTCCTTGGGAATTCTTATAAGGTGTTCTCCCTAGTATTTTTCAATAATATAAACACAGAATAGGTATTTATTAAATTGTGGAATTTTGGTAAATAACAAATTGGAAAGACATTTCCAGAGGCATTTAAAAGATAGGTATCTATAGCCTTAATAATGCTCATAAGCCCTAGTTCTAAGCATCTGTGATTTTACTCTGAAATGAGAGAGATGTACAAAAAGGTTATGAACACAGGTGTTCCTCACAGATTTACTTGTAATAATGAAAACAAGAAATTTAAGACATTGAAATTTATAAACGATAGATTAAAGATTGGAAAATTCTGAATAATACTATGTACATTGTCCTGCAATTTATTTATTTTTTCACTTTATCTTGGTTTTCATAACAGCATTTATAAGTCATCATTATTCTCTCCCTACTATCCAATTTTTATCATGAAATTTTTCTAATAAATAGAAGAGTTTAAAGAATCATACAGTGAACATCTGTGTATTCATCTTTTCAAGTCTATAATTATCATGTTTAAAAGGCTGTAGAGTAGCCCACATAAGGATAAACTATTTAACTTGTTCCTTACTAATGTACATTTATGTTTCTTCCAGTTTTTGGTGTTACATAGCACCTCAGTCATCATCTTTGTACATACATTGTTGCATATATATAAACAAATCTGCAGGATAAATTGTTGGGAAGAATTTATACTGTGGGAACTGCTGGGTCAAAAGAAATGTGGATCATAGAGTTGATGTATACTGCCATGTGGCTTACCAAAATGGTTGCAACAAGGGGGTAGGAGAATGCTTATTTCATTTCACATTTGCTGACATTGGTACTATCAAACATTTAAAATAGCTTACAATCTCGCAGATAAAAATGGTATCTCTCTTAGTCTGCTCAGGCTGCCCTAAGAAAATATCAAAAACTAGATGGCTTAAACAACAGAAAATTCTTTCTCATAGTTCTGGAGGCTGAAAGTCCTAGATCAAGGTGCCAGCGTGATTAGATTCTGGTGAGGGGTCCCATTCTGGCTTGCGGACAGCCACCTTCTTTCTGTGTCCTCATGTGGCAGAGAGAGAGAGAGAGACAGTGTGCAAGCTTTTTGGTGTCTCTTCTCATGAGGTCACTCATGCCATCATGAAGACCCCACTCTATGACCTCATCCAAACCAAATCACCTCCCAAAGATCCCATCTCCAGATGCCATCACTGGGGCTTTGGCACTTGAATTTTGCGGGGACATGAGCATTCAGTCCATAGGAGTATCTCATTGCTGTTTTTGTTTGTTATTTACGAATCTTACGTGTTTGTTTGCCATTCGTATTTATTTTTCCATTAACTGCTTCGGCAGCTTCCTTATCTGTTTTCCTACCCTAGTGATGAATAAGAACTTTTGAATTTTAGAGAAATGAGCTCTTTGTCATGTATATTCCAAATAATTTTCTAAATTAGTCATCTTCTGAGTGATTTATGGCTTTTTGTGCAGAAATTCTAAATTTTTATATAGTCAGATTTATCAATCTTTAATGGCTTCTTGTTTTGTTTAGAAAGGTCTTTCCTGCTTCAAGATTTACAAATTCAGAGGTAGATTTTTCCTCGAATCTTGAGGCATGAATTGTTACTTAAACAGATCACGAGAGTAATTCTTTTCGGGATGACTTAACCAATGTTTTTCTAATCCACAGCACCGAGAACTTTCTACCTTAAATATAATGGTGGTGGAGACTTGAAAATTTGTTTTCCAAGTCTTCACCAGGATTTCTCCTCACAAACCTCTCTTCTTATCTTGTGTTAGACACTTGGCAAGTACTGTAACATGTATTTTCTTCTAAGTCAAAATTCCCAAAATCTTTTCCTGAAGTCCTCAGAGAAGGCAGAGAAGCAAGTGCGTGTGTGTATATATGTTATATGTGTGTGTGCGTGTATATATGTCATATGTGTGTGTGTGAGAGAGAGAGACAGAGACAAATGGGAGATGGGTGGGTTGGTTATAGAGATCTGACGACTACTCCCCTCTCTACTTGGAGTCCTTAAAAATCATCACATAGAATAAAA
>NW_006436282.1:19629621-19658036 GCF_000325575.1 Pteropus alecto
AGGGAGAGGAAAACATAAGGAAGCTAAAGAAACTGATATTAGCAGACTGACTTGGAGATTGACTGAGTAAGGCTTGGAACTCTGTTAGCCGTAAATATCATCGTCTTTACAAAACAAATACTGCTGAAGAATTCGTAGTACGGCATGTCCCATTCTTGAAATTTCAGGCACCTATAATCTGGCATCATATAGCACATCATCACTGTCTCTCCTTCAAATTTCTGGGAATGAAAAGAATTGGCTGAGAAAAAACTAACATCTCCATCGGTTTATAATCAGTAAATACAGTACATACAGGAGGTTGATGACTGTTTGCAGAGTATGTTATTTTATATATCTTGTGGGAGAGGTTGAGAGGATTCTGTTTAAAAAGACTGCCCTAATAAATGATT
Source organism: Pteropus alecto (assembly GCF_000325575.1). Classification (NCBI taxonomy): domain Eukaryota; kingdom Metazoa; phylum Chordata; class Mammalia; order Chiroptera; family Pteropodidae; genus Pteropus; species Pteropus alecto. The sequence continues at coordinate 19,630,014 of NW_006436282.1, forward strand.
TACCAGGGCAGCCAGAGATCAAAGAAATTGCTCAGAAATTGCATCTCAGGGCACCTAAAATTGTAAGTTTATGGAAGTCCCCCAGAACCCCAAACCTTTTATGACTTTTATATTAGCTAACCACTAAATTTTCAAAGCAGTGTGACTGCTGTGGGTTTTAATAAGTGCTGCATGCTCAACCCCTCCTCTCTTTAATAAAGGTAAGGGTGATGCAGCTGAGGAACATTTTGTAAATACGGCAAATGTCATGGAAGATATAACACACAGGGAGCAAGGCTCAGGCTGGATGGTGGAAATTTTAGATTCTGATGAGAAAAAAAAATTGACCCAAAACAAATCCTACACACCTTATAACCAAAAAAGAATTCTTCCTCGGATGTCATTCCCTAGCTGGAGTCTTCACATAAGAGAACTGCGAGAAGGCTAAGTAGCTCCAGAGGTTGGAAATTGAATTTAGTGATGTCGAGTAATCTGGGCACTGATGACTCCTGCTCAGTGTTTGAATTATGAAAGTTCCTCAGCACCCTCAGGACTTTAGAGAGTTACTCTGGAGTTAACTGATGTCCCTCCTCCCAGACAAGCCATGATCCAGTCTGAAAATGGAAAACCAGAAATAAGTAAGGTGATGGTTCTCAAAGCATGTTCCAGGGAACCCTGGGAGGGTGGATCCCTGAGAGCCTTCCAGATAGTATATAAGGTCAAAACTATTTTTGTAATAATTGTTACGGAAAGACAAGGTACTATTTGTCTTTTTCATTCTGTCACAAAAAGCAGGAATGAGGGAAGAACCACCCAGCTAAACACCATTCAGGTTGCAGAATCAAGAGCAAATAAAATGGTTGTTGTTTTAAGCCACTGAGTTTTGGGTGGTTTGTTTTGTAGCCATGGATAATTGGAATAGGCATGTCAGGGATGCATGTTGATACTGGTGGTATTGATGATCTCGATTGGGGATCATCTTAATTTTTTTCAGACACCTAGAGACTGAGTCTGAGTGTCACCAGGGAGAACAGATAAAGGTGATTACTCACAGGGACAGAGCAGAATGACTGACTTACTGACATGTTGATAGCTCGAATCAGGAAGTGGGGCTCTATGCCCAGTGATAGTTCCCCCACAAGGACAGAGCTCAAGGTGGTTACTGACATGCAAAGGAGATTTCTTCTGATGAATAACTGGGGAAATTCATAATGATGACGATGACGATGAGGAGGAGGAGGGTGGTGATGATGGCTATGATGATTGTGGCGTGAGGTCCAGGGACTGCAAAATCCTGGACCAAGATACATGACTATTGAGGACAACATGTTATGATGGAGAGAGTGCAGGCTTTGGTGTCAGCAAACCCGATGTGAGTCCTCGCTTCATAATCTTGGACAAACCGTGCCTGCCATCTGAAGTTCAGTTTGCTCACTGTGAAAATGGGAATAACTGTACTCCCTGCTCTTCCTCCTGACAGAGTTTTCATGAGGGTCAAGTGAGCGTATGTGAAAGTGCTCTATAAACTGTAAAGTACAATGCAAAAGGGAAGAATATTAAGATAAGAGAGATGAGATTGTCACTAAAAGGAATCTTCCCTATCTATACCTAAGCAGATCTGAGAAAACACAGAGCAGATGATTAAAGACTTTTTTGCAACAAGTTTTTGAGTTTGCTTGTAAAGGGAGTTACTAGCTTGCTGCCCCATGTAGTTGCTAGCCGGTGTGGGGGGCGGGCGGGAGGGGAGAGTGGCTCCACGTTTCCTGATGTCTGGAGTGTGGCGTTTTCTGCTCTGTTTACCAACGAACCAATCAATATTTCCTAGACATTCAACACTGTGCTAGAGATTGGAGATGGGAGCTGAAGAAAAAATAGCCTCTTCATTTCTAGCCTGATGGTGGTAGGCAGAATAATGGCCCCTAAAGATGTCCACTTTCCAATCTCTAAAATCTGTGAGTATGTTGAGTTTCATGGCAAAGGGGGGATAGGTTGCAGTGGAATTATGGTTGTTAATCAGATGACCTAGAGAAGGAGCAATTATCCTGGGTTATCCACGTAGGCCAGTATAATTACAAAGTCCTTAAAAGTGGAAGAGGGAGGCAGAAAAGGGAGAAGCAGAGAGATGACAGTGTGAGAAGGACTCGGCAACTTCAAAGTTTCTGGCTTTGAAGATGGAGGAAGGGGCCACGAGGCAGGGAATGTGAGCAGCATCTAGAATTTGGAAAAGACAAGGAAATGGTTCTGCCTTAGAGCTTTTTAGCCCAGTGAGATCCATTTCATACTTTTGACCTCCAGAACTATAAGACAAAAAATTTGTATTGTTTAAGCCACTATCTTTGTTTTGGCAGCAATAGAAAACTGATATGTTTCTTGAGAGCCTCCAAGGCAAATGATCTTTGGGGGAAGACTGCTCAAAAGAATGGGAGGTTTGACCCAATGCCACACAAGATGCAGATGGAATTTTAGTTCCACTTGTCATGAAAGTTCAAACACCCAAACCAGCAAGCAATAAGTAAGGTCTGCAAATTTTCCCATTTGTGAAGCTACAGTTGTATGCACAGAAAGTAGTACTAGCACCAATGGTCATGTTATGTACAACTTATCATCTGACATTGATGTATTGACTTATCTGGTATTCATTAGAATAGAAACTTTGTCAGTTTCACTGCTATAGCTTCAATGCTTAAAATAATGCCTGGATCATAGTAAGTGCTCAATAATTTTTTATTAACAAACTCACTCATTCAACAAATTTTCGTTAAGACCATGCATCAAGACTGGAAAGTCAGTCTTCTAGGCAGAGATTTGTATCTGTTTTGTTAGCTGCCGTATTTCTGTGCATAGAACAGTACCTGGCACTCAATAAGCATTTATTGAATGGATGAGTGAATGATTTAAATGAATGAATGATTTTAAGAAAAGCCCCTTGCTCTTGAGGAGTCCATAGTCTAGTGGGCTTTGGTTTCAGATTTGTCGATATAGGCACTTACACCAACATTGAATTTGCTTTTCTCCTCAAAATTTCCAATAATTGACAATTAATTTTCAAGTCAATGTCTTGTGAGGAGAAGGGAAAGCATGGAGAGAGGTTGGGAAAATAAAATGAGAGTCTAAGTCGATGATATTTTTTGCCAGGTGATATGAGGCCTTGTCTAGACAAACAGAGTATCTGTTTTCTGACACGATTAATTTCTACTTTTATTATTTTATAAATGTACATTATTTATTATTTAACTACATTATATGCTCGTTGTAACTGAGTCAAGAATAGGTTTCCCCTCTTCACTTCCGCTTCAACTCCCCCAGACGTAACTGCTGTTAAGAGTTTGCTCTATATTCCCCTCTTCAAATATCTTCGTAGAAGCCTCGTTTTCAGAACTGCTTAAAATAAGTATGGGCCTAAGCCATAATAGGATACAAAATTGCTGTGAAAAACAATTTAAAAACATATACTAAAAATAATATGAAAGACAACAGTGTAACAGAAATCCCTAGATAGGAAAAATCGTTTTTTTAAATTGCCGTGATTTCTACAATAGCTGGTTTTCCCATGCTCTATATTTTTGTCCCTTTAAATTTTTTCATCTCTTGAAACTGGAGCCCCAAGTCTATTTGCCTCAGAATTAACAAATAAGCCTCTATTACTCCTTTAAAAAAGAAAAAAGAAGCTTTCCTGAAATTTACAGGAATACTTTTGTGAAAAGTTGTATAAAATACTTTGAAAACCTTTGTGCTTGTAGCAATGCAGGCAAGTGAGCATCTCAGTCACTATCTGTTATCCTAATGATTCTCGTCCATGACTGACTTCGGGTTCCAGTTTCCCCTGTCAGAAGAAAGGCATGTCAGCAAACTAGGACTGAAGCCCAATCAAAGATCTCATGGCTGTCCTTGAACTTCTCTCTCATTTTTACTCCCTCCTGACTCCGTGTGGTCCTGACATTTAAAGGCTAGTTTTATACTAGAATAATATTTAATATTTTTATGTTGCTTAACAGTTTGCAAAGCAATTCTTATTTGATATCTGAGCTTCCCAAGAGACGTGTGCTACTGCTCTTGTGGTGACTATTAGCTCTCATTTCTCAGATGAGGAAACTGAGGCTCAGTGAGCTTAGGTCACCGTGGTCAGTTAGCAGTAGGGCTTTTACCTTTAAACCTCTTGCCTTTTCCTCGAAGCAATGTTGGTCCCCAGATAAGAAACCTCAGGTCATAACTTCCTGCCACTGTCATTAACACCCTGACCTACTTATTGGAAAAAAAATTAGCCGAGGTGTTTTATTTCATTGTATGCTTTCATGGAGCCAAAACAAAAAGTCCAGTATGCCTCTGAGGTGTCTCCTGAAATGGAGTATGGACTTACTTGATGGAGCATGTGGCCACCCCCGACTCTCCACTGATCTGACTCCAAGCCGCGCGGGAGCCCTGAACACTGTGTTCCTCAGGAACCCAGGACCGTGAATTCCCAACTTGCTCAAAAGGCACAGAGGTTTCCTACAGCATGTTTGCCAACACCACTCACCCCAGCATCTCTCTTCCCCTGTCCATACCACCCTTGCAGCAGGCCGGAAAGGCAAGGGAGTGGGAACAACAGCTAAGGAATCTTCCGAGGATTCGTTGAGTGTAACAGCAGGTCTGAATAGATGGGAGGCCTAGAGTTGGACCTCTAGGCTCTCCTGGAAGTTATGTCAAGCTTCAGGCTTCAAGTGGTTTGGTCTGTCAGTTCCATTTGTGCGCAAAGTTGGGGGCAAAGCATTATGGGAAAGCCCTGCAGTGAATAAACAGAAGCCGAGGGCTAAGGGAGCTCAGTTTGAATTCCACCTCTGCCACCAAATAGCTAGAAACCTCCTGACCTTTGAGAGTCCTTTTTATCTGGGAGGTAAAAGGAAGGTAGCACAATCTGCCGTTCCTGGTATTATTATAACGACCCAATGAAAAAAAGTTTGTGAAAACACTTTAAAAACTCCAAAGCACCCAAACGACATCTGCTTGGATTTTTGTTGGTGGTGGTGGTGTTTTGTCTTCCAGATAGAAGTCTCTGCCAATAAAATTCTTCCACGGTAAGGGGACACTGATACAAACAGGCTTCTCTCCATTCCCTCACTACTGACGCGCCTCTTCAGACAGCTCGCTGGTGAATTTTCTTCTCCTTTTCCTTGTACTTACTTGAGTCCTTTCCCCGAGGACTTACCTTGGTACCAAGCTTCAGTCCTCCTTCCTAAGCTGTCTTACGAGACCTTGAGAGAGACCCATTTAACGCAGGGAAAGTAATCACAGGATGAAAATAAAGTTTTCTTTCTTTTCCTCCCAATCTGGGCGACACTGCTCAGACTGCTACCTTGACAGTTACGAAAGTTGAGGTTCTACATCAGGGACTGGATTTTGGTCTCCCAATATGTACTTTCTCTTATTCTATAATTACAGAACTCTTGGCTGGGCACATGGCTACTGAATTAAAGACCACATTTCCCAGTCTCCCTTTAGATGCGACCAGGTGACTAAGTTCTGGCCAGTGGGAGATGAGAAGTGATGTGTGCAAATTTTGGGACCAATGCTTAAAGAGAAGGAACACAAAGCAGAAGCGGCCTGGGGCCCTGACCCTGCTAAGCCCTCCTGCCTTAGACATGACACAGAGAAATGAATTTCTCTCTGGCTTAAGTCACCATATTTGTGGGTCTTTTGTGCTGGCAGCCCGACATAGATCATAACAGAGGTTATAAGAGAAAGACTTCTAGGTCTACAGCTTCATACTCTTTGAAATTGGGAAATTCCACGTCTGCTCTAGACCTTGACCTAAAAATGGAAAATCTCACAGTGTTTTCCTATGACTTCCTCCTTCTGTGTCAGTGTTCACTATTATTATCGTTACTGTTGTTGTTACCTCTAACATCGCTTTAAATAAGCCAGGGGATAGGAGCATGAGCAACAACAACAAAACATAGATAAATTGGACTTCATCAAAGTTAAAAAACTTTTTTGCATCAAAAGACATTATCATAAAAGTGAAAAGACAACCTACAGAAAGGGGGAAAATATTTGTAAATCATATATCTGGTAAGGGTCTCGTATCCAGAATATATAAAGAATTCTTAAAACTCAACAACAAAAAGATAAACAACCCAATTAAAAAGTGGACAAAGAACCTGAATCGACATTATCTCTCCAGAGAAGATATACAAGTGGCCAATGTGTACATGAGAAGATGCTCACCGTCATTAGTTGTTAGGGAAACACAAATCAAGACCATAGTGAGATGCCACTTCGCACCCACTAGAATGGCTATAATTTTTAAAAAAAGGAAAATAGCAAGTATTGGCTAGGATGTGGAGAAACTGGAATCCTTGTACACAAAAGATGGGAATGAAAATGACTCAGCTGCTGTGGAAAACAGTTGGGTGGTTCCTCAAAAAATCAAGCATAGAATTGCCATATGACTCAGCAATCCCACTCCTAAGCATATACTCAAACAAATACCTGCACACACATATTCATAGCGGCACTATTCGCAATAGCCAAAAGGTGGAAAAATGTCCATCAGTGGATGAATGGATGAATATATGGTGGCAGACACACGCAATAGACTATTATCTAGCTATAATAAGACATGAAGTATTGATATATGCTGTACATGGATGAACCTCAAGATCATTATGCAAAATGAAAGAAGTGAGATGCAAAAATGTCTGTATTGTGTGACTGCATTTATAGGAACTATCTAAATGTATAGAGACAGAAAGCAGATTGGTGGTTGCCAGGACCGGAGGAAGAGGAGAATGGGGAGTAACTGCTTAATGGGGTCTCCTATTGGGGGATGAAAACCATTTGGAACTAGATAGACTTGGTAGTAGCACAATATTTTGAATGTATTAAGTGCTTCTGAATGGTTCGCTTTAAAATTAAAATGATTAATTTTATGTTATATGAATCTCACCTCAGTTAAAAAAAAACAAAAACAAAATCACAGGGTGCCAAAGCAATAGTAGTATTGTTTGTTTCTAGAAAGACACCTGGCAGAGCAGAGCTCTGCTCGAAGAAAGAACCCAAACCCCCTGAGCAACGAGGCCACTAATGAGTGCCTCTCCTCCCCCAGAAGCAAACGTTCCTGCTCCTCTTCCCAGCCATTCATTAGGACCCAACCTGCTACTTGCCAGGTAGTGTTAGTTGTACAGGTATCCGGGGGGACTGGAGCACCTTCGCTCTCCCCAGGTGCTTTTTTATTATGTTAATGAGAACATGACCGTGGCTCTGAGGCGGACACTCCGGGATGGGTATTTGGGCTGTATTCAGTGGCGGGAGGTGCTGTGGAGAGACCTCCACCAACGGGTCCAGTTTCAAGCCCAACTTTGTTATACACTTGCTCTACACTCTTGAGAAAGTCAGTTATTCTGAGACTGAGTTTTCTCACTTTAAAAATGGGACTAAATAATATTTTCCTTAATTAATTTCAATATCCGGAAACTGATTGCTTCTCAGCACCTCCCTTGCTACCACTTCGATTTGAGCCACTGTCATCTTTTCCTGGATAAATACAATGATCTCCTAAACAACCTCCCTCCTTCTGCCCAACCTACTGAAACGCTGCCACAAGACCAGCTCTTTAAAACAGAAATCAACCTATGCAACTCCTCTGCTCAAAACCCTGCAGAGCTCTCATTTCAGTCAGGATCAAAGCCAAGTCTTTACCCCGGCCTTCAAGGTCCTGCAGGATGGGATTCTGGCTTCCACGCTGATCTTCTTTCTTACCACCAGCCACCTTGCTCATTCCATGCTATACCCAATGGTCTCCTTTCTGTTCCTGACTCAGGGCCTTTGCACTTGCTGTTCTTTCTACCTGGAGGTTTGCTCCTGCCCTTAGCTCCTCCAGACCTCTGCTCAAATGCCATCTTACTAGTGAGTCTTCCCACCCTGGCATCTCTCTTCCCCTTCCATGCTTAGTTTTTGTTTAATATTACTATACAGTTAACACCATTCAATATTTTAACTCCAAACACACATATTTTTGTTTATTTGTTTCTTATTTGTCTCCCCCTAAACAGTAAGTTCCAGGAGCTGTTCTGTTCTCTGCTGTATGCAGAGTGACTAGGATAGTGCCTAGAACACAGTAAGTAGTCTATGAATATTTATCGAATGAATGAATGAGTTCTTTGGAAGATCAAAGAGGACAATGAATGTGAAAATACTATACAGATGTACAGCATTTTATTATCTATATCGAAATGAAATTGACCTCAACAAAGTCTACACCAGTGAGATTTGTGATATTTGGACGAAATAACAAAAATTAAAATTTTCAATATTTAGAGAAACGTCATTAACCCCAAAGGATATTTTAGGATCCGCCTTCGCTCTGTTTTTCGACCCTCAGCATTAGTAATCTTCCCAGGACTCATTTTATCAACCTTAACAAAACGAGCTTCAGATGAATGGCTTCCTGATACGTGTGAGTCGAAAGAGCCTGGGTATTTCATAGCCTGTGTGGGATTTTACAGACATATCAAATTGGCTTTCTATTTGCTACTGCAAAAAATTAAATTAGGAATGAAAGTCATTTGGTTCAATGAAAATAAAAAACTAAACTCAACGTAGGGGGCGGGAAAGGCCAAATCACAGAGAGGTCAGGACTGCCAGGAAGGTTCCTTCTTAAAGTCTTATAAATAGAAGGTAATTTCTAAAATGTCAAGTGTTTCTCGGCTCAATTAAAATTATTTGTAGCACAAATGTTTGAAACCAGGGAGTGCTTTAAACCATGGAAATGCAGGAACAAGAATAATAAGCAACTAGGTTATTGTTGTTCAGGAGAAGTCTTATTTAAATGCTGAAGAATTTCAATCATGCGGGATGCCAGAAAGGCCTAGTTACAAAGGGAAGTGGAGCTGTTTCCCCTCAGATTCCTTTCCTCCTGCTTCTACTTAGAAATAGGAAACAGCCAAGAGCCATTTTGCAATCGAAACGGCTTCATTTCTCATGTCCATTTAGAAGAAAGAGCCATAACTCAGCTAATACATATTTAGGACAGGTTGGGGAATGGCTGTGAAGCTTCAGCCCTGGGCTAAGAGCATATAACTTCTTTCTAAATGTGTTTTTGGACTCCGTGGCTGTCATCTACTAAAGGATGAATTTTGCAAATATTATGAACTTATCCATTTGGGAAGCAAAAACAAATATCGGCTAGACCCAGCTTTTGTCATAGATAAATAGTTCTTTACATAGCAAGCCCAGGAGTGTTCAGAGCAAGCTTGCAAAGTCCAATGAAGTGTCAGTTCAAGCCAGAGGCATTATCATTTATTGTCAACATGAACTGTCACCACTTACGGCCATAATCGGAAAAATTACTGATGACTGATACCGACGGCAATGATGATGACTCTTGTAATAAACTTAATTAAAATAATGAAGCGCTATCGCACGCGATGTAGTTGTAGCACGGGTAGGATAATGTATACGTGCCACAAGGAAGTCACTAGCTAGCATGGCATTCATATTTCAAACCTGACACAACCAGGGAGCCCCAGAGGCATTGCATGTGATGCCCCGGCCCCTCCCTTGTCTGTTAGGCCCACAGTTCCGACCAGTCTCATACACATAATTGCCAAAATAAGTGCAGTGACAAGAGGTCCACGGGTTACTCGTTTCGGCTGCAAACCCAGCCCAGCTGAGGGTTGGGACTGTCTCCTCCTGTCCGGCCTTCCCGTGGAGCTGCTTACCTAACGCCATGGGGATGACAAGTTGAGCTATGTGCTTTCCCCGCCACAGGCAACCTACCAATCAAAGGCGAGGGGAACCCTACAGAGAGAAGCACACTGGCCTCCTGGAACACTGGCCCTGAGAGCTGACCCTCAGCTGGCCTAGACCATCGGTTCATTTTTCTTCCCAGAGCTTCTTGCTGCTTTCTTTGCCTCTGTTCCTTCTACACCTGGGATGCGAGGAGACAGTAGGAGAAAGAATAAAAACCTTTGAGGGACTTCTAAACCACCCAGAAGCCCAGCCTCAGGCCTAGTCTTACATCCATTTCACATAATTGGTGAGGGCCTTAAAAACACAAACAGCTCTCATCCATAGCAGTCAGATCAAAGGGCCGTTTACCCACTCACTTAACTTAGAAAAAATAAAACACCCGGCGCAAATTGTGGCTTTTTAACTATCTTGTGCGACCAAAAACCTAATCAGAGCACAGAGGACTATAAACATGTAGGAAGGGAAGCAGACAGTCATTAAAATCTGATTATGAGCCCAGCAGTGCTGATAGGGCCTGATGGCCACCTTCCTGCAGAGGGACCAGGGACAGAGAGAGGAGAGAGTGAACAAAATCAGACTGGAACATCTTTTCTTCACATGTGAAAAAATTTGGAGCCATACAGGCCACTACAACTTGCCTCCTTTCAAGAGAAAAATTGGCCTCGGCAATTCATGGATTTTTTTTTTCCTTCTGCTTGCTGATTAAACATTCATTGTATATCAATCACAGAGAAATGTACACGTTCACATGGCATATCATAGCAACCTTCTCTGACCACTGGAAACTGGTATTTGTTTCAGTCATTTATCCAATAAATATTTATTGAGCATCTGCTATATGGGCAGGCTCTGTTCTGGGTGCTGAAGACACAGCAATAGCAAAACAAAGATCCTTGTCCTGGTAGAGCTTCCATTCTAGTCGAGAGACGGACAAGAAACACATAAGCAAAATACGAGTATGTCCGAGGGGAAACATAATATAGAGAAAAAAGGATAGGAAGTATGTGTGGAGATGGGCTTCGATTTTAGCTTGGACAACCAGGAAAAGGCCACACCGAGAAGGGGACATCGAGTGGACACCTGAAGAAGGGATTCTTGGAAGAACCAGAATTAAAATCAGAAAGAAATATCAAGACAAGTTATTAAAACAGAGACAGGCACGATGTTGGCCACTTGACCTGTTATCTCTTTAACAGTGCCTTCTGTTGGCACTCATCTAATTGTAACAAGTCAGGCAATCAAGGTCAAATGTACTTAGGCCAGTGCCTCAGGGTGTCTGTCACCCCAACTCTGAAGTCTCTCAAAATTTAAACGACTCAAAGGAGTCTCTCTCAGATTCAGCTCTTGTCCGTAGCAGAGCAAAAACACATATCTCCTGGACCCACTAGCTCTAGTCCATTCGTTTTTCTACTGCTTGTATCACCCTGGGCACTACGGACATTTTGGACTGAATAAGTCGTTGTTGTGCACTGTAGGATGTTTAGCAGCATCCCTGGCCTCTAATCATTAAATGCTAGTAGTGCCCCTCATTTGTGACAAAGATGTCTCCAGACTTTGCCCTAAGGGGCAAAATCAGCCCAGTTGAGAACTAGTGACCTAATGTGAACTGAATTAACTTTGAAAGTACATATACTCAAGAAAAACTCAAAGACCCTCAGCACTGACTCGGCAGCATTCATTCAGCCATTCTTTGGCGAGCCCCTTCTATGGTCCATGTACAGTATGATGAAACTCTAGGTTGGTTCACACCCATCTCCTGCCACCATACATAGTAGGTCTCTTCTCTTTGGCTTCCCTGCCACTGGTCTGCCTCCACTGCCACACTCTACCCTTTCTCTACATAGTTTCTATAAAGAGATCTGATGCTATCGCTCCTTTCTTTAAAAGCTTTCGACAGTCTTACAGAAGAAAATCTTAATGCCCATCATGATATTCCAGATCCTTCACAGTCCGGTCTCAGTTTACTCGTCTAGCTTCACCTTCACAGTGCACTGCATCAACCTGATGCTCCAGCCTCCCCATTTTGTCTGTGTGTCTCAAATGAGGCCATTCTCTCTTGCCCTGATCACACTCTCCCCTCTGCCTCAGCTCCAGTTCCTCACTTTTAAGTAACAAAGACTTACATACCCTTTAAGGCCCAGCACCAATTACATTTCTTCAGTTAAGTCTTTCCAACATTCTTTTCAACCCTTTCAAAACAAATGGTTCTGGAACTACGTTCTCATAGCACCTTGAGGTTACGCTTCTACTATTGGATTGTATCTTAGCTCATCCATCCATCCATCCAACAAATGCTCGTTTAGCACCTACTATGTGCCAGCCACTCTTCTAGACCCTGAGGCTCAAGATGTAAACAAATATGGCAAAAAGTTCTGTCTTCTCTGAGCTTATATTCTAGAGAGAGAGAGTTAGACAGAAAAAAATAATAATAATTATATGTCAGATGGTCATGACGCCAAGTGCTACCCTGGATTCAGGGAATAGATATGAGCTAGGCCTAACTCCTGCTTTCAAGGAGCTAATGGTGGTGAAAGTGGGGAGATGAGAGGTGGGGTAAGAGGTGTGAGAGTAGCCGTGAGGGATTGGGGGGGAAAGACGGAAAGAGCACTTAAATACTATGCCCAAGTGTGAGGAGTCCTCAGGTCACAGAGAGCTTGCTGAGACACAGCTGAAGCCTCAGAGAAGTTTTGACACGTCCGACCTGAGCTTCAGGATCTTCGGAGAGGGTTGGGACATTTGCGGGGTGGAGTGCATCTAGGGAGGCTCAGCCTCAGCGATAAGAAAAAAAATACAGTTTCTAGAAATGGTTGGATGGAACCCCTCCAAATTTACCTCGGGCCAAAACAGTTTCCTTTGTTTCAAGGTCAGTTGACAAAGAATGCTGAAGACAGGAGAGGGGGCCTAACGCCATATTCTTGGTTCACATCCTGCTCCTGTAAACCTGACAACGACCTGAATTCCTGTGCTCCTGGTCAGGACTTCCTGTTAGAGACGGAGCTCGAGAAACTGAAAAACACCCCCATCCCTCCTAGGCTAGACCTCATAAGGTCAGACAAGGTTATACACAAAGTCAGACAAATTTCCATAATGCCATCGTTGAGGGTATATCCAGGGATAATAAAGGCTATTTCCTATGCCTGTTGAGTGAGAGGTAAACCAGAAGACATAAAATGATAAGCCAGAAATCATTCCAAGAAGTCAACATTCAATCGACAAAAACACCCTGTGGGTTTTATTTGTCCCATTTTACATGGTTTGTCTGAATTTTCACCCCATCCTGCCAAGACTTCAGGGATGTGTTGACTTTCATTTCCTTGAAATAGTTAATCTTTGCAACCAAGATTCCAAATGAGAGGTTTAAACTGAGGATCAGCTCGCTCTGTGTGTAGGTCATTTAAGAGCTCAATCTCATCTTTGAAATATAGATTAGCCAGGAGAGTATGAGTTCAGCATTTCTATGTAATGTTGTTTCATTGATCCTGCAGGCCAACTGGACATGGCTTCAGATGGATACCTAAAAATTAGGTTTAAAACTTTCCCATCTTTTAATATTTTATAACCTGTCAGAAAATCAATTATGGACTCTGCCCCCTTTCAACGCGTGGTGTCATGGGGGCTGATGTTTAACCAAAGTGAGATTCTTTCCTCTCCTTTACAAAAAGCAACGGACAAGTTCAGTGAATGATGACTTCAGGGAAATTCTTGGATTTGTAAAGATTTAGAGATGAATTGAATAGCTTTGACCTGCTGAGTCCAGAGCTTGAGTTTCTCTCTCTCCCGTGCAATAGCCAGAGACCAGCTCCCCTAAACCCTGAGAAAGATCAGGGATCCAGAAGTTAGAGCTGTGGGAACCCAGCCATAATTTGAACTTGTCAAGTATCTTGATATATTTCTTCAAGCCCAGTGAATCAAAAAGAGCTTTCTCCAAAACCCATTTTTTTTATATACACATACATACACATGGAGCACAGTCTTTCAGGTTTAAAAATAATTTTCCAGTTTTTTTGTAGTAGAGGAGAATTTAAAGGAAAGAAAAACATTAGGAGTGATTTTTCCACCAAAGTGATTTTTATTTTATTCTTTGTCTTTTCTGTATTCTACAAAATTTCTCATATGAAAATCTATTAGTTTTACAAGAAAAAAGTTTTAAAAAAAAATAAGAACTTAGATAAAGTCATACCAACATACTTCAAGAACCTACGGTGATAGAGAGTGGAATTAATTTCGGCATCAGGTTAACAATAAAAATTTCTACTTCCATCACGTGGGAGTTATTAAAGAAAGCATACACGTACCAGTCACTACTGAACGGCCCCATGCATCACAATGAACTCTGGTTTGTCCCATGAAAATAGGTGTATTAAGCATTCATTTTCAAGAAACAGGGCAAGGAAGGAGGGAAAGGAGAAAAGCATAAAGTTCTGAGCTATGAAGAAAGAGAATAAAAACAAGAGGAGATGAAGAGTCAGAAAAAGAAAGAGAATTGGGCAAGGTGGCTGTGGACCCGAGCGAGTGTTGGGGTCAGTGTCGGGAAGTTCCAGGTCCCCTCACACTCATATCTGCTGCTGGAGGTACAGCGGCGGCAGCACAATACCCCCATCTCTGGTCGTACTTTAACTGGACGTAGAACACTTTCTGTCTTTCTTATGCTGACATTTGATAACTGGAGGAGGCCTGGGAGAAAGACACCCACAAGCAGCTGCCTGTGGGATGCTGGCCGAAGCTTCCAGAACAGGGATATCAATTGCCTGCCTCTCTTTCCACTTTCTAACAAATCGCAGACCGAAAACCAACAGGCTGAAGTCTAGCCACCAGTTGAGTCTCACAGATCTCCCAGTGGCTAAAAGCCTGAGAAGTCTTGGGAAGAAGGTGATGTGTTTGGCCCAGGGGACAGAGAGAAGTAAAGTGGTTGCTGGTAGAAGGCAAAGGGGTGGGTGGGGGGTGGTGAAGCGGACGTGCTGAATCACAGTGAAGTTGAGTTTACTGAATAGATTAACAAAGTATATGTTCAATTCCTGCATCCTGCACACCTGCCTGGTTGGTTCTGAAAACTCAAGTTATTTCTTGCATATTGCATTCACCGAATTGGCCAGGTCCCTGAAATGGGTCATTGGACAAATTAACACAGGCTTGTTTTTTTCACTAAATGGAAGGAAACATACTATTTTCTTATCCCTGTTTGGCAATGACGTTTTACCTTGGATGAAGAAAATGTCTAAACATCCTCCTACGTATTAGTTATTAGAGGCCTCATGCAGACCTCATTCTCAAATCCACCTCTCACTAGCCCTGGGGCCTCGTGCAAGTTAACTTACCTCTCGCTCCCTGAGTTTCCTCACCCCTTAAATGCAGAAGATAATAACATGGCCTACCTCACGGAGACTTTTGCCAAGGTTTGCCAACTACCCATGTTAATGGCTGTAAAGCATTTAGAGGGCCCAGCAGGACATTAGTGCACTGTGTTCACTGTTATTATTTCAATCATCAGCACATTCAGTAGTCCCCCCCTTATCCATGGGAGGGTATGTTCCAAGACCCCTAGTGAACCCTGAAACCGCGGATAGTACTAAACCCTATATATAACAAGTTTTTTCCTATACACCCATACTTATACCTATGATAAAGTTTAATTTATAAATTAAGCACAGTGAGAGATTAACAACAATAATAAAATAGAACAATTATAACAATATACTGTAATAAAAGTTATGCGAATGTGGTTTTGTCTCTCAAAATGTCTTGTTATACTGTATGTACGAGATGAATCCACTTGACGAAGGGATGACTCACATCCTGGGTGGGACAGAGTGGGATGGCAAGAGATTTTACCACACTGTTCAGAACTGCACACATTTTAAAACTTATGAATTATTTCTGGAGTTTTTCATTTAATGTTTTGTACTTAATGTTTTCATTAAATGTTTTCATTTAATGTTCTGAAATTGCAGAAAGCGAAACCGCAGATAAGGAAGGACTTCTGTACTTTTAGTACCTGGTATGTGCCAGGCACCGTGCTGAACAACTGGAATAGAAAAGTGAAGATGTCTTCGGAGCTTATATCCCCGTAGAGTAAAAACAAAATCTTAAAAAAAATAACAATAACAATGGCAGCTCATACTTACCATGAGTATAATATCTGTGATCTAATTTGATCCTCATAATAACCTTAAGAGGTAGATAAGAATATTATTTATAGGAGAGGAATCCACAGGCTTATAAAAGTTGAATGCCTTGATCATACGACACAGCTGGTGAGTGACAGAATCAGGGCTGACACCAGCTTCACGGCTCTCAAGTTCTAAGTCTTAACCATGCCTTTCTTTAACGTTAGTAAAATGTGGGCTACTTTCAAATAACAGTCATGGTTTTGGGGAACAACACACCCACCCAGTCCCTCCGTGTTAAAGAGTCATTGCCTTGCCTCTCATTTCTTTTATGCCAGGCACAGAGTTTTTTGGTAGCCACTCACTTAATATGATGAAATTGAGCCTCCCAGTGTAAAACATTTTCCTTGCTGGTCAAAGGAGCAATTCAGCATTCGAAAACATTTAACACTGTTCAACTTGGCCTTCATGCTGGGAGACAAGCATACCTCTCTAGGCCTACCCTGAGCCAATCACTGGAGAATGGTTTAATTGGTTAATCACATAAATTACAATCACTTAATCATTTTAATCACCATCAGCCAATTAGCTTAGAGTTATGGGCTCTGAGGTAACAGTTATGCAAATGTTTGTTCCACTGTAGGCTATTAACAGCCATATTTTCTGGATCAAGCTGACAGAGACTGATGGGTGAGGGAAGAAAAGGGAAGTGAGCATTTATTTAGTTTAAATTTCTTTCCTGTTGGGTTATAATGAAGTGTTCAATGGGCAGAAGCACCGAGCACAGTGATTTCTCTTTCTTACTCAATGTGAGTGGGCCAAGAGCATCAGGGGGAGGCCCCTGACGAGTGTCGGCCGTGAAGAAGGGAGGGAGGACAGGCTAAGAGACTGTGGAATCAAGACTAAGAGTTTAGTACGCTATTGCCGAAAGCAGTGACCTTGTTGATCGTCCATGGTATCGTCATGTCACAGATAAGGAAACTGAAGACCAAAATAGGGACATGACTTTTGCTGCCGCCTCTCCTCCACCAGGCAACTGGGAGTGTCCACTAATAATGCAGGTGGATTAAGTTCTAAAGGAGCATCTATCTATACTTATTCATTACCACCTATAATAATAATTACTATCTAATAACAATGAAGACTATAGAATGGCCCTGGAAAGATAAATCATCATTGGTGGGCCAGAAACTTTGAAGAATACCTGAAACACTGGTCATGTGACAGTAAATGTGCTCTATATATCCAGTCCCCAGTTTAGTGCCTGGCACAGGACAGCTGTTCAGTAAACACTTGTGAATGAATGAATGATTAGTGGTCAAATGTAAATCTAAGAGCCGGGAAAAGAAAGGAGTTCGAATCTGTTGAATGTGACTGAGTTCTGCAAACACGTATGTATCGTATGCATGAGACAGTGGC
This sequence comes from Pteropus alecto, assembly GCF_000325575.1. Classification (NCBI taxonomy): domain Eukaryota; kingdom Metazoa; phylum Chordata; class Mammalia; order Chiroptera; family Pteropodidae; genus Pteropus; species Pteropus alecto. Next base: position 19,647,245 of record NW_006436282.1, read on the forward strand.
TTCTGTAGCGTAGCCTTCTGCTTGCTTTCATCTCTTACAGCACCTGGTGAAATAGAGCTTTCTGCTGGGTGGTTGACAGTGCATAGGCTCATTTGTGAGCCTTCAGCTATAATAGTTTCAAGTGCCATGACAGTGAAGAACAATGAGAATTTCAAAGATAGAACTAATTCTGTCAGGAATGCGCAGGAAGTGACATGGTTTGGGGATCCCTAAAAGACACATTGTGACTATGGCAGTCTGGTCTTTCTTCAAAGAATACCTTAACTGTCCCCAAGACGTTGCCTGCCTTTGCTGGTAAGTTAAGCATAGGGTTGGGGTTGAACCCTCCTCCTCATTTTACACACACACACACACACACATACACACATACACACACACACATACTCACATGCACACACACACATGCCATGTTTATTATAAAATCTTATTCATTCACTTAATAATACCTATTGAACTTTTACCATGTTCCAGAAATCATGCAAGGGACAAGGCAAACAGTACTGAACATCAAAATCCTTGTGATATGATAACAAAATATTGTCAGGTGCAGAGTGGAGAGGTCAGTTCTTGAAGGCTGACATAGTCTTGGAGAACTTCCTGAAGGAAGTGAGGTTTGATCTGGGGAGAAACTAGATGAAAAGATAAAGGTGGGAAACTTCAAGTAGAAAATTAATTTGGCCTCACAATTTATAGTACATAAATGTCTGAGAAATATCTACATCATTAGTGTAGGCATAGTTTTTTTTAAAGGGCCTTCTATTTTCCAATTTAATAATTTTTAATTGCCTGAAAGAAGTAACTGGACTTGTTTGAACTTGTTTATATAGGGCCCAGAGGTGCCTTACCCACAGGCTGGTAGGTTGGTAAACGTTTATCGTAGCTTTCTGTTTGACCTGAGCCAATGTCATCTGCTCTCTTGCTTGCCTTCCTTTTCTCTTTCTTACTTTTCTCCAACAGGGGAAATGATATCGACCTAACCTACCACTGTTGTGAGGGAAAACTGATTTAAAAAAAAATAAAGATGGTAACTCACCTCAGAGATGGAGGAAATGCTGTAAAAAAATGCCCGATGATAAGTATGCTTAGCTTAGTGAGACATAGAAAACAATGAGGAGAAATGGAAAATTTGACAAAAACCGCATAAAAAGGTTTTAAAGATTTTCTTCCTTCTACATTTACAACAGTCTTTGTAAATGTAGTTATTGACTTTGGATTTTTTTCTTGCGCTTAATTAGTCGAAAGCTAGGCGGACACTCTCTAAAATCCTTCTATAGGTCAGACCCTAGCCAGAGTCCATTTTCCTAAGGACAGAGCCATCGAACCCCTGTTTCATCACTTCTCTTTCCCGCCCTCCTCATTCATACATACTCAGCTTGCATGATTTATATTTGCCCTTGTAAGTATGAAGTCATTTTGTTTGTCTCTGGAGATTGCCCCCACCTTCCTTCCAAAATACAATATAGGTTCCTGACTTCCTGGGGGTGGGGGGCAGAGTGGGGCTTGCTTAACGAGGATGCCTTGGCAAAACAACTCTCTTAAGAGACCTTATAAAATTAGAACAGCAGGTTCAAAACTGATTCTGACTCTAGCACCTATGAAATGCGGTCAGCCCATATCCCCTGTTTGGCTCAAATTTCTTACTCTTCATGGTTCAAGATGGAATTGAAACTTACCCTAGGCATTCCCTAGACTCTAAGTCCGGCTTGATTTATACAATATAGAATAGTTTGTGTCTTAGTTTGAGTTTCCCCAGAAGTAGACCCAGAGACAAGGATTCAGATGCAAGTCATTTATCTGGGAGGGGTAGGGAACACTAGCAGCGGGGAGGGGAAGCAAGGCAGGAAGGGAGCCAATAATGGGTGAGTAATGAAGCCAACTGTCACAGTGAGTGACTGGAGCTGAATCTGGGAAATGGTGTAGGACACATGCCCCAGAACTAGCTCACCAGATGGTCGGTGAACTGGGGTATTTAGACACCAACTTGAGTCAGGTCGAAGGCTGCTGAAGGAGGGGTCGTTAACTCCTGGCAGAGAGTTTTGCTTAGTTCCACAAACAGCCCTCAGGCTTGGAGATACAGGTACAGGCACTAGGAAGTCATCCTTGTCCTCGGGAGTTCATTGAAATGGTGGGGTGTGGACCTCACAGATTGAGCAGCTACTATAGTTTGTGGGAGTTCATTGAAATGGTGGGGTCAGAGGGCTGTGGACCTCACAGATTGAGCAGCTACTATAGTTTGAATCATAACCTTTGTATTTTCTTGCCAAAAGGTACAAATTGGAAGGTGCCTCAGGGACAGAGGAGTGGGCTCTGCCCAGGAGACTGTCTCCTCCCTCTAGGAGATATAAACAGAGCAAGGTCATTTGGACTCACTGTTGGCAATGTGCCTTGAGTAACACTGTAGTCATGACTCAAGCATCAGACTTACTATAACACAGATACCAGCTTATTACAGCATGACCACAAATATACACCAGGATCCAGAGGATGGTACCAAAGAGCCCTTAATTTTCCCTTTGGATCATCTATGAGAGGAGGCTGGAACAGCCCTAGACCTTGGAAGGGGAGTCATGATTGGTGGCTTCAGTCCTCTGGCCAATGATTGGTATAGACATGGCCATGTGTCCTAGTCCTGGTCTATGAAACCTGAAGGGAAGTTGGGATTGTGGGTACAGGGAATATGGAAAAGGTTTTTCTTGTTCATGAAAGATATCTGAATAAGAACATCCATCTTTTTTTGCTAGACGTCTTAGAATTCGCTTCTGATGCCTGGGACTTCTACACTGTGCTACCACATGGGCAATCATTGACATGATGAGGCAGTATAGTAGGAAAATGGCAAAGCCTTGGGTCCCTGAGTCTCCGAGTCACCAACCCAGGAGACACCCCACTTTCAGATTTCTTGTTTTTTCAGTTTAAGACACTTTGGGTTGGGTTTCTTTCCATTTAAGACACTTTTCTGTTACTTACGACTAAAGGAATCCAAAGTGTACAATGTCACTTAACCAAGCTGGTGGGTGAAGAGGACTTCTTCGTGTTAAAGTAATTGAGATTGTACCTACAGAGACTGGCTCAGACTGGAAGCCTGGTCCATGATGACTACCCAAAATCTTGCTTTTAACTGCCATAGCTTGGGCTGCCATAACAAAATACCACTGGCCAAGTAGCTTAAATAACAGAAATTTATTTTCTCACAGTTCTGGAAGCTGAAAGTCCAAGATCAAGGTGCTGGCAGGGCTTGTTTCTCCTGAGAACGTTCTTCCAGGCTTGCAGACAGCTGCTTTTTCTCACTTTGTCCTCACCTGGCCCTTCCTCAGTGCATGTATGTAGCTTGGGCTGCCATAACAAAATACCACTGACCAAGTGGCTTAAATAACAGAAATTTATTTCCTCACAGTTCTGGAAGCTGAAAGTCCAAGATCAAGGTGCTGGCAGGGCTTGTTTCTCCTGAGAACGTTCTTCCAGGCTTGCAGACAGCTGCTTTTTCTCACTTTGTCCTCACCTGGCCCTTCCTCAGTGCATGTATATTTTCCAGATGACTGATGTGTGATGTTTCAAAATCACGTATGTGTAAAAGATCTAATCAAACTGAAAGAAATATCAATTAATTTTAATGTAAGAATGTATGAAAATTTCATTGATAATACGTTTAGATTCCACATTGCAAATAACATTTAAGAAAGTAATACTTGTGAAGTTTTGGTGTAGTATCAAAGAATGTCCACTGTTATCTGAAAGGCTATTAATATCTGTGTAAACTCAATTTTTAAATATACTTCAATCAAAACAACATATTGCAACTGATTAAATGTAGAAGATATGAAAATTAGGCTGACTTCTATTTATTCAGACACCGAGAGACTTGCTTAAGTAAAAAGAATAATGTTAATCTTCTCGTTTATGTTTTGTTTCAGAAACTGGTAATTTTTCATATTATATATTATTTTTGTTGATGTGAAATGGGTTTATTATTGTTATTTTTAAATGAATTAATAGATATATTTTTTAAAATGTTAAGATACAATGCAATAAATATTGATAAATATAACCTATGTAAATATAAATTATTTGGAATCCTTAATAATATTTAAGGAAGTAAGGAGATCCTGAAACCAAAAAGTTTGAGAATTACTAACATAAAATAATCAAAACCATCTGAAAAGCTGCATCAGTGTTCTTCTCAGTTGCAGACAACAGGAACTCCTCCAATCAGCCAGTTTAAGCAGAAAAGGAATTTATTTAAGGCTATTAGGTAGCCCCCCAAGGTTCGATGTTTCCTCTGCCACATTTGTGAACAAATGCATTCCATATATCCTCACCAAGAAGAAAGTGACGTATTTTCAATACTAAAAGTATTTTGGTTCAATTCAGGTATCAGGTTTTAGGGTCCCTAGATTTGGAAGGTAATGCAAAAAAATGAAAGGACATTTTAAAGTAAATTTCTCCTTTCTTGTGATTGTCAAACTTCCAACTGTTACAGAATGAATATCTTGAGATGGTACGATTGATAGTAATCATCTGCTTATAGTCTCCAAGACACAAAAGTAGGCAGGCAGTGAATCTGAAATAGACCCATAAAGTGAGAAATATTAAAAGTATGAAAGGGCCATTATAAACTCCCATTTAGACTTTTAAAACAACCAAAAACTGGCATTACTGCCAGTAAGGGTAATGACTAAAAATCATACCTTTTTCCATTTGTATAGGTGAAATAAGAGAGAAAAGAATGAGAAAGAGCAGATGAAAAATAATATGGCAATCTTAATTTTTAGCAAAGAGCAGTTAAGTTTCCAGTATCCAATAACCAAAAGATTCTATCGCCTTTGGTTTAAAGAGAAATTATTTTTTTCTTTTAATTTTATTAAGTTTATTGGGTGTACAATTCTATAATACCTCAGCTGTATATTGCATTGTGTGTTCACCACCCAAAGTCAAATCTCCTTCCATCACCATATATTTGACCCCATCCCCTTTTCTACCTCTCCCCACTCCCTGTCCCTCTGGAAACCACCATACTATTGTCTTAGGCTATGAGTTTTGTTCGTTTGTCTTGTTTGTTCATTTGTTGCTTTCAGTGAAATCATATGGTTCTTGACTTTTTCCATCTGACTTATTTTGCTTAGCATGATATTCTGAAGATCCATCCATGTTGTCGCAAATGGCAGCATTTCATCTTTTCTATGGCTGGGCGGTACTGCATTATATACATATACCACATTCAAAGAGAAATTCTTACTTCTCGTTTATTGTGTCCCTGGGAAGGTAAGCTCTTTGAGAGAAGCTCTTTGGTGTGTCTTGCTCATCACTGTACCCCAAGTACCTGGAAAAATACTTGGCCTATGGTAGGTACTCAATAGACACCAGTCGAAGAAGTGAACGAAAAAGACTCTCTTGCTTTCCTTTTATACTACGGCCATTCTGCATTCTTCAGAAGTCCCAATACTTTCATAAATGTATGCCTTTGCATATAAACCACTTAATTCAATACAACAAATAACTGAGTCCCCACTGACTGTTCCGGGCATGAACAAATGGCACAGAATCTGTCCTTAAAGAACTCTTGACTGATCAGTGTATTATGCCAGTACTTCTCAGACTTTAATGCACATATGAATCTCTGGGGATCTTGTTAAAATATAGATTCTGCTTCAGTAGGTCTGGAGCAGGATCCAAGATTCTGCATTCCAACACCACCCCCCAACCCGCCCCCGCCCCCACAGCTGATACTGATGCTGTTGGTCTGCAGCAATGAGGAACAAAGCATTCTGATATATTTGAATGTGTCATGGCAACTGGGAAGATGGCTCTGTCAACAAATTGAGCCAGAGCCTGATTCCCTTACCATGTATAGACTTAACCCCGGTCTTTGTCCTGGAGGTATTTAGGTCCCAGATTATACACCTCCCAGACAGGGGACCTGGGGATAGTCAGTCTTAGCTTACAGCTCTGCTGAGGTGTCAAAGAGATGTGATAATGTATGCAGTATGGGTGATGAAGGAAGATAAAGCTTTTACCTATTTTGCACAGACAATACAGTCAGGTTCTCGGAATGTATCATTTTCTTTTCCACCACTGGAGACATGAACACATTTTCATTGTCACATCTAGTTGAAATATTTCATAAATCTGCAGGGTAATCATTTAGAATTTAAGTTCTTTCCCACTAAAAAGTGTTCATAGAGGATATGAAACTTAGCAAAATGCAAAGAATTTTTTTTTCCATATCACAAATGTGCTTCCTCAGCAACTAACAACTTTCAAATGATCTGTCACACTTTGCATAATTAAGTCACAGTCTCAATGGCAGTGAATCATTGCAGCAACGGTTAGATAGTACTAATAGAATACGGAGTATGGAAGGGAAGAATTTCTGTGTTAGTAAATTTCTCTTACATCGGGCTAAGTACTCCGCACAGCGAATGGAGGTTGAAGGAAATAAACTGTCAATTTAGATCCCCAAAAGGGCATTTCGAGAGCACCAACGAGGGTGATCCCTGCCCTTGAGTAGCCTGCAATCTTATGAAGAACAAAAGGTCAACAACGAAATAGAGCATCATCCAGATACTATGATAACTACAAGTTGCTTATAATAAGAGCCATTTGATGGAGTCTTTTTAAATGAAATGTTTTGTGTCTATTTTCTTAACATTCGCCTCAGCCATCTAACGACATGACTTCTTCATCCCTTAGAACTCTTCTCCCTTCAAGACTTTGAGTTCAGATTCAGTTCTCCATTGTATCATTCTTACTTTCGACTTTTCCTACCCCGCTTTCATTTAAGCATCCCCAGGACTTGCTATCTTTTCAGACAAGTGTGGTGGTTCAGAACACATAGGAACATAAACTCTGGAGCCTGACTTTCTGGGTTTGTGTGACCTTGGGTAAGTCACCTAATTACAGTGTGCCTTTATTTTCTCATCTGAAAAATGAGGATAACGATCGTACTATTTCATAAGATCATTGTAAGGATTAAGTAAATTCAGTAATGCATGCAAAGCACATGGAAGAGTAGCTGGCTCATAAGTACCGTGGAGGTGTTTCCTCTCCTTACCATCGCTGCTCCTTATTCTCACAGTTCACTTCCAGCTGTACAGCTTCCCTTGCCTCCTGATCGATGATGGTCGGTCTGCCACGTCTGCCTTCACAATGTACAGCCCTGGAGACCCCTGGAGTTGGCCTTCTCCACTTCTACTGCTCAGATGTCAAGTACAGTTAGAGAAAAATAAAGTCGTGGACTCCAGGCTCACTATGACTTTTGTTCTTGGGAACTGTCCCCAGTACACAGGGGTGGGCTGCCAGCCCTTACCCCCTGGATGTAGCTGATTGGTCTAGGAACAGACTACTGGTCCATGCTGGGCCCATCATTCTCTCTCCCAGGAAGTTCGAATTGGAAAGGAGGCCGTAATCTGAGCCTTATTAACAGCAGAACTTTAGAGAGAGAGTCCCTGACCTCTTCATGCTCAGGGCCCTAGCATTGCCCTGGCTCTCTCACTTCCCTGGGCTTCTGTTGAAATACCTGTGTCTTTTCAATAAATTCTTAATTTCTCAAATGCTGGCAAGAATGTTTCTATCTTCCACGAACCAGGAGAACCTCAACTGAGCCTGCTGAGAAATAATTACAATGAGGTCTTCTACCAAGATGTGCTGTTTAATCTCAGATAGCCCATCGCTATAACTCAGGGCTTATTTATTCATATCTCTCTCTCTCTCTCTCTCTCTCTCTCTCTCTCTCTCTCTCTCTCTCTGTCTCGTAGGAATCCCTTTAACATTTCTTGTAATACTGGCTCATTGGTGATGAATTTCTTAAGTCCCCGGGGAATTTTCCACAGCAGCAGTTTGAAATTTTCTCCAGTTAGGACGTGCTCAGCCCTCCCCTATGCTTTCATGCAGTGTTGCTGTCTGCACACTGAAACCAATCAGGAATCTAAAATGTACCAATGCCTGGGTCCCACCGTCAGTGATTTTGATGTCATAGGTTGGAGAGCAGCCTGGGTTATTCCGATGTGCTCCTGGGGTTGAGAACCACTCCTAGCCAGATTGAGACTATTCTATACAAGCTCCTTCAGCAGACTTCCGCTTACTCCAACAATTTTCACTTTCTCTAGTCTTTTTCTCCTTCCTTGTGGGCTCAGAAGATGGCATGTACCTGCCCTAGGCTAAGGCCTCCACTGCTGAGGTGGCCAATCCCAAAACTGTCTTAATTATTTCACTCTTCTTCTTCCTTCCTGCTCCTGCAGCCAAGCTCCTTAGAGGAGTAGTCTATAGCCTATAGGTTCCATGAGGTGCTAAATCAAATCAGAAAGAGTACGTTCCATGCTAAATCAAATTAGAAAGACGAAAGAATATATTTAACCACTTGGGCATCACATGACATAGCTATTGCAATTAAGGATTTTTAATGAGTGGGAAATGTGCAATAATAATAACAATGAGAGCAAACACATAATAGGGTGCTTACTATAGGAAAGTCAGGCGCTGTACTCGTATCTCATGGGGGGTTTGTGAGAAACCCCGTAAGAGATAGGAGGTATTATTGCCACTTTACAAATGAAGAAACTGAGATATGGCAAGGCTCAGAAACTTGCCCAAGGACATCTAGCTGGGACACGGTGCAGCCGGGATTCATGGAGATGAATAGTAAACACTTAGTAACAGGTCATTGTTTGTCATTTAAGAAACATATACATGCATGTTTTGTTCTAACTTAAATAGTTCTCTCTATATGGTTAACTCTGCGCTTGGTTTTTTTAAATGGCAGACTGACCAGGATTTTAAAATTAAGACAAAAATTAAACAGCTGCCGTCCTTTAGCTTACAATCACTTATTTCTGCAGTTACAGACTTTTATTATTTTTTTAATGAGAAAGAGAATGTGGGAGGGTAATTGACAGCGTTTTATAGTCTGTGTGAAGACCAACTGAAGTCTAATCTGGCCATGTCATATGCTAATATTGATTAAATTGAATGCTGAGATTTTTCAGCAAATGAAAAAATTCAATCTATTCATCTCAGCTTAGGAGGGGCCGTTTATGGAATTCTTGCTGTTCGTAATTGACGGCTGTTAGAACAGACACTGTGTAATGCCGTTACTCTCGGTGATTATTTTTCACTTTCCTTAAGAAATGACAAGTTGCAGTAGCGCTCGCTACGAGTACTCTTTGCCAAGCTAGTCTGTGCGTGCTGACGGCTGTCGGCGGATTCACCAGATGAGCACCAGCAGGCCGAGTGAGGCCACCGCCGCTCCCACCATTATAACTGGTTCACCCCAGCGACAAACAAGCCAAAGCTACTGCTACCACCTCCACTACAAAAAGCAATTGACTGCTGCTCAATTAAGCAGAAATGAGACTGTCACTCACTGAGGCGGAGACGTGAGAATTGCCTTATCTGGTTCTCAATAGCAATTTGGGTTTTTGGAAGTTATTTTATAGTTGTAATTACAAAGGGAAATGAAGTCTGCTCTGTGATGTTACCAGGTGCTCTTCCTCCATCGTAACCTTGATAAATAGCCCCCCAGAGCAAACTCGCTGGCTGGTCTGCTAACCGGTTTTATTACGCAAATACAGAATTGAAAAACCACCACTTAATTAAGGCAGTGTCTACAGACTTAGGGAAGTAGTGGGCTGTCCTCATTCACACTTTTAGGTGAATGATAGAAACTGTCTTTAAAGTCAACAAAATCCTCTTCGACCATGAAAACCACATTCTAATCTAGACTTTTTATTTAAAAATCAGAGTTCACGAGATAGGATCGACGTATTGCCAAGAGCTGGACTCCTCTATAAACTAGTTTCTAGTCCCAGGGAGTCACTGGAGACAGGTGCAATCACGTGACAAGCTCCAGCTGGCATCGGGGAGAGCCCAACTTCTCTAGAGCTCTGTCTGCTTCTAATTTCTCATGGTCAGACTTCATTCAGGGTAAGTCCTTCCCCTTTTCTCTACTCCACTTCTCACTTAATGGAGTTTTCTACAGTGGAATCACTTCTAAGGAGGGCTATTGAGAAAAATGCTATAGAGACAGACAAGAGCAGAGTCATAGGTTTCTAGAACGTTGGGAGAGACTTGGGTAGCTGCGCTGTCCAGTCCCTTCTTTGACAGTGGCAGGGACTGAGGATCTGGGAGATAGAGTGACTGCCCCCAGGCCAGAGAGAAAAGCAAGTCTCTGAGTCCCAGGCCAAGACTCTCGACAGGAAAACCTGAAGTGCTGTGTGGAATCCAGTGCAAAAACCACAACTTACACTTTACATTTGACATACAGTGTGGGTTGCACAGCGTTTTCTCTGTTTCTCAGAGAGAGTAGTAGCTATTGGTTAAATGGTCAGGCCCCCTCTTGAAATGGGCATCATTGTATGTCTGTATTAAAGAGGGCTCCAATGACAGGACATTAAGCATGTGCCATCTGTCAGGTGCTGTCCTGATCAGTAAGCTTTCTGATGGGATTCCCATCACCCCCTCCCCCAAAATAATAGAGGGGGTGGGTGGGATCTTTTTATACCTTTCTGCCTAAAAAGTTTCCTCTAAACCTCAGACACAGCAGTGGAACTAACCAATGAATCTTCATCTCCCAAGTATTTCAGAAACTCTACACCTCTGGTGGCCTGAGCAAGAAAGCACTTGCAAGGAATTGGGTTGGTGTGCTAAGAGCTAACCTTCTGACCCTTGCAATAAACAAACAGTAAAGTTGTCTTTTGCTAGTCAGTACAAAACTCCCTCTCGCTGCTCTAAAACCCATTTGGAATGGGTCCAGCTTACATATCTGTTGGATGTTTAAGAAATAGATTAAGAGGTCAGCAGG
>NW_006436282.1:19658085-19693495 GCF_000325575.1 Pteropus alecto
GTAAGAAGAAAGGAGTTGGGGGGCGCTAGTTATGGTGAAAGAAAAAGGGGGCTAATCAAGGCCACACAACCAGAGAAGCCTAGAGTCACCAGGTGAGGGAGCCTGTGACAGTTAGGATTTGTTCAACTGAGATTAGCGGAAAACTCAAGTCGATGGGATTAAACTATATTAGGCAGTACTCATTAAACTTTCAAGTGCACATTAATTACTCAGGGATCTTATGAAAATGCAGATCCTGACTCAGTGAGTCTAGGGTAGGGCCTGAGATTCTGCATTTCTACTGGCTCCCAGGTATTGCTGATGCTGCTGGTCTTCAGACTATACTCCTGAGAGTATTTTATAAGCCATGTTTCCCACAAGACAACTGTAGGGACAAGCTCCGGGATTCCTCGTCCAGAGACTCTCCCTTGTCCTCAAGAACCCAGTTTTTTTGTACTTCTCTGGCTATTGCTTTGGCTGAAGTCAAAGGATGTCTCATCTAGCATTCACACAATGGGTTCCAGTGTTTTCCTCTTTATTCTCATCCAGTAAGTGAGACATTGCCAAGCAGAAATATGGAAAAATCGCCCCGATTGGACTAGCCTGGGTCACATGCCCACCCATGAGCCAGTGACTTGTCAGAGGAACGGGATACGTGAAATCTGCTTCAGCCCATCAGGCTCCACCTCTCAAATCGGGTGAGGGAGGCGGTTCCACTGAAGCACAGCCTTCATGGTCAAGAAGTGGTTAACAGATAAAAAAACAAACAAACTAGGTGCCGTAGGAGGGTGCATGGGAAAATGGACACTTGGGAGCCAACCAACAGAGCCTTTGGTTATGAGAGTTGGCGAAGGTGCGGGCTGGCTCTGCATTCTTTGCCAGTCTTGGATCCTTTGATGCCCTGAAGCTTCTCCTCTGTGTTTGCAAGGTTACACTGAGAACCTCACACCCAAGAAGGGTTCTGCCAATGTCCCCCCCACGCACACACACTCACACTAGTAATCCACTCAGGAAAGGTGGTAAGACACAGATAGGGGCATTCATGTTTCACAAGCGAAGTGTCCTTCTTTGCCCCTACCATTTGTACTACACTGCTACAAGAGCCAAATATTTGGGGAGGGGGGTAACCCAGAAAAAAGTAGCTACCCTGTGTTTCATTTCCCAAGATGACAACTAGCTGATATCAGCTGATAAACTACTTGATATCATGTGTGCCCAACAGTGAAATGTGTCTCTCCAGAGGGACCATGCTTACATTTTTAACTTGGTCTTCTAGAGTCTCAGCATCTTGAGTTAAAAGGACTGAGTCCATCATGACAGGCCCCTGGGAGATGACATTTTGGGGCAAAGGAGCTTTCGGAGCCCCTTAATCCACAGCATATTGGTAGCCATGTTTCTCACCCACAGTGAATGCTAGCCCCAGACCAATGGGAAAATGATACAGATTAAATACTATTTCTCACAAGGGAGAGTGCTCTAATTGTACCATACATACACCACCCCACTACCACCATCATAATTTTAAAAAGCATGTTGCTTACATCTAGTTAGAACTTATTTCACTTCAACTTGCTGCCATTTTTGTCCCTCAACTATATTGTGAGTACCCTGCAGGTGGGATCTTTGTGGTACAAGCGTGGTACCTGGTACAGTACAGATATTAAACATATGTGTGTAGCAAGTGGAATTGGAGCGGGGAAGGCAGTCACAAACCCACGAGATTCTTCAGCTACGCTCTCCTTTATAAAGGTATTCTACAATAAGCAAAACTAATGAAGCCACCAATTGTTTTTGAAACTGAAAATACTAATAGAAAGAATGATCGATCATTTCCATCCGTCAAGAAATATACTCCAAAAGAGGGAAGCAGTAATAGAATCATGGATCGAGAACTTATCAAATCTAGATATAGCTTGTCCCCATCTTTATAGCATCTTTCTCAAATAAAAGAAGGAAGAGAGGGACGGAAGGAGAGGAAGAAAGAAAAGAAGGGAATGAGTGAAGGAAAGAGACAGGGGGGTCAGAAAAGAGGGGAGAAATTTGCTGGGCAAATTTCTACTTTGGCCACGAAGCAACGGGGCTGAAGACTAAGTTATTTTCTCCTTCTGCTTAGGTCCTCGTAAGATAAAATCATAACTAAAACTTAAGAGTCTTTTGAGAATTACATGGTGTTGCCTGTATATTCTATTAAATCTCCATTTGAGAAACAGCCAAGGCAACCAGCCACATTAGGAGTGGGACACTGCCAGGCCTCCCTACTGGAGCCAGATGTGCCATCACTGAGAGTTTCCCGCAGTCACCGCCATCAGCTCTGACACTGGATCACTTTGTCTTGCGTCCAGAGAAACCCTGTACCACGGGAGAGTTAGAATGATCTTTGCTCCCCCAAAACTGGCAGGAAAATTATTTAGATTTCCACTTTTAAATGTGCTAAATTTTGTTTGACAGTGGTTTAAATTATTGGATATTGGACCAATAAGAGAATAGTTTTAGGTATAAGCTGAGATTGTAAAACTTTTCCAGAATCTTCTTCCACAGTAAGTTGTAAAAGCTGCTGTTTTGCTCAGAGAACTATTGGAGATAATTTTCAGTTCCTTAGATCTGGCTAAGGAAATAAAAAGGGTGAGGGAATGAAATATTTTTAGTTTTCTTTCCTCAAAATGGGCAGTATTATATTAGAAAAAAAAAACATAGAGCAGATGATACTGTTTAGCTCTGTTTTGAGTGTTAAGTTCTTGGTCTTTCAGCTTCTGCCATGTTGGCTAAAGGTCTGCTGACTTCTGGCTAAAGGTATAGATGGGGCTAAGGGTTGGGACACCCACACATGGCTTCTCCATGTGGCCTGGGCTTCTCCAAATCATGGTAAGTGGGTTCCAAGGGCAGGCATCCTGAGAGAAAGAACCAGATGGAAGGTATATCCTTTCTATATGTCCTCAGAGGCCATATAGTATCACTCCTACAACTACTCCCAATGCTACATTGGTTAGGACAGTCACACCAAGATTCTACGGGAGGGAATATAGACCTCCTCTCTTGGTGGAGAAGTGTCAGGCCCATTGTAAAAAGAGCGTGTGGGATGGGACAAACATACAGACATGACCGTCTCTGGAAAACACAACCTGCCATGCTATCTAAGGGGGTAGAGGTTATTGCTAGTAACAACATTAATGCTAGAAAGGTTTATTAGACATGTTATTGGCCTGCCTCTTCTGTCAGGTGACAGAGGGATCGGCCTGATGCAAAATCTTTGACATAGGTAGGACTTATCTTCAAAGACGCATCCCGGCCCCGAGCCTTCTCCTTCAGTCTTCTGTCATTGTTTCCTTCTCCCCCGAGGTCACGATGCCTCCTCAGTGCCCAGGCTCCAACCTTTTCTGTTCCTCTATCTCTAATAAAAACTTATCCTCAGGTTTCCCATTCCACCAAGGCCCCAAGAGATTTCATGGTTAAGCTCAATTGCTAAGATGAAAATGGCTTAATTTTTTAGCCCCCTCAGAGGATGACCACATTCCTACAGGATCGGGGCTTTTTGGAAACAATGTCATTTGCCAAGGCATGATTTGAGGGAACTGGTAAAGCCACAAAAGTTCTTGATCGTTCGTACCGTTAAAGAATTTGCTCTTTTCTTCAGGAGAGCAAAAGAATGTCCTTGATACACACCAGAATGTTAACCCTTGTTATCTGTGGAATATGATGGACTCGTATTGTATCCTTTCGTGTTTCCAATCTTTTACAAGTTTTCCACAAAGAATGCGTATTGATTTTGTAACTTGGAAACAAAGCTATTTTTTAAACAGCTTTATTCAGAAATAATTCACATACTATGCAACTCACCCATTTAAAGCGTACGTTCAGTGACTTCGACATATTCACAGAGCTGTGCAGCCATCACCACAATCAACTTTAGATTTTTATTACCCCAGAAAGAAACCCCACATCCCTCACTTCTCACTCCCTGAAACCGCCTTCCTCCTGCATCCCCTATTTTCCGTCTTTATAAATTTGCCTAATCTGGACCTTTCATATAAATGGAATCATATAATATGTGGTCTATTGTGATGGGCGTCTTTTATGTAGCATAATATATTTCAAGGTTCACACATGGTATAGCATGTAACAGTACTTCTTTACTCTTTGTTGCTGAATAATATTCCATCGTATGGATATATCACATTTTATTTATACATTCATCAGTTAAGAGACATTTGAACTGTTTCTACGTTTTGGCTATTATGACTATATGCTGCTATGGACTTTCATATCCATTTACAAGTATGTGGATGGACATATATTTTCATTTCTCTCAGGTATATAACTAGGAGTGGAATTGCTAGATCATGTACTAACTCTGTTTAATGGTTTGATGAAGCAGCAGACTGTTTTCCACAGTGGGTTGCTCCATCTTTGATTCCCACAAGCAGTGTATAAAGGTTCTAAATTCCCTACATTCTCGCCAACAAGAATTATCTTTGTTTTACTCTAGTCATCCTACTGGTTGTAAAGTACTGTATCTCACTGTGATTTTGATTTGCACTCCCCAAATTGCTAATAATGTTAAGCATTTTTTTCAAGTGCTTGTTGGCCATTTGTATATCTTCTTAGGAGAAATGTCTATTCGAATCACGTGCCTATTTTTCAATTGGGTTATCTTTTTTTTTTAAATGAAATTGTAATAGATCATTATATAGTCTAGATACAAGACCCTTATCAGACGTATGATGTATCAATTTTTTCTCTCATTCCGTGGGGTGTTTTTTCACATTATTGATGGTGTCTTTTGAAGAATTAAAGTTTTTCATTTTGATGATGCCCAGTTTATCTACTTTTTCTCTTGTTGTTTGTGTATTAGTGTAATATAAGAAACCATTGCCTATAACGAGGTGACAAAGATTTACATTTTCTTCTAAGAATTTTATAGTCGTAGCTGTTACATTTAGGTCTGATCCATTTTGAGTTCATTTTTATATATGATGTGAGGTAGATGTCTGTCTTCATTTTTCTGCACGTGGAGATCTAATTGTCCAAGTACCATTTGCTAATGAAACTACTCTTTTCTCCATTAAATTTTTCTGGCACCCTCATCAAAAATCTATTAACATAAATGTTCACGTATTTTTTCCATAAAGGTTTATTTCTGGTTTGTCAATTTTATTCACTGATCTATATCTATATTAATTTTATTCACTGATCTATATCTATCCTTATGCTAATATTATACTGTCTTGATTACTACAGCTCTATTGTAAGTTTTGAAATTGGGACATG
Organism: Pteropus alecto; assembly: GCF_000325575.1. Classification (NCBI taxonomy): domain Eukaryota; kingdom Metazoa; phylum Chordata; class Mammalia; order Chiroptera; family Pteropodidae; genus Pteropus; species Pteropus alecto. The sequence goes on from NW_006436282.1 coordinate 19,663,330, forward strand.
TGAGAACATCAATTTTGTTCTTCATTTTCAATATTGTTTTGTCTGTTCTGGGTCCTTTGCATTTTTATATGAATTTTAGGATCGGTTTCTTAACATCTGTAAAGAAGCCAATTGGGACTTTGAAAAGAATTCTGTTGAATCTGTGGATTAATTTGGGGAATATACAATTATGTGGATAAACTCACAGTCATAATAATGAGCAAAAGAAGCCATCAGGAAGAGTATATCCCATATAATTCCATCTGCATAAAGTTCAAACACTAGGAAAACTCATCGATTGTGTTAAAAGTCAGAAGAGTAGTTCCCTTGAGGATACTGGGAAATAACTGAGAGGATGCATATGGGGTCCCCAGGGGTTCTGGTAACATCCTATTTCTCCAATAGGACATTGGTTACATAGGTGACTTCACTTTCTAAAAATCCATTGAGTTGTCCTTTGTGGTTTGTACACTTTCGTGAATGTTATACTTGAATAAACTCTTAAGAAGAAGGTAAATTGTGTTCTTGAGAAATGTGTTAATTATCAAATACTTGGTATTTACTAGCACGTTCTCTGCATGTGATGTATTTCTCACTTACTGTATTAAGGTGTTTTTTCTTTGCGTTAAATATTTTCCACGTGCATACTTTTATATTGTAAGGCTAAAATTTCATTTAATAATAGGTCGATAATAGAATTTAATTTTTCCTTCTCTCTGAACTGTAGACACCTTGGCAGATAACACAATTTGAGTTCCAAGGGACTATAAGATTTTTAAATCTACCCTTTCCCCATCAATCCCATAGTGCTGAATACAATGCTCGTACGATGAAATGCCCCAGCTAACACTGCTGTAGCTGCCCCCTTAGGAATTCACTGTAAAAGGGTTTCACTGCACTTCGTAAAGCAATTTGAATTCTCCATGATGAAAGTTTCTATATAAAGAAGGTAATATAATGGACTGGGCTTTCAACTTCTTTCATTTAAGCCTTAACAGAAATGTGAATTTACTATATTAGCATCATAAACCAATAGGTGCTATATAAATGCTGAATAGATTTATTCTGGGTAAAGAACATGGCAAATATAGCCATGGATTAGCTAAGTGTTTTACTCAGTATTATGCAAATGAGGATTAATAAAGCAAGCAAGTACAGTTAATTAAAATAATAATAATAATAATAATTCTACATTCGTCTACATTCTTCCAATTCTCTTGGTGCCCATTTCCTTAGTTATTTGGTACGTGTCCACCACCTAAATTCCAAGCCTATTAATTGCAAACCCACATGAGATGCCTCTTTGGAAAGAAACAGACCTCTTCTGAACTGGTACCAAACAAAAGCTCCAGAAAGTTAGGGGGATGGGGGGCAAAGGAAGCCTGAATAGATACTTTTAAAGAGTCCATGACACTTGAAACAATGCTCCCATGCCCTAGAAGATATGTAATCCTGCCCAGAGTTACTTTGATGCTTCTCAGCATTTCTTTTAGAGATGAGATTCTCCAGTTCTTCCAAACACTGTGATCACCAGGCACAATTATATCATTAAACAGTTGCTGTACTTCACCCCGAGACAGTGACAGTCAGAAATGCCCAATGTTCTCTCTACACGGAGTCTAGAAAGTTATCAGAATGCTTTCGATGAAAGGTGTGCTAACACGAATCATTTTCATCATACCGTTCTCTCTTTATAATATCTTAGGGACTGAGAGGTGATGCCCACTTCTATAGGAGCTGCAGTCCAGACAAAAAATTTTTGTGTGCCTTCAAGTCCAGGTTTACAGAGAAATGTATTTGTGGAGAAACGTATCAAATCTACAACTATTAGTTTTGCATGTTATGCCGGATGAACTACTCTACTGTATGGGTGAAAAGTGGAAATCCATTTTGACCACTCATACTTGAGCCTTGCTGTGATGGGAAAGAGCACAGTAAGGCTCGCTCTCACTAGAAGCCAATTTTCTTGCAGGCCCAGCCCTCTGTATCAAATGATATAAACCATCAGTCCATTGCAGAGAGCTCCAAATTTCATTTTGGGTGGACACAAATTTGAAAATGGGGGAAGAGAGATCTCACCGACTGGTGAGGATGCAAAAGAGAGCATGGGGTGCAGCGGCTCCCCGTCTCACTAAAGATGGAGCGGGGCTTCACCGAAATGGGAGGGGTGGGTTTTTTATTTCTCAGAAAGGAGCCTCAGTGAAACGTGCGAGTCCCTCACCTCAGGGAAAGCATAGAATAAACCCCATTCTTGTCTCTATTCCTTTGGTTGCAACATGATGGTTGTTTTAAAAGAAATAGCATATTCTGTGCAAGAAAGTCCTTGTCTTAAGGGTAGTCTGGTGGGTTCCAAAGCTCTTTTTGATAGGGAACACTTTGTTTAAGAAAATCTTAACATGAAACCCCAAATAGAAAAGAAATAAAAGCCATCCAAGGGGCCCTCAGCAGTCTGTTACCACTGCTCTAATTTAGTGAAATCTGCAAAGTGAGGTTATTGTTAGTTAGATCCACACCATCTTCAGTGAAGTTTTCGTGAAGAAGATGGGACCTGAACCAGGCTTTGCAAGGCCAGTAGACTTTGCCTGGGTGATGTATCACTCAGGGTTCAGTGCAGGAAAAAGAAACCATGGCAGGCATGTCAAGCAGAAAAGGATGAAATACAGGAAATTAGGTGCCTTACAAAATCACCGGCAGGGCTGCAGGAATGTCAGGAGGTCTTCAGGCTGGACGTCTGGTTTCAGGTTCACACTACAGTGGTTGTGATACAAAGGTCAGGAAACTACCAGAAACAGTACTGTCACCACTCTGGCTGCTCCATAGCCACCCCATATGCACGAACCAGTGGGGCTGGGCTGCTGCTGCCACATTTGTCAGTGTGTGCTTGTCAGGCAGTACCACTGCAGAAAGATAGCTTCTGCCTCGTTCTGTCTCTTACTCTTCATGCAAGGAGATCTCACCGCAGAACCTAAATTGTATCCAGAACCGCAGTCTCAAAGGAGTCTGGGAATTGAGCTTTTAGCCTTCCAGTTCCATGACACTAGAAGGAACCTAGAAGAAGCTTAGTGGATCTACTCCAGAAGAATTGGGGGAGAGACAATGTTTGGGAAGAGCCTGGGCAAAGGTGAAGCTAATGCAAGCTGAGGATGGATTCTGGGCCAGGTGGAGAGCTGTAGTTCGACTGTGAAGTCAATAAGAAGCTCCGACAGACTCGAGTGGGTAAATGGAGGGCAAGGAATTCCCTTCCCCAGAAAAGTTTAAGAATAGCTTGAGCAGTCTTTTGTCTGTTTGTTTTTTAAGGTCATTTGAGATGCAGTCTTTTATTTCTTTCCTATTTTTAAAACACAAGTAATCTATGTTCATTGTAAAAATACTAGAAAATACATTAACCAAAAAGAACAATAAAATGCACTCACAGTCCCACCATCTGGAGATAATTATGTGTTGGTGAATCTCCTTCCAGATAGTCCAGGGTTTCTTTTACTATAATATCTTGGTTTTCCATTTTTTTCCTTTCTTAGAAACAACTTTCCACGTTAACAAGAGGCCATCTAGTGACATTATCAATATCTTATCAGCCACATTGTCTATAGTATTTTGTCACAGAGATGTCTCATATTTTATTTACTAAATACTTTATTTAAAGCCCTTCTTTGTTGGACATTCCAATATTTTAGATTAATAGTGATGGAATGACTAGAAAATGCAATATTTCAGAGGAGGTTTGAATTGAGAGATGCTAAAAGCAAAGATATCCATGAGATGGGAAGACGCAGCAAAGCTCGTGTGTTAAAGCTGGAAGGAACTTAGAGGTCATCTTTGTTCATCTTCCTCACTTAATGGTTGGGGCGATTGAGGCCACATTTCACTCTCTTTATCCCAAACTCTCTCATCTTCATTCTCTGTCTTTCTTTAATCTGTCCAAAGCCTTGTGTACAATTCACGTTAAGACTCAAATCTAAACAGAAAGTAACAAAAAAATAGCACTTAAAGAACAAGATCAACAAAAATCCATGATTACAATTCAATTTAATTCACCTAGCTTTTATTGAGAGCTTTATCTGTGTTTGCGGAGGAAAGGGTGTAAAATAATCGGATACCAACCCTACCATCAAAGCATCTACTGTCTACAAAGATGAGAAGAAAACTTTCAGTCATGTGGAAGCATCTGCTTGCCTTTTATGTGGGAACATCCCTGGGTCCCAGATAATTTCTTCCATAATTTCTTCACGTCTTGGGTTTTGGTCGTGAAAAGGCAGGAAAGTGAGGAAAGACTCTATACGGTTTTATATTTTCCAGTACAGGAACACTTAAGACATGATCTCTAATAATTTTGTCTAGACGTCTTCATCCTTTTATTTTTTTAATAAAGCAGTTATCCCTTGTGGTTTGTAGCTACAGTTCATTATCAGAAGAACGCTTGGCTTTTAAACGGTGTTAACGCTGAAATCCTCTTCTCTTGTCTCTTTCTAGTTAAGATTTCCTCATCTTGATCTTCCCTCTGCACATATTGATCACACATTGCATGTTTCAAAGTGTTCAGTTAATCATTCCACTTTTTCCAAGAGAGTAGCTAACTCTTTAATATGCTGCAGGTTTCCTGTTACATTCCTTTTGCCTTAAAAATACCTTGAAAAAGTAAATCTGCCAATAAAGAAACGACCCAGACCAAAAGCCATTCCACAAATTCTCCCAAACGGAGCTGGACCGTAAGTGGAGAAAATGTAACAGTAACCAACATTCATATAGTCTCAGAGCTCCTGGACCCATAAATCCAGCTGGTCCAACTCCAATGGGAACGAGGCTTCAGCCTGTTGCTCCCTGGACACTTGACCCACATCTTCTGAGATCTCAGCTGGATTCATTTGCAGCTGCTTGGAGATTATAAATTCCAAGCATGGTTTAAGATCTGGTTATTTTGCCCCATTGTTCTTGTATTCTTCCTGTTTGACAATTTGTAGCTTTTAAATTTTTTTTTGGTCAGAGGAAGAGCTCTTAGCAGATGGTTGTAATCAGTCCCCAGGGATGAGCCTTGGAGGGAAGTTGGACAAGAGACTCAGCAAGGATGGAGGATTCTGTGACTCATTGGGCTGGACCCCAGGCAAGGAGTGAGGGTGCTGATTGCTTCCAATCTGTTCTTCGGTGAGTCATAAATGTCATTGGTCTTTCTTCACGTGGTAGGGACGCTATCCATATAAGAGACCATGAAAAATAGTGTGTGTTAAAAAATGTATTCACAGGAGCCAAACTCATGCGTGCTTACAATTAAGTTGTTGAGTTCAGTCCATTCGTCATTCTTTTTATGTTCAAGTTTTAGTAACAGGATGTTTTCAAATAGTTTACATTTCTCTTGGGACATCTTCCCTAACCAAATGTACTAGTGTTAGCCGGGAGTTATTTGCATTTGCTCGATTCTTGTTTCCAGCCCCATGATTTAGGCCATTTCTGCAAGCAGAATCCTGCATTGAAGACAATGGGCTTTTCTTGTCTGTCCTTATGGAGAAAAATTATTAGATCCGTGGGAATTTTGTGGAGTACATTATTAAATCCTTAGAAAGTTAAAATTTTCAGTGACTTGAAATGCACACATAATAGAAGCAAATTGTAGCTGACATTCAAAATACATTTAATGAAAATGTTAATGCTGATGAAGATGCTCCTTGACTTACGATGGGGTTATGTCCCAGTAAATCTGTCATAAGTTGAAAATATCGTAAGTCAAAATGCATTTAATACACCTAACCCACCGAACATCATAGCTTAGCCTAGCCTACCTTAAACGTGCTCAGAACACTTATATTAGCTTGCACTTGGCCAAAATCATCTCGCTGCTGCTACCCAGCATCACGAGGGAGTATCATACCATATATTGCCGTTCCGGGAAAAGATAAAAAATCAAATTTGAAGTATGGTTTCTACTGAATGTGTATTGCTTTCATACATACCATCGTAAAGTTGAAAAATCAAACCTTCGTAAGTCAAGGAGCGTCTGCATTTATTTTTATTAATATTACTTTACATAGTATTCTTTAAGGAAATTATTTCTATTTATTAGGTCTTTATTTTTTTCCTCTAAAGCCTTTTACTGTACTCTAAAATATCTTTCTTTTCTTTTCTGTTTACGGAATAGTAGATCTTCATTGTGGAATATTTGGAAAACACAGAAAAGTAAAAATTTAAAAGTACCCATGAGTCTTCAGTCCCAGGGTCTTCACTGTTTAAAAGACAGTTAATGGCGAACATTATTTGAATCTTGTATAACTATTGCACTTTTTTCTGAACTAAACACTTTCCAATTTAAACCCTGATTCGTTCTTCTGACAGAAATATTGTCCTAGCATCATAGCCCCTGGATGCCACACATGCATGAAACTTAATTCTAGAAAGACTCCTTTTCAGATAAGTAGACAAGAAGATGTGGGCAAGAGGTGGTTTAGCATGGTTCATCTCATTGGGGTCTTGCTGAAACCATGATTTCCTTTTGAACGTAATATTCTGTGAATAAAATCTAGAGCCATGCACATAATTGAGGAGATCACTCACTAGTAATAATAGAATATATTCAACAAGTTAGAAAATGAAGTATTAGCCCTGGGTACAAGGGAGTCTTGAGAAATGAATATTTTGAGTTGGACATACTGCTGCTCTGAGCAAAATGGTGTTTCTGAAGTGAGGGTTAAGAAGAGAGTGAATATCCAGGAGGCAGCAAATCGTGTCTGCCAGAGAGATGTCACTCACAGTACCCATCAGGACAAACCGAGACTACTAACTGAGAGGCTCTGACCCCATATCCCACGAGCTTTGAGCTAAGTGGGCTTATTATGCCCATTTTTCCATATAAATCTGAAACCAGATCAACAAGACAGTGATGTTTTAGAATTTTTCAGTACAAGTAGTGAAAGATAAAGTAATATTCTTTTAACAGGGCATATGGGGTTTTACTGAACCATCTCATATTGATGTATATGACTGAATTTACCTCCCATCTCCAACGGACATTTTAAAACCGGGTTTCTAAAAGCAAATTCTTTCCAGATTCAACTCTCCTAAGATCCATATCAAGAAATGTTTATTCTGAACAAGTATTTTTTCATACAAGCAATTTCTAAACTAAAAAATATACTTTGGCTAATAAACATTAGATAGGAAGGGGGAAAAAACTATTTAATTCAACGGATTTTTATATTGGTATAATATAACTTAATTCTATAGGTTTGTATATATATATATGACTTAAGTCATATATATATATGACTTAAATTTTGTAGGGCATCATTCATGTAATGTGCTTCAAATATATCTTGAGCCTAAAATTCTCTTTAAAACTACATCCCTATGACTTTTTCTTAGGCTTGCATCTTCCCATCCCAATTCGAAAGTAAAGGCTTCTCCACCCACCACCCTCAACCAGCTCTGAGCTGAGAACTTGCGAATTATCCATCACCTTCTCATTCTTCACTTTGTCTTTCCTCCTATTTGTCACTTCAATTCACTCACTCCAGCTTATAGATCGGGCGTAGTATCTAGAAGCATAAAGAAGATTTTATTTGGATCAACGGCCGTTGCAACAAGGTTTTTGTTTTTGTGTTTGTTTTTTACTGCAGCTTTGCCCTTCCTTGCTCTTTTCTGCAAGGGAGTGGCTAATTGCCCAGAATTTCTAAGATCTGGAGTTTAAAACTCCACCATCTCTAGGCGATATCTGTTATCAAATGAGATAACTACATTTGGCAGAGGTGTGTATAGCTTTTTTGATGGCAGAGGACATTAATTTGCAACCACTGCTGCACAGAATGAAGGAAACGCAACTGCTATCTTCCTGGGAGAAGCCACTTAGGCAAGAAAATAAATAAGAGGATTTTGATTATATTAGGAACTCTTAGGCTTGTGCCCAGGGAGCCTCCATCTTTAAACTCTTGTCATTTTATGTTTACACACAAATAATAATGGAAGGAAAAAAGGCGCATAGTTCTCTGTACAAGCATTTCACATTAAAAATATGCATCCATGTTCTATTGGGGTAATGCGAGCTACAATTTGAATTTGCTCATTTTTTCATCTCATTAAATGAGATAACAAAGGTAAAGGGCCCAGTGTGATCCCTAGCACATAGTAGGCCACCTAGAAATGTCCTTTTTCTTTCCTGCTCCCTCTTTCACGTATATCTTGTTGCCTCTGCCTCTTGCCAGAAGTCATATTGGAATAGAATCCAGAATTCCGTCATATCTGCGCTATAGTCGTTCAGAGCCAATGAACGTAACACTCTACTGCTGGGTGTCAAGCTCTCCCAGTCTCACTATTTTCTGGGTGCATTGCGATGCTTCATTGCTGGGAGCAAGGAAGCCATGTTCATGCAGTTTCCTCTTCCCGCATCTACTACAATTCATCCAATAAATGGAGTGTTGGTGTAGTCGAAGGAGAAATAATGCACACAAATAGCTTTAATGATAATACTGTGTGCCAGGCACGAGGTGATAATACTATAATAATAACTATTATTAGTATAGCTAATAATTATTGAGCACTTACTATATGCCAAACACTGTGCTAAATGTTTTTACATACTCAATATACTTATTTACCGAATGGGACCAATGAAGAAAGCTTTAACCTCGAAACGTCTTTATCTCCTTCAAACACAGTCTGTCAGAAATTGGACAATATCAGATACCTGTCTTTCCTGGTCATTTTCAATTATTAAAACAGTGCCAGTCCAGACTACAACAGAACTTCAGACTGGGATCTAGTTTAAATCTGCCTACATCCCTGATGGCTCCCCGGTTCCCATCTGCAATCCCCATGAGAACCAGCTGTGCCTGACTTTATGGGCTGCCCCTGAAATTGCTCAATATCCTCCTCGCTTTATTTGAGCAAGCTGGCAACCTTACAACCAGCCTACCCTGACTAGAAGAAGATGGGCAATAAATTCTCAGCAGAGCTTTCGAGAAACAAGACACTTTGGCTTCAGCAACCTCATTGGCCGGCACCCAACTGCTCTGGCGGGAACTGGCTGCCTTTCTCCACCTTTTTCCCTTGGAGAGCTCATGGGTTGCGGTGTCGTGATTTTTAATTAACATCTTTTTTTGTGTGAAGGGATGTCGAGGCCGAAGTTTCAACTAGGCACCAAGAGAGGGGAAAGGGGGTGTTCTTTGAGGAGGGTTCTTTGCAGGGAAAGCCCCACCCTTGATCACGAGAGAGGTTCCACCCTCTCACCTCCAGTGAGGTGGGGCTACTGGGGGAATTTAATATGTAAGTCTCACGAAGGTCAGCACATCTCTAACTTTCTCTTACAAAATCTATTGGGGCCATGACTGCTGGATCTCTTAGGCCTCTCTTTGTAAATCGTGGGGAATGTGTCTTGTTTCATTCTTTCAAATGCGGGGTTCCTCGTCATCTAATAATTCCATCTTGGAGATTCAGCTGAAAGCTGAGACAAGAGGCTAAGTCCCTCCCACATTCTGTTGCACAAACATTATCTGACTTAATCCTCACAACAGCCCTCTCAGGGAGAGAGTAAGATTCCTGCAAGCTACAAATGAGGAAGCGTAGGGAGATTCAACATCTTATCCTAGATTACAAACTCAGTAATGGTATTGCAGGATTGAAACCAGGTCAGTCTGATTCCAGAACCCATTTTTCCTACCTCACCCTGGCAGAGGAGAAGGCAAAACATCATAGCATCAGCAGGGCGGTGAGGGGTGAGCCTGCAGTGTCTGTGCCTCTGATGACAAGTGCTCCAGGGAGCTGCAGATGAAAGAAGCACGTGGGAGACAGTGAGAGACAGGCCCACAGAAGTAGGCTGAGGCCAGATTGTGATAGACCTAGAGAGTGTGATGTGCATAAAAAAGATGATGGGGAAGTTTGGGCTCTGCCAGAGACCATTGGAGGCATTAAAGTTTTGAGCAGGTAAGTGACACCCTCATGTCTCCGCTTCAGGGCTTGTCCAGGCGGTGGAGTGGGGAGCAGGCGGAAGGGAGCAGGGAGGCAGTTAGAAGCACTCAGTGTGAGAGGGATAAGAGGCCATGAGGTGGTGCTGGTGGGAATGGAGGAGAAAATAATGGTGCAGGAGGAAAAGTGGTGACCTGCAGGGCCCATTAGTTCTCCGCACACGGAGAGAATCAAGGCAGGGACGGGAGCACAGTGTGGGTGCTACCCAAGGTGCCCTGGAGAAGAGCAGATCTCCAGGCTTCCCCAGCAAACCTAGCCAAGCTGGTACCCACGCCGGAGAGGTGTAAGCTCCGCACAGGTAAGGGAAGTGCTCAGCGGTGCATTCCTGCAGCGTTAAACAGTGAAGGCCGGACATGTGTTCATGATGGATTCCCAGGCTGCTGACAGTGAACACACATAGTAACCTATGGAGACTCCCGATCCGTGGATAAGAGCTACCTGGAAATCTTGGTTATTACTTGTAAAGCATGCAAAGGGAGATTGGGCTGGCTCTTTGCTTCTTTTTAAAAGGTAGATGCTGGAGTCTTAAGGGGGGGTGGCGTGTGTGTGTGTGGTCACATCTAAATCACCTTCTCTCCACATTCAGCAGACTGCTTTCCGTGCCTGAGTCAGGTCACCTCCCTATGGCCAGGAAACTCCGTGTCAAGCACGAAGCTTCTCATCGAAGTCAGTTTTGGCTTCTGTTTAGAAGTTCCACAAAATAGTGTCCATTAACACATCTTCTTCAGCCATGGGGCGGCGCGTGTGTGTGTGGTCACATCTAAATCACCTTCTCTCCACATTCAGCAGACTGCTTTCTGTGCCTGAGTCAGGTCACCTCCCTATGGCCAGGAAACTCCGTGTCAAGCACGAAGCTTCTCATCGAAGTCAGTTTTGGCTTCTGTTTAGAAGTTCCACAAAATAGTGTCCATTAACACATCTTCTTCAGCCATGGGTCTTTTTAGGCTGGAGTAAGGTGACGTGTAAGTGTGACTTGGGCTTCCAGACGAAGTCCACATTCCTGATCCCTCCAGCCCTTCTGGGCTGGCCCTCTTCTTGCCCTTCCAGCCTCAACACTTACCACTCAAGGGCTCCCCACTTCTCAGCCTTTCTGAATGTGCAGTTCGCCCAGCATGCTTCACAACTGGGGGCCAGGACGCATTTCATTCTTTCTGCTTGAAATGTCCTTAAGTGCCAGCGTCATGCACACCTCTCCTTCTTCACCCAGTTCCAACTCACCTTTAGTCTTGGTGTAGGTGACGCCCCTTCCAAGAGCTCCTTTCCCACCCACTGCTCCAAATTTTCTTCTATGTTCACATGACTCGAACGCAACACTTTCAAACTGTATTTTAGAGTATTTTCCCTTATTGTAAAAGTCACTCAGACTTATTGTAGAAAATTTGGACAGTACAAAAAAACTTAAAGGAGGAAAAAAATTACACATAAGCCCACAATTTGGCATTGTAAGCAACGTTATCATTTGAATGTATTTCTTTCCAGCACTTTTTCTATGTATATATTTATATATTTTTACATACCCAGAAAAGGGGGAAAAAAATCAAATACTGCAAAAAAGACAAAGAGAATATTGAATGAAAACAATTCAGTGTATATTGTGTTTCCAGGTGACTGGTAACTTTAATGTATAATTCAGAAAGTTTAAAACTCAGTTTGCAAGGGACTTTTTTTTTTTTTTTTTTTTGGTACTTGTTTAACAAAAATATATGCTGGAAAATGAGTACTTAACAAATCTGCTTAAACAGTTCATATTCTCTTTTTTTATTTAGGATTTTATTGTGTCTGAAAACTTCTTTGAAAATGCATTTTTAGTCTATAATCCTGTTTTCTGATTCTCACTGTATTGTAGTGTTTGCTTACTTTTTGGTACCCCCTACCAGACTACAAGCTTATTTAATGTAGGACCTACAAATTGTATCATTTTTATATACAATACCTAACAGTCTGTTTGGTTAGTGTATAATTAAATGAGTTAATAAAAGAATATCTCGTTCTTCCTGAATTCTTTACTCAATCAACCAACCCCTGACTATGTGTTATCTACTGCTGAGGTGTCCAAGACTATGCTTGAGCTCACAGATCTGGTAGATGCCAAAAGGTACCACAAGCCACATGCCCTCCAGGGATGAAGACCTGACTCTCCCAGCTGCTGGGAGTGCTGCTGGCAGAAAGCCCTTGGGGACTGCCCCTCGTAAAGGGAACTGCTTTGTCTAAGCTCACTCCCTTTTCTATGGTGGTCTGGATCCAATGACTGGTCCATGGAAGTATAAAGCCCTGGCCCCAACGCCCCAACTGGGGACAATGCTGAGGAGTTGTCCCAGCTTTGATACTGTCCCCTAGTGTCTGCCGAGGGTGCCACAAAGATCACATCAAAGTTCAACTTCTCCCTTTGCTCAAAGCTGCTTCCTTCACCTCCTTTCCTCAAGTGTTGACCCAAAGAGCACCCCAAAATAAACATCCTGCACATTAATCTCCACCTCAGAGTCTGCTTCCTGAAGAACCCAACTTACAGCAGTAGAGATCAAGAATATTCCCAGATACATCCCTAACTTGAGTCTTATATAATTCTGGATTATAAACTCCTTGAACAGAGGAGTTTATAATCTATAATACCTTTCATAGCTCTGGGCCTTACCACAATCTCTAGCACACAGAACACTCGCAAATATGCTCCTCCAACCCCAATAAAAGGATAATAATGAATGAGTGAAGATAGGTGAATATGAGGGATACTGAGTAAGCACCAGCTCAGTGTTGTTGGCTATTGAGATTAAAGGCAGGAATGACTAATAGGTAGTTCTTGAGGTTCAAATCTGAGAGACTGAAAGAAAAAGATGCTGCTGGGGGCAGAAGTGGAAAATCGGTTTGAAATTAGTTTGGTACGAACATGTTGCATTTGAATTTGTCTCAGAATCCTCAAGGGGAAATGTCTGATAGGCTGTGGCTGATCTAGAACCAGCTCTTGTGTATAAGAATTTTCAGAAATGTAGATTGAAGCACCATAGATTCACACAGAGGTAATAGTTGAAGCTGTAAGAATAAGGAAAGTCTCGGAGTTGTTTATTTTTATTTTCTTTTTAATTTTAGAATTAGAAGAATAGCAGATCCATCCAATGATGGCCTTTCAGTTAAAGAGGAGAGAAGAGAATGTATCGAAGGGTAAATTTCTATAGCGATTTTCTTCTGTTAATTTGGCTCAAACCATGCTAGAGCTGTACACTGAGTTATCTGTCCCATGATGCGAGTTTAGTAGAGGACATGGAAGCAATGCAGGGAGCAGGGCAAAACTTCAGAGAACAATGATCAATATGCCCAGAGAATAAATAAAATAGCAAGATGTTAGAAAAAAGGAATATCCAGTGAGCAATGCAAAGCTCTTGGAAATTAAATACACGGTAACGGAAATTTTAAATGTAATAGAATTGGAAAGTAATTGACTAACTCTTCCAGAAAATAGAAGAGATAGGCGAAAATATGGAGAAGAGAAAGTTGAAGTCTAATTTCTGAAAAGTAGGACAGATAAAATAAACCGTAGTATTATCAAAGAAATTATACAAAAAAACTTCCTGTATGATATGAGTTTTCAGACTGAATGTGCTCAACAAAGGCCTAGCATAATGAATAAAAATGACCCACAGCAAGGTATATTATCATGATAGTATAGAGTTCTGTGGGTAAAGAATAAAAGCTCTGACAGACAGACAGACAGATAGAAGGGTGAGTGAGAATACAGTCACATGCAGATCAGAATGGTGTCAAATTTTTCAATAGCAATACCAGATGTTAGAGGTCAATGGAATAATGTGTTAGAGGTCCTGAAGGAAAATAATGTCCAAACTAGAATCTTATACCCAGCTAAACTTCGACAGGAAAGAAAGACAAGATCTCAAAATGTATCTCCCATGTACCCTTTTCAAAAAGTTACTAGAGGATAGGCACCACCAAAATAGAGCAAGACGTGAGATTAATAACAACAATAACAACAAATAAACAAAACCTAGGGGATCCAACAGAGAAGAAAAGGAAATTCCAAGGACGATAAGGTGGAGGAATAGGAGAGAGTTGATTTCTGATCTTCTGTAGTGGGGAAGTTAATGGGTAATATCTGTAACTGGAAAGTAAAGAAATAGCAGTATGATATTGTTATCTAGAAATATGACTATAAATAACAGAAGGAATGGCTAAAGAGATGAAAGGAATTTCCTGGAAGGGACTGAGTGAGGAAAGAATTGTTGCTTTTCTTTATAAGTCTTTTAGTATTTGACTTTTAAACTAAACACATTTATTACTTTCATCCAAATTAAATGTAAATAGTAAAAGGTCCATTCATGTGCCAGAAATAATTTGTAAATTGTGTGTAAAATTAGCCCCCTAACCCACAGTATTAGAAGTAGTATTTCAGGAGAGAAAGCAAGCCCCTCCGGTAGACTTTCTTCCTCTGCAAATGGTTTTTGAGCAATGCTCGGGAGCCCATCAATCTGCCAATTAGGAGAAAATGCAAGATTAACAGCAGGGATCATGACTGCAAGGAAACAGTTACCATCCCATAAAATTATTGCCTTTACCAAATTAGAATAAACCTGTCAAGACAATATTTAACTGTCTTTATGTAAAAATCAAAACGGTCTGGCTTCAACTGTCAGACTCTTCCAACTTGTCAGTAACCAAGTGCTCCCTTAGTAAGTCGTATACTTCAAGTTGCATTTGCAGTTTTGGGAAATGTAACCGGCCAGCCCATGAATCCAGAGAGCTGCCTTTTCTATGGCTGCCTCTACCGCACTATAGAATAACTGTCTCATTTAGTTGTCTTGGGTGGATGTCATTCCTGCAGGAAAACTATGAAATAAAATATCATTGCACCCTTGCTGATCAATAAAACAAAACAAAAAATCTAGCTCTTCCGTTTGGATGAGAGGCAGTTTTCCCTGGTTTCTCACATCTGCTAGAACTTTACAAATATGCATCTCGTAGACCACCAGATGAGACAAATCGGCACAATACTAGTTATTTTTATGTGCTGTCTCCTCCTTTATACAAAGTATCTGAGATTACTTTAAAGTGAGAGGACTGAATGGAGGGTGTGATTTATAGAGTCTGAGGGACTAGGGCTAATGCTGCGGAAGTAGGGAACAGCTCACTAAGGATTCTGGAGAAGGAAGGAAAGCCGAGTCGGATGCAAACCACACTTGTAGTCCCTCTCACGGACAGGGAGAGGATTGTGGCAGGAGTCACAACTTCACTCTTGGAGTTGAGCTCATCATGAAGGGATGATCAGAACTAGAAGACAGATGTATGCTAACAAAAGTGGAAATGCTTAGAAATCGTTCTTCGCAATCATTTCTTTTTTAAAAGAGTTTTATTGATCTATAATTCATCTGCCATACAATTCACCCATTTAAAGTAGAAAATTCAGTGGTTTTTTAGTATAGTTACAGGGTTATGCCAACATCAATCAATTTTAGAACATTTTCATCACCTCCCAATAAAACTCATATCCCTTAGCAGTAACTCCGCTTCCCCACCTGACACACAGTCCTAGGCAACCGCTATTCTACCTTCTGTCTCCATAGACTTCGCCATTTCATATAAATAAAATCATAGAATATGTAGTCTTCTGTGACTGGCTTCTTTCGTGTAGCCTAATGCTTTCAAGGTTCATCCATGTTTAGCATGTAGCAGTACTTCATTCCATTTTATGGCAGAACAATATTCTATTGTGCATATATACTGCATTTCGATTATCCATTCATCGGTTGATGGACATTGGATTGTTTCCACTTTTGGTTATTAATATTAACACTGCAGTGAATATTTATGTATAAGTTTTAGTGCGAAC
Source organism: Pteropus alecto (assembly GCF_000325575.1). Taxonomy (NCBI): domain Eukaryota; kingdom Metazoa; phylum Chordata; class Mammalia; order Chiroptera; family Pteropodidae; genus Pteropus; species Pteropus alecto. The sequence goes on from NW_006436282.1 coordinate 19,679,084, forward strand.
ATATGTTTTCAATTCTCTTGGATACATATCTAGGAGAGGAATTTCTGGGTCATATGTTAAACATTTGGAAGAACTGTCAAACTGTTTTCAAAAGCGCCATTTTACATTTCCATTAGCAGTGTATGATAGTTCCAATTTTTCCACATCCTCGTCAATGCTCGTTATTACCTATCTTTTTTTTATTATTGCCACCCTGGTGCGTACGAAGTGCTATCTCATGATCTCAATAATTTCTCACCTTTAATTCTGTTCCTACACTCTCAAGATATATGGCTTTAATGGCCAGCAGCTATTTTATTAAAATTCTAAAATGGAAAGGAAAGGATGGACAAAGAATTCTTAAACTTTGGTAGACCTTTTAAAATTGCCCGCAGACCCCAATGCTTGGAAGAAAAAGTACACCAATGCTTGAAAAGGGTAAACACAGATATTGAATAAACTATACATTATCACTGTTCACATATGATTACCTATTGGGAACATATAGCACCAAAGGACTATGCCAAGTACCTTAGAAGAAATTGAAAACACACTAAGGACTTGTAGAATTCTGAAACTCATAGCGATAGCAATCGAACTGTTTGAACACAACTTTATAGATTATAAAGGGCTTTGAAATTAAATTCTGGTTTCTTTTTTTTTTTTTTCCTCAGAAGTTGAAAGTTACAGAAGCCAGGGGCTCTGTGACCTCTCTACCCCAACAAATGAGGGATCGGGGGCTCATCAGTAGGGAGATGTGCCATAGGCAGCACGACAGGAGGAATGTCTCTGACAGGGCACATTTAGGGGTCTCCACAATGCAGGGAGCATGAAGAGCCAAGAAGGACTGGTAGCCTGAGAAAGAAGTCCAATCCCATTATAATGCCATGAGTTGGAGAAACAGCTGGGCACAGAGATGTGCACTGGAGGGCCTGGGTGCACAGACAGACCACAGAGGACTGGTGCCTGGGCCCAGACCCGGAATGGCCTCGGCGGCTACCACCGGCTTTCCTGGGCCACTACACCCATTGCATTGTACCATAGCTGCCTTCATCATGGTTTAGCATGTTATATACCAAGGTGTGTATACTTAAGTTCCTCAAATCATGAGCTCTCCACAGGCAGGGGCCCTGTCTAATGCGTCTTTGTATCAACAGTGCCAAAGTGGGTTATTCAAGTGGCAATGTCCAAAAGGTAATGTATGAATTAATGGACGGATAGATTAATAAATAAGTACATTTACACAAAATGCCAGACCAATTTGGCACTATTTTAAAAAATATTGCCTTGAACAAATGTTATGGCTAAGAGCTAATTGCAACACAACTGGCAAATCGTGTTTAAGTCTACACCTTTGTTCTCAAGAAAATCTATATAAACCTATTTAGGCCTGCTTTGATTAGAGCTCTTTTTGACTAGAGTTCATAAAGGATATGGAAGTAATATTCAACCGAAATGAAATAAGGACAAAATATAAATGAAAAAATGAAACGGAAGCATGCTTTTATTTACCAATGGTCATATCTAGCAGTGAGCGAAAAGTAAAAAAAGAAGCCTAGTTCCACAGAACCTAATTACTCTCCATGGTAGTAGGATATACTTTAAAAAGGAGGGAGTGATGCTGGCCTTTGAGTTGATTTTCCAAGAAATGCAGTAGACTTATACATTTGTGAAATAGTTGAGCAACGTCAGAGAGATAATTTGTGATACAGTGTGTCCTCGGCAAATAAATGGATCGGTAAGGGGAAAACACCTGTAGTGAATTAAAGATGGTTGCAAATTCTTCGCCACTCTTCTCATCAAGAGGTGGTGTCTATAACCTTTCACCTTGAGTTTGGTCTGGCCCTGTGACTTTCTTCCTCTAACAGAGTAATATAGAAGCGACACTGTGTAACTTCCAAAGCTGAGCCTTGAGAGATCCAGACTCTGCTCTGAGAAACTCAAGCCTAGTGGAAAAACCAAACAGAGCAGAGCCAAGATGCTCTGGTCAACAGCCAGCAGCGATTGCCAGCCACGTCGCTGAGCCAGCTGAGAAGTTCCATATAGAGGAAGCCCCTAGCTGAATGACTGCCACTCTACCCAACACCACATGGAGCAGAAGAACCATCCAGCTGAGCCCAGTCAACCCACAGAATTGTGAGCTGCAGTAAATGGTTGCTGTTGTTTGAAGCCACTGAGTTTCGGCGTGGTTTGTTAAGTGGCACAGATAACCAAAACAACCCCCAGTTTGGAACCAGGCAAGTTGTCTTTACTGGAAAATGTGGTCAATTTAAAATTATGCTCATCCCTAGGAATACCAAAGCGGGACAGACATACAACTTTCTGCCTCCCAGGCAAGTCCCAAGAGAAACAGTTTAGTTGGTTGTGGAAGAATTAATTAGAACAATGCAGTAAAGTGAGATAAACTGTGCTACATCAGCAGCGTTACTGGCAAAGCGCACGAAAAAGATCGTGCCATCGAAGTAAGCGATCGAACTACTACAATATGTACGGAGTGAAATAATCAACTCGCAGCTGATGAGAAGGGTATATAAAATCAGTGGCTATAAAGAATATGGTGGAATCAATAAAGTTTATGAAAATGGAATTAGTTGTGTGAATGTGGATTAAAAAATGCACAGCCTGCTCCACACTAAGGGAATGAGGAGGAGGCCTCTGTGTTCTGAGGCCATGTCCAGGACAAAAGGTTAACAAACACCTATCTGTTGCGTGATTTATTTTGTTTTCATCCAGGACCATTGGGTTTATTCTAATTTTTCAGGTTCTGCTTTTACCAGGCATCTGTCACTTGCCTGTTTGCTTCCAATCCAGTGGACTCCTACTATCAATGTCCAGTTAACACCGCCTCTATTTATTTCTTTATTTATAACACCGCCTTCCTTTATTTCTCCTACCAATAATTAATCATTTCCCTCAGTGTAGCCCAATGACACTTTTTACAAGTTGATAAAATAGCGCTTATCACCTTGTTTTAATTTCTGATTACATGAGCTCACCAGGGTGGCGCGAAGCCTCATTCAGTTCGGTGTGCTCTCTGTGGGTAAGACACAGCCCCGGGGTGCTGAGAGACCGGTCACACAGCAGGTATTCAGTATTCAGGTGAATCAGTGGATGGATGGACACAAAGAAGGTTAAGTAGATCGGTGTGTAGATTTCTCTTAAATTGTGACTTAAAGAAAACCCCAAGAATTGGGAAGGTAAGAAAGGAAAAATTAAGTAATGGCCCGAGAATTTCTCTCAAGGGCCCGAGCATGGGGGTATTGCTGGAAGAAAAGGCTGGAGAACCTGCTTTGAAGCACACACTCTTTGAGTTTAGATTTCATGTTTGTGTGGAGTAGATTTGGGGGTGCCGTCCAAGTTTATGGAAAGGTTAAAGCCACCCGTTGGTACAACCACTGGAAAAGTTACTTGCAAAATGAGTTTGATTGGTTCTCAAAAACTTGCTGATTGGTTGCAACATCTACTGTGCCCAAAGAAGGCGCTGGGACTGAGGATGAAATGAGTTGCTCGGGTTTGATGCTCTGTCACTGGGGCAACGGCAGGAAAAGATCGTGGCTTCACAGCCCTGGGCATTGAGACCTCTGAAGGTGGGGGTTTCGCCATCACGCCTGGGCTCCGTTCTTTGGCGACTGTAATTTAATTGATTCGAAGACAAACTCTTCAGTGTGTTTTGAAATCTTCCTCGGGGTAGCTAATGGGCAGTCAGGATTAGGAATCATTCGCTGTTCTAGAAGCTTACATTCGGCTCCGTCTGCAATGACAAGAACCAGTGTGTACAGGACACTCTGGCAACAGAATAAAAACACTGTCTGCATATGAAGAGAACCACGTTGTATATACATTAATTCAGCTGACATTTATTGAGTGGCTACAATGTGCCAGGCCCCATGTGCAGCGCTCATGGATTTTATATAAGCCTAGTTAGGGTATTAGACATTAAATAATAAACACGTATATAATGACAAACTGTGATAAGTGCTGTAGAAGAAAAGACAAAATGTTACGATGCAGAAAAATCCAATTTAGATGGAGTCAGGCAGGAAAGAAAACCAGGGAGCAAGTCCCATTCAGGTTGAGACCTAAAAATACAATTCAGTGCTACAGGTATGTGAAGAGTTGGAGGTTAGCGTTAGGTTGAAGCACATGACATTGCTGAGATTTAACCACCTAAGACCTACCAAATGGTTAAACTAATGGAAGCATGTACTCCGAGCAGGGACGAGGGAGAGGAGGCCTGGGGCGTTCTAGTTTCATCAGAGCAGGCTGGATGGTGTAAGATGAGAGGCAACTGCAGCAAAGGGGGGAAAAAATGTGCAAACTCACATTATAAAAATAGCACTGGAATTCGAGCACGCGCATTTAATGTTTATAGTATCCTTTTAATTTTAAGTACCCGTGCTTGGTCTCAAATCATTGAATTGACGTTTGGAGAAAAACCTGAACTTCCATGATCTCCCTTCCTTCCAAAAAAAATAGAGGTGGAGACGGGCTGTTGTTTAAAGTTTGGGTCTTGGAGGCTGTGCATTTCTGAATGAATCAGCCCGACCCATCACCATGTGACCACACAGCATCGGACAGGAAGTGTGCTCGTGTTCCAGTTACCATGACTGCATAACAAACCACCCTAAACTTAGTGGTGGAAAACGACCGCCATATATTAAGCTCATAGATTCCAGAGATCACTATTGGAAAGAGACAGCGGGGACTGTTCTCCGCTCTGTAATGTCTGGGGCCTCAGCTTAGGGAGATTTGGACTTCTAGAGGCTGGAATAGCTGGAATTGGTAGATCCACTCCCCAAACACTCACTTGTCTGTTGCCGAGCTGGGATAAGTGAAAGGCTCAACTAGGACCATGGATGGGGCCACCATGCATGGCTTGGGCTTCTCGCAGCCTGGTGCATAGACTCTGATAGGAACCAAGAGGGGTTTGGAGAGTTAGCATTCAAAGAAGATCAGTCGCATGGCCTTTACTGACCCTGTTTCAGAAGTCACATTGCATCCTTTCTGCCATGTTCTGTTGGTAGAAACAATCTCAAGCTCACCCAGATCTCAAGCAGGGGATTAGGGGTGGGGGACAAAACCCTACATCTTGATGGGAAGAGTGTCAAGGTCATATTCCACAAGAGCATGTGGGGGTGGAGGGAGGTTGGTGGGAGAGAGTACTGCTTCCATCTTTGAAAAGATAATCTGCCAGGAAGTAATTAGAAAGTAACACCCAGAGAAACCTTCGTGAGGGAACTACGTCGTAGTTTTGCACGTGATTGTCGTGTCTGTGCAAAGTGAAGGTGAAGGCAAGCACACCCCTGTTACAAGAAAGAAGTCATGCCACCAAAAGGAGTTTTGCAAACACAACCCTTCTCTTGCCATCCTGTGCAGAAAAATGCTGGTCCTTCCTGAGAGGATATTGTAGACTGTGGACCAGAAGAAAGGAGCCAGTGGAATAAACACCTTGACCTTTCCTGACTTCTCACCTTCGATCTCCTGCCATTACCTCCCATGGGCCAAACCGAGCCAGAAGCCAGAGGATGGGAAGCCTGGACCATGCATTCCCTAGAGGTCAGCCTCTCGAGGCACAGAGAGCTGTGGAGAAGGGGAGAGGGTGAATCTAGAGCACAAGCCCTAAATTAAAGAAATTCTGTATCCCAGAATCTACAGATCTCTGGACCAGGGAGGCCCAACCTGTAGGCCCAGCCTAAGTATTACATTCAAGACTCTACACACCAGAATGAGCAAAACCCCAGGAGGCGTTGCCCCTATTTTGTGTTACCAAGGCTTATTTCTGTCTGTGCAGCATGCTAACGCTGAAGTGGCATTTTGAGAAATACCTTACAGTGAATATCTCCAGGAATTAGTGTTTCTGTGTCCTCTATCAATTACTATAGGGCAGAGTAGCATGGTGGCTGAGATCGAGGCTCTGGAATCACACGTGCCGGCCCTGCCACCTATGAGCTGTGTGAACTTAGGCGAGTTACTTAACTTCTCTGTGCTTTGGTCAGAAATTAGGGATAAAGATTATGCCTCATAGGGTGTTTGCTCTAAGGATAAAATGAGATGCCGTGTATAAGACAAGTGCCTGACATGAAGGAAGGGTGTAGCAAGTGTCATTACTGTTTACTTGCAACAGAAGCTTTCCGGGGTAGTTTCCATGTGGAAAAGTGTACACTTCTTCGGTGCAGTGTAAACTTGCTTATAATATCCTTTTTAGTGCTATTTTAATAACATGCCTCTTAGTCATACTTGAATCTTTACCCCCAATACTCTGTCAGATGGGCAACACCATAGAACACTACCAGTCACGATTTCAAGTACTTACGCCTTTTGTCCAAGCAATCCAATACTAGGATTTTAAGTCACAGATACAATCACAAGCATACGCGTTGTACTCCAAATAACTATGCACAAAGATATTCTCTGCAGTTTGCTTATAATTTCAAAAGATTGGGAACGACACAATTGTCTATCAAGAGGGAAGTGGTTAAATTACAGCACACAAAATGAGGTAGATTATTCTGATGCGGAACAAGCCTCAAGATAGACTGTTGAATGGGAAAAATCAATGTGCAAAAACAATGTTTACAATGTCCCATCTCTTGTGGTTTGAAGAAAGGATACTACACACACACACACACACACATGCACACATGCTCACACATACATGCACACACATGCATACACACATACACACATGCATACACACATGCACACACATACACACATATACATACACACACATACACACACCACACACATACACACACATATACACATACACATACATACACACACACACCACACACATACACAATGCACACACATACGCACACGCACACACACAGACACACATATGCAGACACATGCACACACACATACACACACACATACACACACACACATACAAACACCCCTGACAAGACACATACATGCTGGTACATATGTAGACTAACTCTGGAAGGACACAGAAAACCTGATGACTGTGGTTGTTCCCTGTGCAGAAGAAACGAAGGCCTTGGGGAGGGGGGTGGAAGAAAGGAGCCTACCCTTCATTGTACGGGCTTTGGACATTTTTAGTTTCTAACTACGTGCATTTATTACTCAGTAAAATTAATTCAGGAACGATCCCAATACAATAAATACACGACAAAGGATACAAGCTACATCAAATTCAATGATACATGCGGGGGCTGAAGGAATAACGCGAGCACCTTAGCGAAAATTTCGTGTTTCGGTATCATGGTTCTAATCATTGTATGGCTAAGATTTCTGGGGCTGTAGAGGAAGGAGGGGGTGTAATCCATGTGCAGGTGGGCTCAGGGGTGGACACTTCCGTGGGCTTTCCTCAGCTAGGACATGCGACTCGGTGGTGAGGTCTCTGAGGCTAAGGAGGGGTCTCTCTCTGGGTATCGTGGCCAATCACCCGACCGAAGATCCTTCTCACTCCTACCACCTGGCAAACTGGATGTGCATTTTAAAGGGCAAAGCATCAAACGGACTTGTCCCATTCATTCACTTCCAGGATGTCAGTTACCAACATACTTTTTAGCAAAATAAGATGGTCTTAAGGATGCAGAGAAAGTAAGGAAGACCAATGCTTGGAAAGCGAACGCCTAGACTAAAAAAAAGGACCCTCAAAAACCTAATTTACCTGCACCACCCCCCAAAACAAAACCCTCCCTGTTTATGAGGCAGAGGGCTGTCCGCGAAGAAGCAACTCCCGCAGGGGCTCTGTGAGCCCCACCACCTGGCTGCTGCCCAGCGCAACTCCAGCTTAGCCTGGGCTGCAGGAGCCCCCCAGAGACGGCCACCCTTCCCATGAGCCTCCGTGGCCTCCAGGATCACACTGCGTCCTTAGCGATGGCCCGTCTGCAGTTGACCGGGGCTCTTGGCGACTCCCTTAATAAGGCCACAGCAGAGGACTCCCTTCCACGTCCACCCATTCTGATGGACTGAGTCAGCATCCCCACGGCACAGGTCATCTACACACTGGTCACCTACAGGTCAGCGCTTAGAGCCTGAGTCAGGCAAACTTAAGGGCCTCTAAATGCCAGCGTGCCCAGCTTGGCGGAGTACAACGTCACCTTGGCTGAAATCCTGGGGATTGATAAATATATTCCATCTCAGTGCCTGCATAATTGTTTGCAGGCTTCTAACATGGGCCAAAATTGTTACAAAGGTACACACGTTTGAGCCAGAGAGTATCAGGGAAAGAAAGACCTGAACCAGAGCAGCAGGGCACTAAACACTTGATGAAATCCAGCTCTTCAGATTTCTTCGGGGCCTGGTGTCATCTGGCTGACACGCATACGGCCTGGGCGTCCTTGTGGATGACTGCATGCCTGCCTGTCCTCGGAGTCCCACTTCATACCTGGATTCAAATACGGCACGTGCGCCCGGAAGGAATGCATCTGCCCTACAACAAATTTTGTTTTTGAAGGAAGATTTTTCCTTTTAATGAGAAGTTTGTGATTTCCACTTGACCCCTGACTGCAGTGGATGTCTTAGCACAGGTAGCTGGGAGTGTGAACGACACCTTTGTGACAAGACCATCCTGGGTAGTTAGGGGCATCGTCTCATCTGATCACCTCACAACACCTTCGAAGGGTGTTCTAGCCTTACCTCCACTCTACAGAGACAGGTTTGGAATGGAAAAGGAAGTCACCTGAAGTCATGTGAGCAGTGCGACTCTATCACTCGATACACTTCATGCTCTTTTAGTAGTTTTCAAAACAAACAAACAAAAACCCTCAAAAGTTAAAAATCCAAAATTCCATTTCCTGACCCTCAAAAGCCCTGTTTTCGAATTCTGTGACATGGTCCCACAGTCCAAGTCACGCCAGTACAGGAGATCAGGGTTTCAATCCACTCGTTGTGCGCAGTGCCCAGGTGCGGGCAGGTAGAGGCACCTTTTCCTCGCTCTTCCTCTGGCACAGGAGATACCTTGACAGGTGAGAACCGCTTCTTCCTGGCAAACTGGGACTGTGTGGGTAACCGCGGGGCTACCCAGGTTTACTCCCGGAGGTGGGGGTCTGCCCTAGTCACCTGGCACCTGCTCTGTCTCAGGATGCCCAGCTCCTCTCCATTTGTCCCTGTCCCCAGGTCCTCAACGTGCAGAGTATCTCCTCCCTGGGCAGATCTCGGGGTCTCAGCGCTGCCTGCTCTGCTCAGACTTCCTTGCACCTCCTCCCAGCAGGGAGCCCCGCCTGCTTTCATCAATCTCTAATGAGGTCCCTACCTGCTTTAACAAGAACCCGTGCTGTCCTGGGTGTTTCTGATTCTTTACAAACCTTTGCTATGAATTCCCTGGAGAAAAAGAAAGGGGCTCTCAACTTCTTTCCTCCTCACCTTTAAAGGGGTTCCCATCCAACATCTTCTCAAACCCCCCACTTTTTGCAACAAAAGAGAAGGCATTCTTTGCAACCCCTCTAATTAACAGTTTGTTTTTATTTTTCAATATTTGGTGGTGGAGTTAGTTTAAGGTCCTGGGGGAATTTAAACTATGTGGATTAAGTAAGAACAGCTGGAAGGTGGAGAATGTTTCAGCCGAGTTTCTTTTCTCTCTTTAATTGGTAGCAGTGCAATTTGTAACAAGGTGAATCCAATTCCATTCTGCTGAGAGAAGAAGAAAGTTTTATTTTTATTATCCTTCCAAGAATATCTTAGCAAATTGGCAGGGTCGTGTTTACGCCACCCCCCACCCTCCTCGCACCATTATAATGAAAAGGAGAAAAGACCCAATTTCTTTCCATTTCTGAGGAATCATCAAGTGTGGGAGTCAAATGAAGACACAGACACGTCCCTTTCGTCAAACCTGTGCCTTGCTCCAGACCCCGACTGCTGGTACCCATTTTAACCAGTCCAGCATGGGGTGGCGGCCCCATCCCCAGCCTGGTCCTGCTCCACTAGGAAAGCACACAGTGCCTTCTCTCCTCTAGCCACCTTGAGATGCTCCCTTGCTTGGGCCAGTTGGCCCTCTACTTCAAATCAGCTGTTTCCTTGACCTCCGGACAAGTCAATTACCTGCTTTTAAGGCCTCCCTCAAGCCTCACCTCCATGAAACTTTCCCAGATTGACACAAATGCAGAAGGCTACTCCCTTTCTGTGAATTCCATGCAATACTGCACTGCTGGGCATAATTCTCCGGAAGTAACCACAGCAATATGGAGAGTGAGCTTCAAGCTTTCATAGACACAGAATGTGTGCACGCTGTTAAAACTATTATTACATATCTCCAATACTGTTATACCCAGTCAATTAAAAAGCAACTAGATTCAGTCCTAATGGAATGCAGTTTGGTGATATGAATCAACAAACAATATTTTGTAGGCCCTTTGAGACACCAATTATACCGCTAGTTATATATCCTTAGGAAAATATCATATATAGAAGATGCTCAGAAGTATTTACTATCTAAGAATTGGAAATAATGCAAATGCCCAACAGTAGGAAAATGGCTGAATATTTATAGAGAAGCTATATAATGGACTTGTCTACAGCCATTAAAAATATTATATAATAACATTTAATGATAGGGAAAGCTTTTTAAGTTATATTGTTAAGTTAAAAAGACAGGCTTCGAATTAACAGCAAATTTTATTTTTAATCATCTGGCTCAGAAGAGCTAAAAAAGGAAATAGACAAATCATAAAATTAGAAGGCAGAGCTCTCTGGGTGGGCAATGCTCTCTTTTTGACACATTAGATTTAAAAAATGTAAATATAGATAAGAAAAGGAAAGGAAAAATTAACCAGATTGCTTCCACCCACATTAAACCACAATTAACTTTTCGATGAACCCTCCCCATCTTTCTTTCTGTGTGTGCATGTATGCACAGAGGTAATTGCATGTGTCACGCGTGTATACTCTTACTATTCTTACAGTCATTCTCTAGAGACTATAATGCATCTCTCTGATTTTTAATAATCTAATTAAAAAGAATTTTATCCACTTTTGATAACACAAGAACGTTAGGGAACTAACGTTCCCCCGCACCCCGCCCCGCCCCCATTCCGATCTTATGTGATATTGTTGCAATGCATTTTAATTCTATACATAGCATAAATTCCTCAAAGCATTATCGCAGTCAGTATTTATTTATGTTCCCTACATATTTACACTTTCCGTTGCTCTTTATGCCTTTCCACATCTCTTATTTCCATCTGTGATCATTTTCCTTCTGTGTAAAGAACACTCTCTAGTATTTCCTTTACTACAAACTCGTCCATCCTTGGCTGAAATCGTTTTGACTTTGCCTTCGTTTTCGAAGGATATTTTCATTGAGTATAGGATTCTAAGTTGGCAGTGATTTTTCTGTCAGTTCTTTGAAGATGTTTTGAATTGTTTCACTCTGATGCGCCTAGGTCTGGTTTTTCTTTTATTAGACCTACTTGGAGCTTGTAGTGATTCTCGAATCCTTGACTTGTTGTCGTTCAGCAATTTTTGAAAATTCCCAGCTACTATCTCTTCAAATATCACTTCTGCCTGATTTCTCTCCTTTACTTTGGGGATCCTAATTATACATATTAGTCCTTCCCGCAGACTCTCCTTGTCTTGTATCCTTTCTTCTGGTTTTTTTCCCCCCATCGTTCAAAATATCATTCCAAATATTTTTTCATGACCTATCTTTCAGTTCATTAATTTTCTATTTGAGTGTGTCTAATCGTTTATTAAACCCACCCAACGAGTTATTAATTACTGAAAATTTCATTTCTACAGTTTCCATTTGATTTTTCTCTGCCAAAAGTCTCAATTTTATCTTTTATATCTTTGAACATATCAAGTATGTTTTTAAAAAAAAATCTTTTTTAATTCCTTTAATGTCTAGATTCCTGGTGGGTCTGTTGTTTCTCTTGATTTTTATTTGTGGGTTTTTTCCCTCGTGTTTCGATTGAGTACCTTAAATTAGATATAAAAGATAGCAGAAAAAAAACTTGAAGGGTAGGATGATGTTAGCATTCCTTCAGAAAGGATTTAGCTTTGCTTCTGGATGAAAACTAAGGACTTAAGCAATCTGGGATCCCCTTGATCCAAATTCAGGGATGAGAAGATTTGAAGCTGGGTTTCGGACTCCTTGAGACTTAATTTACTTCTGGTCACCTTTACTTCCAGGATATAGATAGTTAGGGGTATCAACCCAAATATGGAAAGTTTATTAGGATCCCACACCTTGAGAAGCCTCAAACTCCAATTTTTATCTCCCCGTGTCCTGTAAGCCCTGCTTAGCTGCTCGACCACCTCTTCTGTAATTGGCAGAAGGAACCCTAAATGCCACGGAGTTTCTAGCGTCTCATCTTCTGAGTTCCTATCTCCTCCCCAATCTTAACCTGGTAATTCTTGTCTGCCTCATTAGCTCTCTAATGCCTTCAAGCAGATTTTTTTTTAAAGGATCCTGTCCAGCTTTTCTAATTGTCCTTAACAAGTTGGTTGATCCAAATTTCCTAGTCTCACACTGCTGAAAGCAGAAGTCTGTCACCTATTATTCAATTCAGTTTTTAAAAGGCTCCTATAACTATTTTTACCCTGGTTATGGATAATTGGCCAGTGTCTGCTTCTTATCATTATTATTGAATTGATTATTCTTTGTTCCTTTGAATCTCAAAAGATTTACCAATAAAAACTGCAGAAAAGTATTCTGCCTGGGATGATGTTAGTGGTAGGTAACAGTTCAAAGATTATTTCTGCTGTGGTTCATCTACTTTTCCCCACATTACTGGTCAAAAACCGATTCATGATACTGCCTGGCAAGTCAAGGCCCAAGGTGAGATTGACTTCTGATGTCTCCCTGAGTATAAACCATACTGCCTCTCCTTCTCTGAGATCTAATTCTGGCCAAGGCATGAAAGCCTGTTGTGAGCCAGGGCTACTGTCACTACACGAATGCACTGGGGCTGTGGAGAAGAAGGAAAATAGTCTGCCATTTCACACAGCAAATCCCTGGGAATCAAAGCTGTGACATTTTAATTTGTGTTTTGCCCACCTCTCACTTGTCTTGGTGAGAGTTACAGCCACTGGCCTCTTTCCTGTCGGTTACTCACACAATTTTGTTGCTGTACTGAATTTCCCAGCTACCAGAAAGAAGATCTAATGTTTCCTTCTCAAAGGTCAAGTCTATCACTGTTATTATTTTCCAGTGTGAGCTGATTTTAAGAACAGCCTTTGCAAGGAAAGAAGATGAGGCGGCATCCTACCACAGTGCTTTCCTCTCCAAGGCTCCTGGTGAACAGAAGTGGTCTGGGGTGGGGGAGGTGAGTGCAGCAACCTGTCAAGGACCTCCGTGTCCTGCTCCTTGGGGGACACAGCTTCGTGGGCTCTGGTTTCTTAGAGAAGCATCAGAAGCAATGCGTTGTCTGTGTCCATAAAGCCTAAAAGAGTTAGTGACATTGGGTCACCTGATTGACGGATGAGTGCCAGAAAACTTTTAGGGAGCTGGCGGGGGTTTCTAAGTCTGGCGGGAAGGACTCTGTGGCAGGAGAGGAAGATCTGTCTGCCTGATGCTCATGAACCTCCTCCACCCCCATGGCTCCTGCAGGATTTCACAGCGCTGCTCTCCCTTCTCCCTCTGGCAAGTTCTTAGTTGCTCTTGCCTCCCTGTAGCCCAGCTTCCAAACCCAGGAAACCTAAAGAAAAGGCTCTGGCAGCAAACATTAGCAACTCAATTCAATTCAAAACACCTTTGCTGAATTCTTGGGGCTGAGGTTATAGGATACGACTAGGGTATTTTCCAAAGAAACAACGGTCTTTAATATAATAACCTCAAGATGTCTGTCACATGCTTTTGGGGGGAAAATTATCATATGTATATGATAATATCATTTTAGACAATTAACATATTTACGTATAAGTAAATAATAGTGTACATATACATTTTTAAAAATCTAAAAGGACACAGAGATATCAGATTTCGTTAAGCAATGTCACCACAAAACATAAATTTAAAAAAATTAAAATAAAAATAAAGTGTATTGCCTTACTACGTTTCCCAAAAATAAATAAATAAGTAAAAAGACACACAGAATATTGTTAATATAACCAGGAATGGAGGACTTAGTTTTTTACTTTATACACTGTTTCCTTTTTTTTTTTTTTTATATAAGCAACTTTTCTCAGCTATGTTATTAGGCTCTTTGAAGACATGTTAGAGGTACCCTGTCTTCTGAATAATCACCCAGCAAATCTCAGCCAGTGGGCCCATCTCTCACCAGGCTCCAGCACACACGATTTTGTATCTTATCATGGTAAGTCTCTAAAATTAACATTCAGTTCCCCATACTCATTTTTCCCTCTTTCCTGCGGTAGAATAGGTCTGGCAATAAATGAGTTTTGAAATGTTTTCTATTTCCTTGGCCCAAACTGACAGTTCCTTCAGGAAGCAGGTAAGTGCTTTTCCTAAGGCACATCCAGAATTTCATGCTGTGGTTCTTGTAAGCTGTGATTAGATTT
>NW_006436282.1:19693560-19759142 GCF_000325575.1 Pteropus alecto
AGGTCAAGCGAGAGCCTTCATGTAGACCTTCTCCCACACTCAACTGATCCAAGAGTCCAGTTCATAGGCTGGGAGCAAAACGCTAAATTGGGCCAATCAGGTTCTAGCTCTTGAGAATTTGATTGGGCAAACAGAGGAATCAGGCACCAATGTGAGCTGGAGCTGAAAGGCTGTGTTGATGGAGTGGACTGATGAGGCCACGATGGGTCAAGTGGATGCCGCAGTTAGGAGGCAGCGGAAGCGGAGGGCGGCCTGTCCCGAGAGGTACAAGATTTTCAGATTCCGGCTCAGGTCTATGTCTATCCCCTCAGTACACCCGCTGATTCTTGCTCTGAGTCTCTGTTTTTTGCTCCCTAAAGTTATCCCTTCCAACTAAAATCTTGCCAGTGACCTCTATCGCAGCGTCCCCTAACACAGCACGGGCTGAGCTCTACTCAGATATCAGCTCTTCTCAGACCTGAAAGTAAAAAGGGGTCCCCTGGGGGTCCTGCTGTGCTGCAGACTGACTCAGCAGGTCGGGGCCAGCCTGAGGTTCTGTATTTCTGTCCTGTTCTCAGCTGATGCCACTCCTGCTGGTCCCCAGTCCACAAGAGCAAGGACAGGTGACTGCTGTTACTTATCCAGAAAGAAAAAAAAATTTGAACCAAACTCAGCCAACGGAAAACTAGGTTTCCAACCTGTCCGAAAGAATGGCAGTAAAGAGGGCTAAATTGACTAAAAGAAAGCAGATGGAGATGCCCCAAAACTGACGTGACCAAGAGCCTCTGAAGTTTCAGGATAATATAATATCTTGAGACAATCTCTTTTTCATTTCTTTTAAGAAAACTCTGGGATTTTTTAATACATCTATCTTCTGGCATCAGTAAACTCACTCATTGTGCTAAATGGATCAGTTCTGAATAATTTCCACGATTCTAACAAGAAACTGTTAGATTGTACTAGAAAGTAGTATGATAGAATTTGGTAATCGTTCTCAACACAGCAGGCACGCTTCCGACTGTGCAACTGCCAACGGCGCTGCTTTCCACGGATGCCGAAGTCCGTCGCTGATGTTTCGGATGCATATTTTGCTATTGAAATTAGAAAGCTCTCTCTTGATTGAACCCAAATGCTAAACCTCATTTTCCTTGCATGTTTTTTCCCATTCTAGCCAAGATCGATCAAACTGCACACCCTCTTCAACCGCCAGGAAATCCTCACGGGGATAGGAGCAATAGTGAGATAAGCAATAAAGGGGAGGCGAGAGGTGCCTTCCTGCAAATCCGAAAGCCACCCTTAGGTCTAGTTTAATCAAATCGAATAGCATAATACAAAAATGCGAGCTCTTAAAATATCCAGTAGACTGGATAGGTTTTTAAGAGAAAAAAAGGCTTCGCCTCAATGGTATTATCATCTGGCTTAAAATCGTAGGCAATGGCTCTTTTAGTCCATCACAATCTGTGAGCATTTACTGCCTGTGATAAACTGGGAGCCCCACCATGAGCTTTTAGTGCTTCGAGCGGGGCGATCACAGCTTTCCGAACTGTAAATTACTTTAGCAACTGCTCTGGACAGAAGAAAGCGAAACAGAAGACCCAAGCTTAGAGGACTATTTCTTATTCTTCCTCTACGCTGGTGCTTATCTGCACGGGAGACTTGGGGAAACTCAGGCTTTATCCCATCCCCCGCCTCTTACCTGACCAGCCTTTTCTGTGGTATTCTGAGTGAACTTCAAAGCCTTCCGTCAGTCTGCAACAGATGTGAACACAACTCACCGCGATGATAAACACAAATGTTTGGTGGAGAGCTAACCACCACATTTCACGTAATCACGTTTTTAAAATGCTTCTCTTGGCCTTACTAATCTACTTCAGTATTTAACCAATTTCTTGAATCAATCAACGAGAGTCTTTAATCAAAAAGGTTAGTACAAGGCTAAAACCTTTAAAACCACACTACGATAATGAAAACTATGCAAACCATGCTAACGAGAACATTTACATCTGGGACAGAAAATAATTTTAAAGATGTCACACTGATCACGTCCTCTAAATCTGAAATCAACACCCGTTGTATAGCACACAGGTTTCTTAAGGAGGCAAAAGATTTGAAAATGGAACTCAGTTTTATTGAGTATCTTCCATGAGTCAGATGCTTTATATCTATACTCTTTCATCTCACTTAATTCTCCCAATAGCTCTATGAATTACTTCTTTAAAGAAAACTAAGCTTTGGTAATGTTAGTTTGCTAATTATTGGCAATGATGGTATTCAAATGTAAGTCTCTCATACTCCAAAGTCCCTATTCCTTTCCTTCTCCCTAGGTATTTCGCCAGATAATGGCTGTTCTCTCTCTAATCCTCTCCCCTCTCCCATTCCCCACCCGTTTTCTCCTGGCTGCAAACAGTCGCTCTATTTTACTTTCCAAAGCACTGTTATCTGGGATCATATTTGACTGTTTATCCACAGTCATTTGTATTCCCTCTCTAATAACTAGGAAAGTTAGAGGTGGCTGGAAATGAAGATAGATCATTTGCACAGGCCATGTCATGCCTCTATTGGCAATTTAACAGATGTAGGGGACACTCTGGGGGTCCTAGAGTTCCATTATAGCTCTGCCCACATCTTTTCCACCTTCAAAGCCAAACATCTTCATCAGATGACTCTGGGCCTGGCAAAGCCTGGCTGGAAAGAGCCTGATAAGGAGACCAAGGCACAGAAAAGGAACCAAACCACCTGTCAGTACTATACAACGACACATGATGAGTGAGTACACTTGCAAATATATCTCTATGGGTTTAGTTATTTGAAAAGATAATAAAGTTCTATTATTTCTTTAAGATACATTTCTAGAAATAAAATGACTGGGTCAGAGTTTACTCTGTGGCAGACTCTGTCCCACGCACTGCTCATATCTTTCTAAAGTCATCCAACTCCCCCCTGAGGTACACACTGTGACCACCCCTTTTTAAGATGAGAAAACTGAGGCTGAGAGAGGCTGTCACATGCCCAAGGCCACACAGCAGAAAGCTGGGATTCAAACTCAGGCCTGACCACTTCCTGTCCCAGCTACACCGCCTCAATGTCGCTCCATTAAAAGATGCAAGAGGTGACTGGGGGAGTGAAGGATGGCTCTCAGCATGACTTTCAAAAGTTTGATTACCAATTTATAAGATAAAGGAGGGTTTTAAAACCTATCTCACTTATCTATATTAAGCCAGGAAACCAAGATTAAGCAAAGCTTCTGGCTTCCTTCTACACTGGGTTTCTATGGTCCCTTAAGCTTGGTTGGCACAAGCGGTATTTCAATGTACCAGTCTTGTGACTCTAGTTGAAGAGCTCACCTGCCAGCATTTAGATACAACCACACTGAGACAGGGACATTTACTGAGCATCTACTATGGATCATAGCCTGTGCTGGTGCCTTTATATGAGTAACTGGCTGTAAAGAAGGACTTTTCCTGATGCTCTTGAATGGGCATTGAGCTGCATAACAACAGAGACCAAGTGTTTTTTGTTTCTCATTCTGGAAAGCTTCCAAATATTGGGGCAGGGCATTATCCACACAGCCCCACCTCAGGCTTCCTAAGAATTGGTAAACCTGCCTCCCCACAACCAGTTCCCTTTTCCCCCACTGCTCTCTGCTCTGGAGCCCATGGAAGCAGAGGCCCCAGGAGCTTCGGCTTTGGCTCTGTGCCTGCTGAGCCAGAGGAAGGGGAATGTCAAGAGCATTAGCAATAAAAATTAGGAATGCTTAAAAAACTGGTATTTCATTCATTCATTCAATCATCATTAATGTATTCATTCATTCTCCCAACCAAGGCAGTATTTAGTGAGTCCACATTATGTGCCAAGCAGTGTACAAAGTGCTTGGGCTACATCAGGGACAAAACAATGGTCCTCGTCCACACGGAGCTCACGTTTGGACGTCTGTTCTGGCAGTGGTCTCACTGATCTGCCTCGTGCCAGCCTGAGCTGGGAAGAAGTGGACGGGAGAGAGATGTCTATAAAAAGAGTGGGGAGGAGGCAGAACGACCCAGATACCCACTGTCGTGCATGGAAGATGCACGTGTTGCCATGTGTTAAGAGGACTCCTGAGAGGCAGGGTGCAGCCCTTGTCAGTGCCCATTTAGAGGGCTCCTCCCAGGTGAGCCTACCTGCCTAGAAGAGGTTGTCAGGTATATTCCCAGGTGGAAGGTGAGAGAGAGCTCCCCATTAGAAAGCAGTAGGAGGGGATGCCAGGAAGGGGAAATGCAAGGCCTTCCAAGACCTTGCCCAAATTCCCTGGAGGGAATTCACTCGATCCATCTTTCCTAAGGGGTACAGGTGTCTTCCTTGGTCTCATATGGATTTTACTAGAACCCTCTCCCTAGCAATCTTCACAAGCAGACAACTGAATGAGGCCTCCTCTTCCTCCTCAGCCTAATCAAATCCATCTGGAGAGAGGGCATGGCCTCCCTTTACACCCCCTATCCATCTGAATTACCTGGACAGGGCCTGGAGTTCTGCCCAAGTCAGTAGGACACTGTCCCAGACGCTCCTAACACTTATCAGAACTAGACTGTTTTTTTGGAGGGGTGGAATATATCCAAGGTGACATTTATAGGAGTGTGCTGATTTGATCTGGCTTCTAGGAAGCAGGGTAAGGCTGAGGTCCTTGGCCTTGACAAGGCAGGACACAAAGGCTGAAAAATGTTACTTAAACCCAAGTTCCCAACTAAGCAAATTAGTGTCACCAATACTGACAGTACTTAAAAACATCTCTCATATGCAGAACGATGCTGCTGCAAGCCAGACAAAGGAAAAAACCTTCATCTACCATGAATTCACCGCACTTCTGGAAGGTCAGGGTTGAAAACTTCCGGTATCACTTCACTTTATTTAGGAACTATTTTCGAAATTATCCCTTGTCCCTACTTAGCTGCTCCATTTGTTATCTATTAAGTGATCAGACTAAGCAAAGGTCGTCTTTCGACGTTTTCTTCACTCCAAAATTTAAAAAGAGGAGATACTTTTGATTACTGACAGCGAAGAGATTACTAATTATCCTGAAAATCAAAAATAAAAGTGCAGTTAGACTGATCAGAATGAGTTTTCTCTCTAGGAATACTGGTCTCGCCATCTTTTAAGCAAATGGCTGCTAATGAGCAGAAATTTCAGAGCCTGTGCTGAAGCTGGCCGAATTCCCTCTACTATCCTCCCTTCTCCATAATGGAAGGCTCTGAAAGGTAGGCTTCATGAGGGCGGGGCCTCTGTCTGATTTGAATGAAGAGAGATGCCAGGCCCCAAAACACCGCCTGGCTCCAAAGAGTCCTCCACAAACATGTGTAGATAAATCTTTGTGGTCTGAGTCTGTAGTCCCATGTGGCTTTTTCTATTATGATTCGAAATAATCCTCCTTTACCTCTCAAACAGCAGAGGAAGAGAGGAACGTCTTTTTGTAACCGAATTTTAAATTCCCAACCTATTTCTTCATGACATCCTTCAACATTTAGAGTAAGCAAAACAAGTCTTAGGTCATCATTTTCCCATTACTGAAGACAGCCAGGGTTCACTCTATATGAATATTCTTTCCCTTTTCCACAAAGTAATTACCTAAGATTTCTAGCTAGGAAAAAAAAAAAATGGTGTAATTTCCAACCTGGAACCGGCATTGCTCATTAAGGTTGAAAAAGTGACTGTGGCTCGCTGAATCCTATGCAAATCAGCCCTGATGAGCCCTTAACTAATCTGTTTACAAACCAGACCTGCTAGACAGGCCTCAGTGATTTTCTATCAAAGCAAAGCACTGCTTTATAATGGGCATCTGGCCGTCCGGAATGGGTAGTTTAAGCATAGACTCTTTCCTTCAAAGTAAGATCAAAGGCTTTATTAGTCCTAAATGAGTGCATTATTTCCACTTACTACCTTCTTGTTTGCAATTTGTGTTTATTAACAGCACTGTCTCAGGTTTACTTTGTGAATTACTAGTTTCTGAAAACAGTATGGCAGTTTTATGGACCACAGTATACATTTGTGGAGATTATGTAGCATATAATACATAGAATGGCCCATCAGATAGGACATTAGGCAAAGAAAATTCTTTGCAAAGATGACAATACCTGACCATGCAGAATTCATTTATGATTTTTTTTTTTTAAAGAGGAAACCATCTGGCATAACAGGGCTCACACAAGAAAAGATCCCCCAACGCTGAGGAGCCGGAGATTAGATAACTCTTCGAGTGCCTGGAGAATGTTCTTTGAAGTTTTAATTTTATTTATTCCGAAGAGAACAAGTATGCAAAGCTGTAATGTGGATGAGAAATGCCATCAGTACCACTCCAGGAGAAGCACAATCAGGTATTTTCAGAAGAGAACAAGCAGATTATTTAAGAAAAACAAAGATTCCAGCATATGACGAATACCACGAACTGAATCCTTTCGGAGTCCTTCAGCCAGCACTGTCCCTGGGGCCTATGTGAGGGAAGATGGAGGCATCTGCCCTCCCTGGTCCTGACCACAGAGATTAGAGCCTGTCCTTCACTCCCACCCTCCAATCCATCTTAGGAGGATGAAGCTGCCAAGAAAATTGCATCTTTTAAGATTTGTGGTGACACAGGTAGACAAACTTGAGGGTGTCACTGACCTATAAAAGGAGCCAGACTAAACTGCTATGAGTAGAGTGCAATGCACGGAACGTCCAACCTCAGAAGGGGCAGCTTTTCATGTCGCCAGCCGAGCCAGCCAGAAATTAAACGAGATTGCCAGGAAAGGCCATAATCAGGGATCGAGCCACTGTTCAACGTCATATCAGCTTTCAGTCATGTTGGTTTTTTATTTTTCGGTTTTGACACTGAAGCAAGCGTAAATTCACAAGAATAAAAACACATTTGTCAGAACCCCAAGGCATGACCCCTACCAGCTCAAAAATGAGTTGGGCCGCAAGTGGTAAGCCAGACGACAGGAAAACTAAACCTATCGTAAATCTTCTCTTTAAAAGTCTCTTTCTGCTTATCACCTTCTAAGTGCCCTTGATGGCCCAGTTCTGCCATGGCAACTTGGTGGCGGGCGGGGGGGGAATCGGATAATGTGTATTAAACACCAACTCAGAAAAGTATTCCTGTGCACATAAACAGCATCAGAAATTATGTTATAGAGGTTGGAGAAATAAGATAGTCGGACCACCAAGTCACAAGCACAAAAAATTTTAACTCGGAGACATTATAATTCCTAGAACTCAGAAGGTGAAAATGGTTCTGAGCGGTAGCGCGTTGGGCTGTAACTGCATAATAAGAGATGTTCTTAATGAACGTGTATACTGTGTCTATAATTTGGCAGTTGAGGCACAGAATATAAAGACTGTCTCTCCTTCTCTAGCAGTTTGCTTTATCTTTTATTCTAGTGTAGTATCTGTCTCCTGACTCACTTGTCTAAAACATGGACTTTTCATCTTTGAGACAAAGGGGCAATTCTGGGCAAAAGTAAAAGCCAAATAAATGAGTTAGGAGTTAACTAGTAGAGCATACTTACATTAGCACAAATAAGCTATCAGGTCTCCCGGTCATCTTGGTTCATTAAAAGGACAAAACTAAACCAAGCAAGGAGAATGAATCACATTGCGCACTTACAGAGAGCAGGCCTGGGGTCAGGGTTAAGGTCATTAAGAGGAGAGAGGCAGGGATTAAAGCTGTATTTGCTCTTAGGGTCTCTGAGATTAAAACTCTAAGATGAAATTTCTGGAAAAGGCCTCAAACAGTCTAAAATTACCATAGAATATTTCAAATTCTATCCATAAATAGAATGAAAATTAAGTTCAACAGGCACAAAACAAATGTAAGTGAACTTGATGTCATCTGAACTCTGCTCAAAGGAGCTGAAAAAAGCTCCATCTGGAGGCAAATTAACTCTTTCAGGGCACAAGGCTATCTCTTAATGGTGTCAGGAGAAGTAATTCACTTCCAAATGGCCCAGACCATTCATTTTTATAAAGAGAACTGGTAACAATTATGCGCAATTTCAGATGACTTAATAGGAAAATAACGAAAGATTTTTTTTATTTTCTGAATCGACAACGTCTATGAGAAGTTTTCTACTGGAAGATACTGTTTAGTATTGAAACAATATTTGTTCTAACCTACAATAATCCCAACTCAAAAGCATTTTAGGCATTTATCATTTTTAATGACTACGGCAAATGCCAAATTTTGTCCTTTTGAAGATAAAATGCTACACTCAAAAAGTCATGGGATTTGCATATACAGCCAAGGCTGAGAAACACACCCCACACCTGCCCTTTGATTTTACGAGTCTGGCTGTGAGGAAGGTTTCCGTAGTCTCTCGCTCTGCCAATGTCATTATTTTACAGAAAGGCCTGCCAAAATGCAGCTCGTAGCTAAGCTTGTGTGTCAGGTTTATTCAAGTGGCTCATTCTAGATGCGTTCTCTTGCCATCCTTTTACCAGGCATGACGGACTATCATTAATAAAAATGTATTGATCTCTGAATCTATTTCCGGCTATAAAAAAAAAAAAAAGCCTAATAAATGAGATGGCTATATGAGCCATAAATAATACCTAACCAGAGAGAGTCCAAAAACTGTCAGAAACATATGCCTCACATTTTCTTCAACCGTTAACTAAGAGGAACCAGAATTTAAGAGCTAAAGCAAACCTCGGAGATCAGTGCAATGTCCTCATTTTAAAGAGAAGGAAACTGATCCTCCACACTGACAGTTAGCGATGACCTATGGCTAGAATGCAGGCCTCCTGTCTCCCGCACCAGGGACAGTTCTGGTAATCAAGTCACTCGAAACCACTCCCTGCGGGCTAGCTGCAAAGTCCTTCTGCTTTCCTGCATCCTCCTCCTAACGTTCCGGAAGAGTCGAATTCTAGTCTGAATGAAGCAGTCTGCATCTCTTTCAGGTATTCTTGAATTACAAAATGAATACAATTAAATAGTAAAAGGTCATCTTCAATCTCTCTGCCGCCAATGAGAGATGACTCCATGAGCGCATCGCTGTGATGGACATGCTAGTTTATGGGTCTGACACCTTGCGTGGAATGTTACAAATCCCTATGATGTCCTTAAGCTCCCTCTTCAATTGAACTGAAAGATGGCTAAAAAAACCCCACTCGGGCAGACGCCTCCCCATTGGCTGGCCATTTGAGAATGCTCAAGGGTACAGTTACTGCAGCTGAGGCTGGTAGTAACTTGTGCTGTTTTCCTGAGCAGCAGCAGGCTTCTGACAGCAGCCTGGGTAGAATTTATGCACAGGGATGATGCCTCCCCATCCTCTGCTCAGATGTGCCTTTCTCGCCCACTCCCCCATTGGAAGCGGACGGATTACACGGATCACACAATCACAATTTCTGATCGCTTAGAATAAAAGTCAAGATCAAAATCCATGCAATGAGAAAAATGGCCAAGGAGTAGGCCTGCTCCATTTGGGGTTTGCTTAAATTTGGACTCAGCTGTGGCCGAGTATATGCTCTATTATCATGATGTCAGATCAATAGGATAGCAACAGAATCTCTCAAACACCTACCTCTTCACAGAATCCCTTGAATAAATCAAACCTGTGTTATTATGAGATTCGCCTTATGCCTCGAGGTCTGTGTAGCATGTTATAAAAGACTGCATTTGAAACTGCTGTAAAGAGAAAAATGTACATGCTTCTCTGCATGTAAGTTGATGTGTAAAGTACATAAAGAGACCAAAGCTTGCTACCAGAAAGCTGGCTACCTATTCTTCCCCATAAGCTTCTTCTATACCAAGCAGCATAGGCTAATCTTTTGACTTAGAAGACTTTGTAAAAGATCCACATTCTATAAGACTTCTTGGGCAGCTGTGTATAACACACAGCATAACTTATAACTCAGAGTAAAATACACTTGATCTGCCAAGGAAGAATGTTTAGGAACAAAGTTTTTGCTGTCAGTAGTTCACCTAACACAAAAACAATGTCCCAGCTTCCAATCACTGTTATTCACACCTTTATTGAGCTCTTACTCAATGCCAGGTGCTGAACTCAAAACAGACACTCGAAGCTGAATATGACACATTTTGCGCCCTCAAAGAGCTCACAGTCTGGTGTGGAAGAAAAAATGGGCAAACCAGCAAATATATAATGTAATAGCATAAGTTCTATGATACAAAAGATAGCAACAAAGAGCTATGGCAGCTGGGGCAATGACAGCGTGAGGTAGCTGGGGAAGGCAGGCCCTGCATGGTGCCTGAGCTGCTCAGCCAGGAGGAGTGCAGAGGGCATTTCAGGAGAAGACATTGGCGTGTGCAAAGGCACTGAGGTGTGAGAGGCTGAGAGATTTTATGAGGGGAATGACTGGATGGGATTTGTCTTAGAAAGACCTCTCTCACAGCATGGCGAAGGATGAATTAGGGAAGAACCAAACTGGTGGCTGAAAAGCAGCTACAAATCTATAGACACCAAAATTAACGGGTGCCCACAGCTGTGGGTTTGGGGGAGGGGCAGAAAGGGAGTGACCGTAAATGGGCATTGGAGATTTTTTCAAGGTAAGGGCAAGCGATGAAAATGTTCTAAAATTGGAATGTGGTGATTATACAACTTCGTAAATTTACAAAAAGTCCATGAATCGTACATTTAACACCAGCAAATTTTATCATATGTAAATTATACCTCAGTAAAACTCTTGGAAAAAAATTGGAAGCGATGCAGATACTGAAGTGTCCTGGACAAGAATTGATGAGGGCCTCAAGTTGGCCCCAAAGATTTAGAATTCACTATGGAGAATGTGTACGGAGGAAGGAGCCAGGGATGGTCCCTGGGAACCTGGACGGGACAGGGACCAGGAGAAGCAGGTCTGCTGGGGAGAATGGGAAGCTCAGGTCATGATATGCCCTGTGGAACACACACCTGAGTAGTGTTTCTCAAACTCCGCATTATGGACATTTGAGCAGGTAATTCTTGGGGGAGCTGTCCTGTGCATTACAGGCTGTTCAGCAGCATCCTTGGACTCTACCCACTAGATGCTAGCAGCATCCCGCACCCCCAGTATAACCACCAAAAGTGTCTCTAGACACTGCTAAATGTCCCCTGGGGGCAAAACTTCCCCAGTAAGAGCCACATATCCATGGAGAAAGATCTTAACACGTGATTTTTTTTCCTTCCTTAGTTTTTTTTTCAAAATATAATTCACACACCATAAAATTCACCATTTAAAAGTATCCAATTCAGTGGGTTTTAGTATAAGTGCAGCCGAAGCGAGCACTTAGTGGGTTTTCATACATTCACAAAGCTGTGCAACCACTGTAATGACTTAATTGCGGAACATTTTCCTCAGCCCAAAAGCAACTCCATACCTAGCAGCAGTCGCTCCTCGCTCGCCCTACACCCTGGTCCCTGGAAACCATTAATCTACTCTGTCTCTATGGATTTGCCTACTCCTGACATTTCATCCAGGTTCATACAGTGTGTGGCTTTTGGTGTCTGGCCTTTCACTTGACACAATGTTTTCAAGGTTCATATACATTATAGCACGAACCTACCTGTACTTCATTCCTTCTATGGCCAGTCTTCCACTGTATGGACATAGCATAGTTTGTCTATGCCATCATCGGGTGAAGGATTTTTTAATAGTTTCTACTTTTTGGCTATCATGAATAAGGTTGCTATCAACACTCGTGTACAGGTTTCTGCAGACACATTTTCATTTTTCTTGAGTGCACAGCTAGGAGTGGAACTGCCGGGTTGTGGGGTAACCCTGTTTACCCTTTCGAGGAACTGCTGAACTATTTTCCAGAGCGGCTGCACTGCTTTATATTCCCAGCAGCAAATATAAGAGGGTATTAACTTCTTCACATGCTCAATAACACTTGTGATTGTCCTTAACTCATATTTTTGGTTTTGAGTTTCCAAGCATGTATTTAATATTAGGCTACATTGTTTATGACAACTTTATAGATGAGAAACTAATGAGGAGTGTGACTTAAACGAGTCACACTTAGAGGTTAGTAAAGTCCTTTCCAGCATGAATATTTATTATTCTGTGTTGAAAAACTGAATAATTTCAACGCTACTGTCCTTCATACAAGATGCTGGCAATCTGACACTTTACCTGTTTGTGCTGGTTTTTAAGTTTTTGGAGATCCGTCCACACCTGTACCTTCCCCTTCAAGGATATCATTTAGCAAGTGTCCTCTCTCTTTTGTGCATCATTATTTTTACCTCTTTATTTGATCATTCCACCTCCAACTGGATAGCCCCATAATATCTGCCGTCTTAAAAATGTAAATAAGACTTCCCTTGACCCCGTATTCCCTGCCAGTATCTATCCCATTTGTCTACTTTCCTCCGCAGCAAAATTTTTTGAGAGCTGTCTCTACTTATGACTTCCAATTCCTCTCCTCCCATTCTTCCTCTGTCTCATTTCCAGCACCATCTAAACACGTGTCAGAGTCACCAATGACTTCTATTTTGCCAAATCCAAACGATTAACTCTCAGCCCTTATATCAATTAACTTGTCAGTAGTTTTTGATGCAAATATTGATTCGAATCCTCCTTAAAACACTCTTTTTGGCTTCTGGTCACTCCTCAGTCCCATTTGCTGGTTCTGCCTCCTCTTCTCAACCATGGAAAGGTAGAGCACCCAGGGCTTGGGCCTGGACCTTTGTTTTTCTCCTTAGGTGATTATTAGGCCTCTCACGATCTTCTCCAGAGTAAATGGCAGCCTCGCCCTTCCGCATTCCCCACCAACCTTGAAGTCACCCCTTGGTTCCCCGCTTTCTCACACCTTCCATCGGTTAGTGGCTCTGTTATGACGACTTCCTGCCTCTTCCATTGTTAACATTCTGGTCCCAGCCGCCACCGTTTCTTCGCCCACTAACCACCATTTCTTAACTGCGTTATTACAGTCGCCTCCTAACTGGTCTCCTCACTCCCACCCTCGCCCCTACAGTCTCTTCTCCACACAGCAACCAGAGGGATCCCTTCAAAAAGTAGGGCAGAGAACATTAACCCTCTGCACAGAATCCGCTCTAGGCTGGCTGTGATCGGGTATTTGCAAATGGCCACCCTGATGCCCCTCTCTGTGTCCACACACTCTTACACAGTCCCCTCCTATGCTAACTCTGGGCTTGGCCAGGTGACTTCCTTTGGCCAGTGGGATAGTGCAGCCATGAGGCAAGCACATGCTTGAAAAGTGCTTGTCCATTGGGACTTGTCCGATGTTGCTGCTGAGAGAGCATCACCGTGTGAACTAACTCAGGTTAGCCTCCTGGCGGATGAGTGACCATGTGGAGAGAAGTCCTAACCATTCCAGCTGTCCCAGCTGACTGAGTCCAAACTAGACCCTCCAGCTCCAGATGAGTTGGCCCAACCCAGAAGAGAAATATAGCCGACCTGGGCAATCTCGAAAAACAATGAACATTGGTTACTTTAAGCCACTGAATTTGGTGGTGGCAGTCTCTTGGTTAGCTTGTGCGTTTGCTGACCACATGCCTCTTCCACTCAGAATAAAAATCAATGTCCTAACATAGCCCTGAAGACCCTACAAGATCTACCCCTGCCCCATCTCATGACACCTCGCTGACGGCCTCTTTGCTATTCCTCACATCTACGTCATCTTGACTGAGGGTCTCTGCAATTTCTGTCCTTGCGCCTGTAACGTTCTGTCCTTGCATAACTGCATGGCTTGTTCCCTCACTTCCTTCTCATCTCTGCTCAAATGCCACCTTATCAAAGAGAGTGTCCCTTACCACTCTAATATAACACCCCTGGCGGCCCCCCTCCACCCCGCTTCAGTGTTCCTGTTAGCCCTTATCACCACCTGCCATGCGCACTGAACATGTATTTCTTGTCTGTCACTTCCCCTCACACACACACACATATGCAACACCAGAATTTATGGTCTACGAGGGCACGATTTTGTCTCCTTATTCACCATCGTAGCCCCATCACTTATAATAGTGCCTGGAATTTTTTATCACCAGGAAAATGATGAAAGTAGTTGTACTTCTGCCAAATTTGGTGTCTAGGTCTATCACCTGGACTATTTCTAGGGGCTGAGGTGAGGAAAACGGCAACTATGCCCCATATGGGGCCATATTTCACGCAGGCTGACTTCCCATAGTGTCTACAACCTGGAAAACACTCAGACGAATACATTAAGGATTCAGGTGGAGCAGCCCCGCGGCTGGCTTGCCACCGGCCTGTGCAGAGCCTGGCTCCTTTGACCGCCCCCTCCTCTTCTTCCCATCCTCTCCCCATTAGGCTGTCACACCAGTTTGTCAGATCACTTGACTGTTCATAGAACAGCTGAGAAGACGCAAAAACTCCAAGGAAGTATTATCAGCATAGAAATTTATTTGAATTCAAAATAATATGGCTCTATTTAGAATACTGTAAGAATTACCTAAAGCAAATATCATCATTGCCTCTGAAACAGGTCTAAAGATGTCATTCTTCTGAAGTCAAAAAATATGTACTCAGAATGTACAAGGAAGCAAAAATATAAAAAACAACTCTGCTGAACACTGAGAACTGATATGAGATGGACAAGCTAGGATGTAACAGAGTCCCAAGTATAAAACATGCAGCAAGGCGTTCTCCTGCTTTATCAATTCCCTGGAAAACAAATCAGTAACCTCAGAAATGCAAAAATACTACCACCTGAGAAACACAGGCGGCAATTCACCGTCCTTCCCTCCTTCCTCACGCGGATTTTTCTTTTTCCCCTTTAAGATCAGTTTCGTCCTACTGAAAAATATTTGGTTTTATTTTTAAAGTGAAGTAAATAACATCCTGATTGAAGTACGCAATGATTTAGCTGAAGATGATTACGGATCAAATTTTTGAAAAAGGTCAATCAGCTAGTTAGCAGAGACCATCGGTGGCTTACAGAAAAAAAAAAAATTCAGATAATGTACGTTTGCTAAAAAGATAAAAAGAACAAGCAGTTAAAAATGGATGAAAGATCCTAGGGTTTACGGTGACCTAGGCAACCAAAAACAGACAGGTGACTTTTGACTAAACTCAATGACTGGTGGTGTGAGCTGTAAGGAGGCTCAAGATAGTTTGGTTTCCAACAGTGTCCACGACCAAAGTGCTGACTCAGAAGGTCTCCTCCTCTCGTAGAAACTGGAACACAGACGAGAAGTCTTTCTGTGAGTAGCCCTTCGCGCACATCATCCTGTAGATCTGATGGGCCTGACTGCCCAGGAGGATGGGGCTCTTTGTGCTGGTGGCAGAGTCTTGTGCTAATCCCAGATCCTAAATCAAACAAGGGCAGGAGGGAACACATTGAGACTGGCAGGTAAAGCTCCACTTTGGAACTGTGGCTCCTAATGCTTTTGTTTCAAAGAAGAAAAAAAAAAAACGAAGTCTGAAAAAAATAAGATACTTACAAGCACTATGGTAAATTATGTATAATTTTTAGTGCTTTCATGTAGCTGCAAAACTGCTCCAGACAGAAAGCTGGATTTCTGAGTGTCCTCTCCACTCCTCCACCCTCCGCCAGACCCGTTTTGTTCTGACTTTGCCCAGGGGTTACTACACAGGTGAGATCACACAAGCAAATGCTTTTTCAAATCTGCAGAAGGCTGTAAGCCTATACCAAACCCCGTTATGGAACTGTGGCATACCCATTTGATATCTTATTCAAAACTGCTGTGTGCTGGGCACTGTTCTAAGTGCTGGTGATAACATTATGAAAAATCAAGTCAGTGTTCTCATGAAGCTGTCCAGTGGGGAAGACAGACAACAAAACAAATACTAAAATTCCAGACGACAACAAGTGCTGTGAAGAAAAATAAAGCAGGGTGAGGGGTTAGAAAGTGATGGACAGCACGGGGTGGGGTGGAAGGAAGAGAACTCTGACAGATGATGTCAGGGAGGTAGCGAGGTCTCTGGAGAGCTGGGGCATGAGAGTTTCGGGCACTTGAAATGGGAAGGTAAAGGCCCTGTGGTGGGACCTGGCTTGGATCCTCAAAAAATGGTAAGAAGGCCAGTGAGGGTGAACTAGAGCGAGCAAAGGGGCTGGGGAGGGAAATGCGCTGGGGGATGGGACCAAGTGGACACAGAAGCCTTAATATGTTTTCATTTTATTTTAAGTGCAATGGGACGATCATCTTCACAACAACCCTTCGACACCTCATAGATCTAATGCTTTATTCTGAAAGTGTCAGAAAACTTATGGCTGTTGTAAAATATACAAAGTTAACATTATAAATCTCTTATAGAGTTAGACTGTAGCTAATGGCTATTCACTACCATAAAAACGGAATTTTGTTTAAACTTAAAATATCTGGAGTAGATGGAAGGAGAATGAAAGTATGAATAACTGAAACATTATTCCCCACGTTTCATTTTATTTGTGGTTTTATAAGAGCTGCAAACAAATGGCAAAATCAACTGGATTTTCTTGTTACCGTTATCATTCCCATTGCCCCCACCAACGGAAGTCAACAAGCAATGAAAGGGGAAGATGAGAAGCAAGATGAGAAATACTTCTACTCTTGAAGCACATCCTTGACAAAGGAGCAGTTATTGACAGCACCCACTCAAAGGAGAAAATGATTCAAAAAAAAACAAGCATACATTAAAGAATATATTAAATATCTAGCATCTTGAATATGTATGCCACAAGAGCAAACGTTATTTTGTGTTTGTATAATTTTCACATGTAAACACACAGATTTGGAAAATCTACTTAACGTTAAATTCTTCTATAGCTTCCACTAAAAAGCAAGTTTCATCATTACCCACACACTTAACAAACATGGTTGGCTCAGTTACTGCTCATGCCCGACACGCAGACAGGGCTCTTTTGTCAACGTCCTTTTGCAGCACATCTGTAAGATGCTTTTATTTTAAAATGACAGAGAAAATCTACATAGATAGACTACATTTAATATTTAACCTAGTAATAAAACTAGAATATAAGAATTCAGAGTGAACATAACATACTGAAGAGAAGACAACGCTATCAAGAAAAAAAGTCTTAAGAGTTTTTCATTAGGGCAAGTAAATATGATCTCGAATAAGAGCTAATAAAATCAAAAAAGGGAAACTAACATACTTTAGTGGCTGTTCCCTTAAAGGACGGACATTCTAAAAAGGAAAAGGTGATTAGTCCATAAAGTCTGAGTAGCCTGTCAATCCTCAAATGTTAGGAAAAGGAGGCATCCTCTGAAGCTTACAATATACAATTTAAATATCTCACTTCACTAACCAAATAAAATACTTACAAATTCATGAGCTCAGTGGGTAGTTCAGGAAAAAAATGCAAGACAACTGCAAAAGGATTTCAACAAATCAATGGAGGAGCAAGCTGTTCTGTTTTACGAGGAAACTGGCCTGTGGGGCGAGTACCAACGGCCGCCATGGTTGCCCATAAACTGTTCCTTAGTGCCCATCGGGAAGCAGACTTCTAACTTGGAGAGTTCAGAAGGATGATCTAGTTTTTGTATTGATTACAAAATGTTAGAATGTGATGATGTTAAGACCTAGAAATAAATGGACAAGCCTCTACTTCAATGACTTGCTAGCATCATATCCCCTGGCACAATGAAATTTAAAGGCAGTTGAGCAAAACACCTCTAAGTAAGTAAGTAAAGCCTTGATCTGCCCAAGCAGGTGCAATTGTCTTAATCATTACTGCATTGATGGAGATTTATTTAAGCTCCATCAATTTCTCTATACAAATCTAATTGGCTGTGGCCTTTTTGTTAATAGCTATCTGAAGCAATGAAAGATTTTCAAAAGTTCATTTCTAGGTACTTTTGTTCCGAGCAAAATTAAGCAGTGTTCCTCTTTATAAGGGAAATGACAATTGCATTTCACAAGGGAAACAAGAATAAAAGAGAACAGTAGGATCCGTGCTTTAGTACTGTGCTGTCTTATGCTATTTGTTGAAAAAGCTATCTTTTAAAAAAATTACCAAGAAAATAATTTTAAAGGAAGGACCTTTAAAATTAAAGTGGCAGAGTCTATGGCCATGCCACCCTGAACAAGCCCGATCCCATTTGATCTTGGAAGCTAAGCAGAGTTGGGCCTGGTTAGTACTTAGATGGGAGACCACCTAGGAAGACCAGGTATCATAGGCGTAAAAAATAAAAATAAATAAGGGGTCGTAAGCTGACAAGGTCCTTGCAATCTGTGAGGTCAACCAAGGGTTGCCTCACTTAAAAATATATGAATGAATGAATGAATGAATAAATAAATAAATAAAATTAAAGTGGCAGAGTCTTCCTGGGCAGGGACACTGGAGAAAATGACTAAAATAAAAGTGTCCAGCAGAGTAGAGGACAGTACGGGGGAGAGTCCCCAAACAAAGCCAGCACTGCAGAGGAACGGGAGGTCACACGGATCCATTCGCTTTGATTAGAAACCTACTACTGCTTCGTATTACACTTTACTTGTTAGCTGTTTCCTCTGAGCCCTTACCAGTATGTTAGGGACCGAATAAGCTAACAGGTCACAACCCACTTCATATGGACACACAAAGGAAACCGCGCATGCGACTCCTTCACTCCTCCACGTGCTCTGATAAATCACCCTGTAGCGCTGACGAAAACAATGCACTCAAGGAGCTACCTTCTGTTTCCAACAAGAGCCACACGGCACAACCATAAAAGCCTGTGTGGAGGACACACAAACCTGAATACAAGGTCTAGAGACTGGTATAAAAATAAATAGCTTCTTAAATGAAACATGAGGAGAGACAAAACTACAAAACAAGAAACATTAAACATTGCTTCATCCAATAAATATTTAAAGTATGCTGACGATGTGCCAGGTATTGTGCCAGAAGCTGGAGTAGAGGGGGCAAGGAAGAATGATCCAGGCAGAGGGAACAGCAAGCATGGAAGTTTGCAAGTGACAGAGAACAAGAGGCAGAAATGGCTCAGCGTGGCTGAAGCAGAGAGGGGAGTGGGAAGGCAAGACTGAGCTGGTGAGGCGAGCAGAGGCCGGGTCAGAGGGCCTTGTAAGGCAACTTGTAGAGATGGACTTTAAGCTACAAGTAACTGGAAACCATGAGAGAGACTAACTAGGAAAAGACACAATCGAGTTTTCACGTTTTAGGAAGCCAACTCTTTTCCATGGTGTGGAAAATGAACTAGAAAAGATTAGATGAAAGGGAAGATCAGTTAGGGCTGACGTAGTATAATCTAAATGGGGCTCAGCCGACATACTGGTAGTGGCGGAGGAGGGGACAGTACGGTGGAGAGTCCCCAAACAAAGCCAGCACTGCAGAGCGGGAGGCCGCAGGAGAAGGAGAATGAATAGAACACCACGGGGAACGAAGGAAAGCGAGCCGAGGATGGCATCCAGTTGTACGCATTATTACTTCTGTAATCGGGGGAGAAAAGTCAACTGGGGGGGCGGGGCAGGAAGGAAATAAGCTCTGTGCAGAAATCTGAAAGTCTGTCCATCTATAAAATATTTCCTAAAGTTGTGATTGCAAATGAGAGGAGGCCGACAATTTGCTTTTCAAATGTCTTTATACATAAACACATATATATTCTTAAAGCAGAAAGACATATTTCAAAATTCAGTATCATGAGAAAGGAGCCTCGCTGCTTTTGTGGTGTGTACAGCCAAAGTCAACGTATTATCAACCATCAGAAAAATCTTACTGCTTTCATTCTAAGGACTTGGTAAATTAACGTAAATTTATGACGAAGAACAAAATTTCAGCAGCTCATGTTATAAACAAACCCAAACACAAAAGAAAAACCCCAGCCCATTCTTCCCATCTGAAAAGGCCAGGAAGAAAAACGAACAGATAAGTATTTTTATCTAAGCTAAGTTTTAATTAGCTCCTTTCCAGTGAGTAAACGAATCATTATTTTAGCAATCTTGCCTTCTAGGATAGAGTATGTTTTGTTAAAAGGGGAGGGAGTGAGTGGGGGAGAGGGGGAGGGGAGGGGGAGGGAAGTAGACCATTAAACATTTCCCCCACTTCTCTTGGGTAGTCTCTGCATTACCATACCTTGGCCATGAGCGTGGTTCCGAATCCACCCTGATAGTTATTCGCTGAGGGAACTCCATCCATCACCCCAGGTACAGGATTGTAAGTGTCGCTTGACCAGCACCGTCCTGAGCTCATATTTAGGATTTTAGTCAACAGTTTTGGGTCAAGCCCTAACCTGTCAAAGGTCAAAGAAAAGAAATGTTAAGTGTCAAAATGTACAATGTTAAATGTCAAAATGTGTGGCTTATTTATGTATGAGGATGCTCCATTTCCTCTCTCCATTTATTATATGTCTTCAAAAATCAAAGCAGATAGATGAGAATGAAGAATCCAATCTTAAATTATAAGGTGGAAACGCCAGTGATTAAACCATTCTGAGCCAGGACATTCTGTACTGAGAAAAAAACCTTCTGCAGTATTTTACTTTTAAGAAACAATACATAATTGCGTAAAAGTGTTGTTGGTTTATCACACACGTGAGTTTTCTAGTCTTTTGGACATTATGTGTCACATAAGAACCTTAAGGCAATATGATCATCTAAATGCTACATTCTTAACTCACAAGCAATGTATTTCAGAAAGAAATATGGACAGATCCACTATGCATCATGTGAGTTCGTGTGGACGCATTTATACGTCTATTCGTTTAGCTTTTATGAGAATAATGCAAGAGATGAGCCATGAGCAGTACAACGAGCTTAAGAGAAGTAATCATTAGAAGACATTCCTTGCTGCAAACTTTTCCTTATTTATTAAATCTTCATTAGACAATCTCGCTTATGAAGCAAGTCTGCACAGAGTTGTGACATATGCTATCTATTCGGAGACATGCATTATAGTTCTGGGTCAACTGCTGATAAGGTTACTGATCCTGATAAAACAAAGCTTGCCCAAGCGGAAACATCATTTGTTCTATCACTGGGCTGATGGCATAAACGGCTGTTCAATGTGGACCCAGAAAAAAAAAAATAGAATCAAAATTTTTGATATTACTTTGATTCTAAGTATCTTAATGCAGTTGGAAAAGCACAGTTTTGCCAAGTATCACTGAATCAAGTTTCAAATAAAACTTGCTTTTTCTTAAAACCAATCTCTTCCAGAATTTAAAAAAAAAAGATTGAAAAGAGACACATATATCTGTTAAACAAATTATGCATTTTGTCATGCTTAAGTTCTTATTTTGTGTATTCAAAATATGTCTATTTATTTCCAAATTTGAATATCATGACCAGCAAACATTTTTCCAATGCTAGGACAGAGGGCTAGGACTAACAGCCAGGATATGTCTGGATTTATCATGTAACACAACTGTGACGTAACCAGGCTTTCTAAGGAGTAGCTACAGTGCAAGGAACACTGTATGACATGTCATGTTGAACTGAATTCACCATATAAATTCATATGGTGAGCCATGTTATAACAAGTGGTTTTTACTAAGGATTATAACATATAGACGACCCACTCTAAACTGGCTATCATTCAATTGTAGATTGCTAGAAAGAAATCCAACAGTTTCATTCATTCAATCAGATTTGTTTATTACATACGCAGTTGCTACTGATACCTTCTTTCCCCTTTAAATAAAATTAGGCAATCAGTATGCTATTGTAGTAGATGACTTAGGAAAAGAAAAAGCCAATGTGTTTAGGGAATAATTGTGAAAAGTGAAATCACAAATTCACAATTAATCAATCTGCTGTAACTGCAAATATGCTAAGCCTAAATGTTCAAGACTGTGTGTGTCTAATGTATTCCATGGGCAGGGAATATTTTTAAAGACCCCAAAACATTGCTTTTCCCTTCCATTTGAAATATAATTTAAGAGCTTCTTAATTTAGATTTTCTTTTAAGATGGTTTATCATATTTAAAGTGACAGTTCGTCCCCTCTTCATAATCTACCAGATTATACTCAATAGTACCTCACAACAGTCTTTATTGCTAAAGAAATTCATACTCTGAATATAATACCAAAATGGTGAGCAAAGCTTATCATCCTTTGTAAAACTCTAAATTTCATTTTTTCTTGAATGTTTGAGGAAAAATACTGGCACTGATTTATGGAACCCTTTTTGGTGAACATATTACTATTTAGAAGAATCCTGAGGGGCACACGGGGAAACAAGGTGGCAGTTGTACGTGCTCACTTTCAATCTGATGCCTCCCCACTGTGCCGAGTCCCTTTAGGGGATGGCTACTCCCTCTCCACTTTCCTCCCTGCTCCCACCCTGCAGCAAAGTGTATCATTAAAAAGAGCAAGTTAGGAGTGTTTTACATTTCATCTTTCTGAGGATTCTCTCATTGGCACATACATAACTGACAGTTAAAATTAGACATGATATTAAAATCAGTTACTGAAGTCCTCTGTCTTCCACTGTGCCCAAGGCTTGTAATGGTCTGAAACCAGCTAGAATACACAGTAATTGTCATTCAGAGAGTCTATCCTAGAACGTCATGCTTCACTGGAGAAGACTGAGTTTCCATCTGAAATCAACAAATTAATCCAAGACAGGTATCTGAAAGGGCAAGTTTAATAGGAAGCAGCTACTGGGCTCTCAACCATGATAAAATGTTATTGCTGTTTCCCTGTAAATTGGCTGGGAACATATGATACTTTCTGCATAAGAGCCCCATTGCTGTTCAGGAGATATACAGCTCAAGCCATCAAAAGGATGACAGTCTGTCAGTCCCCATAATAACTTGCCACTGGATGTGGTTCGAGGGTGCACGCGTGCATGCATGTGGCTTTACAATTGCTGGAATGTTCTCTGATATAAACAATGAATTCATTGCTCTGACCGCATACATAATGCAACTCAAATAAACGTCACTGTGTCAAATCTACTCACCTTTTAATACATAAGAATTTTAAATGAATTATTGAGAGAAGTAAAAATGATGCATTAACTGTAAAAAATTAAAGAGAATCCAAACGTTTGCCTTTGCTATAACTGAGGCTTTTAAGGGCCAAAAAAGTTTGTTCACTTTATATTCTCTATAATTATCTATACTATTTAATTTTACGTAAGAAAATGATGTCACTAAACTTGAGATGACTATATCGCAGGAACTGCTCTGGAGATGAAACATCTGAGACTTGTCAATTTCAGCCACTCACTCGGTTATTCCCCAATGCTCACACGGATCTGCCATGTGCAGGTGCTGTGCTTAGAGCCAGGGAGACCACAAGCTAAGAGGCTGAGGCTGTGCCTGCCCTCCAGGAGCGAGTGAGCCGGTTAAGACACACACCCAGATACCTTTGACCTGAGGCAGAAGTGCTTCCTCCCTCCCTCTCTCCTCTCCTCATCCATCTGACAAATCTTCATTTAGTGCCTAC
Organism: Pteropus alecto; assembly: GCF_000325575.1. Classification (NCBI taxonomy): domain Eukaryota; kingdom Metazoa; phylum Chordata; class Mammalia; order Chiroptera; family Pteropodidae; genus Pteropus; species Pteropus alecto. The sequence goes on from NW_006436282.1 coordinate 19,716,805, forward strand.
TGTGTGTCAAGTATGTTCTTAAGATATGGCAATGAGCAGACAAGGCCATCCCCCTTCATGAAGCTTGCATTCTAGTTGGGAAGATAGGCAATAAACAAATAAATATACAGTGCTATCTAGTGAGAAGTGGCATGAAGAAAAAACATTAAAGTACAATTCAATTTGAATACTAACCAATAACTACCATGTATTGAGCACATACTAAATGCCAGAAACTGTTTTTTAAAAGATTTACATGGATTAACTCATTTAACCTTCACAACAACTCTACGGATAGATACTATTATTTTTGTGATTTTATAGATGAGAAAAGCTTAAGTATATGGCAGAGCTGAAATGCAGGCATCAGCAAGACACCCAAACTCTCACCATCCTGAGTCTCACTGGGTCATGTGGGTAATGAACTTAATAGCCATTCAACCAACATGGTGGCATTTTGTCAGTTTATTAAGAAATTTGGTCAAACTTTTATTACAAACCTTTTGCTATTTCTCTATCTTTTAGGGTGTGCCACTCGGAGGCCTTAGTCATCATCTAATAAAAAGGCAACATCATCTAAGGGCAGTAGCCAAGAACCTAAAATTATTATTGTGGGGAAGTTTTTATCTTAAACAGCCTTTCAGAAGTTCAGCTGTTAAGCTTTTGGTGGAAGAAGACAATATGGTTGTTGCTGGAGGGGCCTGTGACTTGTTAGTAATGCAAATAACTCCTTATACCAATATTTGAAACAACAACAACAACAACAAAACGACTCCCAGGGGAACAAAAATAAAAACAAAACAACAAAACAACGTCGTCAGCGTTGTTCCTATGTAACGCACAGGACAAACGCTCTGACGCAAACAGGGCGCTTTCTGCGCCTTAACGCTACGTTCTGAATCCTAACCAGAACCCAGTTAGAAGGCAGGAAGGCCTAATAAAAAAGAACCCAAAAATATATTGTATACCAATATTTTTATGGTTTACTTTTTTATAGCATTTTAAAATTTCACGAACATCCATAAAGACTCACTGTAAAAGATCATAGGGCCAAATAAGAGTTTCTAAACTGTAAGATTTTATTCTATTCTACAAAAGAGAAACATCAGTGTTCTGGGAAAAAAACACTGACTTATGAGAATGAAATTAATCAGAAATGATCACTTCATAGGAATAGGTGACTCAATTTGTAAACATTGACATTAATGCTCTAAAAAAATTTCACTTCCGAGTGAACAGAATATAAATGTGGCTGAACCACTCTGATACTGTACTACTTTGTGGGAATTTACTACTTGGGAATTTATGCTTGCTGATGCCAATTTTCTCTTTCACCTTGTAAAGCTCAATAAATTGTGGCCGCTCTCTATACTCTATTAGAGAACAATCCTGTCATTTTAAACCATGTCTGTAAACCATGAAGAAAAGACAATAGCGGAAGCAATCATTTTTAGGACTTTCAAACCACTGAGAATCTTTATCAGATACACTGATAAAAGCCTAATGTTATGAAAATAAGCAATTCACTAAAACAATCTGAAGCACAAGAAATGTATAAATCATTGTAACAGTTAAGTAAAACTAGTGAGTTCCTGCTTTGTGTTCAGACATTTTATTATAGATAGATATAGATATATAGACATAGATATGGATATAAGGAACAGTAATGTATATAGTGTTTTAAAAATTAAACATTTTTTAAAAATTAAACATTTAAAAGTTTCATATTTCTAAATACTGTTATCATAGTGATTCAAGGCCAACAATAAGAGAACATCTATGTATTGCTTCTGCTTTTAACATATCTATTTAGAATTTATCACTTTTCGTTTTCTCTTTGATAAACCTACTCTAGCAACCAATGTATACTCTTCATTGTATACATTTTATTCATTTGATTCAACTGATTTTCATACTATTCTTTATTAGCTGGTATTTGAAGTTGGACTTTCACAAGCATTTACCATACAAAAAAACTTCATTTTAGAATGGCAAATGCTCATCCAATAAGAGTTTTGCTAGAAAAACTATTTGAGAAATGCCAGAGGATGCATCGCTATACCTAAGGAGCATCCTGATCCAGTGATGCTCAAGGTAAGAAGCAGAATATAAAATAAACTGGCAAAAATAATGAGGGAAATTTCAGTTTAACATGAACTGGGTTCATCTAGGCTTTCACTTTTTTACTATATATTCTTTTATATCCAGAAAAATGAAAATAAAATTCTAAAGATGCACATGTGTACTAATGCTCTAATCCTACTGTCAACACCAATTAACTCTTTATGCAATTTTGGTTCCAGAAATTTACATTTTCTTCTTCTATGAAATTAGTCTAGAGGATGGACATGAAAACAAGTTACTAGTAACCAGTGTTTCAATTATGATAAGTGACCCATAGTCTAAAATTGGCTACAATACAGACAGAACACTGAACAGCTTCCTACATATATATACAACAGTTTTCTTTAAAGCTTTGTACAGATATGCTAAGCTTACCATTGTACGGCCATTCAATTTTAAAATGTAAATGGTACAGGATATTGATAAACCAATTAGCACTGATGCAAAGCAAATTCCTCTTTTATCTCAATTACAACATGACAACTTAATAGGTCAAGATAGTTTAACATCTGAGACAAGGGCAATTCAATAAAACAACAGCATCTTGATATGGTAATTAAGAGGAAATGTGAATCCATTACTGTGTTTTAAAAAATATCCCAAGTACTTTGGCTCTTTTCATTGCTTTTATTAGAAGCTGTGATATGAAACACTACTTTTATTTGTGACATATTTGCTAAGGAGTTTTGGAAAGTGTGAAAAAAAACAAACAAAAAAACCCCGAATAAAACATATTGCTCATTAAGCATTTTCTAAAGAAAGAACTATATATTTATTACATTCGTGAACTAAAAAACATTTAAAAAATAATTAGGTGATTAATCATATTTAGCATTCCTAACACCAAAAATTAAAGGTTAAAATGAAGACATTGACCTTAAGCATTCTAAAGGATTATCATCATCATAGGAAAAACAAAACTCCTGAAACAGTTTAAGCAAAGTATGAATGTCATTTTATTTTAATGAAAAAATTTGTCCTAATGTAAAGTGACACAACCACAGGCAAGTTAAAATGAAGTTAAGCAGATGAGTTGCAGCTGTATGAATGCCATCCAGCTTATCCACGGAATAAGCAACCAAGAGCCCTTTTAGTGTAGATTTTGGGGACTATATTTTAAATAGATACATAAAACCAGTCACGTGGTAGCATAACACTTGAATTCTCTGTATGTTAAAACCATGTTTTACACAAATTTGTCCTACACCACCAAAGTATGTTTAAATTTTATAGTAAAGCCTTCCTTGCATTTCGACATAATAGAACAAATGGAGCTCCCACATAAAAAGGATAATGTAACTTCCAACACACGGCGCAGCACACTTTATGGCCGTGGCAGAGAACGCTCGTGCTCTCCAGGGTCCTATTGGTCGTCAAATAAGCAAAGTCTATTAAAGTCCAATAATGAAGTACTTTCAAAATGTTCCTGGATCAACTCATTTATCTCTCATGAACATTTTTCTCAACATCAGAAAATCAAATAGGAAAGCCCATAAAAATTGTTAGTAGGTGAAAATGTACTATTCAACAAACCTGATTCCAAGATTCATAGCTTCAGCGGTTCCGATCATACTAATAGCTAACAGCATGTTGTTGCAGATCTTTGCAGCCTGAAAGTAAAATGAGTATATATTAAATATCTTTATTTTCAAGTTATAACTTATAGGAAATTTTTCTTCGCCCAATTCCACATGCTTCTTTCTAAAAGTAAGAGCATTCGACAGGTGATTCTCTCAAATGGGGACAGGCACATGGTGCCGCACGATTCCCTGAGCCGACCGTGCCCTCCCAGGCAGGTGCTGGGGCTGGTGGGAGGGTTCTGCCATCAGGCAAGAACCCCGCAGTGGTGGCCCGGCTCCTGTGGGCTCTGCACCACAGAGAAGTCCCCCTGATCTACATGACATGACCGCTCTTTAAGGGAAGGTGTTCACGTTCTAATTGGGTGAAGAAAAACACTGAATGAAGAGGCGGCAAACAAACAACAATTAAGTGGTAAATTAAGAGAAACAAGATCCAGAGGAACTGGAACCTGAGACTATTTCTCAAAGGCCAGGCAGATTTAAATAGGCAAGAGAGAGAAAGGAGGAGAGCAGGGGTATAAGTAAATATATAAGAGGGATTACATACATAAGGGCACGACGTGTTCTTGAGAACAGTAAGAAAACTGACTCAGGCATGTATTTTAAGAAATGGTGAGAAATTTGATAGTTAAGACTGAGGCAAGAGCTATGAAAGGTAAGGAGGGTAGAGAGTTAAAATGTGACATGATAGGAAATAAGGATCTATTCAAAGTTTCAGAATGGGGATGATATGAGCATCTTGATGAAGCTGGTCTTGGTTACAGTGTTGGGCAGAGTGGTGAACCTGGCATCCAGAGACCCATGAGGCCCTCTGAGCAGCAAACAAGGTGTGAGATAATAAGGGAAAGACTGGGTCAGGTAATGTGTGGAATGGACAAGACAGTCAACAAGGAGAGCCACTGAAGCAAAATCGATAGAAAATAAGCAAAGTCTATTAAAGTCCAATAATGAAGTACTTTCAAAATGTTCCTGGATCAACTCATTTATCTCTCATGAACATTTTTCTCAACATTAGAAAATCAAATAGGAAAGCCCATAAAAATTGTTAGTAGGTGAAAATGTACTATTCAACAAACCTGATTCCAAGATTCATAGCTTCAGCGGTTCCGATCGTACTAATGGCTAACAGCATGTTGTTGCAGCCAATGAGTAGGAGACTGACTGGACACGGGAATGGAGACAACAGACACAGCTAAGATAACACCAAAGTCTTAAATAAGATCAAGAGGGTACCAGTGACCAGGACAAAGCATTAAGTGGAGTGAGTGTGAGTGGGTGTGTATTGGGTGGAAAGAGGACAACTAGTTTGATTTCAGAGTTCTGAGCTGTCATTTATCTCTGACTAGAAAGTTGACATATTTCTAAATGAAGATTATTTCATTTTCAAGAAAAAAGATTAAAGTACATAGATTACTTCTACCTGACGGTACTGCTGATAGAACTGTAGCAAGTAATTACAAAATTAAAAGGCTGATGAGAGTAACTCAGTCATGAGCACTGAGTTGGCTACAATACAGACAGAACACTGAACAAATAGCAGTATTAAGGATGATTTCAGTGGTCACTGGGATGATGTCAAAATCTGGATGATGGCATTTGATATCTTTTTAAAATAAGTTAATTGGTTGATGTCTGCTTAATTCCAACAGAAATGAAGGAAAATTAATTTATTCCAAATTAATTTAAGAGAATCTGAGCAAACAAAGAATCCATTGATTGAAGAGAGTAAGGAGAAATAAGAATATGGTCAGGAAAGAGAAATGAACATGAGCTGACTTTCCATCATCAAGTCAGGGTCATTAGTGTGGAGTTATTACCTGCCCTGTCCCAACAGCTCCACAATACACCACGTTGGAGCCCATGCAGCCCAGCAACTGTTGGGCAGCAGCAAATTCATCTTCGACTCCTCCCACCATAAACGTGAGGTTCCCAGACCGAGCAGCTCCCACACCTAAATGGTTTGGGGGTAAAGGGATAGTAAATTAGAGAAAATCCCCAAACCAAATGAAAACATCTTGCTTCCAAATTACATTTATGTCAGGCATGTTTAAGATACTCTAAGTATCTCCTGGAAGTATCATGCAGGTTAATCATAAACTAAAAGAGACATACAGATGCTGTTGAACTCTCAATTCACCTTAAAATATTTTAGCACAATCATGGCATGACAAATACGGGAATTTGGAGTGTGAATTTTATTATTTCCATGCATCTCTTACTCTCCTAAGGAACCTATTCAATAATAGAAAGTATATGAAAAAGGTCCTGCCCAGCACAGGGACAAGCGGAGGGGTCTACTGCCTGGGGTCTCTGGCTCACCTGCTTGCTTTCTGCATGCTGTCTACAGATGAGACCTACGGAGAGAGAGACCTGGCTCTTTCTCCGATAAACAAGTAGGCATTTCTCTAAGAGTCTTTTTAAGGTAAAGAAAATGGTTGCTCATTTAGACTGATTATTCTGATGTACACTTTCCAGTATTATCTGATTTCTCTTTTCCCTCCTGCTACCTATCTTTTGGGCAATTCATTCTTAGTGATACGAGCAGGAAGAAGAAATAAGCTCTGACAATGCTCTGGCCACTCCTTAGTATCCTTTAACAAAGATTTGATGCATGTTCATTAATTGAAATGACTGAATAAACTTCTATTTTAGCACAGAAAATATGGCCTAGACTTGTCCTAAAAAAGGGGGGAAGCTTCATTCATCTGAATTTTTATTAACTATAAAACAAAACCAAGAGTAGTAGTATTGTTTTTAGTATTAGAGAAATCTTAATTCATAATTTTCAAGTTAAGTTTTGTTATTCAAAACCAGGAGAGTATGTGGAAGAGCTATATTAATAGAATTTTTGCTTTTACAACTTATTTTATAGTACAGCTAGGAATAAAGAAACCCTAATTGTCTGTACTATGTATCAAATCTGGCCATTAGAATAGAAAGCTGCAAGTAATGGCCTACTTTTGAATTTAATTTACTCAATAAAATATATAGTTTTTATACATAAAAAGCCCAAGCGAGGAGAGCCCTATTTCATTCAAATTGTGAATATTGTGCAATTGCCAAATCAAGTAGCCTTTCTATTTCACAGTTCATGCTATTTTTAACTAATTATTAAAAGCAAAAGAAGTCAGCATTATGGTAGCCAAACAATTTTGGAAGAGGGAGTGCCCACATGTTGTGAAAGCCTGGGATGTTCACATGTATGGTTAAATTACATTGTCTCATAATATCAGACACACTTTGGAATTGATTATGTACAAAAAGCCAATTATGACAAATGCTTTTAATTAGCCAATCTGTGTCATTTGAACATTCTGATAATGTTGAAGTGTAAGTGACAGTTATTTTCTTAGTTTCCAATTTACTTCACCAAGGCGGTAGATCATTAACGTTTTACAATTATTTTTCTCAATTTCTATGGCCACTTTCATTCAAACCACATAAGCACCTTTACTTTTCTAATCCTGTTGATCTGACTTAAAGAAATTAAGTAGACAATTTAAGTCAACGCTTACAAACAATTCCAGCACTATCCACCACAGGTCAACAGCTTTGTATCCAGATTACAGACTGCTGCTAAATAGCAGTCTGTAATAAATAGTCATTTATGGAAGGAAAAATTAGTGCTGACAATGGTTCTCAGCTGGTTAGTCTCAGGTATACTTTCTCACTCGTTCAAACATCTATTTCAAAATGAAGAAATAAGTTACTTAAGCAAAAGAAGACCACAAAAGAAAAAATAATTTATCTTTTAATTCCGAGGTTCCTGGTATTTCCACTCTTTGTTGCTCTCAGTGTGGTGGTATTAATTATTTCTGTCTTTATCATAACCTACATTCCAATGTAAGGGCCTGACTGACCCGGGTAACTCTAGAGTTCTGTATTCCTTGAGACCAAACCTAGTTCATGTTTCTATACAGATTCCTCTGACCGTATAACATTATTAAGCCTAGTCCCACTGCAAAGGCAAAATCAAGACCTAAATTATCCTAAAATAAATGTAACCATTTGAGCTTAGAAAATAACATCCAGAAAACTGAAACTCTAAAGCTGTGTAGACATCTTATGGATTTCTGATGTTGTATACATTTTTATGTCTGTCAATAATAAACAATAAAGAAAGAAATTTATTACACTGCCATGCCATTTTAATTCAAGTCCACTTCCCAAAATCGAAGAACACGAACTATACACTCAGGCAGCTGCAAGAATATTGAGAGATGTATTTTTTCCTTATATTTTAGTAATTGTATATACAAAACCAAAATATATCCAGTGCTTAATTCTATTACTCTATTTACTGCACCTTATTAAAACCTTTGATTTCTTCCCTTATTCCTCCCTCACACGATAAGCTCTTACAAGGTCAGCATTGGGATCTTGTTTATGTCAGCATTCTCATTAGCTGTCATGGTACATGACACACCCAACAGATGGTTGTTCAGTAAGTAAATTTATCAGCATGGTAGGAGTAAGGGATCCAGAGATGAAGTATCTGGTTTGGGGGATGTGTCACTTGCTGGCTGTTATTATAAACAAATTACTTAACTTTTCTGAGTCTCAGTGTACAAAGTGGAGAAAGCATTACTAACTACTTCATAGAGCGGCTGTAAATATATGAACATATGCTGTAAAATATCAATTGCCATTTAAATGTAAGGCCTTACCACTTTATAACTTGAGTTTGTGAACTGCGACTTTTACCTTTACCTATATAATATCTTGAGTCCTTTCTTATTTAGTTATCTAAGCCGTTGTCTTCTCAAGGATAATTTTAGCCTCTCCAGCTAAATATCAGTTGGCTTGAGCTGAACCAGGCTAGCCCAGATTAAGAAATACCAAAGTGATCCATAGCCAACAATGTTAAGATGACAGAGAGGACCTCTTGTATAACCTTCCAATGGCAGCATAGTGTATGGGAAAGGGACAAGAATTTTGCATTTCTCTGGTTTTATTCATTCAACAAAATTAACCTACTAAGAATGGAGCCCTGTGGTAAGCCCTGGGGTTACAGGTGAAAATCTGAAGTCCCTGCTTGCAGGAAGTTACACAACTGTGACCCCATCGTTTCTCTCTTTACCCATCACCACCACCCTGTACTGAGCCATCACTAGCTCTCACCTGGATTATGGCAATAGCCTCCTACTTGGTCTCTTTTCAGATCTTGCCTCCAGTCTATTCTCCATACATCAGCCAAAGGATCCTTTTAAAACATAAATCTACTTCATGTTTCTTCTCTATTCTCAAGCCTCTAAGAGCTTCCCATCCCCTGAGTATAAAATCCAAAGTCCTACAAAGCCCTGTATGATGTGGCCCCTGGCTGCCTCTCCTAGCTCATTTCACTTCGGTCTCTTCCTCACTGCTTTCCAGCCACCCTGGCCTCCTTGCTGTTCCTGAAACAGGTCGAGTACATTCTCATCTCAAAGCCTTGCACTTGCTGTTCCTTTTGCCGGAAACATTCTTTCCCTGTATATTCAGGATTTGTTTCCTTCACTTCATTCAGGCTTCTTCTCAAAATTCATCTCTTCAGGGAGGCTTTCCCTGACCAATCTAACAATCTAAAATGTCACCCCATCTCCTATTCCTGCTTTAATTTTATTCACAGCACTTATCATCTAACACCTGTTTAATTCAACGCCTGTATTTATTTGTTTCTGGTCTGTATTCCCCAAGTGAAAATGAGCTCCATGAGAGCAGTGACTCTGTTGGCTCCTTCGCCTTATATTCACAGTTTCTGGTACATAAGAGATGTTCAGTAAGTACAGTACTTGTTCAAAGAGAGAGAAGGAGGCAATGATGGAGGGAAGAGCAAAGAAATGAATGACTACCATGCTGTGCAATAGCTGCTCTCATAGAGATACACACAAGATGCCAAGAATTACAGACAAAGCAGTTGTCATTCTAACAAGTCATTAAGTGCTCCTTGATCTAGTTTTTTTTTAATCTATAAAGTGAGATGATTAAACAAAATTATCATTTATTTTTAAGCTTTTGAAAGTCTATAATTTAGGATTTTCAAGTTTACCTATATCTACTTTCCCACATTTATCGTAGTAATACACAAAACCAAGGCATATTTCATTTTATATAAACAATACATAAATAGTTCCAAAGTAGGGAACTAATCAGAAAATAAATCTTCTCCTGTAACCACATTAATTAAATCTAACAATCCTAAACACTTGTGGTTGTCTTAAATGCTTTATCTAACACTTTGCTGTGATAATGTCTCCAGTGTTTCTCTCCTATGACCCTAGAATCAGAAAAACTGAACACATTTGTACAAATGAAAAGCCCAAACCATTGCCCAAATGCCCAAACCATTCTAAATGGGTGGCTGACTACCTACCCTGCTTTTAAAGTAACAGACAGCTATCATTTCTCTTGGTAGTCTGTTTTGATTTCAATCAACCTCATAGTAAAGAAGCACTTCAAATCTAAGTCTTTAAGTCAGCAACCCTTCTTTTTTTTTTTTTTTTTTTAAAAAAAAGGTATCATAGAGAGCCTCCATTACCGAAACTACCTTCTTTCTTTCCTTCCACTCCTACTTAAGAGTTGACATCAAAAATCTGACCATTTGAAATCCACTTTTCATTGGTTCTCAACCCTGGGAATGAGAAAGAAAACAGTCCCTGCCCTCAGGAGTCAGAAAGCTATTGTTTGTGGTGGTGGTAGTGGGGGGGTGGGGTGGGGTGTGTGTGTGTGTGTGTGTGTGTGTGTGTGTGTGTGTGTGTGTGTGTGTGTGTGTGTTGTGTAGCAATAAGACAAATACGCAATTATAAATAATAGAAGACAGATGCATTCTACAGGAGAGGAATAGTCTTGCAAAGTTTCAAAGAAGAAAATATTATCAACAAGAATCTACTCAGTGCCCTTAACAATTTGCTAGATCTTTGTGCTAGGTGCAAAGATTCAAGGAGTAGGCATATTTTCTGAATCAAAAATCAGGGCCTAGTTTCTGGTATCAGGAGGTTATCTGAAATATAACTATTCCAGAAAGTCCAAAATATAAAGTGATAGTAAGTATAAAATACAGTCTTTGTCCTCAAAAGTTCTAAAATATAATTAGGGAAAAGAGAGCGATGTAGTCATAAGTGAAGTAAATGCCAAAAGGTAGCTTCATAATATCACGTGTCAGCTGGATGAAGACAATAGCCACCAAATCCTGATTCTCCGTTTCCTTCCATTTTTCAGGCTCCATCATTGAAAGAATAATGAATTCTCAGAAAGAGAAAGGGTGAAAAAGGAACCAAGAAACTGAGAGTACTGGTCTTGCTGACGACTGTGGATAGGCTTGTGAAAATTTTGATAATATTGGCATTCTGAATCTGTTTGCAAACTGCGTCCACAGCAGTTTAAAATAACATAAACTGAGCAAATAATTTTGTATGTTTTATATACAAACACTTAGTTCTGCCTGTTATCTAAATGCACATAATGCTCTACCTCTCTTCACAACAGATTTGAGTTTGCTTATTAGAACAAAACAATCAGAAAAGTGAACATTGGAATTAAGAACAATGCAAACAAAACCAGGAGATTTGACAATAAATTTCAAATATAGATCTGAGTAACTCAGAAGCCTCGGCAAATACTATTTGGGAGAGGAATAGAGCAGCCTCAAGCAAAACATAACTTTTCCTTGAACTAAGTTACATGTTTAAAAAAATTCTCATTTGGAACTTTACGCAGGATACAGTAAATAAAGTAATGGACAACGTTCTTCATATTTTTACATCAAAAGCAGTGATATTTTTTTCAATGTACATTGAGTTAAAACTCATTTTTGCTTTATATCCTTTTCTGGCTAATCTTAGCTTTGTGCCTGTAATACAGGTCAATATTAACATTATCACTTCATTCTAATATTTATGTTTATTGGTCTCTCAATCTTGGTTTTTATTTGATATAAGAACCAAAACAGGCTGAAGTCTCAAATTATACATCAACAGGAGCGTGACCGGCAGCTGAAGACATTATCCACTATTACCATTTCTAGACAGTCTCACAGTTCCTATTTTTTTTTCCATTAAGAAAAGGATATTCTTTCTAAAGTACTTGCGTGTTTATGTTTCAGCAAAAAAGAACTACATCACTCACTGTATCTTTCCTTTTGTCTTGAGTTGCTGGAAGCAGTAACTTCCTCTTCTATCTCCTTGTATGGTTTCTGATTCAATTTTTATTTTTCTTGCAACAAAAGCCACTATGCTATGCATACTGAAAACACTTTACAGGGGCTGGAATGTGCAATGATTCTTCATACATCCATGCCTTTCCTGGGCCGTTCCCCCATATTAAATTTCCTTCCTTCCTTCTTTGCCTGGCTAACTCCTGCTTATCTTTCAGGACTCAACTCATGTCAACTCTGAAAAGCAGTTCATGATCATGACTCCCTTCCTCTATTCCTACAACATTCCCAGCGCTATCTCTAATAAAGCACTAACACTACTCTCTAATCAATGGCTTTTCTGGTGTGTTTTGTTAAAATCCTCTGGGCATGAGCTGTTTGAATCTTAGCACCCAGCATATAGCACATGTCTGATAAATGTTCACTGTCTTTTTAGAAAGTAGGCAGAGAAGAAATCAATGATTAATAAAATGACCAAGAATATTAATTAAGACTAAGTTAGACAATGTTCCCTAGCTTATCAAAAAAGCGCAACTTGGGAGTGGCATGATCCTCCACATGTGATAATGGCATTTTCACTAATGGTTGCATAAACATGCACGAGCATAAGTGCACATGTATAAGGACATTATTATGAAGACTTTAAAAATGAAGAACATGTGATGTGAGTTAAGAGACCTGGAGTGAAGGTCACACCACATGGACAAATTATAACACCTCTCCATCTGAAAATGGTGATAAAAACACTTGCCAACCTTCATGCACTGTTGGTGGGATTGCAGACTGGTACAACTACTACAGAAAACAGTGTGGAGGGTCCTCAAAAAATTAAAAATAAAACTACCTTACGACCCAGCAATTCTACTTCTGGGTATTTATCTGAAAAAAACAAAACAAAACAAAACACTAATTCAAAAAGATATACGCCTTCCTATGTTCACTGCAGTGCTATTCACAATAGCCAAGATATAGAAGCAACCTAAGTGCCCACAAATAGACGACTGGATAAAGAAGATGTGGTTCATATATACAATGGAATATTACTCAGCTATATTAAAAAAATAAAACAAACAAACAAACAAAAAACCCTTATCATTTGCAATGACATGGATGATACCTAGAGGATACTACGCTAAGTGAAACAAAGACAAATATCATGTGATTTCAATTATATGTAGAATCTAAAGAACAAAATAAACGTCAAATGAAACGGAAACAGACTCACAGATACAAAAAACAGACTGGTGATTGCCAGCTGGGAAGGGGGTTGGTAGGCTGGGTGACAAAGGTGAAAGGATTAAGAAGTACAAATTGGTAGTTACAAAATATTCACAGAGATGTAGAGTACAGCATAGGGAATATAGTCAATAATATTGTAATAACTATGAATAGCGTCAGGTGGGTACTAGACTAATCGGGGGACCACTTCATAAATTATATACATGTTTAACCCTTACACTGTACACCTAATATTAATATAAAATACTGAATATTAATTCTAATTGAAAAATAAAAGTTAAAAAATAAATTAGGCACAGAAAAATAAGTAAATAAAAGCTGATCACAGAATCCATACAGAACTGATTATTAGAACTGTATTCGAATGGGAAGTGCCTGCGAAGTTCTTACAGAGCTTACTACATAATAAAAAAACCAACCAATTTTGGGGAAAAAAGAGAAAAGCTTGCCATACTTACTTTGCAGCTTAAATGAAAGAATACATTGGAAAGATAGTTTTAAACAGTTATTATAAAATGTTATAAAAATTTAAATAAAACAAGTAAATCTACTTAGCTTGAACGTGTCAAAGTCTTTGGCCTAACAGTAGCAAAGAACTGAAATTTGGAATTCAGTCTGAGAAGCTGAACCCGAGAGTTGTGACGGAAAAACTATTATGCAAGTGTTGATAACTTGGAATAAACCATTTAAAAGTCACAAATAAGGAGATCATTTTTAATTCCCTGACTATTGGAAAGAGGTCTTTGAATCCAGAGAGGAAAGAGATGGAAATCTAAAAAGTATAATCAAATTAGATATGTCTTTAATACTGTAAAAATCCTGCCACCAAAGCACTCTCATTGATATATAGCAAAACGCAGTAAATCACTTCATTTACTCAAAGGAACTTAAATGTTTTAACCAGTCTGCCATCAAAAGAGATCGAGAAGAGGACCAATGGGACTTGGGCAGCAATGTGAGCTGTCTTTAAAATGCAATTGTTCTAATCATTTTCTACAGATGCAGCCTCACAAGGGGCTGCTGTCACAGGGACCATTTACGACTTGTTATGGTGTCTCTATTGTTTACTAGCGACATTCGCTGAAAAAGGCGACAGCTGGGACAGAAAGCTGCTACTCAACGAACAATATAATCCCGTGAAAGTAATCAACAAATTTAAGGGTGTTAATTAACTTTACACTTTATCATGTTCAATTAGTTGTCCTTTCTAGAAAAGATTGCCGTGCACAATCAGTTTAGAGCGTGCCATGTTTGATTTGTAAGTGATCACTGTTTCTGTTTCAGAGTCCATGTCAGATGTTCTCTTGGGTTTTGGTGACACAGATGAATGGCTCTGCACATGTTAGGGGGTGATCTAGTTTAACATAAGCCAGAATAACATAACCCCTTGTTAACACTATTTCTGGTATTATTCAAGCTAGAAACAGAAAAGCAAAAACACTCACAGCACTATTCTGGAGTCAGATAAACAAAGTTGTTAGTTTTTCCTGAATGAAACACAGACACAAATACATGGAGAAATAAGCAATTTTTCATCATTATTTTTCAAAGTAAGACTTGTCTTTCGGGGGCATGTTTGGGATCATTTCCTCCCAGCAAGATCTCGAAGCCCTGCTACATTATACACAGAGCACCACTGCATCCTCAGACTTTACATAATGCAGATAGCCTTTTCCATGGCAGGTGAACAAATGCTACGGATGTGTTGTTAAGCATTGGCTGGTGTTAAATTCTAGAATGTGACTTTTAAATCCAGAAGCTATATTTTGTACTTGTGGAAAATCTGCAGGGAAGCATATTAATCTATGAACGCAACGTGCCTTTTCTCCTACCTTTAATGCACCTGTTCCTACTTGCTAATAAGACAGGGAAAAGCTCATGATGGAGTGACAATATATTCAGTATTGCATTTTAATGAAAGTCACTACAGTTCCTCTGAATTGACAGAGCTTTGCATCAAAATATTTCATACGTCACTGATGAGGTGAACAAAACCTGAACTAAGGTTTGGCAAGAGGTGTGTATCTTTAAGAAAACAAAAGCAAGGGATATGCATCTATCTCTTAAAACATGCACACACACACACACGCAACCCACCTACATAGGATTTTGAAACATCTTCATAAAAGCTATACCTTGCTCTTCTAGACTGTTTCCTGCATATTACAAATTAAACACATATAAAAAAAAAACCTACAGCTATTTAACTAGTTATACACAAGGACAAAGCTGAACTTCTTCAAAATAGAAAAGTTGTTAACTCTGAAAGCTAATAATGTCCTAAGTTAAATATTAAAGAAGGAAATTATAGGTTATATCTGAAACAGCTGAAACCACAATACACAGCAGCAGAAAACATTAGTTTTCTGCAAAAGATCTGCAGGGAGAAGGGAAGCGGTCGATAGATCCTTAAATTGGAAGCAATAGCCGTTCTTCTATCCCAAGTTGGCAGCTGCTACATTTGCAGACCTGGTTCATTATTTACCCATAATGACCATCAAGCTGCAGTCAAAGTCAGATCACAACAACTGTCAGCAGCTCTTTTAATTAGCCTTGTTTGAATTCAGATAAATATCACAATAGACCTACTTGTGCTGAAAGAGCAGCAGCACGTTCGGCCTGGAGCGGGGCTGGCTTGAGGAAACCCGTGGAACAGAAATGCAGAGTGGGGTGCGGAAGGGTGGGGGGGGGCCTCAGAGAATGAAATGGTTTGCTTTCATTTTGAAAATCCCTTTAAAAAATTCTCTGACATTGACCCCAGATTAAGATGGTGCAGAAAACTGTACTGCAGTGAATCTCTCGGCTCCTGAAAGAGGAGTATTTGGAGCCCAAGGGAAAAGTTAACACCTTTGGAGAATGTGATTTTCAAAACTCTGCCTTGTAGGTCCTGTATCTTTCAGCTTTAAAAGTCATTGGTAAAAGCCAAATAAGAAATCTTGCATTAAGTAGCTTGCAACCTTAATGTCCTGTTTGACTTTGTTTAGAAGTTGCATAATTTGGAAAATCTTTCTGTAACAGGAATCAGATATTTTTCTATACATTCTTTGTATTGAGTATTAATCACAAAGTAAAACCTGGCTAGAACCAAATTCTGCATAGTCTAATCACTTGCATATTCCACCCCACTCTGTGGTTTTTCTCCTAGTTTGCTTGAGAAGAAAAACAAGTGTAATAATCACCTGCCCTCTGTTCTATAAAGAATTGATTATTCACATCTATTCTAACTTTGGGAGTAGGTAAAAAGAAGGGTAGAGAATAAGGAGGAATAAGAAAAGGCAAGATGACAACCTGGCAGCCAATCAGAGTAACTGAGGACAGCAAGGAATTAAAGAGTAAGAGAAAGCTATGCTAATAGGTTACACTCGGCTAACCAGGAGTCATCTCTGGGAACCACTCAGGAATCCCCTGAGAATCTGGACTCGACTGTGCGGACGGGCATAGTTGAAGAAGGAGCACTTCCGCATGTAAGCTGGACCTCCTCTACTCTGCCATCCTTTCTGGGCCCTCGGCTATTACACAGCCTTTGGCAACCATTTCTGATGTTGCGCAACATAACACTGAGAAAGAGTAACTAACCAGGTTTGCGTAAGGATCAAGGACACAATACTGTTTACACAGAGCTTGGATCCCACTTACTACTTCCTTATTGAGTAGAAAAACACTCCTATACAGGAAGTAATTAAAAATTATTATATTTGTGGTCAACTTCAAGTACTAAAACCTGTGGAATAAAACTTTTACAAAGTGCTATGAGACCAAATATGTGATAAAGACAACTACTGAATGTTGGCGATGTAAATGGGGAGAACTCTTCATCTGGTTTCAGAATCACAGCAGAAAGGAATATTTCCTGCCCTACTTTTTTTTTAAAAGTAAAACATAAGCCCTATGACAGCCTTCTCCCTCCTTACCCCTTAACACAACCTACCTCCTGCCTGCATGCTCAGCCAACAGCTACAACTTGTTCAGTGTGCTGAGCACAAAGAGAGCAGTCAGCTCGTCAGTCCAAGTCTAGACTCTGGCTCAATGTACATGAATCAGAATTTATTCTGCAAGAATACCGAAGAAAACCTCATACCCATTACGACGGCTACTACGAGACATGACGAAATACAACAATTATTAGCAAGAATGTGAGAAATTAGAATCCTTGTACACTGTTGGTGGGAATGTAATGTGGCAGGGCCTCTATGGAAAACAGTATGGCAGCTCCTCAAAAAATTAAAAATAGAATCACCATATTATCTAGCAATTCTACTTCTGGGTATATACCCAAAGGAATTGAAAGCAGGGTCTTGAAAAGATATTTGTACACCAATGTTCATAGCGGCACTATTCACAATAGCCAAGAGGTGGAAGCGACCCAAATGTCCACTGATAAATGAATGGATAAAGAAAATATGATATACACATACAACGAAATATTCTTTAGACTTGAAAAAGGAAATTCTAACACATGCTACAACATGGAATCTTGAGGACATCATGCTAGGTAAAATAAAGTCAGTCACAAAAAGACAAATGCTGCATAATTCCACTTACAGGACGTACCCAGAATAGTCAAAATCATACAGACAGAAAGTAGAATGATGGCTGCCAGGGGCGGGAAGGAGAGGAGAATAGGGAGTTACTGTTTAATGGGCAAAGAATTTCACTTCACACGATGAAGAGTCCTGGAGATGGATGGCGGTGCTAGCTGCACAAAAATGTGACGTACTACTGCTGACCTACTACTGAACTGCATGCTTAAAAAAGGTTAAAACAATACATTTTATATTGTGTATTTTACCAAATTAAAAAATGATTTTAAAAGAAAACCAAAGAAAAATAATTTTTTATTATTCTTTTTCTCACACATAGAAGACCAGACGCTGTTAATTTTTAATATACTGATGTTTAATTACAATGAATTTTACAAATCCATAATGCAGCTATTTAAAGAATTGAGAAGCCTTATTAGTCTTTTGTTAAACAAATTATATTATGTATTTATTCTTTTTATTGAATTATAACTGACATACAATATTATATCGAGTTTCAGGTAAATGACATAGTGATTTGATATTTTTATACACTATCAAATGATCACCATAAGTCTAGTTACCATCTGTCACCATACAAAGTTATTACAAAATTACTGACTATACACCCTGTGCTGTACATTACATCCTGTGACTTATTCATTTTATAACTGGAAATTTGTACTCCTTAACTCTCTTTATCTATTTCACCCACCCTCCCATCCGCTGCCCAACTGGCCACCATCAGTTTGTTCTCTTATCTATGAGTTTGTTTGCGCTTTGTTTGTTCATTTGTTTGTTAGATTCCACATATAAGAGAAATAATATGTGTTGTCTTTGTCTTTTTTAACCTAGCATAATACCCTCTAGGTCCATCTATGTTGTTGCAAATGTAAGGTTTTGTTCTTTTTTATGGCCAAATAATATTCCATCATATATGTGTACCACATCTTCTTTACCAATCATCTATGATGGACACTTACGTTGCTTCCATATCTTGGATTTCTTCGTACAAATACCCGGAAGTGGGATTACTAGGCCATATGGTAGTTCTATTTTTAATTTTTTGAGGACCCTCCATAGCGGCTGTACCAATTTGCAATCCCACCAACAGCTGATGAAGGTTCCCTTTTCTCCACACCCTCTCCAACCTGTTTGCTGATTTTTTGATGACGAGCCATTCTGACAAGTGTGAGGTGATATCTCATTGTGGTTTTAATTTGCATTTTTTTGATAATTAGTGACATTGAGCATCTTTTCATATATCTATATGTCCTCTTTGGAGAAATGTCTATTCAGGTCCTCAGCCCATTTTTTAATCAGATTGTCTTTCTGGTGTTAAGGTGTACGAGTTCCTTATATATGTTGGATATTAACCCATTATCGGATGTATCATTGGCAAATATCTTCTCCCATTCAGTAAGTTGTCTTTTCATTTTGTTGGTTTCCTTTGCCATGCAAACTTTTTAGCTTGATGTAGTCTAATTTATTTTTTCTTTTGTTCCTCTTGCCCAAGGAGACATGTTCAAAAAAGGAACATGAATTCTTTAGGTATGTGATTTTAGATTCAAATGTAAAAAAGGATTAATAATATTTTTGCTTTGATATCTAAGTAAATTGCATTGTGATTAGAGAATGCAATCTAGAAGATATACAGACTTGATTTATGGCCGATTGTGTGGTCAATTTTTAATACTTTTTCCATATGTCTTCTTCAATGGCTGGGTATAAGGTTTTATATATGACCTCCTGATAAAGTTCCTTAATTGTGCTATTCAAATCTATCTCCTTATCAATTTTTTGTTGTTCGATCATCAACTGCTTAGAGAGGTACACTGAAATACCCCACTATGATGGTGAAACTTATCAATTTTCTTTTTTTGCTTTATACATTTCTTAGGTTATTTTATTAGATGCAGCACATGAAATTTTTAGAGCAGGTCTAATGAAGATAAATTCTTTTAGTTTTTTTTTTTAGCTGATGTTTGATCATGATATATCTAAGTAGATTTCTTTTGAATTTATCCTGTTTTGGGCTCGCTGAACTTGTTGGATTTATAAGTTTGTCTGTTGTCAAAATTGGGAAGCTTTCGGTCAGTTCTTCAAATGTTTTTTTCTGTACCACACTCTTATCTCCATTCGGGATTCCAAGGCACATATGTTAAACCTTTTGATATCACCTCACGGGACCTTGAGACTCTGAATTTTAAAAAATGTTTTCTCTCTTGTGCAGAATGAATAATTCCAATTCATGTTCTATCTCCATATTCACTGACTCTTTCCTTTGTCATATCTACTCCACTTTCGAACACATCCAGTGATATTTTTCAAATTTTTAAAAATTTTTCAGTTAAAAAATTTCAGTTTGGTTCTCTTTTTATAAGCTTATAATGCTTTACTTCTTAGAACATGGTATTAATAGCTGTTTTAAAGTCACTGCCTGATATAAAACATCTGGGTAATTTCAGGATTAGTATCTTGATTATCTTTTCACTTGAGAATTTATCAGACTTCCCTGGATCTTTCCATGCAAGTAATTTTTCATCATATCACAGACATCTGGAATATTGTATGAGGCTCTGAGTCTCATTCAAATTCTATAAAGAATATTATGTGTTGGTTTCTATAAGTTTGTTTTACCAGGCAATCAATCAGGTTAGGGTCAAGCTGCAAACTGCAACCTACCTGCCTTTTGTGGGCTGTGGTTCCAATATCAGTTCAGTTTTCAAACTATTTGAAGCTATCCTCCATGTGCACCAGCCAGAGGCCAGTGTGACACCTGGGCGGCTGTCTGACCCAGTTAAGACCTTAGTCTTTGGTGTGCTGTTTAAGGTGAGACCACCCACGCTCAACAACGCTGCAGTGGACTCAACAGTGCACACAGCATTATGTGGCCCCTTTCTTGAGTTCTCTTCCATCTGTGAACCACCACTTGGCTGCACATAAGTCATTCTCTGGGGCCAAGGAGCGGAAGAAAAAAGAAAGTAAAAAGCAAGAGATTCCTCCACACTCTTTGAACTATAGTTGCTCTGGTCAGAGAGACGGATTCCCTCCCCTCAGATTTTTAAGTGTCTGAACAGCTGCCACTGTCACCACAAAATCTCAGTTTCAGGAGTAAGGCTTGTCTTATGGCAGAGCTGGGAGAAAAAAAAAGAATTTCCCCCATTCTGTGTCATAGGGCCCCTCTTCCTGCTCCTTGGACTAGAAAGTTCTCTTCTCTTGGAACGCGTTTTTTTTTGTACCCATGCGTAGTTCCAGAATTCACGCTGCCTTTGACTCCAAGCTGGGAGATACAAAGGGCAGTGGGGAGGTTCAGAAACTTTGCAGGCAGAGCTTTTGTACTTCAGGTTCTATTTTCTTTCCCCAATGTACCTGCTATCATTTACTTTTCAGAGTTTTCAAATAGCTGTTCCATTCATCTGTCCACAGTTTTTTGGTAACATTCAGTAGGGGATAAAGAGCAGAGTTAATACTCTGTCTTAACCAGAACTGGAATCTACCCATCATTCTTGAAGAAAAGTTTCTGGATAAAAATTCTAAGTTGACAAGTTATCTGTCAGTACTTTGACAATATTGTTCCATTGTCTTCTGGCTTCCACTGTTGCTCCTAAGGGGTATGCAATTCACATGAAAGACTACATATTGTATGAATCCTACATGCATATCTACATGATACTGTTGCATGATATTCTAGAATAGACAAGACTATAATATCAGAAAGCAACTCAGTGATTACCTAAAGCTGGGGGAGGGAGGTGACTACAAAGGGGCATGACAGAACTCTCTGGGGTGATGAAAATAGTCTATATTTAATTGTGATGACGGTTATATGACTATATATGGTTATCCAAACTCATCAATCCCTATACTTAAAACGGGTGAATTTCACTATACACAATTTATACCTAATAATACTGCGGGGGGAGAGAGGGGGAGTATCAGTCCGTTGTTCTTTTGTAGGTGATCTGTCTTTTCTTTCTAGCTGTTTTAAATCTTTTTCTCTTTATTGTTGGTATTTTGCAGTTTTACCACCATATACTTACTAAGATTTGTTTTCTTTTTTAAAAAATTCTTCTTTGATATAAGCTGTGCTTCCTGTTTCTATGGATTTGTCAATTCTGAAAAATTCTCAGATATCATCATGTTGACCATTTTCCCCAATTCCATCTGGAACTCCAATCAGATGCACATTTGACTTTTTCTTTCTAATCATGTATCTCTTAACCTTTCTTTCATGTTTTCCATCTCCAAGTCTTTCTGTATTACATCAGATTATTTATTTAGTTCTTTCTTCATATTTACTAATTTTCTCTTCAACTCTCATATGACATTTAACTCACTGACTTTTAAATTTCAATGACTTTTTTTCCCCAATTCAATTGGTCTTTTCCAATATTCTCCTGTTCTTTGTTCATTTACATTCAATTCCATCTTTTACTTCTTTGAATGTTTTATATACGGTCATTCTGTTTTATGTTCTGTTTTAGAAATTTCAGTATCTGTAGCTCTTAGGAGATTAAATTTGTTCCAGTTGACTCTTGATCTGGTGACTTGTCCTCTTATGTGTCTGGATTGTGTGTGTCTGTGTCTATGCGTGTGTGTGCGCCTGTGTGCACGTTTACTGTGCTTAATATTTGTGAATTCTGAGAGTCCTGATTGAGGATGATTTTCTCCAGAGAGGATTTTTATTCATTCTGTGGGTGACAGACCCTACAAGCCCTACCAACTCAGAAGCCCTTAAATTTATTGGTTGGGTGTTTTCCCAATCGGAGGAGCTGTTTCAATTTGAACTCTATATCCATGAGATCAGACCTACTGTTACAAAGATTCAGGGGAGACTATAACCAGCGTAGACAAATAGATTTCCTAATTAGTTTCCTTTACCAGCCAGCAGATTATCCATAGGGTATGGCTTCTGGGTATTTTGGCTTTTGCGGGGGAGAGAGCAATGGGAGGAAGATGTCAGATTTCTCACTTTGTGCAAGCACAAGGCCTAGTTTCCCATTACTTCCATGATTTTCAGCCACAGACACTAATCCCCAAAGCTCCTGGTTCCTAAAATTAACATTTGCTCCCAGGGCAGCCAGAGCTTCTGGGTTTATCACTCTGATTTCAAGTTACTATTCGATTATTTGGTCTTTGAGGAATGACCAATAATTTTTTTGAGGAATCCAATATGCATTTAAAAATGTTTTTTTGTAATTTATCTAGCACCTGGGTGCTGTATGACAGCTGGGTATTTTAACATAGCTAATCCACCATATTGCCAGAAGCAGCAGATGCCTATGTAAGGAAATAAAATGGGTCCTTAAATGTCAAACGAAAGATTGATTTCCATCTTATTTTTATACCAGGATATCCTTAACTCTTTTCTGATAATAAAACAGGTTTCATCTTTACCATTAACACCTGTATTACACTAAAAATTTACAACAGAATGTTGCTTTTATGGCATCTAATTTTATAGGTGAAATCAAGAAATTTCATCCAACTAGATATAGCAGTCAATCAAGTTTATGAGTACTTTCCATGAAAGTAATCTAAAAGGAAACATTAGATACTTGAAATCTCTAGATCTCTATTTTGTGGGGGGTTGTTGTTTGTTTTATATATCTCATTAGAGATATTTACTATACATGAACCAAGTATTTATTGAATACAGAAATATGCAAAGAACCCACATTTTTGTTTCTACAGAGTATACAAAAATAAAGGCCCAATTCTTGCTCAAATTAAGTTTTGTGATCCAGACAAGAGGTACTGCATTATAAAATTAACTTTAATAAAAAGAAAATTAATTGCCATAAAAGAGTCAAAATTTTCAAAACTCAGGGAGGGAAACATCACATTCCTTTGTGGAATGAAACTAGAAAAAGAGAGTAAGAGAGGCTTCACTAAAAAGATGAGATTGATTCGGGCCACGAAAGATTATTAAGATTATGATGTGCTCGCAGGGAATGCCTTGGGGCAAAGAGAGAAAGTCCAGGTGAAGTGAATCACACAAGCAAATATGTAAAGGTATAAAAGTACAGGATCTGTTTAGAAAATAGTAAGCAAATGAATGTGGAATAATTAAAATTCCAGATATACTGATTCTCCTTTAATCTTCTTCAAATATGCCATGCCCTTTTCCCATTCCAAACCCTGAAACCTATCTCTGTTCCTTAGAATGTCCTCACCCAACTCCACAATACATGGTAAATCTCTCTCAGTTCAGGAAAGCAACGGACTTAAAAGTCAGACGTGATAAATTCAAATCACCCAAACTATATAGCATCAATTTATCATTGAACTTGTTTATACCTGAGTTATGACAATTACCACTCTGCACTGCATAGCGGTGTCTCTTTCCATGCCCATCTCACTTATTCCAGCACAGTAACCGATAACGTATTTTTTCCTGACAACAGGAATGGAGGAAGGACAGAAGAAAGGGAAGGAGAAAACCTGTAAATTTCCATGCAAGCACTGAAGGAACTTTGGCAGACAATGAAGAACCACAATGTGTTACTGGCTGATGAGAGAGAAACATAGCAGCAGATTCGAAGGCTGTGCGCTGTCCAGTCCAGTAGCTAATAACCACATGTGACTGTTGAGCACCTGCAATATAGTTAGTTCAAACTGACATGTTCTTCAGGTATAAAATACATACCAGATTTCAAAGACTTATTATGAAAAAAGGATGTAATATAGCTCAAAAACTGTATACAAATTAATTTTTATGTGAAAATTATATTTTAGATATACTGGGTTAAATGAAACATTATTAAAATTATGTTCACCTGTGCTTATTACTTTTTTAATGTGGCTGCTAGAAAATTTTAAATTACCTATGTGGCTTACATTATATTTCTGAACAGTGCTACTCTCAGAGTTTGAACTAAAGATCAGAAAATGTGAAACTGTACTATACTATAATTATGAAACCAAGAGGCAGAATGGGTTTTATAGAAAAGATAAGCTTGACTTAGAAATTAGCTTGACTTCGGGGGTCCAATAGATAAAAATGCAGGTCTAGAAAGCAGAAAACTCTATGATGGGAATACAGAATTAGGAAAACTCTACAGAGATGAGACAGTTGAAATTTTGGAAGAGCAGGTGAATGCCCACCAGGAAACTTAGGTCCCAAGGCTTAAAAGAAGGAAAAAGAGGCAGTAGGTTGATTTTTCTCAAAGGGTGGGAAAGGCTGGCATCCAGGCTGGCATCCCAAGCTGGAGCTCTGAAATCATTTCCCACAGAAACGTGATACTAATAGTATTATAATTTAGGGATATTCTGGGTTGAATATATTTGAGGTCAAATATAGGGACCTAAACACATGAGAAAATGTTTCCAAAGAAAAGTACATTCCAAATTCAAACAGGTAATTCTCTACATGTTGATTTATAAACAAACAAAAAACCATCAATTTAGTTTCTATCATAATAAAGTGCAAACATAGGTTTAGGCATGTGAAACTTTGGTTATTGCTCCTCTAGGAGAGAAAAAAACTGGTTATGCGCATTTCTTCCTCTAATAACATGGAATTCATATATTGTATCCAGCCACTGGAAATAATAATTGAAAAAGAGCTGAAAATTGTAGTTCAATTTTAAAATCCATATATCCTCCACATTTATTTTTATTTTTATAAAAACAAAAAATTTTCAGCTGTTACAAGCAAAAGGTTAGTTTTAACTAAACTCTCAATTTCTTCAAAATTCAGATATGCAAATATTTTTAACTTAAACTCTCAATTTCTTCAAAATTTAGATATGCAAATAGGAGGAGCATCATTTCAAAGTACAAACTACATTTTCCTCTCACTTAGGAGATTTAATAAAGAACCAGCTGTACTCCCACTGATATTATAAAGCAGATAATCAAGAAGGGCAAGATGACTATTATTCCTAGTGTGATCAAAGAGAATTCATTTTAATGGACGAAGATCTATGTTTTATGAAAAAGATTTCCAGCAAAGGTTATCCCACCACCTTCCCTAATATTACAAACCTTAGTATTATAAAATTATTTTAATTTTCCCAGAATAAGACTATAAAGCTAGATACCCTGCCAAATAGGTTTTTTGTTGAAAATTTGCCAAGAATCCATGGACTTGACAGATATGCAAAGAAGTTAAGGAGAGAACACAGGTGAACAAGCCATGACAACACGAAGTGGGATGCTAACTGTTCACAGGAAGGGTTACCTGTACCTAAGGTATCACAGGAGGTGGCATCTCTGTTGGGCTTAGAGTTTGACAGACAAAAAATGAGGAAGAGGTTAAAATCCCAGTATAAGAAAAGCATAAACAAGAACCAGAGACCTGAGTAAATGAGGTACACGTTTAAGAAATAATCAATGATCCAATCTGGCTAGAGGTTAGAGCATGTGGAGAGAAGCAGTAAGAAACAAGAGTAGAAAAGCAAGCTGGATCCAGACTGTGGAGGGCCTTGGACGGCAGGCCGCGAGGATTGGGCTGGCTCGGGTGAACAGCTTGCCGTGTACGGTGGGCAGCAAACCTCGGGAGGTGAGTGGATACGAGCACACGGCAGCGGCCTGGCAGCAAGGGCAGCAAAGGCAACAAGAAGCAGAGGGCGTCTGAGCAGCGACGTGCTGACATATCCGCTTTCTGAGCAGGATGCAGAGGGCTGTTTTCAGGAAAAGGAACCGTGCACGTGTTCAGTTTTACCCTACGACTCGGAGGCCCCCCTTGGGCAACCAGCCCAGCCTTTAAAGAAGAAAACAAATTTTTATCACGTGAGTAGGGAAATCTGCCGTTTCCTGAATGGCTTCTGGGCCAGACCAGCTGAGGAGGGCCATCTGCTAGCTGCAGAAGTGGCGGCAGCACACTTGCGTGCTCCCCGAGATCTTCTTCCCCTTGCTGCGTGGCTCGGCCAGGACTCCTTTAAGATATGCAGCAAGAGTCACATCCTACTACTCATTGAATCAAGGCTGAAAAGCCTGAGAAGAAATATTCAGTCGCTGAGGAAATAAAATGGCTGCTTCTCATTAAAGTGAAAAGGAATGCAAAGCAGGGAGGAAGAAATCCAGGTGAGACGGAGCAGAGGGCAGGGTGGGAGTAAGAGCCACCAAGAATGAAGCATGAAGACGTCAGACGAGGGGAGGAAGGGGGAACACATCGGAACCACCGCCCCTGTGACCACATAAATGTAACTTCCATTTACAACGAAACTTTATTTTCAAGAGAACTTTTGGTCCATGAAAGGAGTAGAGATAGTAACAAAGTTAATTACATCTCATAATTAGTAATTAAGACTAGATAACAAAGCCTTTGGCAATGTACTACTCTAATGATGGAGGACCGGCATCTGAGAAGTATAATAGTGTATTAGCATAACCACATATGCAAAGTACATAGAACCACTGCCACAGTTAACTTGTCATTGAATGATTAAATATGAATTCATAATTAGAAAAATCCACACCGTAATTTATTGGCTTTTCTGACTGTTCTGGTTCATTAAAAGTTGATTACTAAACAGTGACCTCTAGTGGCCCATAATTTTCTAATGCTATATTGTTTCTCTTTAAAGAGTCAGCACAGAATCCAAGAACCTATTTATTTATCCTAAATAAGGGTGTTACTTTGAAGATGTTAATATTCCTTTTCTCTGTAAAGGGAAATATTTCTTTTACTTATTCTTCCCTCCATAAAATACATTGTATGTGACAAATTCAAAGTGCTAAAAAGCTCTCCTGTTCCTGCCCAAGTGTCACATATTCATTAACAAATCATCACTGAGCACCTATCTGTAAGACCCGGAGCACGAAGTATAGTTTATTATTACCTGGAAACTGACTTCATTCATTGTGTATATCAAATCAGAAACTAAATTAACATTAATACAAAAGTCATGCTACTATCTGTTCATAGCCTATACACACACAGGATATACTGAAAACACATTTTAATTTAAAATTCAAAGCTAGTAGTAATTTCCAATTCACTGCACATCCAACTACTGAGGTTTATCTTATAAAGTGACTGATGAGACAATGTAAAAAAATCTAGCTCATTTTTAAAAATTTTCTTAGAGATTTTTATAACAATGATGTTCATTAAGAAATCCTCTATAGATAGAACATAAATGAACTTTCCAAGTATCTCTCCCTTAAAATGAATACCTATTTTTTAAAGTATTGATATGCCTATAGTAGTAATTTAGCTTAAATTCAACTTACAAATCTGTAAACATTTGCTTTTATTACTTGCTACCCAGGTATACTGACTATTAAAACAAGGATTCAGAAAGGTTCACAATATGAAGAGGAGACTTTGGGTATGTTATTAAAAGAATTATACATCTCTTCGTGCCCCGAAATCAGTCAAGGTATTGATCCTGGTTCTCCAAAGTAGTGGCAATGCTGCAGCTTCCGTACATAATGTGACTGAGTCTCCAATAAATTTAAGATGTAAACAAAAGAAACATATATACCTCCTCACATACTATTTCTACGGAACCCATGGGTGTGGAGCGCCAGTTGCCTTCTGCGAAGATTTAATATAGTAGCTGGATAATGAGTTATACCTTCTGCAAGAACCAAATCACCATTTAATGCTATTATCAACAGTTCATGACCCACCAGCAAGAAATGTCAACCTGATCAATCGAAACACTGCTGACCTCAAAAAAAAAAAAAAGCTTACTCCTCACTATTATTAACATGTTGTACTGTTCTTTAGTATGAGAATATAAAAACCAAATCTTTAAACAAAAACAATATTTTTAGAGAATCTGGTAGGCAAATTTTGCTAATTGAGAGAAAGCTGGTAGGGTTCTGAAAAGACAGAGCTGAAGATACTACTTAAATATGAACATTTGTTACCACTAAGGGAAACTTTTTTTGGATACATGATTTTGTAAGTTTAATATGTCATGTAAAATATTTGCTTTATTTTTTAAACAGACAGCATACTAGGGTTAGAGTAAGGTACCATTTTGGTTACAAAGTTCACTGTTAACTATTATACATAAATTTCGAAAATTAGCAGAGATAATATCAGAAAAAAACTAAAAACACTGATTTTGGAAGGTCACATTTCTTCCCACGAGCACAGGTATAATAGTGCAGGTATAAATATTTCATTTCCTTGGTGTAATTGTAGCATATGCACTTGCAGTTCAGCCTGTTTTACACAATGGGCCGTTTTTCACTGGATATAAACCTGAAAGCCTGGCGTTTCAGAAGAGATTTAATGCTGCCATTTTAAGGTTCCTATGAGGTAACAGAAAAGTACAAATCCCATCGTCAGGTTTCAGAAAGGCTCATTAGATCACAATTTGGACAGCTGATTTTTACTCAAAACAGAACCAAATTTTCTTCACTACAACAGTTAGGTTTTCAGTATCTACAAAAAGAGAGTTCAAATTCTGCTTCTTTGGACCTGGTTTAGAGCTTGGGACTCTTAAGAAAAGCATCCGAAAATGGGCAGAACAAGTCAAGGTTCTCGATACGCATTTTTTTTTTTTAAATCAGCATCTGTATTGTAACCAAAAAGGTTTAACCTGAAACCAATATTAAGGAAACAATCAAAGAGACAAAACCAGAGTGAGGACAAGTCCAAAAATGTCAACATCATGAAAGATTTTCTTTTTGTAAGAAGAGTATGGGAACTGCTCTAGATTAAAGAAGGCTGAAGAAACATGACAATTAAATATAATGCATGAACCTTTATGAGACACTGGATCAAAGAAAAGAAAAAAGCCCAGTTATTTGGGGGATAATTGAGAAAATTTGAATATGGGCTATTTATTAGATGACACTGAATCAATGTCAAATTTCTTGGGGGTGACATTAGTCTTGGAGTTATACGGGAGAATGAACTTGTTCTCAGCAGATTTATGCTAAAAGTATATACAGGTGTGGGTAAATGGTTTGGCCAAAAAGAAAAAGTATTGGGGGAGGGACCTGAAATTGAAATTAGAAAGAGAACAAATAATTAGACAGCAGAGCACTGATCTACATATAAATGGATCTCTATAAACTTATTCAGAAATGTTACATGAATTCTATTTTTACTGTGACTTTTAAAAGGGTAGTGGTGTGGAAGAATTCTGACCCAAAGACCAATGGAGATAAATACTTGCATCTTCATTTACAAAACATATATATGTTCTTAAAACGATGGAGTCAAATTTCTATAAACTAAATTATTCTTCATTAATTTACACTATTATATTGCTGAGTTAACTCTACATCTCCATTTTTACAATCAGGTTTGCATATGTGCTTTCTGTCCTTAGTAGCTGAGTTTGCCCTGTTAATAGCTTCCCAAGTAAATGACTAACTACTCTAGTAATGTTTGTTTCAGTGTATCTACCAGAGCATTAGGTATAGAAATTACCTAGCAAAGTTCTATTTTAGGGCTGTTTTTACAAATAAAAACTCAACCACCAAAATTAAGTAGCTAGATATCTTTACTTGGATAATATACGACTTGTTAGTAAGAAAACCCACAGACTGTTTCTATAACACACTGCCATGCTATTGAGTGACAGCCCAAGAAAATCCATAGTTTATTTCCATATTAAAACCACAGTGCATGTATATTGCACACATACATTTTCAAAATACAGAGTATATTTGAATAGCCACATTTCTATAAATTAGGATTTGGAGAAAAGATAAAACCAAATTAAAATATATGTGGCTATTTTTCTATGACTTGTCACGAAACAGAGGTTATCAGGAAAATAAACTCTTCCTCTGATTTTAATGACAGAAATGCAATCGATTATAGTAAGACCATAACAGACATTGCTCTATATAAGAATTACTATCCCCTGACTCCTTAATAGAGGGGAAAAAAGTGATGGAGCGGGCATTTGAACCCAGGTCTTCTGAGCAGCTATGCTGAGTAAAAAGAAGAGCTGGATTTGTACAGATCCACTCATTTGTGAAAGTGCATCCAATGAAATCCATTTGAGAAGAAATCCATTTGACAAGAAAAGCTGGCGTATATAGAAATCAGAAAAATCCCAGCTGCTGTTAACCAAAAAGTATCCAGGAAAACTAGGATTACCTGCATAAAAATTCTATGAGAAATTTTCAGATGAGCATATTTGTAGAAATTCAGTAGAAAATTCTTTAAACCAATTTTTGGTGAACAGATTTTAGCTTTCAATTTGATAAACAAACATGGGGAAAGACTATTAGGTATGTTCTGTGCTCTTCAGAGCTTATATTGCCATCTATCTTCTCTTCCTAGAAAGATTCATTCATCCATCCACTCATTTATCCATTCAACACAAGTCTGGGTGCTGACCTAGGCGCTGAGAATACAGCAATGAACAAAACAGAACAAATCTCTGCTCTCGTGGAGCATATATCCTAATGGAGTGGTTCTTAATCCCAGCTGCATATTAGGAACAACTCTTAGAGATTCTGATTTAACTGGTGAGAAAGCGAGATAGGTAAAAATAGGAGCACAAGTGGAGAGGTCAGCTTTAGGTACACCCCTGATGGTTTATCCCGTGACAGGAGGGAAAGCTGAGTATATGCACAAAAATGCATGTAGGTTCGTAGACGTGGTGAGAAACTCATGGGGAAGTTCTCTCATGCCTACTTTCTCCATGAAAGTAAGAAGGAAGGTCATCAGCTGACATTGGGAAGGGTACTAGATGTTTGAAGAAAGAAGATAGGAAATGATTGTTTAGGTGATGAAAAGAATGAATGAAGGAAGGAAATAAAGACCTGTTGAGCAGTTTTCAGGGCCCACTTGAGATTAGTGATCATAATTTGAAAGTGAAACCAGGCCAACATGGTCATCCGCTTACTCCGGCTGTGTGCAGCTACTCCGGGGCAGAGGCAAGGCAAATGAACAGTTGGGTCTGACCAGGGCTAGGGGTCAAATTCAACAGGGGGAAAGAGGATCGAGGGAGCTGGTTATGTATGATCATGGACCATGCAATATAAACTGAGTAGGAAAGGAAATGAGGACGTGAGGAGGACAGAGAGAAAGAGGCTGTTTGATTATTCTGCTTCAGTTCTAGCTCCATCAGGCACTGCTGATAACTATAATGCTTACCTTCCTAACATTCGAAAATTCCCTTCTTTTAAAATTACCAGTCCTTTTTCTTTTACAAAAAGTAGTTTGTTTAATTTTGTTCGGGAATGACCAAACATAGCCTATAATCCTGGTCTATTTGAAAGTTCAGGAGAATTTAGTATTTGCAGGTCTTTCAGCATTTAAAGATCAAGACACAAAAAAATCATTTTTCCATTCTCATCAAAAAGAAAGAAGGTTCTATACGAAGAAGAAATTTGGAGAGTCCAATACAAATAGATTTGGCTTCTATGGTTTCTTTGATAAAAGCAGATCTTCTAGAAGAAATATAGTACTTGATTTTGTCCCCAACTTTATTTAAAGTGAAGCATATTTATTTGAGAGAAGGCAGAAGAAGATGTGCTTGTTTTCTCTTTGGCTGTAATTAGCATTTGAGGTTAGGAGTCAAAAGGTCTTACTGCTTTGACCTAGGATTTAGAGACTCTCGAACAGAACTATCACTTGACTATCTGGTCCTCAGTTGGTAAGGTGAACCATGCTTCTTTATTCTCCTAGAATCATGACTGTATGTTTTATAAGTCTACAATCCCATTCCTATAACTCTGCTATGGAAAAACCTCGAAAAGTAAGTTTTTCTTCACTCATTTGACAATAAAACCTTTTCTGACGTGAGGTTATCTACAGTCTCCATTTATTTTGCTTAGTGTCAATATTCATGTTATTTCACTGCAGAAATAATTCATATGTTTGATTACAGACGGCTGCCCTGGCCCCTACTGCAGCTATTACATAATATATGGTAAATATACAATATTATCTTCCTAAAATTTGAAAACAAAAGTCACATGGCTCCAAAAGTTTCAAGTAAGGGATTACAGTGTTTTGTTTTGTTTCGTTTTTTTTCTTTTCCTATTTTATGAACAGGAACCCAAACTTCTGGCTTGGTCATAGAGTTATAATAATTCACTTCCATTTACCAAATGACAGTGATGTACCAGGTGCTTTTTATATACATTATTTTTATTTAATTGAACACTGGGAAATGAGTCTTTAAGTCTCAGAAATCTTGGAATTTATGAACCCTAATACAGGCTTTTCCCCACCTCAGAATCCATCCACCTGGTCTCCCAGAATGAGGAGTTAGGCTAACTTTTCCTTGGGTTCATCTGGTGGTTTTCAGTTCTCTTTAATCAGAGGTAGCATATTACATGGGTAAAAAGCACAAACCTTAGAGTCAGCCAGGTTTGAGTTCGAATTCACTCCACGTCCACAAATGACTAGGACATGTTCCTTAACTTCTTTGTTCAACTGTTTTTCTACAATCAGTAAAATGTATTTACCTCACAGGGTTGTTGTGAGGATTAAATAAAATAAAGTCTGTAAAGCACTCAGCTATTTCACAAAAGTACCTGGCTGAGGGCTTAGTATGTAATTGCAACTCATTAAACATTAATTTCCCTTATCTATCTTTACCAAAAGGTGTATGTATAATGATATTTTTGTATTACGGCTATTCTTGCACAAAACTTTTTCACAGAAATAATACATGATGCGCTCTCCTTGTTTTCAAAGGACCCTTATTTTGACTTCAAAGGAAGCTTTACTAGCCTCAGAATGTCACAGATACACTGCTACTATGCAGAATTTTAGAGTTGAGAGAGATGTTATAGGGAAGTAAATATAGTTGATCCTTAAACAATACAGTCACAGAAATGTAAAGTACAGCACAGGGAATATAGTCAGTAACACTGCAATAACTATGTACAGTGCCAGGTGGGTACTAGACTAATGTGGGGGGGAGGATCACTTCATAAATTATATAAATGTCTAACCACTATGCTGTACACCTGAACTAAAATAAAGTAACATTGAATCTAACTGGGGGGGCGGGGGGAACAAAAATGGTTAGGAGCACTGACCCCTTCACACAGCTGAAAACTTGAATAACTTTTGACTCCCCTAAAACTTAACTACTAATAGCCTACTGTGGACCAAAAGCCTTATGGTGAATAAGCCTTATGGTGAACAATTCGTCAATTAACATATAGTTTGTATGTGTATTATATAATGTGTTCTTATAACAGAGAACAGAAATTGTTATTAAGAAAATCATAAGAGAAATACATTTACTGTATTTATTGATACTGTTTACAAGATAAATCATGTCAGTACCTACATCAATATTGTCTTATGTGATACAAAACACTAGATGTAATATGTATTACTAACACAATATCAAAAATTAAAAGATAATATAAATAAATATTTATTTATAGGTATAAACAATTCACGCATTGATAACAAAGCAGCAGCAATACAATTGCTTTGTGGTGGCCTAGTATAATTAATATGATTGCTTCATGACAGTAAAAAATCTCCAAAAATTTTCCAATATATTTATCGAAAAAATCTTCACATAAGTGGACCCGTGCAGTTCAAACTCACGTTGTTCAAGGGTCGAGTGTGTACTGAACAACTATTATATGCCAGGTATATTGCCTCATTTAATTTTTTCAACATGCGAAAAAAAATTCAGGTTAAGCAACTCAGCCAATCACAAAACTAGTAAAGAATAAGATGTCTTCATCAAGAGTCAGGACGAAACAGTAGCTCATCATGCAGCCTAACAAAATAACTATTCTTTTTTTTCTTACAATTTTTTAAAAACCTTTTTACCTTCTTTCTCCAGATAAAACTGCTTAATACCTTAGTGTTACAGAATACATTTGTAATATTTATAATTTTTTTCAAAAAATGGAATAGTGTATTGTTTTATAATCTGCTTTTCCTACCTAACAAAATACTGTAAAATATTTTTATGTCAAATGTTTATCATTTTGATTTATATTATATAATTTAATCCTAATTATTAATTCCCTCCTACTGGAAATTGGGTTACTTCCAAGTCATTTTAAATCAGTGGTTCTTAAACTTTTTAGTCTTAAACATTTATAGTCAATAATACTGTAATAACTATGCGTGGTGTCAGATGGGTACTTAACTCATTGGGGTGATCACTTTGTAAGTTATATAAATGTCTAATCACTGTGTTGTACAGTGGAAACAAATACAATATTATATCCTAACTGTAATAGTAAAATGTATACATATAAATTTATTTAAATATACGCATATATATACATATAAAATACATAAGCTTTTGCTTATGTGGCATACGGATTACATCTATCAGTATTTACTATACTAGAAATTAAAAGAAAAAATTTTAAGAGATTTATTTAATTCACTTAAAAGTAACAATAATAAACCCACTACATGTTAAAATATTTTTATGAAAAATAACAAGACTTTCCAAAGCAAAAAAAAAAAAAAAAAAATAGCGAGAAGAGTAGCACTGTTTTACAATTTTGCAAATCTCTTTAATTCTGGCTTAATAGAAAGCAGTTGGATTTTCTTACTAGACTGAATGCAGAGCAGATATACATATGCTGTTCTGGTTGAAGTACATAAAGAAAAGCTGGCCTCGTACGGATGGATACACAGTAGGAAAAGGAAGGAGTATTTTAATAACCTTTTCAGATAATTGTGGATATCCCTCTCTGATATTAAACCAAAACTTTACAAATGGTGGTTAAAGGTCAGTTGCAGTGTGAAATCTAAAGTTGTTATCAATAAACTTTTCGTCAGTCTGTTACATTAAAATCTGCCTATTTTGCATGCCGAATGCATCTTTTACCCAGGCCTAATTCCATAACATCATATGCAGACCTTCCAAATTCTCAATGTACGATATTAGACATTCACATTCTTTAACAGAACCACAAATCTCATAAAAGTATTAGGATACTGTCAGACTCATAAAATCAGATACAAGTTTTCAGAAATTCTAATTTTTGTTTGAAATATCCCATTTTATTATTGCCAACAAATACTGTCAGCTGCTTTCCTTAAAGTAACAGGCTCACTTTGTTATTTTTCTATAAAATGTCTTGTCAGTCATTCTTTTAAATAAAAAGTGTCCCTCAAAAAGCAGATAGTTCAGCTGGCAACTCAATCATCACAGTACTTTTCCTCAAGACAATCTCAGTACCGACTGTAGTATAAGTGTTTTATGCACATTTTCCAATTCATCACACAAAATATTAAAAAACACATGTATGCAAAGGGCAAAATTTAATAAAATTAATAGTTTTTATTACTTCATCAAGGACAGTCTTAAGTAAAACCACATGTGTGTGGCCATGAAGGACACAATGTCACTGTCTTGACTCATGCTAAGGGCCAGGTGTTTCACCCAACAATACTTCTGTACTGTGAGTAATATTACTATTAGTATGAAAATAATTTTTACCTCATGGACCCCCTGGAGGTCCATGAATGGCACATTGAGAACCATTGCTCTTAACAATGCTAAAAGTACGTTCTTATACCTAAATCTTTATACACATTCTTAATTTGGAGGGATAAATTGTTAGAATTACTAAATTACGTGTGTGTGTGTGTGTGTGTGTGTGTGTGTGTGTGTAGTCGTCAAACTCTTCTCTGAACTGGTGAAATAATCTACATACCCAAT
The DNA here is from genome assembly GCF_000325575.1 of Pteropus alecto. NCBI lineage: Eukaryota > Metazoa > Chordata > Mammalia > Chiroptera > Pteropodidae > Pteropus > Pteropus alecto. Next base: position 19,752,920 of record NW_006436282.1, read on the forward strand.
AACAGTCTATGAAGCTATATGGGTCCTCTCCCTTTGTTTAGAACAGATGGTTGTATCTTTGCCAATTTGAAGGTTAAAATCTAACTCTTTGCACTGTTCTTACTGCCGTAAAGCCCGAGTTGCTCTCGTATGAATTGTTTTGTTTCACTAGAATGTGACTGTACTAAAAGTGAGTGAGCTTGAGGCTTCTAACAGCAAGTTTCTCATTTTACTAGAAAATGCTTCTGAGTTTTCCTGCCCTTAAAAAATCTGTATTGTCTAGCTACATCATTTTTTTAGAGTGGAAATGTTGTAAGATGGCAAAATTCTCAGTTCAAGGACACAGATGTAAACTTTATTAATAGCAGGCACAAAGCTGGCCTTCTTCCACGTTTATTCTAATTTGAGAAGATGGGTGGTTATATAATTCCTCCACATAAATGAAGCCCACCTGGACAGGGGCAGGGGGACCTGAACAGACTGACTTCTTCATACCAGTTCACTCATTTTCTCTGCTGTTTATTCTCTAAATGTGTTTTTTCCTACGAGCAATAAATCCAAAATAAATTATTAAATAACACCAATTTCCCAAAAAACAAACATGCCCCTGTTGCAGATATGCAAAGGCAGAGGTTAAACATGAAAAACAATATTCTTTTACATCTCAACTGACGGTCAAGTTGGGCTCTCAGGAAGGTGGCCAACTTGGTTTCAAGGTTTTACAAGTAAAACATAACCCATAATGACCACAGTCTAGAGCAAATGTGTTTAAACAAACAAACAAACAAACAAATAAATAAATAAGCAAGCCTGTCCCCTTTGAAAAGGAGAGAGATCATTCTGGGAGGTGTTAGCTTCGTGGCAGCAACGGTGACCACCTCTACTTCCCTGGGACAGTTTCCTCAGCTTAACAGCCCTCGCTGGTGACTTGTGACATTCTCCTGCCAGTCCCTGCAGGTCCAGTACCCTGACAGCCCATTATAAAAAGATTCCCTTTCAGGGCCACTGGCTGTCAGAAGCCAGCAGCTGGCCTGCCACAGCCCTGCAGTCGCCAGGGTCCAGCTGCCAGTCTGGGCGGTGCTGTCCATGCTGAGCAACGTGCCACCCAGCTGCTGCGTGGTCACGTCCATCTGGAGCTCTCTAGCTAGACAAATCTCTATGCCTGTCAGATCTCTTCAGCAAGCCTTGTTATGCAAATTCAATTACTCAAGTGTGCCCTATTACTGCTGGCTAACTGCTCCTAGAACCAATCTCACACTGACAGTCACTTCACATTTTTTGCTCACCAAAAAGTACCTCATTTATTCTTGCTTTGCTGTTCCCTTGTATCATTAAAGCTGAACAGCCGAAGTCCATGGTATTCTAACCTCTCTGCAGTGGGCTACGGTTCTCCACAAAGAGCTCGGAGGAAAATTAATTACAAAAGAAAACCTTCTAATCAGACGTGAAGTGGTGTTAAAGCGGCAGCCTCCTTACACTTGACAGAGATGGTTTTACTACCAGAAATACAAAATTTTAAATCTTAATGACTGGTATAACAAGTTATTCTGGACAAGAAAAAGAAGAATTTATTACAGAAAATGCTGTAGTAGTGCTTTTACTAATACCCACCTTTAAATAAAAAAGAAAGCAACGACATCAGGTAAAGTTCATGCTGATGGCTCACCGCCCTGTCTACATTCCCCACTGCCCTGCGCACACCACCAGCCACGTGCCCCCACATGCACTGTCCTCACTCCTCTGCAGGCACCCTCTTCGCTCCCCACACCCTACAACCGGGTTTCTTCCTGTTTTAATCACTCATTTTAACCAACCAATAATTTGAAGATAATTTGGGATAGGAGTGTTGAAAGGCGTTTAACTATTTCTAACCGTTTCAAAAGACAACTGAGAAAAGATTCCACCAGGCTAAAGCTGTAATTCAAAGATTCTCGCCTAAGTAATGGGTGAGAATTTGTTATAAAATTAGACACTTTAAATAACAGAAGATTAGGGGAAAAGATGAGTGTATCAGTAGTTGTATTTTCAAAATAGCAGTTTCTATGATCTGGGTACAGCAGCTTAGGAGGGAAAGGGTCTAAGTAAGTATCTGTTTATGAAACATGCAATGACACAAACACCAACACTTTCCACAAATTTAGCTAAAACAGGTACTACAGAGTGACAGAAGGATATTTAGACCTCAGTCCTCAAGGAAATGTTTCTAGCACAGGAATGTTTAGGATCTTTACTCTGCAAACAACAATTCACTATTGATTGCAAAACTGAAAGAATGAAAAGACAGCTGGCCAGGCACAAGCCAAATTTAAAACCTGTAAGATGGGGGCGGGGGGGAATGTTACTAGTTTGTTTGGTTTGCTTCATTTTCTAACTGAACCTGGAAATAAGTAAGGAAAGGAGACCCAGGATAAATACAAGGCAAGAAATTTTGGCAAATCAAAAATATATATATTTTTAAAAATCAGTATATATAGGATTTTTATGTCAGTATATACAGGATTTTAAATACATGTAATAAAATATATAGTATTTTTAAATATACCATAGTCGTCTTGTTACCCAAGATGATTTATTAATTCATAATTCTATAATTTTGCTTCTATTCATTACTAAGTTCCTCAATTGTATCTGAGAATCAACACCCTAAACATGTAAGTTGTTCTATTGTCTAGTTATTTTTCTTGCTTTACCTTATGCTTGATCAAATGGGGGAAAGCATAGTGCCTATGTGTTTTTAGACCCCTTTATGCTTCTTAAAGCCCTAAAATCAAATTGTTTAGGAATTGCTTCTCAAATGCTTCATTTTTAATAATGTTAAAGGCCAAATATCTTTAAATTTTTGAGGGACCAAAGTTAAAAAAAATCGTACAAGTAAAATTAAAATAGTAAGTAAATTATTTCACTCAACTATGTAATTAAAAGTATAAATATATTATGTATACAAATTAGAAACCACTGTATTTTTAAGAATACATAGCTGTGTCACTCATGAGATTTTTTGAAATGTAGGAATGGCAATATTAGAAAACGAGGTAATATTGAAAATGTGCATTTTCATCTTATGAAATGTTATTATCACCGTGTTATAGTTCCACTTATAAATTCAAATCAACAAAAAAAGTCAAGTCAAATATAGTTCTATTACATTTAGAAATCATTAAAATGCTTATACTTTAATTAGGAGAAACCTACGATTGATTTTAGTTGTTTTAATGTTTATGGTGGTGATGGGGTTCAGAACACACTATTCCAAAATACGGCTCCTTAATATACTGAATCTTTTAAGCTGAAGGAATATGAGAAACAACAGATACAGGAGGGACTCCCTGACCGTCCCTTTCTCCCCTGAAGTCACAAGGCCCTCACGTGAGAGGTGTCCTCTTCGGACCCAGAGGAAAGGAGCATCCTCGTCCCCAAAGACGAGGGACTCGGATGACTCCATGAATCCAAACGAACCGGCCTTGCTAAGTTCCCCAGTTCACTACCCGTAGTGCACGACCTTCTGTCCTGTCAACTTCCACCACTTTCCACTCTCCATCAAACTTAATACAAATTAGTGCACGACCTTCTGTCCTGTCAACTTCTCCCACCACTTTCCACTCTCCATCAAACTTAATACAAAAACACTCGGGTTTAACACTTCTTTGAGTTTTCATTTCTTTGTGAAGACTCCCTGTTACATAAAACTGACATTAAAGATGCGTTTCTCCTGTTAATTTGTCTTTTGTCAGTCTCATTTACAGGGCTCCAGCTGGAGAACAAAGGAGGGTAGAAGGAAAAAGATGTTTTTTTCCTCCCTTGCAGTGGATACGACCTTTCCCCCCAAGTCTTTATACACAAAGCAGAAAATCGGTAACTAGGATTCATCCTTAAACTACTCTTAAAGGTTCTCAAATTCTTATCAGCTAAATGAGAACTTCACATCTTTCTCCTTAATAATTCCAACAGTTAATAACAATGAGTAACTAACACTATTGAGCACATATTGATCAGTAAAGACATCTAAAGGCAACCCTATGAGATAGGCGTTATGTATAATGTCCATTTTACAGATGGAGAAACTGAGGCACAGAGATATTAAACAATTTGCTTGAGATTATATGGTCAGTATGCAGCAGAGAAACTAACTCTGAACTCCACCGCCTCCAAATTATGGTAGAAACTAAGAAAACTAGAAATCAACCACTTGGTGTAAGATAATCACCAGACGGTAAATGTAGTGTGGGAAAACAACCCTCTAAATACAAATTAAACTGAAGGCAGTTCTGTTCTCTGCATGGTTTTATCTATGGCAGGGATTCTATGGTTCGCTTCTGGAAATGTGTGAACTTGACCAAGTCTATACAACTAGTAAGCATGCCGAACTTGAGTCTTGAATCCAAATCCCATAATCTTTCCATCACACCATGCTGCCTCTTCTCCAAGCTCTAGAAGTCCTGTTTTGTGAAGAGGAGTCTGATTTGAGTTACAACATTCCCATGTTAATAGCAATGTATGTCTTTCCACTCTGATTATGTTAGAATATTCTAGTAAAGTCAGTCCTGGAGTTGGGGGTTTGGTAAGGAAAAAAAAAAGGAAAGATAGAAATCTTGTTATTTGATTTTCACAAAAAGCAAAGGCCTTAAAAATGGCATTGCAGAAAGGAATATGCACACTCAGGGAGATTCAATGGTTATATTCTTGCAGACCAATAAGAGTTTTCATCTTATACATTATTTCACTCAAGCCTCGGAATAACACAGACTCCATATAAATACTCTCACCACTTTTATTCACCCCCAGAAAAGTGGAGGCTCAGAGAAGTCAAATAATTTACCCAAAGCTGCACAACAGGCAATAGAAACAACAGAACTCAAATCTGTTTCCGATTCCCAGCGTAAGCACTCTCTCTTTCCAGCGCACCCAGCGCGCTTTCACACTGTACCTGCTTCGCTGCCCGCTGGTTAACCAGAATTCCCTTCCTATGCAACTCTGTCCACTTTACAAAGCAAAAATACTGGTCTCCAAATTTCTAAATCGTCTGAATAGTTTCTTCTTGATTCTTTCAGAAGCATAAAAACAAATACAAAGGTTTCTCAGTGATTAAAGTCAGCCCAAAACAAGCACTGTACTTAACAGACCTCTGGTTCACAGATTTTAAAAGGAGCATCTGCTATTACTTAACTATCACCCATCTGATCCCTTTACAGCTCTACCCCTATCTACACCTTGGTTGTATAGCATTCTGAAGGTATCTGCTAATTCCTTCATAGTCCTGGATAAAGATCTCACTTCTGTAAACTAGAAATATCACTTTCTTCAAAGTCTGGTCATAATATTAGCACTTGGAATTAGAAAAGCACTTTCTTATCACATTTAAAAGATATTACCATGAATGGTGACGTGAAATTATATTTCCAGCCTTTCAGTGAAGCACACCGTTAGTTTTAATTCTTGAACACATCCCTCGAGGATCAGAGAAATGGTTAACAGGAGGAGAAAATAGCTCATGAAAAATGTTAATACTGCAACAGAACCACCTTGGTTTTTCTTTCGAAGGGACTTAAATGATCACACCGTCATATTTTGGTTCCAAATGGTCTCATCTAAACCTTAAGTTTTTAATTCTAAGGTTAGCTTTCAGCTTTTCTAAATGGAGGCATTATATAAATTCAATTATTGAGCACAAAATTATTATTTAAAAATTCTCCACAAATCTCCAAAAGTCTCTCCCTGGAAGGGAATTAGAAGTTTGCTGAGGACCTGAGCCCTCTGGGCTCACTTATGTATCACTGAGCCCACTGTAGGTTCTGCCTCCAGGGAACAACATAGGCACTTTCATTATTTAGTTTTATTATCTTTAAGCATTTACATATGACACAATGTAAGGCATTTACGAAGATGGTATTTTTTAAAAGTATAACTAAATCTGCCTTCTTGAAACTTAGTCTAACAACTTACTTGTTATAACTGAAGTGAAAAGACATTTTTTTAAAATGGAGTCATGGGCTTCTAAAAACTAAATCTATTGCTAGCTTAATTTCAATGTCACCCCAATAATGTTATCCTTTTCTAACCCTCAGTAAACCAAAATCCTTTTCTGAATACAATGATCCTGGAAGCAACTTCATTGTGAGTGTCTTGCGAATCTGGCCCATCTCATCTCTTGCCACTTCCCCCTCCATTTACAACCAGAAACATCAAAATCCAGAAATACCAAACTGCTGTATTTCAGCAAAAACACTGATATTTCACCAGAGATTAG
>NW_006436282.1:19759646-19824131 GCF_000325575.1 Pteropus alecto
ACCCAGTGAGATGGACGAGTGGTTCCCAGAGCGTAAGGGGTGGGGGTCGAGGGGGGAGGGTAGATGGCTAAAGGGGGTCAAATATAGGGAGGTAGGGGGAGGGTAAAGTGGGTAAAAGGGATCAAATATATGGTAGCTGAAGGAAACTGGACTTTGGGTGGTGAACACACAACAAAAAATACAGATGTCAAATTATAATGTACACCTGAAAATTATGTAATTGTATTAACCAATGTCACCCCAATAAACTTAAAACAAAAAACAAAAAACACTGCTATTTCATGTTTCAGTGTCCTTGTACATGGTTTATTTCTTTTGCCTGAAAATAGGCCTCTCCATTTCCCCTTGGCAAATTTGTATTTATCTTTTAAATTTAATTTAGACCTCACCTATTCCAAAAAGCCAACCATGAGATACTGCCCAAATGGATCAGTAACTTGATTTTGCATATTTTGTATGTTACATTTAGCACGATGTGTTGTTTTATGAATATGCATCTGCCTCATCTATTACCTCGTGATGACCTGGAGGGCTCATTCATCTCTAACCCTAGCCCTGGAGTTGCTCAATAAATGTTGGCTGGATAAAAGGATGCTGAAGAAAAAAGAACAGAAATCTGATGAAGAGAGACTGGATTTTCAGGTCAGGAAACAAAGAAAGAAAAGATTAGAAGAAATAGAGGACAAGGATAAAAATGGCAAAACAAAGTACCCGGGACCAACTTGGATAGTTTTTATTCAAAAAGCTGCACTCCCACCTGGCTCTATCCATCCTACGAGTTATTTCTGGTGAATTTTACAGGCTAACTTCTTATAATGCCTAAATCTCAGGTACTTTTAGTAAAACAACCAAACACACAATCATGTTACCACTTTTCTCAACTCACGACCAGGACTCTACCACCCTCATGTACCTGGCCTACTGCACTAGCTTCCCAGTTAGTTGCCCAGCTTTTACCCTCGCCTGCCTATAAAATGATTTCTGCAGATAGCTACTGTGAAATTTCAGAAACCCAAATTTGATCATACTGCCTCCCTGCTTAAAACTTTCAATGGCTTATAAACAGTAGCATGACTAAAAGTGCTTTGATCATTCAGCCTGACCTCTCTCTTCAGCCTCATCCAACACACTCTTCCCTTCAGATGTGCCATCCCTCTGCCTGGGAAGTTCTTCCCTGTGCCTACTTAGTCCATTCCTTTCTTGAAGGTCACAAATCAATGGTTACTTTTTTCAACAAGACTTTCCTGACCTCCAAGAAAATCTCCCTACTTATAAACTCCTATGGCAAGTGTATCCCTACTGCAACAGTAATAAAAATACTGTACAGCTTTTCATGATCATAAAATTAATAATATCTGTTTCGCCACAACTAGATTTTAAGTTCAATTAGGGCTGGGCCTGTGCCTAGTCCAACTGCTCACTTTCTGGTGCCAATGTAGTATCTGACCCATACCAGAAACATAATAAACATTTGTTGAGGAAATGAATAATGAAAACACTCATTAAAATAAGAATGAGATACTTCCTCAACATAATTTTTTAATAAACCTCCCTCCAACCAAAAGCTACCATTGTGTTTAAGAACAAATCCACAGAAGCATTCTCATCAATGTCAGGAACACAAGGGCACCTGTTGTCACTACTATTATTCAAAATTGTTCTGGAAGTATTAATCAATGTGATTAGTTAAAAAAAAAAAAAAGACGCCTAAAATTTAGAGAGGCAAAATTATCATTTTTAGAAACAGGAAACCCAAGAGAACTGCTGAAAACTACTAAAAACAACAGAGAATTCAAAAACTAAGTAGAGTTCAAATTAACATATAGACATCAGTACTTCTCATAGTTATAAACAAAAAATTAACCTAGATCTCTGCCCTTATTCCCTCCACCATAATACTTCCAAATTTAAATTTTAAAAAATGAAATCATATAACTTTTAAAAATGTGTAAAAATGTGTATTTTTTTTTTTAATTTTACAATCTTAGAGAGGGTAAGGCCCTTTTAAACAGGACATAAAATTCAGAAGCCATAAAAAGACTGATAAATTTAACTACATAAAAATTCGAAACTTCTGTATTTCAAAAAATACTACAAACAAAATGAATTAAGAAAAGACAACGTGGGAGAAAATATTTGCAATAAATATATTTACCCATACATACTCACACTCATTAAAATATAACTTCCTTAAGTGCAGGAGTTGGGGGGCAGGGATTCTCTTTGGTGTATTCCCAGGCCTAGACTAGTACTTAGTGTATAGTAGATAGTCAATAAATATTTGTGGAATAAATGAATGAGCATTTAACACTCACACTTATCAATTAAAAGAGATCCATGACTAGCATAGTGCCCAGCACACTCTAAATAGTCAACGAATAGCTGTTGAATGAATGAATCCAATAAAAACATGCCCAAAGGACAGGAAGAAGCAATCATGAAAAAAAGAAATACAAATAAGTGGCCAATAAACATTCTTAAAATGCTCAAACTAACTCATAATTTGAAAGAAAAAAAAAGGAAAAAAAGAAAATCAAAACCACACTATGCCATTTTTAAACTCTCAAACTAGAAATGTAAAGATAGTACTGGCAAAAGTGTGAATAATACTTTCCTACATCATTGATGGAAGAATAAACTTTGGTGAAAAAGTGGCAACCTCTACCGAAATTTAAAATACACAATTTTTTTAAGTACACAAATTTTTTGACCCAGCAATTCCATTTCTCAGAATTTCGTTTACTGCTAAATTTGCATATACATAGAAAGAGTCTTTTCAAGAATATTCAGAACAGCCTTTTTGTAATAGAAATCTGTCCACATGATAGCATACTTTGTAGTAATTAAAAAGTATGAAATTTATTACACATTAAAAGATATAATGTAATTTAACATTAAATGAAAAACTAAGTTTCAAAAAAGAAACTCATTTTTGTTTTTTTAAATGTGCATATGCATATACGTGTAATAAAATATTTTTAAAATATTAAAATGCAGTCTTTGATTACAATATACAGAAGCTTTAAAAAGAAAAGGTAGATAGGGAGTCTTCAGTTCATTAAAAAAACTGAAGGAAAAAATAAGCAAAGAACATAAAAATAAAGGAAGAAATAAAAGTATAGAGGACATTTTTAAAAAGAGAGAGTAGTAAGAAAACCTGATAGCCCTATGAGTCTGTATCTATGATTCACAGCCTTACTTCCAAAAAGGATTTTGAGATAGTCTATAAAATGACACAAACACATGGACTACAAGCACTAAGAGGGAAAGCCAGTCTCACGTTCACTGCCGTTTGTCCAGTGCCTAGCAATAGTAAGAACTAAATATATGTGTCAAGCTAAAGTTACGAGTGGGAATGGAAACCCAATTGAAAAAGGGAAGGCCGGGGAAAATGATTATTACTGGATGCCAAAATCCAGCTCTGGGTTTCTTAGCAGCCTCAGAAAACAGAAAAACATGATGCTGCGAGTCAATAATATTCCACACATCGCTGGTAGGAAGCATGAATGCAAATAACTGAGATGTGAGGATAATAATAATAAAAAAAAATCTCTTCCTACTCTGATGTGATAAAAAATATTCTCTGGTGTTAATATCTAAAAATAATTTTCCAAGTCATGCCACAAATTCGGTTCAGGTTACAACTTTACTCTCAGTTGTGTCCAGCTGATTTAGAGTGGGACTCACTCAAGGAAAAAAAAAACTGTCTTCAAATGCCAGGTAATTATGTTAGAACCTCCTACCTGTTTTTAGTAACAAGTTTGTCAAGAGGATTCAATCAAACATTTGTGTCAATACAGCAGCTAAGTGGTGGCTAACATTTTTCAACTCCAGTTGTAGATAAATCACAGACTGACATAAAAGCTATTAGAAGTACATAATTATCAAAAAATATTACTAGTCAGCGACAAAAGATTTCATTTTGGGTGGTGAACACACAATGCAATATATAGATGATGTATTACTGAATTGTACCTTGAAACCTATCTAATTTTATTAATCAATATCACCCTAATTTAATAAAAATAATAAATAATTTTTAAAAATAAATCAAATTAATCAAAATTAAAGTAAGAAAGGTGTGGCCAAAGAGGAAAATGCCTCTTAGAATATTAGAAGTACGCCCAAAGAAGTCTTTTTAGCAATAAAACTAAAGATAGATAGGCTATTTAAGACTTCAACACCATGATCGTTGAATAAGCTTTCTGTGACCACAAGAGAACTGCCTAACTTCTTTGCTTTCATTCTTTTATAAAATAAGAACAATTCTTCATTGTGTAGACATCTCTCCCTGTATGTTCTGAGGAAAAAGGTTTGACTATTTCTACCATTTACATTATTTCAGACAAAACTGATCATTTCTGATTTTTATTCCTAAACCTTCTTTAAAAAAAAAAAGAAGAAAAAAATCACATGCATCAATGAAAAGTACACATTATCGGTGATGTGCTGATGGGCTTGTTTGCTCAATAGTTTGAATGCTATAATTCCATTTTCTTCAGAAAACGAAAAGAAAGAGTAATCTTTCCAGATCAAACTTCCACCGAGCAGTTTTAGTACGACATTTATCATACCTAGCAAAACCACCAGAGGACAACTCCATCTGCTACAACAAAACAGAGAAAGATAAAGGTCTCCAAACACTTAATAGCACTTTCCAAAAAAAGGGCCATAAACCTAACACCGCTGAAAGAGAAATGCAATCTGCACTTTGCAGACCTAGACAGGAATTGCTTCAATACTATTTTTTTCCCTCTTCCTCACCATAAAAACTCCCCACCCCTAGTCGTGATGTTCAGATCTACATCCCAAGACTCAAGAGATTAGGAACCCGCAAGTACCAACAAAGACAGGAAACAAGGACTTCTTTCCCACACAAGCCTTATCACTATTTCATATCAATAATTACACACTGAGTGAACACGGAAAAGAAAAGCAAAAAGTATGCCCACTCAGGAGCATAACCAAGACAAAGCGGGTATTACTGAAAGCAGACATGCAATAAATAACACAAACATTCCTTCAACCAAAGGTTCGATGCAGAAAACCTTAGGAGTATGAGAATGATCTCATCCATCCATTTTAGAGTCATCATTACTAGTCCATCATATCTGTGGTTTGGGGTCCAGAGAAAAACGTTTATTAAATGCCTTCCGTAGGTCCATTTTAAAGGGAGTTAAAAGGAAAAAACTGTCATTTAAGGAATTTCAGTAGAAAATACAGGAAAAAACAGCTGCAATTGATAATTTTTTATCCTAAACTTTATTTTTAAATACTTTATTTACATTATTTTTTAAAATTATGATTAAAATTAAGCATGAGAATGTAATGCAAATAAAATTGAATAGCAATTTCTCAAGAGTAGGGGCTATTTTTAGGAAAGGTTTTTCCGTCTCCCCAAAAACGGTTTGCATGAAAACTGTAAGTACATGTGTGCTGGTCCCATCTTTGTAATTGTTTACATTGTGGTATCCCATAAAAAAAATTTAAAAACATTTAAAATTCAGATATAAGTACAAGGAAGGTACTTATATTTTATTGCCAGTGGGAAAAAATTCAGAGTTTAAGTTACTATGAAGGGCGGAGGAAATAACAGAAAAATAACTTCCATTCCTTAGAGGCTTTTTGTTTTGGCAGAGAAGGGGAGAAGAACCAGGTGAAGATGCACATCCCCACAGACACACATCTATGATCTCAATGGAAAATAAGTGGGAAATAGTAAATGGTTAGGGCGTTAAACCACAAACAGCTCATTTCCACAGTACTTTTCCCAAAACTCATTCCTCAGTTGTGACCCTCATGTCCACATGACACATACTACAAATTAAAATAAAAGTCTACAGCTCCTTATTTTGGAATTTATTTGGCGTTTATTTTGATGTTCAACTGTATTGCAAACATGGTTAATATGGCGTGCTCAGCTTGGACATCAAAATTACCATTTGGAAGCCATTTTTTCCTTTTTTTTTTTTTTTTTTAACTTTACATCTACATATAACTGACAATATGTACAAATTCCCTAACTCTCTCCCTTAAACAACAAAACAGAATGGTATTCTTCTTCGGGTTCCCTATTTTTCTTCAACCTCCTTAACTACAGTTTTCCCCTATCATCTCTCCTTCATGAGAACAGTCATCTGTTCACATTAACATACTTTCTGAACTATCCCAGTTCACCCTTTTAAAGTCACAACCTCAATCTTCAAAAATCGTTATCAACTCTTGAAACTGATATACAAAGATCAAGAATTGCCCTTTTTTTTTTCTGATGAATATCATTATCATAAGTCACTCTGCTTGGAAAAGATAACATCACTGGTCCGGCAATGCTAAACTTAACCTTCATCCTGCCATAAACAGATGACCCACTAAAGGTCCCTTCCAATACAACTAACAACAGAAGAAGAAAGAACAAAACCATACAAAAACAGAGTTTGGCTAAACTCTAGTTTTCATCGCTATCCAGTTGGACAACTTTCTGACCAGCAATCATCACCATACCCTTAGAACTTTACTCCGTCCGGTAAGGGTTAGGGTCAGAATATCTTTTTCCTAGAAATTTCTTGCCAACATTTTCTACTCTGCCTTTTCTACCATTTCCTTTCACAGCAATCCATCTAGTAGGCATTTCTGGAAACAATCTGGTATATAACAAGTTGGCAATCTTTAGAATAAGGAAAACAAACAAATGAAAGAAGCTTCGCATATGGCTTCTGAAATAACCTGAGAACTGGTACAAGGCCCTTCTTTAGTGCACTGAGCTAAAATAACAAGATTATTGGTTTGTTTTTTTCCTGTTGAACACACTAGTGTGAGTGGGGGAAGGGCCTCCTCTTCACTCTACTTTCTAAACGGATGTCAATCATGTTTGGAACTAGACATTTATGAGGATAAAACCAGACGTATCAGACAATTTTAAACACTTGAAATTCTCACTCTTAGAAAATGCACAAGAGGTGGGTAGAGTTCAGTTTGTTTTCCACATATACACTAGCATTTCACACTTCAGCATACTTTATCTTTACAAAATTCAGAGGAAAATTAGCAAAGCAAAATGTCATAAACATATATTCTTATAGCCTTTAATGAACCTATGTTTAATAGTTAAGCTGTTATGAGTTTGGGTTTGTTCATTTTTTGGTTGTTTTTTTTTTTTTTTTTAACATAATCTGAATTAGGTAAAGAGTATCTTTCACAGAGTTATCTTTAGGTGAAACTATTAAAACACACACACACAGATATACGCGTATACACACCCCACTCCTCTTAAAGGCCCTTCTGTCAAAAACTACTAGGAGCTTTCTTTCAGTGATATAATTGAAGAACTGTGTATATTGAGAGGGGTTAAAGATATTGACAAGATGATAATCATCAATTCCCAATACATTATAATTCTTTCATTAAAACACAAAATGAGAGTTGTAATGTCAAATTAGATTAAATACTACATTATTATTGAGCAATAAGTTTTCACATTGTTAGTCATAAGTCTTAATGCTCAATACTATAAACATCCTCTAAAAAGGATCATGCACACTGAATCTTTCGATGATAATCTGTAAAGGCCAATTTTTGGCATTTAAAAATTTGCACAAGTATATTTAACTAATTTACTTTGGAAAATAAAAATTTTAAAACATTCGTTCAAAGAAAAAAACATGTAAAACTGTCCTGCGTGCTCATACTCTGCCAGCACAGCTAAATAACACACCTTTTGGCACTTTTTAATATTTTTAAGACCTTCCAGGAAGTCACTTTAGAAGGTTTAAAACTTCTGGTTTTCACTTCTGGTTCCACATTTTCTTGGCTCTTTTTTTATTCCAGTATTTGACTAGATTCAGGCACATAAAACCAAAAACAAAATTTCTTTAAATTACCTAAGTGGACTCTTTTAGTCGGCTAATAATTTTTTCTATATTTTGATGGGGGCAGGGGGACATTGCATGCTGATCTCAAATGAAGCATGAAAAAATATTTCCATTGATTTTGTTTGAAATAAAACAAATCAAAGCCTTTTTGTTATTCTAGCAACCAAAAGGTGTTCCAAACTTGAAAGTACTAGTCCTATCATAATTTTTAAATCTTCTACCTAAAATATCTTTGCTACATCAGGCTAATTCTTATAATCATTACGTGTCGTCATATCCTCCCTTCCTAAATGAGCCCCAACTTCCTCACTAAAAAAAATAAGGATAATCTGCATTTCATGAGGTTGCTATAAAGATTAAATGGTTTAAAATACACAACCCCCCAGCATGACAGCCTGACACACCAAAGCTACTTATACATATTAGTTGCTTTCTTCTAGAAAATTCTGTATTATGAAACTTTTTAAAGGTAATTAAAGAAAAAATACTTTGAACCTACTTATTGATAAGGCTGTGTGCGTTTTTTTATGCTTTCTACTCCATTAAGATTGTCAGGAATGGGGGGAGGGAGGCATGGAGGAGAAGCAACAGAAAACCACAGATGCTGTTGCCCTTACTTTCATTCTCTTCAATATTTTTTTATAAACTTGACTTTTTACCTCATTATCTATTTTTTCAAGAAATAAAAATTTTTCTTAGTCTTCTTGTTCTTAAGATGTCATGCCTAAAACTAAGCAGATAGCCTATGCCGAAAGTATATCTCGAAAGTGATACGGTGTCTTGGTTGCTAAACATTACACAGTGCAAGGCCTCAGTTTTTAAAAATAAAGACTCTGAAGATTACTGACAACCAAGCGTTCTCTCTATTATGAATTATTTCACACCACTTGAAGGTTTTCCTTGGTTAATTTTACCCGTAAACATATTTTCTCATTCTCTGCTCTCAGTCCTGATGTTACTTTCGCTGTAGAATCCACTGATGGCTAAACTTTGGATCCCAGTTCACTTCTCAACATCCCCTCTCCACCCCAACACCCACTTCCCACTCGCCCAAAGAGATGCCTGCATTGTCTGTGTGGAGTTGGAAACAATACACTTCCACTGCTGGTAAATTTACCTCAGATTCCGCCAGGCCTGAGGAGCAGGGTGCCGTCCTTTCCCCACTTCCCATTTTTTAATTTAAATTACTCTTTTTAATTTAAAAACTCCCAGATGTTTTATTATCTTGGCAGCTTTACTTTTCTCTCTGGATTCACTAAAAAGGTAAGTTTAAACAGTTTTTGTCGGGTTAATGTTTTTTCCTTTTTTTTACATATGTATCTGATAACCAGAATCCATAGCACTAAAACTGCGATGATAATGATGATGATGATGATGATGATGATGATATTGTGGCACAATATCATTGTTTTTTTGTAACCTAAATATACAAAAACAAAAATGTTACTTTACATACAATTAAATTGGCTGTTCTCTAATCATTTTTATCAGCAGCTACACATGTGCTCCTAATGGACCTAACAGGATTTGATGCTTGCTTTTGATGTTTTTGTTAGTTTTTTTAGAAAACGATATAATATTAAACATGCAGATACAGTAAGTCATTGTTTCCTTGACTAATGTTTACAGAAAAATACTAACATTATTTAATTTTTAAAATATAATATTAAAAATACTATAAAGCCTAAATGCCAGCTTTTCTTTGAAAGTTACATTAACTGTCTCCTAGTCAGCAAAGTCATTCATAGTTTTTTTTAAATTTTCATCATACTTCTGAAAAAGAAGTATGATGAACTAAATAACTAACAAAATTTATAATTAAAGCCATCTCAGAGATCAAAATCCTAACTTTCCAACCAACAAATTTCACTGAGTTAAGTATTTTATCTAAAATCAAGTAAATTAAGCATGTTCTATAGGAAGTGTAAAAATAAGGTATGCAAAGACTCCCCAAAATACGTAAATGATACAAATCATTAAGAATCCCATTTCAAATTAAAAAACAAAACAAAACAAAACACTTCCACCTAGGAGACTCCAGAAGTATGCATACCTGGTTTTAACTTTTAACATTTCCTTTCTGTACTTTCCTCTTCTCTTCTCATCCTAGCTGCCTCTACACTCCCAACACATACATAAAATAGATCATTTAAGCCAGTGGTATTTTAGTACACAGCCCCTCCTCCTCTACTTAGACAGTCTTGCCTTTTATATCTATGTGAAGGTTTCCATGGCAACACTCACTTACACCAATACCATTTCCAACTGAAATGAGAGAAGCCAAAATCTAAATGCTTCATTACTAAATTACATATGCCCAAAAGAGTCAGGATTTTTTTTCCTTTTTCCTTTTTTTTTAATGAATAAGTGGATTTCTGGAATTTCAGCAAAAGTCACTTATTATAGAAATAACTAAAAAAAAAAAAAAACAATTATATATGTGTGTATTATTAAATGAGATTTGCGTGTGCCTACTCTTATTACATAAAACTGATATGCTGAGCCAGGAGGCTTAGTCAATTATAAATATGAATAGTAAGTATAATTTTTACTAATCCTGTCTACTGTAAGAAATTCTTCTTCTCTTTTTTTTTTTTTTTTAATGTTGGCTACAAAGCTCACAAAAACCCTGGTGAGAAATTCTAACAAAACAAGCGAAGAAGCAATTCATAGACAGCAGGAGGCAATTCCAGAACACAGGCACAATCTATAAAGAGAAACCAATACAGCTTTTTGATGTTAAATAAGTAGAAATATCAGCATACAACAAAGCTAAGAAGTAGACTGTTGTATTAAGTTTAAAACTAAAATATTCAGAGTCAAATGTCATGAGCACCTTTGTCTAGACTATTTTAAAATGTGAAATTTTCATCATTTTTAAAACAAAAATTCTCTGTAATATTGAAGACTGTGTATACTGAGTTTTAGTACAACACACATTCCAATCAAGTTATTCAAAATATAGGGAAGGGGAAAGTTGTGGGGGGTGAGGGTTAAAAGCAGGAACATCAAGGTGGGAGGTCAAACATTTACTTTGAAAACATATACATTTCTTAAACAGGTTTTGCACACTAAGAAGCCTCAGAGAAGAAGCAAGAGTATAAGAGAGTTAACATTTCATAAAGCTTTTTGATAAATGATCAAAGCTAAGCTTTAAACATCTCTCTGCATGGCGAATACATTTTTTAAAGGGATAAAAATCAATAGAATGTCCACTGAACCTTATTTATTCTGACAACATACTGTAGCATCTGGGTAGTTGTATTAAATAAATTGTTTCTGAACAGTTTGTTAACTTACATGTGGGTTCATAAAAATAAAACATTAACACATTTTAATGAAAAAAATCTTGCTTTTATAAAATTTATAATGAGCCTTTTATTTATTTATTTTTTTGCTTTTATGTTTTCACTTTCTTAAAGAGTTGATTCAAAAGACTGAGGAGACTCCCTCAGAACCAGTACAGGAAACTGCAAGAATTTACTTTCCCAAAATCAGCTTTTAAAACATGAACCGCCTAATGAATCATAGTTAGGCTTGTGAAAAGGACCACGCTGCACCTTTCAGAGGTCTTCCCTTTTTAAAAAAAATTCCCATACAGTGAAACCTGCTAACACTTTTTTTTTTTATAAGGGCTGGGGTGGGTGGGTAGGTGTGTGTGTTGGGGGGGTGCCACACTGAGGGGGGTTTGCAACATTTTTTTGTAAGGGTTTTCATAGGCAGGATCCTCTCTGGAATGTTTAGACAAGTAAAACAAAACAAAATAACCAACTGTTAAATATTCATTTACTTAAAAAAAAAAAAGGCAAGCTTCTGCAAATGTTTCAACATTTTAATTTATTTTCATTTCAATATTAACCACCTAAAAGCAAATATTTGAAGAGTTCAGAAATCTTTTCAGTTCTCTGAAAGACATTTAATCTGGAGACATTTAATCGACCTTGATATTAGAGGTATTTTTAAGTGAACTTTAAAAGCAAAATCTAGAAAAAGTATTATGACCTCCATTGAACAAAAAATAATGTATTTTAAAATCCTCTTTATCACAAGCAGGTTTGGATGCAATGCCACCTGGTGGCGCAGAAACACTCAACTCGGCTCTGGTTTTAGAAACAGCTGTTGTACGAAACTCCGACCATCCCTTTTGACTCTAACCTCATCCCAAACAAGTCATTCACCTCAGAGTTTAACAATACGTGACAAGTTTTATTCTAAAACTTTAAAATTTTTAAGCAATTTACTGCCTGTGACAATTCCTCAGTGTTTAAATATCAAAAAGGAAGCAAAAAAAAAATTTTTTTTCAAAAAACCTAAATTGTACCAAAGCTTTAATTCTTAAAAGATTAAATGTTTAAGATGGGGGAGCGGGGGGGTCGGGATGGAGTCACTGAGCTGCTTTGTAAAATTACACTGTATAATTAATTCCATGGTAAGAATGTTTTTATGGTGTGTTTTGGTGACCTTTTATTACCATCAAGTTCACAATGCTGGTGGGCTGCCTTTTAATCCCTCCGCAGACAAAGGCCCTAAATAAACACAGATCCCTTCCTGGGAAAAAGTCCACTCTGGTTAAATGGTAAGGAAATGAGTAAATCATTAGTAATCTTTAAAGCCAAAGCTATAAACTCAAGTTACCTTAAGTTGAAATGAAAGTGTCTTGCAAGAGTTTCAAAGTTCTGTCACAGATAGAAATCTCCAGCTCTCGACTCCAGACGAGGCGCCAGCTGATAAACAAACAATTTAAGTCAAGAGCTGGAGAATTCCCAGCTTTTGCATTTAATGGCTTTGGCCAAGAGTATTTATTGCCTCCAGTTTTATTCTCACTTAGCTCTAAGAGGAAATTTAAACTCATCATTATCTAAAAGCCCCATATGGGTAGCAGTCAGCTCACCTGATAGAGGTCCTCTTACTCTGCGACCAGTTTAAGTCTCTACTAGAAGTGATGTAATAACATAAACTAATTAACCATAGTTTTAGGTTGACTTTTTAACAGGCTAAATAAATTTTGTTCAATATAGTTTATATTCCCACTTGGGGCAGTAACAATTCCGAAAAGTTTAACTTTACAGTTTTACTCCAAACTACCAGCTAAAATGGAAAAGGACAATGTAATCTCTTATTCCCCCAAATGCTCCTGCCCTGCCTTCCTTCCACTCTCTCCGTTTGTCCACCAGCCCTTGAATATTATATAAGGTAACTTTCCTGTATCAAATGTAGACTATTCCTTTAACTTCAAAATATCCAGTGTTGCTTGGTCTACTTCCTAACAGAGTAGTATGCGAGATTTAAGATGTAAATGCCTGATCATGAAAAGCTGTTGATTTTATACGAGTACTAATAATATAAAAGTACAGCCCAATTAAAGACCATGAGATACCATCAAATATTTCTAAATGCTGTTTTTAAAGGTTCGCTATTAAAGACTGCAGAACTCAAAGCCAGAATCATGCTGTTGCTATTATTCCTTACTCAAAATTATCACTGACTTTTAGAAAAAAAATATCGTCTCTACTCAGGATTTTAAGTCAAAATAATTCTTTTAACTATCTGAATGTTTGTAGATATTTGACAATTACAATAAATCAACTACTCTTTTCCTCTAGCTGCTTATCTAATAAAAAATGCTGCCAGAAAATTTTTATAGCCTAAGGTAAAGGGTTAATAAAATATGGCATTAATGCAAGGAAAAATTCTTTCCCTCCCACTTCTTAAATTTCAGAACGTTTTACAAACCTATCTTGGCTGGAAAAGCCAATTATTTCAGTGTCTGCCAAGACTATTTTTCTATTCTTTTAATATATGTACACAGTACATTAAAAATGTTGGCCACCTGAGAACAAGTATTACCCTCACACATAAGAACTAGGGGAAATGAAATGTAATTAATGGTAAAATTATTTGTATGCCCCATATTGTTTCATTAAAAAAAAAAAAAAAAAAAAAAAAAACCTCCCTAAGAACAATGCTGTCTTAGAGACTGCAATGGAGAAATATTCTGATGACAACTACTAGTCAATAACTTGATATAAAAAGATGTCAGCTACAAAATTCTTAAAATTCTTAATATTCTTCTAAAAGAGTCCACATCTCTCATATTGCTGGAGGTAGTTTTAGCTAAACAACAATAAAAACCCTCTACCTTCAGGTCAATTTACAATCACTTCGAGGCGGGAGAGAGAAGGTAAGTCTGCCGCCAACCTTCACTGGCTGTGATGGGAGGATGAAAGGGTGACCCATATGAAATGTGCGTGTAAATTTAAAATGTTCACAACTGAAACACCCAAAGTAATGCAAAACAAAATAGAACTGTATGGCAAATATATAAGGAGAAGGATTTAAACTTAATACATTTTTCATCTGCTAATATTTTCAAACTCTTTAAGAAAATCAGAAAATAAGAAAATCTAGAAAACTGCAGCTAAGTCTGATGATGGTTTGATCATGATGACAAGGCCATGTCAAATTCTTAATTCCGTTTCCTCCTCCCACTTCACCCCCAATGCTATCCGGGGATTGCCAGCAAAACAAAATAAAGACATAAAACACATGATATATATTGGAATTAATTTCACACTGCTTAGGAATCAATAGATGTTAATGAAAAATAAATTATATATAAGTAATAGCTTCAGGAGATCTAGTTACTAAATCTACTTCACCTTTATATAACCACCACTAAACTAGGCAGCCATGAACTGTGTGCCCAGACCCAATTGTGTCTGGTCTGACTTACATCCTGAATGGCAATTAAAGGACATTAAAAATACCCTGGGATTACTTCAGGCAGGACCCCTGCCTTATCCGCGCACTCTCCAACACAATCATGTGAAGAGAACACAGTGTCCCTCCGCCACAGAACAGAGCCTGGCAGGAGCAGCCCTTGTAATGGTTACTTGACTGGAAATTGCAATGCAATTAAAATCTGGCCTGCAGATTTGGAGATGAGGGAATTGCAAACCGCAAGAAAGTAAATTCTTAGAAATAAACTAGGTTGTTAGCAATACTAACAATAAATGACAGCAATAACACAAACTGAGTGAAGTGATCGTCTTGCCTTCTCCAATCCACTCTTCTACTATTTTCTTAGGAGACAAATTATTAAAGCTGCCTCAGCCGTGTTATCTTGGGCAGTGAGTCAGCAGTCTTACCAAACATGTTAAGAACTCATTAACACATTATATAGGAACTCTTGTCCATGACACTACTGTGAGGGAGTCCTGGGCATGCCAAAGAATGTAAAAAGAGGTTTTTATGGGCACCTCTTCTCCGAGACTAATTTCTAAGAAATCCTTGGAATTTATGTATCAAATATTTCTGAACTACTTATGCAAACTGGAGAAAATCCCAGGCCAAAGGTATCCTCCAGACACAAAAAGGATACTTAATGGGTCAAGGGTGATGGGTACAGACATGCCTCGTTTTCATTGCGCTTTGCTTTATGGCGCTCCACAGATGTTGCATTTTTTACAAATTGAACCTCCATCAGCAAAAAGATTATGACTCGCTTTATTGTGATGGCCTGGGACCGAACTTGCACTATCTCACAGGTATGCTTGTAAAATTACGAGCAAATGTAAATGGCTAATTAATTAACCCATTTCTGGTGTGTCAGTATTAATGAATCTTATGCTATTTCTAAGGAAATGGATTTACCCATCAAATAAAGTTAAGGGAAATTTTAATTATTTGAATTACTAAAGTTTTAAATACCACCAAATCAAACCAAGAACAGGCTTATTTTATTTAATATTTTCCAAGACAGATTAACTCGAGTCTATCATACTAAAGTCAATGCCAAGAAGTACCTTTAAATTTTAAAATAAATAATAGAAGTTGATGACTTAAAAAGAACTAAAAAAGCATCATAGTAGTATAACTATTTAAAGGGAAGAACCCATGACAATGAATTATATTAATCATGTTAAACTAACTTATTTCATAAAATCTTACTGAGGTAAGACTAAAATGTAAGAATAAACACCACACACTACACTACCATGTAATCAAACAGCTTGGGAGACCATCAAAGACCTATTGTGATAGCCCTTCCCCCTCCACACATTATAAACCACAGCAAATTCAAGTTATATGAAATTTGGTAAAAGAATTTGCTTTTGGGCAGAAATAGCAACGTTTCAGCCCAAAGCCAAGTAAAAGTGCCAAGTTATAAACCTCTCGAAAAAAATGTTTTAATGGAAATGCCAACAGACCCTTAACTATAGCGGTGTTACGTGCCAAAATACAAATGATTTTTGTTTTTGTGGTCCCTTTACCATAAATTAGACACAGATCTAGTGGAGAAGCAGTAGGTATCCGGTTCAGTGAGCAGTGAGGGCCAAGGCTGCACACTGGGTTTTAAGAACAATCACAGAGGGCACAGGAGACTTCCACTGCGGAACGTAGGGGCACGCCGAGCACGCCAAGAGGCCCCTGAACAGGCTCTGTGCCTACTACTCCGTACTCTAAGAATACCTCAAACAAATTATGGAAGCTCAAGCCAGCCAAGTAGACTATAAAATCTGGTTTCCTGGTAGGGAACTATTACACAAACACATACACACAAGTCCAATTATTTAATTTTGACATTAAACTCTAACTGAAGCAATAGAGTTTAGCAAATCAATGAGGCTTGCCAGCACAGAAAGCTTTGGACTAACTACAAGTGCCACTTCAGAGTCACTTCAACTCAAGGTTTCTATGCAAATCTACAGACCTATTAGGCAGTCATTGAGTTTATTCTTCAATTATTCAAGCATAGTTAAGTACTGTAATTATGCCCTGGGAGCAGAATGAACAGTATTTGGTCATTAGTCACAAACAATAGTTTTTAATTTATGTTGAGCATTCATTATACACAAGAGTTGATCAAACTGAAGCTAGCTCTGTGGTAACAGACCCATTCCACACTGAAAAAAAAGCATGTATCCAAAATGGTGCGACTACACAAGACTTGACACTAAAGAAGGATTACAACTTTCATAAAGATATGATTTACACAAGACAGATGAAAAGATTAAAGCATCATACTTACGAGGCCGGTGTCATGGGCTAACATACATAAAGTCCAATTAGTTTTACTTTGATAACCACAAGCTGTTAAACAAAGGCATGATATTAAACATGGGGGAGGGGTGTCAACTTATAGGTGACTGAATTTAACAAACTCTAAGTGTAACTACTTGCTAAGTACTGGTGATGCAAAGACAAACATTCCACAAACATACCAAGCTCATTCAATGCCTCAGAGACCTTACAGAGAAGCCGCCTGTACTGAAACTTTTCCCCTGGCCCTATGCATTCTGATCTCTGCTTCAATGTCACTTGCCCGGAGAAGGCATCCTGTTCACTCTATGTAAAAGGGCCTCCCCTTAGTCTCTGTCTCTTTAACGGTTTACTCTGCCTTTTTTTCCTTCATAGCACTTATCGTTGAAATTCTTTTTATTTATTTGTTTATTTATTTCTAAATCATAAGCTCCATGAGGCAAGACTTTGAATACCCTTAACGCCCTAACTCTAGTGCATAGAACATGTCTAGCACACAGGAAGTACTCGTTAAATGTTTACTATATGAAATGAAGAACGAAGTATGCTCGCTGCAATCAAGGTGCTGTCGAGCATAATAGAGATTAGATAAGACCATATAATCAGAAAACAGTAAATACAATAATTTTAAGTACAGGACAGTTCATTGAAGAGAAAATGAAGACCTTTGTTTTTAGAATTACTTTCTTTAAAAGTTCCAGGCTCTCCCTAATATGCAAGTGAACTTCTTTTAATTTATTAACAGGAGTACAACAACAACAACAACAAAAATAAATGTGATAAGAGAATTCTATGAACTAGCCAACTGCCTTTCTTCATTGCTTAAAAGAATATTTACTAAAGGACGGTCAAATCTAATTCCAAATTCCACTCGTTTCCCTCAGATATAACTGGGAATCACTTATGGGGTGTCCAGTTGATCTTTAACATTAATTTTTTATTTCTAGAACTAAAAATCCTCCTGTTGCCCTGGAATCAGCTGTATAAATCAAATCTAGTGTTACTCCTTCCCTTTAAATATCCATAAATGTGAATATAAGGGAAAAGTCAAACTAAGCATTAATAGCCACTCCAGATAGGACAAAGGCAGTGCTTCTCAACAAGGCCTACCATGTTGCTGTGATCACACCATGAATGAAGCATTCCGTTCCTGGTTGTTTATTCCTGGGATCACTGCTGTACTGTGCTAGTTTGCATTTTGTAACTATTCGTAAATCATTTTATTAGTATGTTTTCCTAAACTCTAAACTTCTAATGTAAGGACTTCCTCTTTAAGTTGTTCTGAATATTTATTATTCTACTTCTTTATCTTAACCTTGATAATAATCACACTTTCCAATAGCATCTACTATTATAAAATAACATTTTGAACACAGTAAATACTATCTGACTGATGTTAGAACATTAAAGGCAGTTATTTAGTTTAACTTCAGGAAGAGATCAATAGTCTGGAGATAAATAACCTGGAGAAAACAGCTCAGGAGTGAAAAATAACTGCAGGAAGGCTCAAAATATTTAACGTTAATCTTGACCTAAAAAAAAAAAAAAGATTGATTCAATCAACCATCCTTTATTAAATGCCCAACAAGAGATATACGCAGGAGATAGAAAGTTGAATAAGATATGGTATCTGCCCTCTTCAGAATTTAGTAGTGAAAAAAAAAAAAAAAGACATGAACATAAGCACAGCACAATGGTTCTAGTAATAGCACAGATACCATACTATGGGAACATGGAAGGACGTGGAAAATAGCCCCATTCTTGCTATATAAAACAATCTTGTCGTCCATCTGCTTTCAAGTATAAACCTGTTCAGCTCCAAGTCCTTATACCTCAGAGCAGATCCTGTCCCATGTTAGAGCTACATCAAGATAGCACTTTGCTTTCTCTTTTCCCGAAAGTTTATTTGATTAACTAGCCAAGTGGATCCAATACCTTCTGGTTCTATCCCAACTCATCAGCTGAACAAAAGACTCCAGATAACCAGTTAATAAACATTCTAGGATGGGGGACAGATCTGATCTCTCCAAGGTTCCTCAGATTCCAACATATAGGCTTCTCAACCATTCCTTCCAAGTGACTCTAGAACAGAAATGTTAGGCCTCTTCCAGATTAGAAGCCAGCCTCAAGGTTAGAAAAAAAAGCAATCACTCTCCTCATCCCCCCTACCCCCCAACAGGATTCCACATGGCAGTGCCCGTCAGCTAGCAAGACAGAAGACAGAGAACCAGCCACTGGGGTGGATAAAATTGTTAGAAATAGGGTTAACAGTAGACAACTGCTATGAAAAATAAAGCCACCATGGGATGGTACTGAAGAGAAGGTCTGGCAAGGGTAGAAGAACCTTATATTGAGTTGGGAGAGTAGGATTCTACTTCTAGATCTGCTATCAAGCTGGTAAGCCCTGGGCAGGTCACTGAACCTCTATGGGCCTCAATTTGCCATCTACAAAATAAAAGAGTCAAATTATTGCTAAGGTCTCTTCTAATAATAAAACCCAATTTTAAGAGCACAAAAGACACTTAAACACTAGACATACTATTTAATCCCATAAGTCCATGAGAATATCGTAATGACATTTATTAAATTTTTACCATCTTACTTTTCCAGGTCTTACCAAATCTGGGTATTTCCTATCAGTTCACCAGGGTAACTACTTAGGTTAACATTTAGTCAAACATTCTCCTTTGTGATCAGAAATATCAAGAGGGAAGCTGGGGAACCATTTATAGCAGACATAACTCTTTTCTGAACTGGCTTAATAAATTATTTTAGCAACTTAGCTTTGGCATTAAAGTTGGCCTTTACGCTAACTGCATTACAATAATTCTTCGGAAAGGGTTTATAACACTTATACTAAATAAGCAGAGGCAGCACACTAATTGATACAATAAGTAACAAACACTTCTACATAATTATGGAAATATCAACTACATTGGCTCCATCAGTTATCTATTGCTACATAACACTCACCCCAAAACTCAGTGGCTATATTTGCCCATAACTCTGTAGGTGAGCAATTTAGACTATCCTGGCTGGGCAGATCACTGCTGGTCATCAGGCCTGAGGTCATCTGGAAACTCGATTTGGGCTGGAGGGTCAAGATGGCCTCACTCGCATGCTTGGTGCTTAGCACCTTCCAACAGGCTAGTCCCAGTTTCCCTATGCAGCAGCAGAAGAGTTCCCAGCAGCAAGAGAGGGCAAGACTCAATGCATCAAGGACTTCTGAAGTCTGTCCTCCTGTAACATTTGCTAACACACCACTGGCCAAAGCTAGTCAGATGGCCAAGCCCAGAGTCGGTGGAGGGAGTGGATACAGAGTGTGGATTCAGACAGGTGAGTCATTAAGGGCCATTACTGTCACAATGTACCACATTGATGATTAGCTGTTTTGGCCAAATAATGAGAATGGTTTTATCATTTAAAGGGCAGCCTTTCATTTAGCAATCCTTATTTTCCTTAGAATTAGAACTTTACAGAAAATAGTATTTCCTAACACAGTAGAATGTGAAACAAGTCTAGTTTTAGTCTTGAGCAAATGATTCGTTTCTTCTTCTAGCCTTTCTAGGCTTCAGCTAGAAACTAGCCTTTATCTAGTCTTCGACTCTGCCACTGACCACCAGTGTGATCTTGAGATAGTTACCTAATATCTCTGGGTGTTACCTCCATCCTTGGTAAAATGGGAATTATCATCATTTGTCCTGTCTATCACACATGGTTGTTCTTCCTGTTGAATTCTACCCAAGTCTTTCAACATTTATTGAGGACCAACTATGTTTCAGGCATTGTGCTGGGAACACAGACTAAAAAAATTCACTTTCACAGTGTATAAGAATGTAATATTTAAAAAACTGAAAATAAAACAAATGTATATAAAACATGGTATACTTTTATAGAAGAATACCACAGAGAAGTTAAAATTAGTGAACTACATGGAACAACCATGTAATGGTAATACATTTTATGCACTGCACACGGGCATTGGCCAAGGCGGTTAGCAGAGGCTGACATCCAACCCATATTCGATTTGCCAAACCACAAACCCAACCTTGGTGCAGGTTTCATCTGTCCAAAGAAAGTACATTTTCCTTTTGACACAGGTGCATTCTGCTCACCTGAGGGGCTGTTTCAGTGCAGAGGAAGTACCTCTGGCTAGTTCTCACAAAGGCACTTAGTAGGCCAGTGGCTTTAACACCACCATGTATGAAACTCAGGAACATTACATGAGGTGAAAGATCAAGTCACAGAATACACTCACTATGATTCCAAATCATGGAAAATACACTGCTGGTTAGAGATAAAAGCACATGGGGTTAAACTATAAAGAAAAGTACGGGGAACAAGTCAGAATATTCAGGTTACTGTTCCCTCTAACTAGGAAGAAAAGAAAACAGGATTGGGAGAAGCACACGAGAACGTCAAAGGTAACAGTACGGCTCTAGTTCTTAAACTGGGGATAACGACGCATGCGCTCAACGTACACTTACACTCTGTACTTCTGTATATTTTATAAATATTTTGTGCAATATTTAATAAAAACAATTGGGAAAACAAAAGACTTGTTCCCTGTATTCAAAAAGCTTAAAACTCTGTAGGAGGAAGAGAATCAATGCCTATAAATATAATAGAATGTGGGCTTTGATAAAGACATGTACGGTTTGACAGCTTCAAAAGAAAGCACCAAATTTGATGAAGCATGCCAAAGTACTTTACAAGGTAATATCTATACTGTAAAGTGCTAACTATATAAGTATAAAACAGTTATCCACAGGATGATAATTTCAGGTTTCAGGATGATAATTCTAACAGTTTAAGCAACATCTGCTTTTTATTTTTAAAAGTCATATAGAACTCAAATAAAATTATATTATTTGAAATAAGGATGATGTACAAAGGAGCTGCTATATGGTGGGTCTAATAAATATCAAAATGAAACTTGGAGAAAACCTTCAGTCTATTACTCTATGGGCTGGTAAAGTGATAGAGCAATGATTTTTTTTCATTTTACTCCCCAGAATAATATTTACCGGGAAGCAGAAGAAAAGGCTGGAATAAAGAAACCAATCACTTGCTCAAAAATCTATATGGCTTATCTATACACTCTATACTGGGTTAAAAAAAAAAAAACTCTCTAAAATGCTAACCACAGAATTAGAGATAAGTTCTCATTTATACTTTTAGAATACTACTACTATATAATATCTCTACATAAATACATGTAAATGCATGTTTTTAAAGTCTAAGATAAGGAACAGATAAAGAGTGAAGAGAAATGGATAAAATGGGGGAACATTTTAGGTTTTATTCAAATTACCTCAAATATTCCACGTTTTAAGACCGATGAATATAGAATCTCTATAAAATTGTGGGGTCCTCATCATGGGTATCTAACCCCGAGTCCCTTCTCCTTAATTTTATTTAGTTAAAATGTAATGATTTTTAAACCAGCCTATTTAACTTACAGAAAGTTTCCTCTGAGAAAGTGGAGCCATTTAAAAATATAAAACTAATTACTATGAGAAGACAAATATAAGCCTCTATTACATACTTCTATTACAAATGACATAATGATCATGTGTCAAACAATAAATTAGCACAAACCACCTCTGCACAAAGCTTTCAATCTACTATATAGTTCAAATTCAAGTATATTCACTACCATAAATTAGAATTTTTGCACCCTGAAACTACAAACTCGGGTTTAACAGTAAGAGGAACAAAAGAGTAATTTCAAACTTTTATCTCAAAGAAGACTATAGCTTAAAAGTTAAAATAACATTTAAAAATCAAATTGGTATTCTTTATTATTAAGTGATAATTTCAGGCTATACTCATGAAACAAAAGATCATCAATCAAAAGCAAGATCATATGTACCATATCAATTTTCAAATTCAAATACAGAACCACTCAAAGAAGAAAGAACTGTTCAGTTTAATTTCATTCTATAAAAAAACCACTAACACCAAGTTTTGTGATCAAAGTGCCTATACTACATTATAAACATTTATACCTAAAACCTACTTAACCAATTCAGTATAACAATTAGAAGGCCTAATAATTACTTATACCTCCACCTATATTCAAAAATGGTTTGGGATATAAAATGCCTTTCCAACAAGGCCATTAGGTTCTTTATGAAAAAATAGAAACTGATTTAATCTATTTTGTTATTTAATTCCAAAGCCTACAATCAAGTTTAATATAATTAGAATAAAAATGCTATTCCACTGTCTACTGCTATACTGTTAAGTTATATATGTATACAAATATGTGTGCGTGTGTGTGTACACATATGGTATTCGATTATGCAATTATTCTGGAAAATTTAGAAATTATGGAAAAATCATAATCATAATCTTACCATTCTAAAATACCCAGATACTATTAATATTTGATATAATAATAAGCTTTTAGAATTTTATTCGGTCTCCTTTTCCCCTGATTGAAATGATCATATGATTTCTAAGTACATTAATGTGATGAAATATATTTATAGATTTTCTAATATTAAAACATCTGTGCATATATGAGATAAACCAAACTTAGTTGTAGTGTTTGATCTCTTTTATACATTGTTGAATTTAGTTTGCTAATATACTTTTAAGTTTTTATTTTTATATTCATGACTGATATAGACGTATGATTTTTCTCTCATAATCATTCTGTCTGGTTAAAATATCAGAGTTATACAGGTCTTGTAGAATGAGTTGGAAAGCATTTTCTCTTTTTCTATTGTTTGTATAATTTTGAGATGCTCTGCTCTTTGAAATTTTGGTAACATTCAACTGTAAAATCATCTGAGCCTAACATTTCCCTTGTGAAATATTTCTTTTTTACCACTTCTTAAATTTCTTTAATAGTTATAAAGATATTCAAGCTAATTATTTCTTAAATCTGTTCTGAAAAGTTAAATTTTCTAGGAATTGTTCTATCCCTACCCACAAAAATCTGGACCAAAAATTTATAGCTCTTCAAAGTTGTGACATCCTTTTATCTGAACTGAGAATAAGCAATGTATTTTGAGAGCACTAAAAAAGTTATTTTGGTTTGTTTTTATTTTTAATGAGGGAATTGAGAATCCCTGTAACAGGTCTAAAAATAACTGGATATATCCTGGGTATCACAAAACTTTAATCACTACTCTTGACAAACAGAAATAGGTGTGCATATTTTTTAGCTACCACTTACCACCAGAAACAGGGGCATCCATGAAAACTGCTCCCATTTTCTCAGCTTCTTTGGCCAATTCTTTTGAAACCGCAGGATCAATAGTACTTGAATCTATTAACAGTGAGCCTTTCTTCACTTTTCTAAGTAAAATAAGGAAAAATACAGTTTTTTAAAAATTATAGTTTTGTAGTTTAAAAATACAGCTTACACTGCTGAAGAAACATCTCACGCAACAACCTATAGAATCAGAATCTGCTAAAAGCTGCCAGGTATCAAGAAGTTCTTTGGTTTAGTATTAAAAACATTGTTAGAACTGGTTCAAAATCTCAAATTCGTTTTCAGATCAATTATAGCTCAAAGCAAACCCAAACTCTATCAAACAAACCCAAATAATCTAATAAACTATATGGTATAAATTCCAGTTTTAGGTGAAATACATGCTAACCATAATAACACAGGTAAGCTAAGATTTAAGCAATTCAAAATACCTATTAACTTAAAAAAAAAAGTATTTGGTAGAATTTAAATTTTTTGTTTGTAAAGTAGCTGGGTCAAAATCTTCCTAGAAAAAAAATAGCATACAAAGGCTTATAACAATTTTAGACATATAAATTGATCTGGTCCAAATACAATGACTATATATTCCACAGGAAAAAAATAAATAAAACAGCATACTCTATTATAGATCACCTTGATATGTAGAGTTTCACTTTATGTAATCTAAAAAAAACAAGAATTAAGTTGACCAGTCTTTTGTGATATTAATATTTTTAAAGATCTTAAATCTTTAAGGAAATGGGAAATTGTCTCAAAACCTATATATGCACTGGCTATGGGGAAATGACCCTGACCCGGAAGAAAAGAACCACCCATGAGAAGCAAATCACAGTTCAGTGTAAAACCAAACTCTTTCAAAGCACTTCCTCAACAGGATTGCTTGAGTAGTTGGCCACCATATTCCTTAGTAAAGGAAGTTAATAAACATAGGATTTGTCTCCACACAAGTTTTTAGTAACTTCTCCTTGAGAGGTAAAGCAGGGCCATAATTGGGACTAGGTAATAAGACAGCTTGATCACCTCAGGACCACACACACTGTGGGCCTGAGGGCTCCATCCAAAATAAGTGTCTTTCAACCTTCCCAGGAATCTAAACATTTATCTTATCAGTTTTCTGCCTAATATCCAAGTGTCTTTTGCTTACAAGTTTGTTAGTTTTCCAAAGCAATTCAATCTTCAAAAACCTCAAATTTCATGTCTTATAGCTCCATGAAATTAAACCCTTTCTTTTTAGTCCTTCATGTGCCTACAGGGCCTACTAATTTGTTCTAGCTCTTTGCTGAAATTCGACAACAAAACATGTTAGAAACAGGAACCAGTAAGTCCAGAAAACTAAATTGGGAATTCGACCACTGTCACCCTAACACGACCACAAGGGTTTGGCAACAGGCAGCAATTAACCAAAAGGTCCTCAAAACCAGGGAAGCTAGGCACTGGCTAGGAAACTCGGACCTAAATTATGTTTTATATAAAGAGCTACTGCTAACCTTTAAATCCAACTTCTCAAAGTTCTTACTACAGATGTACTAGCCCAGAGGACATACAATAACTTTTTATTATATAATAAAATGTTAAATAATGGTGTTCTTTCCAATGTTTGGTTTTATTTTTCATAGAAACCTTTTCCTGAATTTCTATAAACCATTTTATACTTGTAACATTTGTACAGTTTAAAATGCAAGCTTTAAAAGTCTCTTAAACATGTTACCAATGAAAGCATAAGTTTAATGCAAGAGTTAAAAGAAAGAAACAGAAGCAAAAAAAAAAAAAAAACTGTATTCCCAAAAGTCACATACTTGACTTCAGTGAAAAAAACAATTTTATAATGAGAGACCACGCCATTCACTTTTAAGAAAACAGTATGAAAAGTTTTAACGAACATAATTGTAATTTCTTAATAGTTCTAACAACTGAGAAATTCATGAACTGTCATAATAAGAAAATATCCACAGTTGAGAAATACATACTTTAGAATTCCATTTGCTCCAGAATAAGCTTCTATTGCATTAATACTGGTGGGCAACACTGTAATAATTCTGTCAGCTTTTTCAGCTACATCTTCTGGGGAAGACACTACCTTTAAAAAAAAAAAATCAAAAAGGCAAATAACTTAAATTAAAATGTAAGCAGTTTATAGAACACAAGTAGGATCCGCTGTTTATGCATATAGATATCAGTGACAGCGAATAAAAACTAATCCTTGTTTCTAAATGACAAAAAAAAAAAAGCTTACTGCCTAAAATAGAGGATCCATTCCTTACACACATAGAGATATAGTTTCTATGGAATCAAATCTACTGTTTATTTTAAAAAGTGTGAAGTGAGTTAAGGAGGAAAGGGCAAAACCCAACAGTCCTGGGAACAGACACACTTCTCATGGATTCCTCCAACTTGGATTCTTAAACAACATAGTTTTTGGTAGATGTTTTGACCAAGAAAAACATTCTAATACAACAGGGACTGGTGGCTGAACTATAGGATTCATCCATGATTTCAATGGGCAGCAAAATCCCCTAGTAAAATGATCAAGCCCCAATCACCACCATCCTCCAGTCTCTATTTTCAAGGGGGAAAAAATTTAGGCTGTTTCAGAAAAGAAAATGTCAGAAAAACGACACGAGCACTTCCTGCATTGACTGTGAGTGCCACCATAAAGGCTGAGAGCGTGAGCTATCAGGACTCATGTGGAAACTATACATACAGGAGAGACATAAGAAAAGACATCAAGGTATGCTCTCATTTCAACCCTCATTTCTGCTTCAGTGATGACTACAGACAGGCTACCGAGTTGTTCTACCCATCCTCTGTCTGTGTGTGTATGTATGTGTGGGTGTACGCACCTTCACTCACATTCGCCCAACGCCCTGCGCTCTCTCACATATATACACCTTGCTTCACCTGGCCAGTAAGCAACCAGAGAAGTCAGAAATCACGAGGAGCTCACTCCTTGACTCAAACTCTCCTTTAACAGAAAGAATCTATCACCCCAATTGTGACGAATGCTCCTGTAAAGCTTTTTCTCTTAAAAAAAAAAAAATCATTCCCCCATGTGGCGAAAGTCCCCTTAAAAGTTTTTTTTTTAAAAAAAAAAAAAAAAAAAAAAAAAAAGACTATCAGGAAGATAATCGAAGATTTCTCCATAGAATGATTGACATGTGTATTAGAAATTGACATATTTTCTACTACGAAATGTGAAGTGACATGTAAGCATCTTTGGAATGAGAATGCCTTCACTTTTCATGTGGTGGAAGTATGTATACCATTTTCTTTTTGCCTTTGATGTACAGTTGATGAAAGTGAAAGAATGAGAAGCCAAACAGAGTGTAATCTAAATATTATGAGCTAGAAGTAATTACATTTCAATTATCCACAACAGACTACCAGCTTCTAAATCAAATTCGAGATAAATAAATATGGTTCTAACATAATTTCATATGTTAAAACTGCAGACACTCATGTATCCTAGCACTTTGTTATTAACATTAAATGATAATATAAAACATCTCAGATCCTAAAATAAAACAAATAAGAGATATTCTCTCTCAGTGTTTCATAATACAGCATTTTAGAGTCTACAATGTGGCATATTTAACATGTATATTTTGATATATAACGGGAATTCTCCACAAATAATTCTGGAAAAAAAATTTCTGTCCAATTACAAAGAAATACTTAGATTAAATAAAAACCTTTCCTACACCCATATAAATACTGAGTTTCAAGAAGAGGCTACTATTTCCTGGCAAACAGTTCAAGTTTAATCAAGAAAAACACAGCTCAGTAAGATGAAGAGATAAGGAAAAATTATAGGAGTCCTAGTTCTCTACTGGACTGTATCAAGAATACGGGTTCCTTAGAGAGCCCCATCTGTTCATCCCTATTTAAATGAAGTAATAAACACAATGCAAAACAGTAGCAAATCTTTCGTTGGCCTTCTATTCCAATTCCATCTCTCCAGATCTCTCAGGGGCTGCAGTAAACCCTGAGGTCTGAGAGTTACTTTCAGTCTTTCTCTTGGGAATTGAGAAAGGCTCTTCCATTGAAGGAAATTCAATTCCATCCAGATGACTACTCGAGAGGTGCCCTGAGGGGCACCAACAATTAGCTCACAGATCTAAGGATACTTCACACCTCTAAGCTTCTCATGCCCATGAATTGGCACTGCCAGTTCATGCAACAGCCAAGTGCACGGGGTGGCCTATCAGCCCCCTGCTTCCCGAGCATCTGCTTCTTGGAAAGCTTGGGTTGCCAGAGGACCGCTAACCCCTCAATTATACAGGACAGTAGTGTCAAAGCTCACAGGCCCGGAAAATACACACAATGATAGTGATAGCTGGAATGTCACCACTGTACTGGCCACAACTGCTCCATATCTAATAATTATATACATTTGGTACAGTATAATAAGTCTCTAAGCACTACAGAAGGCATGTTTGTTAGACAGATAGACAGACGTGTGTCCAGCTAGTCAAATCACCTTGCCTTCCACGTGATAACTTCAAGACTCTAAAACAACTGACTGACAAGATTTGGCCAAGACTCAAAAGCTGGGGCAGGGAACCTTGTTGCCTGTCTGACATTAACCACAAAAGCCTTTAGGAGCCAAACTAATTAGAGGCCCTTCAATTACATTTGCTAATTGAATGGATAAGCAAAGACAGCATGGATCAGTGAAAGGAACACTAATTTGGGAAGCCACAGACCCAGATCTAGTTACAGCTCAGCCACTAAGTCATGTGTGATTTTGTGCAAATTACTTAACCTCTCTGGCTTCAGTTTCTGAATTTACAAAATAAGAATAGTGATTTGGGTTTTCTTTAAGAGTTTCTATCTCCAAACAGAAAGGAAATTTTGGCAAAGAAAATTTTCACGTTTAGTACCCTTAAGTTTTAGGAAGGTATAGTCTCCGTGGAAAAGGGCTGACAGGACAAGAAACATGTGCAATGACTCAGCAGAAACACACAGCATCAACAGGCATCTTCTACACCTCCACATCTGTGGACGGTCGCTGACCTGGCTGACTCTGCATGGCTCTGCTCTGACCATCACGGCCATTTCAAAAAGACCTCTTGCTAATTCTAACTGTCTCATTCTTATGCTATTATGAATTAAGATGAATCTACCTTTCCATTACTTCAATTTTGACCAAAGGAGATTGGTTCCCTTGGGTATCACGATATCTATGGTTTTTAAAAGTTTTTGCAGTCAATTTCTCTGAATTTAGATTAATCTAAATGCTGGCACACATCAATGGCAGGTGTGCAATACAAAGAGTAGAAGACTGGATAGATTAAACACAAAATCTGCTTTGCTGGATGAGAAGGAGGAAGGATGGGGGCATCGGAGCCCACAGTAATCTGAAGTAATTGAACCTCCTTTATACATATCCATTGGAAGGAGACAACTGTTAACTAGTTGCTTTATATAAAGAGAAACATCCCACTTGTCTCTACAGTCACACAAATCAAGCTTAGCCCTGCTTCCAAGTAATTGGGTAAGAGAAACTTGCAAAGAAACGAGATGAACATGACCCTGGTTCAACTTGCTACTTGGTGTTCTTTAATCTTTCCAAGTAGAAAAGTATACTGTCACTTCAAAATTATACTACACTTGAAAAACTGACAAAAAACAGTTTGTGCCTACATCTTGAAACATTTGGTCAACAATGATGGAGGCTACTTCAGCAAGAGGTTTTCAAAGTTCTCATTTAACAAGACGTGAAGGGATGCCAGATTAGACCCCAAGGGAATTACTTAACCAGACATGCTCAGCCTTACAATCGAGGAATGATGGGGTGGCTTCCAAGTTTTTAAAGAGAAAACAAAAGAAAGTCTCAAATTAAGCCTAGTTCAACCAGAAAACTCAGGCAGAAATGGTGCAAGACTCTCAGCAGAGCAGCTGCATCTCCAAAGAAATTCCTGGACAATAAAAATAAAAATGAAGCCCAAGTCACATGCCCTTGATGGTACCGCTTATGAAGAGAAATCGGTATCTTCTGCAAAATAAAAGTGAGGTGGAAGGGATGGTACAGAATATATTAAGCAGGGATGCTGTCAAATCATCATCATCTAGTTTGGTTTTAATTTGTATCATCATTCTTTCATTTTAAAATGTCTATAATTCTCTTCCAAAGCATTCTGGACTCAGTGACTCGGCCAAGGCAGTCGTATGTTTCTATGTTAGGAGTGATGACTGGGGTGAAATGTGGTACACACAAAAACCTTAAGAACGGTAGTAATAGTAGTAATAGCAGTTATAGCACTTTCTATGCGTCAAGTTCCCTAGGACTAAGAGCAAGGTACTATTATTATCCCCACTTTATAAGATGAGAAAATTTAAACAGAGGTGAAATAATCTGTCTGAAGTCACACAGCCAGTACATGGTAGAGCTCAGAATTGAACCCAGGCAGTCTGGTTCCAGGCTTTATGTTTTTAAACTACTACATTCACCATTTATTGATTTGTGATTTCTAATATATAAAGGCTTGATAATGGGTTACATTCTCAGAAAAGATGTTAAAATTTGAAATGATACATTATAGGTTAAATCTCAGTTTTCAATAGAAATAAGGATATAATAAAGAGATACTGAAAGAATACCCAAACTTTTTATGGAAATGACCACAAATAACATATTTCACCAATTATAAATGCCCTATTAAGAATAGGTTAACACTTAAAGCCATAAATATGTTAGTTAAATACAACCAGTCACTGTAAAACATATTTAACATGTCGAAGTTTTATTACATATACATATATATTTATTTATTTATTTATTTATTTATTTTTGGCAAGGCAACCCTTTGTTGACCTCATAGATTGCAATGACCTTGTCAGCTTACAACTCCTTAGTATTATTATTTTTTTTTTATGACTACAGTGCCTGGTCTTCCTAGGTGGTCTCCCATCCAAGTACTAACCAGGCCCAACCCTGCTTAGCACCCAAAATTAGATGGAATCAGGCTTGTTCTGGGTGGCATGACTGTAGACTTAACACGTCAAAGTTTTTATTCCCTTCAGAACCCATGTAGTATTTTTCCCTACTAGCTAGAGCTTGAAGAAAAATCTCCAGGGCTGGAAGATTCCAAAGCACCTCTTCACCCTGTAGCCGACTTGCACGTGGAGGGGAGGGAGGAGCCTGAGAAAAGCAGAGCCTTGGCAGACAGAAAGCAAGCTGCTTACATCTGCCAAAAACGCAGCTGTGCCTGGGTTCAGATCACTCCCAACTCTTCAGTTATGAGACAATAAATCCTCAGTATTTGCTTTTAAAAAAAGAAAAAGAACTTCATCAAGATGTCCAAAGTTCTTTAGAACCAGTTGATGGCTTTTTGACCCAAACATGCCTCTCTGGTACTATCTCTCCTTGAAAATGTCCCACTAAAAACACAGTAGACATTAGAAATCAGCCAGCCAGGGGTTCTGCCATCTTTGGGAGGAAAAAAAAAATGTTTTCTTCAGCATCCTTGACATAGTAATATTAGGGGGACATCTGTCCTTAAAATGTAAGTATCAAACTCAAATAAATTCTGAATTTTTGAACACTTACTCCTTTTATTACACTATTATGCACAATGGAAAGAAGTTTCAAAGTTTTCACCTACATTTTTCTACTCCATCCCACACCTCGTCTTCACCTGGTAGTAGTAGGATGAAACTCATTTTTTCTTTTATCCAACATTTTTTAAAACTAAATATAACCATGAAATAATACTGATGTTTTAATATATCAGGATTTATTCATCCAAATTAATGTTATCTTTTAAGACAGTGCTCTTAGGAAATCCCACTTGTTCAAATGACATTGCCACTTTTTGGAATGTTTAAGCTGCCAGCATAAACAGTTTATCAACAAACTTTTCAGTTTATTAGGACATGATACTTCCCTTCAGGCCCAAAGTTTTTTACCCTTTATCCTTCTCCCTTCATTCATCTAAGTTTCACATTCTCCTACTCTCCACTTCTGTTATTATAATCAGTGCTCAGAGGGCCTCTTAAAGTCAGAGATGTGAGGGAGGTGGGATGTGGGAAAAAGGGTTCTGCCTCCCAGGCTTGCTGCTTCAGTGTGAACCACACACAAAACTTTTCCCAAGGGTGAGAAGTGCAGACACAAGCTAAAACAAGTCTTCATTCTTCACCAACTTGGGAAGGGCAACTACCCAGAACCCACTCACATATCTCAAGGAAAAGGGGGAAAGAGGAAAATCTAATAACTGAGTCTGTGTCCTAGAACCTTCTTTATTTTCAGGAATCTGAGAGATCTTGTCTCCACGACTTTCATTTCAGACCATCATTTGTTTGCAGGTGAGCAAAGATTATACACAATATTGATGTAGCTCCCTACCATAAATGAAATGACTTTCAACAGTTACTTATTTTTCCCTCCTCAAAAACCATTTCAGCATTTTATTATAGTCAAAATACAATTTCAGTAGAAATTTCCTTGTAATATTTAGTCTTGCCACATCTGGCTCAAACTGTTTTATTCTCCACAGCACTAGGTGGACTTCTGGACACATGGTACTTACTCAACCTATACCTGTTGACCTAAGTAAATATCTCTAGAGGCTTCCACTTTTAAAGAAAATTTCTTCTTAATCCCTGTTCTTCATCTGGATAAAGGCTTTTTATTCTGATATCTGGCTAAATGTCTTTAGGGAGAACTTCCCTAACTGCCTTCTCACCTAATATAATGCACATTTTACTAAAAACTGATGAAACTCTTTTTCCTTAGACTTACCACAATTTGTAAGCTTTGCTGAACTGGTGGTACAGTATCAGTATTCAGAGACTGTGTGGGTATAAGCAGCCACAACACTATTCTGAAAAGTTCCAAGATGATACGCATATCCTCATACACACTGCTGCCATGCCCATGTGACATGCCCATGGGATGGAAGGAGTTAGAGAAGACTCGGTTCTGAAAATGGCCTCTAAGTTGCCTAAACCTGCTCTTTACGTAGGCATTGCATTTCTCAGTATTTATCTCAAGTCTATAATCCAGAAGTTTACTGTTTGATTTTTTCTCACCTTTTTCTATATTTCTCAGGAATTTTTAGTATTCTCCCAGTTCTAAAATTACATTCAACTCTCAGATACCACTCTACAACTTGTACAAGAATTTCCTTCATCTCAAAAAAACAAAACTCTAAATTCAATTATTAATACATGGTCTCATATATATTATGTATATAATAAGATACTATATATATATTTATATATATGTAATTTACAATTAGGTTTATAACTTCATTGGGTATGCTCTCTAAGAAGCTGTCACTTATTTGAATGTATATTCATTTTTAAACATCAAAATTTTAAGAAAAGACCTTACCTGTTCACCTGCATCTTGAAACTCTTTGCATGCATCAGGAAACACATCATAAATAATGAGTGGATAGCCATGTTTCATGAGATTTTTTGCCATTGGATTCCCCATGTTGCCTAATCCAACAAATCCAACTGGAGTCTTTGAGGCCATTGACCTAGAACACACTGATTTCAATGCATTACTTTCAACAGGAGCAGGTAGCATTTTTTACTGTGAACACTCATTTGACATTAGTAAGTCAACCGTTATTTTTTTCTACCCATCTCCCCACCCTCTCCCCTTTTGCAACTATCAACTTGTTCTCTGTATCTGTGGGTTGGTTTAGTGAACTGATCTTTAGATGTTTTCTATTTTTAAAATATTGAAAGGCTAGTTTTAAACGAATGACCTAATCATATTTAAGGATGTCAACAATGTGCAGCAGACTAACTTTCAATTATTTAGTTCTCCAGGAAAAAAATCATAAATATTTAAGCAATCTCTTCTGTTTTCTACCTCTAGAATATCCCTTTACCATAAACAATAAACTTTAAAATGTTATCATTTATAAAATATCTATTATGTACTTTACCTATTATGTGACATATTCTATATTCCTCATATCTGTATTATCTTCTTTAATAATATGTATTTAAAAAGCTGAAAGTATTCAATAAAACCTCTATCTTGGACAAGGTCCATGAATAGAAAAGTTTTTTACCTTCCACCTCCACATTTATAGAAACCATCACCTCCAATGGTATAAAAACGAAAACAAAAACAATCTTAATACAATGTTAACCCAGGAGAATGTGTTTCAACCAAAAGTCACCAGTTTATAAATGCGGTTTTAGGAGGAGGGAGACACTTCCACAGGCTTTACATGACAAGAGTAACAATCTCAGGACCTTGGGCTAGCAACCTCATGCACTTTCAGAAAAGAGGCACTTCCATTTACAAGGGGAAAAAAATCGTTCCTAAAAAAAGCTGTATACTGGTTTTATTGGATTTTCTTCTTTTTTGCAAAAGGCTTTTTGAAATCACACTGTAGGCTTTGCATTACCATGAAAATAACATTAGATAATATTTCTGTTTCTAGATGTAGAACTCCATTCAACAAATATGTATTGCATGAAGTCCTATGACAGAGCTCAGAGACATAAGCGAGTTATGAGCCTCGCCCTCAAAAAGCTCAGTCTAGTGAGAAGAGCAGTAGCTCCACTTGCCTCTTCCCCTATCACTTCCCCCGTATATATTTTCTTTTTCTTTCAAGAACTCCAGTTTTAAAACCATGCAGTGCACCAACTAACCATTGTCACTCTTTTTAAGTTTCAGGTCTTCTCAACTCATGGGTCCCTATTCTTCCTTGAACTTAGTCTAAATGCAATGAGATTTCCTAAAAGCAAATTATTTGAAACCCTAATGCTTAATAGGGCTCTTCTTGTGCACGCGTGCGCGCGCGCACACACCCACACACACACACACACACTCAAAAATCAAAAAAAATTTTTAAAAGCATATTTCTTTTTAACTTGATCACCTCTAACATTTCCATTAAATATGGGTGTTATTCTCGTGCCACATCACCTTACTAGCGCTTAGTTTAACAGACTGGGCCATGCCATCCTGAACGTGCCCAATCTCATCCGATCTCGGAAGCTAAGCAGGGTCAGGCCTGGTTAGTACTTGAATGGGAGTCCACCTAGGAAGACCAGGTGCTTGTAGGCGTTTTACATACTGGGTATATAACAGAAGTCCTGTGTCTGACTTTCTAGTCCACAAGAAGCTCAATGATGGTCAATGATGATGATTCTTGGTCAGTAGAACAAGAATCAGAGGAGGGTTGTACCAACCAGAAGACTATAGTAGCTTCGGAAATGTTGACAGTCTAGCAATTTCTGGTGATGAGATCTCAGAAGAGCTGAAGTAGAGCGCTGACATCATTTGCTAAAGTTGAGGTCAAAAATAATAAGGCTCAGATTCTGGATGGGCCAATATGAAAATCAATGAAGATAAAATCTTTAATGAAAAGCTCAGTTCTCTTCATTTCATCTTTGCTTGTGGCAAAGTTAGAAAAAGGGTAGTATAATTAAATAAATCCGATGTCAGAAAAGAGGTTATTTACTGACGGTGATAATATTTAAGAATTTCTCTGAATTTAAAAGACCTAGATTCCTAACCAGGCGAGGTCAATTCTTAGATGTACACCCTTGAACTAACAAGTTACTTAACTTCTCTAGACATTTTTATCAGCAAGAGTAACTAGTTTAGAAGACTACTCGAGATAATACAAGTAAAGTATTAAACAGTGCATGACACGTGATAGTCAATAAGTATTTCCTATTTTTACTATCAAAAAGTAGCACTGGGGCACAAGTCCTATGCCAAATGCCACTTTTTTGCTTAGCAGGTTAGAAGAGCCAGGGTGTTAGAAGAGAGAAAGGCTTCTTTAGGTGAATGCCCTGTATCCGAGGAAATACAGCTTTTAGTTAAGGTGATGCATCAGAAAGCATGCTTGCATAATATAGAAGAATATGCTCCTATAAGGGTGAAAATTCAAATGAGTATAATAAAATCATTACCCTAAACACTTTTCAAACTTCAATAATGCATCTTCCTTTAAGTCACATACATCAACATGTATAAATAGTAGAGTTTGACCAGAACTAAAATCAAGATGGCAGAAAGTCAACACAATACAAAGGTGACATTGATTGATAAAGAAACTAGTTAGAAAATTTGACAAAGTTAGTCTCTAAAATTACAGATTTACAGATTATGTCCTCTTTCTAGAATGGGACATGGGTAAAGTTATCCATATTGTAGTATCATTAAGTGCTACCAAAAATAAGGCTCTTCTAAGTTTCAAAATGCAAAAATTGGTAATAGGTTAAACATTTTACATTTCCAAAGATTTTCTTCCTTAATCAAAGCAATGCATTTCATTGTAGAAAACAGGAAAATACAAAAAAGTATAAAATCATAGGGAAAAGTTAATCTCACTACACAAAAATAACCAGTCTTTTGAATGCATTCTTTTCATTACATTATGAGATTCTATTGTAAGATACTTTTTATCCTCTCTTATCATGAAACATTCTATTTTCTTAATATTAAGAGTTACTAAACTAAGGGTGGTGACTTACTCTATAAAGGCCTTTATTGTTTGAGTCAAGTTATTTTAGAAATAAATATATTTCACAAGGTTAAGGTCAATTTTTGGTCTCAGGGTCATGTGCATCTTTTCAGAGCTTCAACCCTAGAAGCCTATGTAAAGGGGGAAAAAAATACCATTACACATTTTATTTATGCTATGTGTTGTTTTGAAAGGAGATTTCTTACACATGAAAAAGGCCAATAAAAAAGTTTTATTCTCATTTCTGTACATAATGTTGGTTAATTTTCCAATTCCACCTTTGATCAAGTGGTCACGTTAAGATATGATACAAAGTATTATTCCACATACATGTTAGTGAGTCACAATGACTGTAGAGGGCCTAATCTGTAAATTTTATCTGTATAAAGAAGTCTGAAATTAAATTTAATTATCTTCTAAGATAAGCTATAAAACTTACTTTCATTAAATGATGAAATAGTAATATATGTATAGTTTAATACTGATCATTTTTCTAATTCTTTTTTGATGCTTTTAAATATTTTAAAATTAAGATGTGCTATTAACTGGCAACTTTCAGTTCTTTTTTTAAATAGTAAATAACTATGTGGATCTTTATGATAGAAATATCTTATACTATGGAGACAAACAGCCCACAGAATTCAGAACACTGATATTACTATTTGAACATGGTTCTTTTGCTCTAGACTCCAAACTTGCACATAGACTTTTTTTTAACTCTAATGCCAAAAAAGTTAACACTTCTGTAGTAAACTAATATTAACAGAAACATTTAAAACAATTCCATAGTAAAAACAATTCAAGTGTTTTAGATAATCATCACAAAAAAGAACTGTTTAAAATTTATCATAAATCTACATTCATACAATATCTTTGGGTCAAAGAACCTAGAGAAGATTACATGCCAAAGCAATCTAACCAGCATTGTGGAACAACATTCCAGCTTACATAGGCAACTATTACAGCCTTGGGCTTCATACTCTTCTATCATGAATTGTAAGAACTTTCAAAACTCTAAAGGGTGAATCAAAAGTTCATTATAATATCATTCGATCACCTTGTAAAACCTCTAAACAGCACATATGTCTTCCTTGGTTAATCAAAACGGAAAGAATTGCACATTCATGTGAAAACTGGTGCCACACTACTGTGGAAAAGTGACTGATCAATTTTAAAGTATCTCCGACGAGGCATTTTCCTCGCTCAAGAAATGTAGCTCAAACAATGGTTAGTTACACTTTTAGCAGTTTCTGTGAGTTTGTATCCTGTTACTGTGATTAACAGACATCTGTTCTCTTGCATCACAGGGGGACATAAGTTTCAGCTGTATATTTTAACAGTAGGGCGCATATATATTGACATTGTGTGTTCACCTTCCATAGTTAGATTTCTTTCTTGTCACCACATATTTGACCCCTTTTATCCCATCTACCTACCCCCTCA
The DNA here is from genome assembly GCF_000325575.1 of Pteropus alecto. Lineage (NCBI taxonomy): Eukaryota > Metazoa > Chordata > Mammalia > Chiroptera > Pteropodidae > Pteropus > Pteropus alecto. The sequence goes on from NW_006436282.1 coordinate 19,797,674, forward strand.
TCTGTTCTCCTGCATCACAGGGAGCCTGGCCTTCCCAAGCCAGAGAGGAAATTCACTCTTCTGCTTAGCTTTTACTGAGAGGGAGGAAGGGGGCTGTTAAAATTTCTCTGAATTTAAAAGACCTAGATTCCTAACCAGGCGAGGTCAATTCTTAGATGTACACCCTTGAACTAACAAGTTACTTAACTTCTCTAGACATTTTTATCAGCAAGAGTAACTAGTTTAGAAGACTACTCGAGATAATACAAGTAAAGTATTAAACAGTGCATGACACGTGATAGTCAATAAGTATTTCCTATTTTTACTATCAAAAAGTAGCACTGGGGCACAAGTCCTATGCCAAATGCCACTTTTTTGCTTAGCAGGTTAGAAGAGCCAGGGTGTTAGAAGAGAGAAAGGCTTCTTTAGGTGAATGCCCTGTATCCGAGGAAATACAGCTTTTAGTTAAGGTGATGCATCAGAAAGCATGCTTGCATAATATAGAAGAATATGCTCCTATAAGGGTGAAAATTCAAATGAGTATAATAAAATCATTACCCTAAACACTTTTCAAACTTCAATAATGCATCTTCCTTTAAGTCACATACATCAACATGTATAAATAGTAGAGTTTGACCAGAACTAAAATCAAGATGGCAGAAAGTCAACACAATACAAAGGTGACATTGATTGATAAAGAAACTAGTTAGAAAATTTGACAAAGTTAGTCTCTAAAATTACAGATTTACAGATTATGTCCTCTTTCTAGAATGGGACATGGGTAAAGTTATCCATATTGTAGTATCATTAAGTGCTACCAAAAATAAGGCTCTTCTAAGTTTCAAAATGCAAAAATTGGTAATAGGTTAAACATTTTACATTTCCAAAGATTTTCTTCCTTAATCAAAGCAATGCATTTCATTGTAGAAAACAGGAAAATACAAAAAAGTATAAAATCATAGGGAAAAGTTAATCTCACTACACAAAAATAACCAGTCTTTTGAATGCATTCTTTTCATTACATTATGAGATTCTATTGTAAGATACTTTTTATCCTCTCTTATCATGAAACATTCTATTTTCTTAATATTAAGAGTTACTAAACTAAGGGTGGTGACTTACTCTATAAAGGCCTTTATTGTTTGAGTCAAGTTATTTTAGAAATAAATATATTTCACAAGGTTAAGGTCAATTTTTGGTCTCAGGGTCATGTGCATCTTTTCAGAGCTTCAACCCTAGAAGCCTATGTAAAGGGGGAAAAAAATACCATTACACATTTTATTTATGCTATGTGTTGTTTTGAAAGGAGATTTCTTACACATGAAAAAGGCCAATAAAAAAGTTTTATTCTCATTTCTGTACATAATGTTGGTTAATTTTCCAATTCCACCTTTGATCAAGTGGTCACGTTAAGATATGATACAAAGTATTATTCCACATACATGTTAGTGAGTCACAATGACTGTAGAGGGCCTAATCTGTAAATTTTATCTGTATAAAGAAGTCTGAAATTAAATTTAATTATCTTCTAAGATAAGCTATAAAACTTACTTTCATTAAATGATGAAATAGTAATATATGTATAGTTTAATACTGATCATTTTTCTAATTCTTTTTTGATGCTTTTAAATATTTTAAAATTAAGATGTGCTATTAACTGGCAACTTTCAGTTCTTTTTTTAAATAGTAAATAACTATGTGGATCTTTATGATAGAAATATCTTATACTATGGAGACAAACAGCCCACAGAATTCAGAACACTGATATTACTATTTGAACATGGTTCTTTTGCTCTAGACTCCAAACTTGCACATAGACTTTTTTTTAACTCTAATGCCAAAAAAGTTAACACTTCTGTAGTAAACTAATATTAACAGAAACATTTAAAACAATTCCATAGTAAAAACAATTCAAGTGTTTTAGATAATCATCACAAAAAAGAACTGTTTAAAATTTATCATAAATCTACATTCATACAATATCTTTGGGTCAAAGAACCTAGAGAAGATTACATGCCAAAGCAATCTAACCAGCATTGTGGAACAACATTCCAGCTTACATAGGCAACTATTACAGCCTTGGGCTTCATACTCTTCTATCATGAATTGTAAGAACTTTCAAAACTCTAAAGGGTGAATCAAAAGTTCATTATAATATCATTCGATCACCTTGTAAAACCTCTAAACAGCACATATGTCTTCCTTGGTTAATCAAAACGGAAAGAATTGCACATTCATGTGAAAACTGGTGCCACACTACTGTGGAAAAGTGACTGATCAATTTTAAAGTATCTCCGACGAGGCATTTTCCTCGCTCAAGAAATGTAGCTCAAACAATGGTTAGTTACACTTTTAGCAGTTTCTGTGAGTTTGTATCCTGTTACTGTGATTAACAGACATCTGTTCTCTTGCATCACAGGGGGACATAAGTTTCAGCTGTATATTTTAACAGTAGGGCGCATATATATTGACATTGTGTGTTCACCTTCCATAGTTAGATTTCTTTCTTGTCACCACATATTTGACCCCTTTTATCCCATCTACCTACCCCCTCATCTGTTCTCCTGCATCACAGGGAGCCTGGCCTTCCCAAGCCAGAGAGGAAATTCACTCTTCTGCTTAGCTTTTACTGAGAGGGAGGAAGGGGGCTGTTAAGAACTCAATTCTCCACCCGCTGTTTTTTTAAGCAAAGATTTTTTTTCATTCCAAGGCTTTTTTTTTTTTTTAATCCTGAGAATGCTTTTGCTAAACAGTGCACTGTTGCAACTCTCAAACTTTTAGAGGAAGACAATGGGAGTGTACCCACAAATCAACCAATTTTCCAGTTAAAGAGGAATCCTGGTAGAAGGTGCAGGAATTAGGAAGAATCAGGGACTAACTTTCTAGATCCTTCTGGGATACCCCAATTCACTTGCCCAAGGGGCCTCGAGTTGTTCATTTGAAAAATGAAAAAGATTAGATCCCTGTGGATCCAAAAACTCTCCCTTCCTAAACGATAACCTATAATGGTAATGGGGTGAGGGAGGGAGGGTAGCTTCAGGTCACAATTTTGAGGACGTTTTAAGTGGTGTGGTTAATTAGTGAGAAAAGTGACATCTTCAAGTAGCACAGGTACAATGTAAAGGGGAGAGGAAGCCCGCCTTGAGGGTCAAGGATGACTTCAAACTCTGCTGGAATGACTTATCACTTGGTTTGTATTGACATCACTTGTGTAAAACCATCTTGTACGATTATGGTGGTTAAAAAAAAAAATTCGGCCCTGTAGTGAGGGCGCGCCCACCCACGGTGCACCCTAAGGACGCTGAAAGGCCAGCGCTTCGAGGCCAGGGGTCGCTGGGATGGGTGCGAGATCACTCAGGGTGTACCCTGAGGCTGGGCCCTCCACTTGTCCTCGCACCCCTAACTAACTCCAAAGAAGCACGCCCCGAACCCCAATAGTCCTCCCTTTACCCCAAGGTCTTCCCAGCCCTACCTAAGTTCCGAAAAGGGCGCTGACCGCCATTCATCTGGATCCGGGGCGAAGGTATTGGGGGGACGCACTAGTGTCGTGAGCGGCAGCCGCAGGAGACGCCAGGCCTTGGGACCAGCCAAAATGTTGGGTTCTAAGCCCCGACCCAACCGCAGCGCCTCCCATAAAAAAGACCTGTTCAGCCGTCACAGCGCGAGAAGCGGGCGGCCGGAGGAAGGACGGGGGAAGAAGGCGCGAGGTCCTTACCCGCTGCAAGGCTGGCCGCTGCCGGCCGCTGCCCGCGGCGCCAGTACCAGAGGCCGCAGGCGGCTCCACGGAGCCGTAAGGAGGCTGCCATGCTGCCCCCGCCCCGCCTCCCCGCAGTGACCTCCGCCGCTCCCGGCTCGCCCACTGACCGCGCGTGTGCGCAGCGAGGCAGGGAGGCACCGGTACGGCACGGCAATGCGCCGCGCGCGCGCACGCTCGGCCTTTCGGCGAGGATCCGCCTGGCGGCACAGGGGCCGTCAATCGCCTTATGGACAGGAAGCCGACCAATCAGGACTCCCAGGTCCTCTGCCCTTCACGAACCACCAATAGGAGGCGTCTCGAATCCGCTTATCAGGCGCCCTGGACCCGCCCCCAAGCTCCGCCCCCGTGTGCAGACTGCCAGAGAGATCCTCCTTGTTTACCAAAACGCAGGGGGCGTGTGGGAGGCAGGGGCTGTCACTCATTGCAGCCTTCTCCGAGCACCTGACCACCCTCCCCCCTCAGGACCGCCCCCTCGGAGGGTTTAACTGCGTGTGTTCCACGCCTCCCCCCCGCAAGCAAGTACTAAACTTTGACTTACAGCTACTGCTGCAATTTTTAGGCGGGAGAAGAAATTCCCAAATTTTCTAAGTATGAGACCTGTTTTTAACTTCAGTAGTACGTGGGTCTCCTAATGTTAGCATTTGTATTGTTAGTGTCTGTTCATTGACAAACAATCAAAATTCTACCGTAAATGCAATAACTTTTAAATTCAATCTATTTTATGTAATGCAATAGTTTCTTCAGAAATTTGAAAAATAGGAAAACAAATTGGTAACATTGTTCTCGTTGAAGGGTAGAATTACTAGGAACTTACACTCTCTATTCCCGTATATATCCAGTACATATTTCTCTAATGTTCGAAAATTCTGATCCGTTAGTTCGAAAACTAAACGCAAATGAAAGTCTAGGAAGTATATATGTGTGTATGTCAGAGAGATTTATTCATTCTTCTGTCTGTGTTCAATTTACATATTTGAATCCCAACTCTTGGCGATAATTGCAGGACTTCCCATTCCCACTGACCCCATCAAAGGGTGGGAGCTATGGAGACACCAAAGCAAGACTTGGAAGCCTTTTCAGAAGGGTAGTAAAACAGAAAAGAGAGTGAAGAGTGGCTAGGACAATAGGAACCCTAGGGAACCCACCCCACCCCAGTCAAAATTCATTTTATTTATTCATTTGCTTAGGTTGTGCTCACCTAACCTTTTAATCTAAGTAGTAGAATCAACAGATTTGATTTTGACCCTTTTTTCTCTAACTAGTCACTTAGGAAGTTGGAAGTGCCTACAGGAAAAAAAAAAAAAATCGAATAATTTCCAAGCAGGCTATCTCTGTGCTGGGCGTGCTGGCAGTGTTTCCAGGAGCTGGTACAGAGTGCAAAGCTCCTATTTGTAACTGGTACAAAAGCAATTCCCTTGTTTGGCTGTGTCTCCGCCTGAATGCTCTACTCCACACCAACCAAAAAGAAAGATGAAAGGGAAGAAAAAATATCATTTTCACTATTGGGACAGTCTCCTAGATTTGGTTCCCCACCCAGATCCATTTATTAGTTTCTGGAGCATTTTCTACCTGACCCTCTCTTCCTGGTTTATTTAGGTTTTAACTGAAATAGACCGGCAAGCAATAAATGTAGCTCTCCCGAAAGGTTTCTGTAATTAACTGCTGAAATGCCACCTGCCTTTCAACTATGTCAACCTACACAGCAGAGCTATTACAACACAAGACAACATATCAATTGATCTCCCAGCTCCTAAAGTTTATATCCCCGTCGTCCTGAGATTTTATATCCAATCAGATTGTTTTTGTCATTTTTATTGTGAGCTACTGTTTTTGTTTCTCTAGGTTGTTTATAGGGCTCTTTTCTTGAAAATTAGTATTGCTTTAGAAAATGCTGCCTCTTATGAAGTGTTCTCTTAGGACTCCAAGGGGAAGGAAAAGGAAGAACTCAAAAAGAAGAAAGAGTAGGCAGAACTAAAGCTGGGCATGAGATCTTTTTAATTTTCTCTCTCTCTCTCTCTCTCCCCCTCCCTCCCCCCGCTTTACTGATGTGATTGCTTTGAAAAGGGAGTAAACAGCATTGAAAGTTTGATTCTATTTGCTCAACCAGGACCAGGGGAAAAGTCACAATTTCTCCATATCCCTACATCACACATCATCTTAATATCTTCTCAGAAGCCCTATATTGACTTGTAAATTAAGGGTCTGAGATTTTCATAGTTTATCATAAGCATTATGATTTTTAAGTAATTATTACTATTCGAAGGTGCTTGCAGATATTGTATGTGCAAAGGCAGTTACTGCCAATGGTTGGCTTTATTTGATTGTCTTCCTAATATCTTTGTTTGAAAGGCACTGCAACTTCTCTCTAAGTCTGTGCCACTAGTTTTGATTGAAATTGTGTCTCAGTACATTATATATTTTAATTTCTAGTTAACAATTAGAGTTGACGTTCAATCTTATTTTCTATTAGTTTCAGGTATACAGCATAGTAGTTAGTCATAAAGTGATCCCCCCAATTAGTCTAGTTCCCACCTAGCACTATACATAGTTATTACAGTAGTATTGACTATATTAATGCATTATAGTCTCTTCACTTCTGCTTCTGGCAAAATAGAATAGATATATTTTTCTTTATCCCTCCCAATAAGTACAACTAAAAACTCTGGACATTGCATATAAAGCAGGAGGAGAAAAGAAGGCATACCAGCTAGATACCTCAGGACCAAAAGAAGAACACAGTGGTAAGTTCTTGGGTTTTCATTTAGCCTTATATTCCCATACTGGGTACTAGAGAAGCTGAAAACTGGAAACCCCAAAATGCCTAGAGGCACAGACAAACATGCCTCAGGAAAAGGCTATTCTCTCCAGCCAAAGACGAAAAAGGGGCAGCCTACCAAGACAGATGACTTTTAGAAAATAATCACTCTAGACAGATACAACACAATCAAAACCTATGGCCCCACACCCACCATGCCAGCAAAGGCTGAGTGAGAAGCCTAGATCTGCACATCAACCAGGCTATAATGAGATACCCCAACATCCTAACACCCCAAACTCCTACTCCTTAACCCCGCTGGTGTTAGAGAGCCAGGACTTTTATCCTCGCTGCTCGTGGTCGTGAGTACCCATCTACACACGTGCTGAACCCCCATCCTTAAGGTGTCATTGGAGATCAGACAGGGAGCCTGGACATCCACCCTGCCTGACAGTAACGAGACACGCCTCCCTCTCCCTGCTGGGCTGGAATCAGAGGAGGGGCCTAGTGGAGAGTCCTCAGGACTTTCACCACTGTCCAGTGTTAAGGAGGCCACCCCTCCCCACAATGGTGCCGGGCCACATGAAGAACAGTAACCCCTACCTGGCATTAACAGAAATGGTGCTCCCTCCGTTCCCTCCCTTGCCAGAGCAGTGTCAGGAAAAGGCAGCTAAAATAGACAGTTTAAATAAGATCCAGAGAGGCATAGTACCCGAAATATCCATGTTTTAATAGAAAATCATTCATCACACCAAGAACCAGGAATATCTCTAAATGGACCAAAAAAAAAAAAAAAAAAGTCAGTACCAAGGTGACAGAGAAGTTAAAATTATCCAAGATTTTAAAGCAGCCATCAGAAATAAGTTTTAATGAGCAATTAGAACACACTTAAGTGAAAAAAAAAAAATCTCAGCAAAGAAACAAAAGATATAAAGAAGAAATAACTAGAAATGTTAGAACTGAACAGTCTTTTGAGAAGTCTACATCATCTGCTAGTTTTCCATGTACTGTTAGCCTCAGCTTTCGTGCTTTGCGTCTCAACACATTCTGTAATGTCAGGTGTATCTAGGGGTTCCAACTCTTAACTTTTAAAGAAAGAAAACCAAATAAAAAATTATTCACATTCAGGTCTTCCTCCAGTGGGTTCTGCATATCACCTCTTGTGTCGAGGGTCCCCAAGACCACCCTTAGGTTTAGATTCACTAGAATGACTCGGGACTGAGCATATAGTCACACTCTTGGCTGCAGCAAAAAGACACAAAGTCTTGAATGTAGTGGGAGCCTCCTCAGACAGAACTATTCATAGATTTTGGATTTTGCAGCCTCTGACCGCACATTCACTAGCCTGTGTCTGGCTATCCTCTAGAGCAGCACCATGCAAAAGAAATACGTTGCAATTTAAAATTTTCTAGTAGCCACATTTTAAAAGAGTAAAAAAAAAAAAAAAAAACCAAGTGAAATTGATTTTAATAATATACATTATTTAACCCGGCATTTAAAATGTTATCATTTCCTTATATAATCAGTATTAAAAGTTATTGATGAGATCTTTTACATTCTTTTTTTTATGCTAAATCTCCAAAATTTGTGGTCTATTTTATTTTATATCCAGGTCTGTTTTGTATTTACAGCACATTTCAATTCAGACCAGCCACATTTCAAGTGCTCAGTAGCCGAATAAAGCCAGTGGCTACCAAATTGGGCAGTGCAGCTCTAGAGAAAGGCCAAAAAGTCACTCCGCTTCCAGCTGGAAACTGTAATGTACCCTACCTCTGGGTATTCATTTGCAATAGAGGTCTCTGCCTCCAATGCCATTGTCCCAAGGAAATACCAGGGCAGGTGCCCTGATACACGCTCAGAAGTTTCACACAGACTAATGCAAAACGAACTTAATTACTAGGGTAGAAAAGCAGCTCCTGGCCATGGAGTCCATCTTCAACTCCTAAAGATCCACCTCAAAAAACAAACAAACAAACAAAAACCTAGCACTCTTAGTAAGTTCACCACGAAGCCCTAAGCAGCTATGGGCCCCTAGAAATTAAGACCAGATGCTTAATTCTTCCAACGGGTAATTTTTACCCATTTACCAATAAATTGAGACCAAGAAGGCAGAAAGCTACTCCATCCCAGATCACCATTCAAAAAGCCCTGTAGTCCTGCAATCTCACGAGGATTAGCAAACCTCATCCAGTGACGCCAAAAGAAAATCCCTACATCTGTCAATGCTTGGCTGAACTCTGGGATCCCCTGACAGTCAGTACATAAGTGTGAACTGGGAGTAAAGGAGGCCTCCAGTGCACCGGCAACCAGTTACATGTCCCGGCAGACGAGGCCTGGATCCAGGCCTTTCTGCTGTGCCAGGATGCAAACTGAAAAGGCCACTGGGGCCTTTACAAGAGAGCCGATTTGATTCATTAGGGACTCTAATAGTCCCATGTGCAATATAACTTCTTTCATTAGTCAGACAAATGCAAAGGATACCCTTAGCCAAAGGATAAATCTGTGATTCCCAATGAGCTATTACTCCTTTTCCTGTGCTCTAAGCCTGCTAGAGGACACTGTCATGCAACTTAATCATACACCTTCCTTTTTTTCTGGGTCTGCCTTAGGATTGATGGGGCTGTTGATGAAGATAGTTTATGTATCACCCGTACCTGCTCACACTTGGCACTGGACATTCTACCATGTAACTGCAAGACGTGCCTGCTACCATATACCTGCAAAATACGGGAACAGTACAAACCACCAAATAGGTTCCTCTCCTCTTGAGGGGCCTCATACTTGTAACCCTTCCATAGGCATTTCAAATCCAGGTCTACTTCCCATCACCACTGACCTCATAGCTAAGGATCCATGAATGGAGTACTAGAATATTTCAGATTTAGGCCATCTTCTTAAAAGAGCAGTAAACCTTAATAAAGCAATCTTCACACTATGGAATTTTTATGTAACCCCATTCAACCAGCATTTAAAATACCCACTACAATTATAGGTTTCACTCCAAATAATTCTCCATTACTCACTTCAATCACCATTCCAGCAACCTACCTAGAAGAGTTCCATGCAGTCCAAGAGACCCTTCAGGCCTTTTGAGACCTAAAAGATTAGGCTCTGAAGTCTAAAATGTGGCCAAGTAATAATTATTTTGCAGATGGCGCCTGTGGAATTTTCAACTTTACTTGCATTATGCAGCCCTTAGGGAATATCATCTTTTGCTGGGTGTGCTATGAAAAACAAATAAGCCAGGATGTTCACAGTTACTGTTCCTTCTCTTGAGTACCAATATTTACTCTAAGTTGGTGTAAGAGAAACAGAATGTCCATGGTAATTTTAATTTGATCCTGTTTTTAGCAAGGAAAGATTCTGTTGCTTATTTGTCAGGCGGTTTTTTTTTTTTTTTTTTTTTTTTGCTGCTTTCTGTAACCTTTATATTGTTTCTTTGTAGTCAATCATTAATGAGGGAAAATTAAACCTAATGAATTCTGCTTTGGAGTTTATAATTATTGTACCTTCATCATAACAATCATTATTCTATATTCCCTCCAAGCTTGACATTCTTGAAGGATATAGTTCTATTCCCCCAAATAGTGTATCCTAAGTAATAGGATCACCTAACAAATGATCTATTCTATACCAGGTGGGAGAGCTTCCTGTTAAGTATATCTTTTCAAAGGCCATATCATGATCATTGTTACCAGGCTTTAGTCTGTTTATTGCCACAAAAGAGAAATTAGTTTTCTTTGACTTAATTTTATGAACTAGGATAATTTTGTGAAGGTATCAGTGAAATGGCCTTTATAATAGCATCGAAGAAGATTGGGGTGGGACTAATGGTCACTTTTGGTTGCCTGCAAGGCACCCACTTCCACTTCCCTCCCTCCCCTGCCTAACAGTATCCTAATCCAGTAATACTCTTACCATGTACATCAAGGGAAACTGTCACACCCAGCTCCAGAGAAAGGCCATTTTGAATTAAGGTAATGCCATCCTCCTTGCTACAGTGACTGTGCTGCAACACTAAGCTGATCTGCACATGGCATTCCTCTGGCCCCAGGGACTGGTTCAGGAACAACACATAAACCAGTTTGGTAGGGATAAGAAATGAGAAGAGACATGCGGAACCTTCTGAGAGTTTTCCTTGTTCTTATAAGAGAATCACAGGAAAAAACACCCTGTCTTTCTCTGGACATGGAGGAAAGCAGATGTGAAGGCAGCATTTTGCCATGAGAACAGCCAGTATGAGGATGAATCCAACAAATAGGAATAACGGTCCTGGCAGGCTGGACTAGGCTGAACGTGAAGGCTGCCCTTCTCTGGAATTCCATTATGTGGACCAATGAATGCCCCGTTACATGAGCCAATAAAAACTAAGTGGAGTCTGGTTTTCTGTTACTTTTGGGCAAAAATATCCTAACCGAAAAGGTGAGTTAGTTTTAATTTTATTTCACTTTAAAAAAAATTTTTAAGCTTAAAAATTTATATGCATATGGTAAAATTCAAGCAGTATAAAAGGATAATCAAAGTAAATGTTCATCTCATTTCAGACATTATTCACCTCTCCAGTCAACCACAGAATAAGCTTCACATAAGTATGTGTGTGTGTGTCCTTCTTTCTACTCAAATAGAAGCACAATATACACATTGTTCCATATCTTGCTTTTTGTACTTCATACATCTTGAAGATCATTTCAAATTTTACATACAGATTTATCTTATTATTTTAAAAATGCTTCATGGTATTCCATTGTATGAATACACCACAATTCATTTAACCAATTTTAAGTTTTACTACTCTAAATAATGATGAATGGTCATCCTTAAATTTACATATTTGAGCAAGGATGTGACTATAAATCTGAGGATAAATTCCTAGAACTAGAATAGTAGGGTCAAAAAGTATATGCATTTTATATTTTAATAGTTATTGCAAAAATGGATAGAACCTCTTTATAAAGGATTTTGGCAATAGCTATTAAAATATAAAATGCATACACTTTTTGACAGCCAAATAGATTGTTATCCTTATACTCTGCCAATTGCTCAAAATTATACTATCTTTTAGGTTGATTAATATTTGGACCACAACTTTGTTTCAGTTTTTTTTCCCCTGGAATTTATAATTGCCTGTTTTTCCCCCTAGGAAAAGTAATGTGCCTTCTTCACCATATCAAAATATCTTCCAACATCTTATCTATTCTATCTAGAGCATGGAATTTATTCCTTTCTTATTACAGACGTTCTTTTTGGTCCCCACTAAATTCTTGTTCTAATTTGGAAAGACTTATTTCTAGGCCTGCAGCACTCACAGCCATTTAGGATTTCTGTTCATTGCACGCTGGATGAGTTCCACATTTTCGGTATTCCCGGTCACTTTCTCAAGTACGTTGAGTAACTTCTTAAGAAAAGGAGTTTCTGAGACCTTGAATATCTTTATCTTGTTCTATTGCTTATGACAGTTTGACTCCAAGTTTCCAACCCCAGAACGTCTCTGAGGGTTTTACTGGACAGATTGACTCCTGCTTTCACTGCAGCTCCTCCTGATTATATCCGGGTTCAGGATTCCTTCCCTCTGTTTAATCCATTACATGATCCCATCTTTTTTCTCACTTCCATAAATTAAAAAAACAAAAACAAAAAAAAAAACTTCATCTGTTGGTGATTCTCATCCTATTCATTGTGATTTTATTTCTTTTTTTTTTTAATTTTTATTTCTTTCCTTTCATTTTAATTGCATCCAGATCAGACACATGTGTACAGTTTGCCATTCAAGTGGGAAGGCTTTCCCTAGTCCTTATTTTTCAGTCTCAAAATAATTGTGTTGGTTGGCGTCATGCATAAGAATTTACCAGCCTACTTTTTCTGAGAAAAAGTAGATGATGATGAGATCTAACCTCTTATATAATTATGTAAAACTGAGCTACATGGGTGGAAATAAAATGTCACCTTCCAAAAATGTTAGAGGCTTAGAACTTCAGGATGGTTTTACAGCATCACCATAGATATTATAGGGATTCAGTAGTCTACGTACCACCAAAGAATTTAAGGAAACAATGGAATGGGTATTGTATTAAGCATTGGTAACAGCTTGAACTTTTGTAGCACTGACGGAGGGTGGAGGCATACTAGTCTGGAACTAAGTGGGTGTGAATGAAATGAAATGATGCATTATTCATATTTTGTTATTATTAGCAATTCATTATAAGCATATAATCTATAAGCAGTGGTGTGCTAGTAAACTTTTTAAGGCTGACTCTATAGGGAGAAAAAGTGTGTATATATATGTTTAGTAAAAATTTTTATAATATAAAGGATGTGTGGCATACAATTTACAAATAATAAAATATACAATACTTTTATTGTAACTTCCATATAGCCAATGGAATCTTACAGAATGCTTTGTTGATTTTTGCCAAACTTTTGTATCTGTAGCCAACATATGGTTGCAATTGAACTATGATTTGACAAATGAAGTTGCATCTCAATCTGCTAACTCTTTTCCTAATAAATCTATTGTCATTAAATCTGACATATGTAGTCAATTTTTCATGGCAGCCTTGCTTAACAACCAGCTTGCAAAATTCCTGAAATGTAGCAATCAGCTCTAGAAAACTGGCACAAGCCAACTCCAGTATACTACTACGTATAAACTCCACTTCTCCGACCTAAGGCTCGAAATGAGAATTCATCTATTTTTATTATCCAAATAATACTCTTCTGATATCATGAAAATGTCTTTCTTCTCCATAATCCCCCTTTCTCTAACCATTGTTTTATCTCCCATCATAAGAAATCCATATACCCTATGAACTGGGCAGTTAGCCCTACTTAATCACCTCTAGAAAAGATGCTAGAAATTCAGCGAGTCAACCAAAGTGGTATATTGGGCTAGGGCTAGGCTGTTGCTGGCGTCACAGCCACATGGTGGCGCAATTGAAACACAAGTATTGCAGTTGCCTCAGTACCCCCTCCACACACTCCCCATAGCTGCCCCCAACCCCTGCTTGCCCCCAGTCATGTAGAGCTTTGCAGTGATTCAGACTATATCTCCTCTAAAAACTTAGTATCTCTCTCCCTTTTCATATACAGTTCCTTTCGGTGCAGGAAATAGCATCAATGTAAACAAACCCATGAACATTCTCCTTGCAGAAAAGTTACCTAACAGGACCTTTCTGTTAGCTAAAAGTTACCTAAAAGTTACCTAACAGATCTCTCCTGGCAACTTACACTTGACCTCCAGTCTGTAAGTCACCAGGGGCCTCCTTGTTGCATATTTACCTGCGATGCAGGTAAATCTTTGAATACCAGTCCAGGATCTGGAGAAGCTCAAGCCCTTTTTATAATTTAATGTGTCTTTACTTATTTGTGTCTTTCTATCTTTTGCCATCTACTGTGTCCACATGGCCTGCTAGATTATATTCCACACTAGACCCCAAAGGAAAAACTCCATTCTTTATCATCTTCCATAAGAAATCCAACAAAATTCAGTATTTTTGTGTTTAAGCAATTTCATGGACATGATCTCAATTTCATATAAATATCCCAGTGAAGGACTCCAATTGGCCTAGATTGGGTCATGTGCCTAACCCTGGGCCCGTATATGGTATAGTATGACTGACAAGACCTATATCACATGCCAATTTCTATGTTGGGGGTGTATAAGTGGCAGCTCAGAATTGCAAAGAAGGAAGGAAGTAAAATACTCCAAAGAAGTGGGGAAATGTTAAGTGAAAATGAAAGACAGAAATGCAATAAACATCCACCACTGGTAGAGATTTGACCCTTCCTCACAGTCAGTTCTCTCTTTTTGGATGTTTTCACAATTCCTGGAGAACAACAGGGAAAAGTATGCTGCATGGGAAAGAATTGTAAAATGAAAACATGTTTAACATAAAGTGATGTCGCAGGGTGTCCTTTGAAGCATTCCTTTGAAATCTTAGCTTATCTATTATGAAGTTTAGATTTTTGTACACTTAGTGTTCTCAAAGTAAGGCACAACTTTTGCACGCTTTCAAACGTCTTGACATGTGGTAGTAAGTTTTCATTTAATGTCATAACATAATTTAGGGCCTTCCGTGGAAATATTAAATCAGAAGAGCCCTTATGCCATTTAGGTAGAGGCAAAAAAATGCAAAATAATCTCACCTATTTACTCACCCCACTATTCTAGCTTTATAATTTTGTGTCTTATAGGCTTTTTCATCTTTAAAAATTCTGGATCTAAATATGAGAACTAGATCTTAAAATACGAGCTATTGCAACAATGGGAAGCATTAACCAAGTTCCCTTTGTCCCACTGAGTTTCTGGAATGCCTGTTGCTGTTTGAGTGTCTCACCATTGGAAGGCCATCTTGCATCCTGTATCTTTGAAGCACATGTTTAGAACAGCAGACAGCAAACTGGGTACTCATACTCTGAGGGTACGTGAAGACTCTACAAAAACATGGCGACTGGATAGCTTTAATACAATCTTTTACCAGAGTCTGGACTTCCAGGTATCCCTTTCCTGAAAAACCTCCTCCCAAGTCCTGTCAATACTGCCCCGCCTCCACCCCCTGGCTTTTTGACAGTCACCCTTCCACCACCTCACGGAAGAGAGACGTACCTCACTCTCAGCCTGAATCTTATCTTAGTGCATTATTTCAGGCTATAAACATCTTGGAGGCAATTCATAAAGGGATGATTAAACATGCACTGCCCTTCCCCCTGAAGTAAAGGGAGCCTCCTCCCATTCCTCTCCCAAAAATAAAGCAAAGAAAGCCTCAGTAAAAAGTACTTGTCTTAACTTTGTCTAGGCATCCAACTCTTGGTAAATCTCCATGCCTTCTCTCTGTATCTCTTTATCTCTCTCATGTGGAATTAAAAGTCAGAAGGATAGTATCCAAATCATTTAAATTTTAACATGGTAGACGTTTGTCTGATTTAGCTGATTGGTTAATCAATGAAGATTGGTTTGACAGTACTTACATGGTGGATTTATTCCATAAACTGAATGAGCTAAATGTATAGCTCCAAGAGTTTGATAAAAACAAAGTCAAAGTATATATTTAAATTACAATGCACCAGGAAGTAGTAAAGTTAATGAATTAAAGTTAAAATAAAACATGTTTAGATTTCAATGTAAAATATTCAAGGGATTGGTTTTCAAAATTCTTTCAGGATTACATATGCAAAAAATTTTGAAGATCTCTGGTCTAAAGAACCAGGAAACCACCTCAAGTAATTTAAACTCTTCATTAGGAAAATAGAATTGTATAACTTATAGCTATAATTAACCATGAAAAATGTCCTACTTAAAAGAAGGATATAAAAGAACATAACATCTTAGTAAAAAGTCAGACTTAACTAAGCTAACATTTTTCTTATGTTAACTTAATTTTTTCACTCTTGAGTCTAATCAAATGCGGGGTTTCTGCCTGTTAAACATAGAGTTTGGCCAGAGGACATACTAAAGCTTTCTTTCCATCCCACCATCTTTCAGCCTGTTTGTTCATGCTGTAGGTGGGAAGTGGCTGGTGCTTAAACTCTATTTTCCCAGTATTTAGACCTATGAAGCACATATTTTAACCCCCACAAAACCAAAACTTTCTGATTACACTTCTCCTGGTGGTGGTCTCCCTCCTCCCCTAAATATCAGAAAAAGAAGAAGAAGAAGAAGGAGAAGAAGGAGAAGAAGGGGAACAAGGAGGAAAAAGGAGGAAAAAGGAGGAAGAAGGAGGAAAAATGAGAAGGAGGAAGAAGGAGAAGGAGAAAATAGCAGTTTTTCCAGACTCTGGTAGATCCCATGACTGTCTCCACCCTGTGAAAAAGAAAATTGCAAAAGCACCACTGACATTTCCCTTCCCTCTTCCACCTCTGTTGCTTAGATACCTTAGGGTCATTGAACGCAATACGACGCAAAATTAATTACTGAGGTTTACTTCTATTAAATTGCCAGACGGGTTTACTGACCCAAAGCCAACATGGTTTTTCTACTACCAGAATTTTCCTCCCTGTTTCTAATAACTGAAAAATGTTGAAACATATAAAGACATTGTAAACACTTAGCAGCCCAGTTTTCTCCACAAACCTAACTTCTTACCCATTAATTAGCTGCCAACTGAGAGCAAAATTTAGCCAGGGACACAGAGACCCCCTGAGAGCAAGTGGGAGAGAGAGGAGAGGTGACTACAAAGGGCAAAGGGTTGTTTGGAGAGTGAGCGTGCCAGGGACAAACTTATTGCACAAGCTTGCCTCTGGCCAGGCCAGTCCTTGTGGACAAGGCCCTCTTTAATCACCATGTTTAGCCTGACGCAACCTTGGTTTGAGGAGAAATAATAATTTTTTGATATACATTTGGAGCACCGGGTTCATTTTAATTTTGTTTTTCTGTGTTTTATTTTTATTTTCTATTTGCATTGTACACTTAGAATTGTTTTCTATCTGCAATGTTACTTACAGCAACCAATTGGCCCAACCGTATCTTTGACAAAAATCTAGTTTTCAGAAAGATATTCTAGCTATAGAATTTGTTTGTTTTCACAAGATTTTCAATGTTAGGGTTGTTTCATCTAAATTTTTGCATTTGCATCCTGTAAAGATTTTTCCATCCCCTCATTTGGAAAGTAAAAATTCCATCAATGTTCTTCCTCACAAAAATAATCCCCAAAGGGTAATTATATATTCCCTGCGGTGATAGGAATGTTTTCTAGTCTCATCAGCGGAGACTGCAGAGCAAAATCAGTGCACAATAAATAATTGTTTGTGATGATAAAGCCATAGATAAGCAAAATTAAGATGTAGATTCATTATCAATAGATGATGAAATGGTGAACTTGTTACTAAGAAGAAACAGCTTAGTTATTCATGTAATATATTTTAAAACGATAAGAGAGCCATAGGTTTATAAAGTAACGTCACCAGCTCAGATTAAATGAAGATTTAAGTGCAGTTAAGTGCATGCACATGCACTTGAGAAAAGACAGAATCTTCTTTTAACTGCCACATGCTAATAAGGAGACTGAGATCACTGAGGAATTCACTGAGACTTTGTCTACGCAGAACCCTAAATTGGTCAGTTTTGAGACAATGCCTTATAAATCTGTGTTCAGTATCATGGAAGAATAACCTTAATTTTAAAATATCAGCATAATCTATTTCAATATCCTCAATTCCTCAGCAGGTACTGCTATGTGGAAAGCTTCGATTTCTCTAGCCTTCTAAGGTTAAACTAACACATATTAAATGATCTACTGGCGTACTTCTTCGAGGCACCAAATCTAGTTTTTCTCTAAAGAGTTAAGAGGATGATGCATCAAGAAGCAAATCGAATACCAGGAGACAGACTGGACATATAAGATGAAATGTGGAACAAGGAAGTGGATGGGGGATGTATCTTATTTGGAAACACTAATTTAAAGTGTTTCCTTCGATGAATTTCCGATCAAGAGCGGGTTCACTGAGAAGCAGCATCCAACTCACACAAACCACCTTCTGAACCCCACAGCACCATAGATGGAATGTTTAATAAATTACATTTAAAAAGACACCTCCAAGCTCCAAAACAAGATGGGTAAAATGGAATATAAAGTGGTATGTGTCTCTACCATTTTAGAGGAATAAGAAAAATGATAAAGTTAAATTTACATCTTTTGACCTGCAGACAAATTCATGATATATTAAATGAAAATAGTAAGCTGTAGAGTAAGGCGTATGATAGGATTCTACTTCCTGGAAAACAAACTCAAAATTCAATCAATTGATCAATCAATCAATCTCTCTTTTTTTTATGTATGTCTGTGTGATAAACAAATTATATAGACTTGATTGTACTACATAATTTGTGAAAAGATACATGTCAATCTTTTAACATGTTTACCTTAGACAGATGACAGGGATAGAATAGAGAGATAAAATTGTTTTTTATATATAACTTTGTATTGCTTCAGTTGTTAAAACCAGCCTTTATTAGTTTTATAATTTGAAAAATCCCAGATTAAGCAAACTGTACAAAATTACATGAGGCTGAGTTTTACCCAGTTTCTAGATTTAGTGGTTAATTTCATACTAGTTCAGGATTCATTTGTAAATTTTCTAAATTTGATCTTATTATAAAAGTAATCAGTGTTCATTTTAGGAAGATTGGAAAGTACAGAAAATCACACACATGCACACACACGAAGAAAATAAATATTATCAATAATTCTATTCCCTAGAGATATATAATATAAACATTTTGGTGTAATTATTTCTGGCCTTCTTTTTCTGTGCGTTTATCTTTTTAAAAAAACAAATGTTGTATACTGTGTATAACTCACTTTTTCAACCTAACAGAAATAAGTTCTGCAAATAATCAAATATCCTTCTTTAGCAGCGATTTAGTGATACCCTGTGTACCCTAAGTGCCACTTAGAATTAGATTCAGCTAAAATAAAATAACAGTGATTTAAACACAGAAATAGGCAGTTCACAGATGGTGTATTGGTTCCACAAAGTCAAGGCTAGCGACATGATTGTGGGGCCCAGTGCAAAATTAAAATGTGGAGCCTCTTGTTTAAAAAGTAGGGGAAAATTTCATTAAAAGAACTAAAATATAAAGATTCTTCTTTTCTTCTAAGGTCTGTCTCTTGACTTATGGTGCTTTTTATTTTCTATTTAATATCATTCTAAGTAACAAAAAAATAAAAATTTAAATTAATTGCAAGAATTTTATCCTTCATCTTTATACTAATGACAGTTTTAAATGCAAATATAAGAATATTTAACTTGTACATGGAATCTCAGAAATCACATAATTCATATGGCATAGCATGTGCATGCATCTGTACCTTGTTCTTACGAAAACAGGAACAGTGTTGCACAGAATGGAATCAACTGTTTTTATGTCACTTCTTGATACATACACCTTCTACTAACACTTGCTACTTTCATCTTACTGATGAGTAAGGAGGTCTGAAAGGCAACAGAACTATGGGTTGTCTATCTTTCCTTTTCTTTCTATGTCTTCATTTTCAGGATATGTTGTTGACTACTACAGAGAAGTATCATGAAATGATACAACACGGTTCTTTGATCGTCATGTTTCTAGGAACGCCATTGCCTTCTTTCTGTGTAGCAAGTTCTGATTCAAAGGGAAAGTGTGGCTTTGCAGGGGTGCTAGGGACCCAACTTAATCACTTTTTGATGTAATGCATTTTCTTGTCCTTGCTTTGAGTCTTGCTGAACTGTGGCTCATTGTGGGACCACAGGAATTCTGAGAGCTCATGGGGCTATACGCGAATGGGGCAACAAGGAATGATAAACAAGCATATTGCCTCTACCCTACATCTGACACACATGCTCCAATGTTCTATCAGAGCTCACAAAACACAACTTCAAAGACAAAATTTAGCATTTAAAAATAGCAACAATCATTAACTAAGCATAGGGCCCTTCTGAGCAACTGCATAGTTTGCTTGCTTGTGAATGAAAAAAGGGCTCTGTAATGAGCCTGACAAATTCAGTAACCAAAAGTAACTTCACAGGGTGATCTGATCATCAGTTCATAACTGGACAGGTCATGGTGGGTAGTCAAAGTGCGGGCCTATAACTTCTTTAGTAAAAGGTTTGTCTTTGCCCTAAGTAAGCCCCGACCTTGTTGTGCATCTCAGTTGACACGCCTTTGACATGCCAGAGAAATCCTCTTTTTTAGACCCCTCAGAAGCTAACCACCCTCAAGGGACACATGATGTTAACTATCCTATATTCCAATTGTACAGATTCCCCCGCCTTGCTTTCATGTAAATCTTCTTTATGTTTCTGACTTAATTCTAAATCTATGAAAAGGAACTGCAAAACTGTCATTCTCCAGAACATGTGAGATCCTGCTTCTCAGTGGGTCCTCAGTTTGGCTCAAATGAACTCTTATAAAAAATTCTCTA
Source organism: Pteropus alecto (assembly GCF_000325575.1). Taxonomy (NCBI): domain Eukaryota; kingdom Metazoa; phylum Chordata; class Mammalia; order Chiroptera; family Pteropodidae; genus Pteropus; species Pteropus alecto. Next base: position 19,818,060 of record NW_006436282.1, read on the forward strand.
CAGGTTTGGACGTTCTTACATCAACATGCCCATGCCACCCTAAATGAAATCAGGAAATTACTCAGAAATAAAAGTTAATTGATACGGATAGGAATGTTTCTGCCACACCAACCTAAAAATATAATTTATTTACTCAAATCTTAATTTCTATATTTGTGGGGTTTTTTCTGATTCTTTACCATTATCAGTATAATTTACACTTTCAAATTGTATCTTCTGCTAAATTTTTAGAAACTTATTCCTAAACTACTAGCATATTTCTTTGGAAAAATTTTTCCATTTATTAAATCGAATTAAATAATATATACTTAATTAAAGTTGCAAAGATAACAACTATAGAGTTTTTTTCTTTTAATGAAAAAAAGGGGCAATTAAATATTTACACTGCTATTTAGTCCTGACATAAACACTGTATTGGTCAAGATGGCTAAAGATAAACAACTTAAATTACATGCCTGAATCAATCTAATGTCAATATTGAGATACACTGGATCATCTTGTGTTAATATGACTATTGCTAATACTGAATACCAGGATGCCTTTATAATCTTATTTGAATGTTATCTAATTTCTAATATTGAGTATCTGGATGCATCATCTGTGTTGTCTTGATATTGAAGCATGACAGAACACAAAACCTAAGTGAAAACTAGCTATTGCTTATTTTTACATTAGCATTTGCATAGCATATAATCAAGCTGTTCTTTAGTTGGTGAAAGTTAGTTCTTTGTTCAATATCAGTAACTTAAGACTAAAATAACTTGAATGTTCTTAGCTCATTTGTTTGTCACATCTTTGCCAAGCTTATCAAATTATTCCACATGAAATGTAAAAAAGATTTTACTAGCCTCCAAAACACTTTTATTTGAAGTAAATAACCATGAAAGAATTTACTTATTTTATTTTTTAAACAAGTTTTAAATGACAAGTATTTATAATTTATTAAGCAGGAAGAACAGTTATCTGCATATTCAGATTCTAATGTGAAGTTTTTCTGAATGAATTTGGGTACAATTAGATTTCAGAAACGAAACCATTAAAATCTGAGTATTATGAGCAAACTATTATTTATAGAGTATAGTTCTACATACTCTAACATTTTGTCCTTCACATATAAATATTTGAGTACACGCACCATCTGAGTGTATAAAATTAAACTACCTGAACACCTTTAAAAAATTAGAGTAAAACGTAAAAATGTCTATAAAAAGAAATTCATTAGAGATTTCAAAATATCCGTAAGTGCTAAATAAGGTTTCCAGAAATCGGTGATTATGCTGAAACGTGTCACAAGGGGAACTGTTAACAAGTGTTACTTTGCCAATGGTAGGAAGATTGCCAACCTTTAATTGGCTTTAAAGTTGGTGTTCTATCAATGGTGTATTGTAAAAGGCAATAATGCCCACATTTATGATTTAAGCCTGAAATGAGAACTCTAGATTTGACTAAAAGTGGCACTATGCACTAGTCCTTCTAATTAAAAATATTCAAATTCCCGCCTCTTACATTTGGTTAGGATGTTTATTATTATGTTTTTATTAAAAACAACAATAAAACAAAAGATGTTTGTCTACACTTTACAATATACAATGAACTCGACCCCCCCAACTCCCCCACCCCTGCCTTGCTTCACTCCACATTAACTCTTGTTCTAATGGAAATTCTGAGAGTAGTTCTGAAGTAGGCTACTGGGAAGATGGAATTCTACAGAAGGAAATCAAAATCTGACATGGCATTGTTCTGTAGATTCTGTAAGAGAGGGTGTCCTCAATGATAAATGCAAGCAAGAGATCATATCTTTAATAATCAGAGTAGACAGTGCTCTCTCTCCATTGGCCTCTAGATTTCCAACAGTGAATTTCTAAACTGCCCCTGATCCTAGGGCAATGCAAAAGAACTCAAGAATGACCATCTGAACAAACAAATACGGTAAACATTCTGTCAAACCTTAGAGAGGGGAAACCCTAACAGAAAGATCACTTTCAATATGTATGAGGCTTCAGAGATCCAGTGAGGATTTCTAAGGGGATTCACCGTATTCAGTATTCGGCTTATTAACTTGGCGGTTTTGTCCTGCTGACTTGAATAGCTGTGTGGATTAGAGATAGTTTACAACTTTTCTGACTCTTGCAGGTCACGCATTCATCAACTGTCTTTCTACACCAGCCTCATATTTCCACTCTCTCCTCTTCCTCCTCCTTTATGTAACATTGCGCACTCCACATTTTAGCTCATTGGAGGTAAGAAATAGGCGAGGCACACGCGGTGACCATAGCTACTGGCAGACACTTTTGGCTGTCTTCCCAAGGTCAGACCAGCTCTCCCGTCTTCCTTGCTGGCAGGGCTGTCCCACACAGTAGAGGGGGAAAAAAAAAAGCCAAGTACTAGCATTCTCAGCTTCCCCTGTGACCCCAACTCTGGCCTGTCATATAAGGGGAAGTCTACTGGGGATTTCTGGGAAAGGAGAAAAGACAAAAGAGTTTCTTCTCATCGCCCAATCTCGGCCTTTCTGTTTTTAATGTGAATGTGTGAAGATGGGTGTGATGATCCCAGCCCTGGAGGCCATCTTGTGACAATGAGAGTAGAGATCAAGAAATTACAGAAAAGCCAGTGAAGGGGAACAGAATTTGTCACCCCAAAGTAAGTCTCTTTGGGATAGTGATTATTTTAAGCTGGTTAATTTAACAGACATGATAGAAGCTCTGAATTCCAAGGAGAAGTCTCCTTTTGTAAAGGATATTTACATTTGTAAGGTAAACCACCACGGGATAGTTTTTCTCCCCATACCAGGCCTGCCTTCACTATCAATGGAAAAGGCTGGAACTTAAACCTGCATAACATAACAATCTTCACCTCATCTGCTGTGCTTTTCCTGGTAACATCTTCTTTTGTCGTTAGCAGAAGGTAGATTTAAATAAAATCTACATAGAATAATGGCCTATAACAATTACTTATCCTTCGTGACAAAGTTTACCCGCCCTAACACTAATGCAATTTTTGTCTATGATACTAATATAAACATAAGACAGAATGCCTGCAGACATAAAAATGTGTTTCTTAGGAAAGATAGTTTTGTTTTTTTTTTTTTATCATTGTGGAGGAAATGGTTTGTGGAATGTAAAATATGAAGACTCATCGCTACTCAGAGCCAAAAGGAGTGATAAGAATTCAAAAAGAAAATACCGACTTCCACTTTCTGTTCATGCAACTCATTTTCATGTAATTACAAACTATAATGAAAAAATGTATTTAAACCTGAGGTTTTTGAGTTCATCTCAGGAATATTTGCAAAAGGAATCTTTTGCATCTATTCTCAGCTATAAAAATTGGCAAAAACCTATTGTCTCCTATATGCATCACAATGATTTAGGCAGAAGAACAACATATGGAAAGGATACTAAATGTTGGGGTTTGGCTTCAGGGTCAGATCTATCTATCCTGAGGCCATCACTAAATTAATTTGGAACTCACACATCAAATCTTGACTAAATCATCTTGTCTGGTAGTCTCTCCCTTCTGTCGGGAAGGGAAAATCATCCTCTACCCTTCAAGTTCTTCTGTCTGGACTTAATATCAAACAAACATGAGACAGATTAGCAGGAGAAAAACATTTTAAAGTTTAATAACACGTATACCTCCCTTCTACATGGGAGAGACCCGGGAACACTGAGTAACTTGCCAAAATGGCAGAAGTCATTCACCTTAAATACCACCTTAAGCTAAAGATAAAAGATGTTAGGGGTGGAGAGTCAGTTCCGGGAGGTTATCCGGAAAAGCACAGCAAACAGGGATAAGATCGTTATGCAGATTTAAGGCCTTGCCTTTTCCATGGAGAGTGAAGGCTGGCCTGCTAACTGTCCCACCTGGATTTACCTTACAAATGTAAACGTCCTTTACAAAAGGAGACTTCTTGGTTTTCAGAGCTTCTCCCATATCTGCTGTTTGTTAAAGTTAACTAGCCTAAAATAATATCCCAAAGTGGCATTTTTGGAGGTGGCAAACTCTGCTCTTTTGTGCTGTAAATCTGAAATGATTTCAACATTAAAAAGCTTACTAAAAACATTTACTAGGGCTATGCCCTATATTCTTCCAGACTGTTCCATATGCTAGTGACCACATCCAAAGATCTATTCTATTCTTGTTGGAACCATCAGGTCCACGTTCTAGACAGGAAGCAGGAAGCTGGGGAGGGGGCGAGGGGTTGAACCAGATCTTAATCACATGGCTAGAAAATTGCACTCTTTTAGTTGGGCACACAGTTATGTGAAAAACAAAAATAATAATTCTGTTATTAAGAATGTTATTAAGAATGGTAAGAATGATTGTTCGGTAGGTAACTAGCAGTCTGCCACAGACCTCCAGCAAAACTCCCCATGGCAATGAAAATGGTGTTGAAGCAAGGACGGTTATTCCTCAGGAGCAAGAGCATGAAATTTGCAGGCTATTTAAAAACTGGTTTGGTACTACTCTGCTACTTAAAAGCTACATGGCCTCAGGCACGCTGCTCTATGAGGTCTAACTTTCTCTTGAATAGATGAAGAGAATAAAATGTGTGTGGCAAGGTTACTGTAAAGATTGAATGAGATAATGAGTCAAAGGGTTTCTTTTTTTAGAAAAATAATTTATCTGCTGAATAGTGATTTTAAAAGAGACCTAAGGCTGGAGCTGTACTTAGAAGAGCTTCTCAGGACCAGCAGACTTCATATTGGAAGCATGAGTGAAATGGTGCTCAGAGATCTGAGAATGATCCCTAACGGGCTGCTTTCCTTCTGGGAGCCTGCAGAGCCCTTTCTGCCACAGCAGTCAAGTTCTCGGTGACAGTTAATTTTATATGTCAACTTGGCTGGGCTGTGGTTCTCAGATAGGTGGTCAAACATTATGCTCTATGTTTCTGTGAGGCTGTTTTTAGATGAGATTAAATGTAAATCACTCGAGAGATTGCTCTCCATAATGTAGGTAGGCCTCATCCAATCAGTTGAAGACCCGAATAGAAGAAAAAACTGACCTCTTTTAAGTAAGAGGGAATTCTGGCAGCTGAAGGCCTTTGGACTTGAACTACAGATTTTGAACTTGCCAGCCTCCAAAACTGCTTGAGCCAATTCCTTAAAATAAATCTCTCCTCCTCCTCTGTCTCTCTCTCTCTCTCTTTTTCTCTCCCTCACCTCTCTCTCTCTCGCGCGCGCTCTCTCTCTCTCTCTGCCTGTTTCTCTCTCCTCCCTCCTTCCCTCTCTCTTTCTCTCTCCTCTTTCCATGCACGCACGAAGTAAAGGTCAAGTGTGGACATATTAAGTAGGTGGCTGTCTATACGCCAGGAAAAGAGTCCTCTCCAGAAACTGAATTTTTTGGCACCTTAATCTTATACTTGCCTCCAGAACTATGAGAAAATAAATTTTTGTCGTTAAGCCACCCAGGCTGTGGTAATTTGTTATGGCAGCCTGAACAGATTAAGACAAATACCACTGCAAGATGCCATCTAGGCAATTTAGACATTGGCTCATGATTTATAAGTCAATCATCTTAGCATATTTTTAAAGGCCATTTATACACTAGACCCACTCTGTCTGGTTTCTTAGCCTCATCTCCCACCACTGCTCATCTCCTATTATTTTTGACCTAGTAATACCAAATTGCTTGCTTATATACTAAATTCTTCCATGTTTCTGTGCCTTGGCACAGCTGTTTCTTAAATTTGAAACGTATACCCACAAAAATGTACAACTTAAAAAGGAACGAACATTTATGTTCTCAGCAGAATAAAATTAAACAAGCACTTGGAAAGAAAGCACGCTAGGTCGCAGTATTTTGGGGGGAAGGCTGAAAATCACGATAGGCAACACAGATGTACAGAGCCCCTTCTGTGCGCCTGGAGTCACATCATCTGCACGGCAGAAGAAACAACGTGTACAGGGATGTCTGCCCTCAAGGAGATGCCTGTCCATCCCACTTGGCCGAATATTCTCCACAGGATTAGTGACAGCATTTTGTCAGTCCCAAAAAAGTAGTTTATGTTGGAAGAATTCAGATAAGAAATCAGTGTGGCCTGGTCCAAAGACTTATAGGAAAGCTGTTGGG